>NC_072438.2:71685000-72310000 GCF_028878055.3 Symphalangus syndactylus | reverse complement strand
CTACCTAGGCCTCCCAAGGTACTGGGATTACAGGCATGAGCCACTGCTGGGCTCAACACCTTTTTTTTTTTTTTTTTTCTGAGACAGAGTCTCGCTCTGTCACCCAGATTGGAGTGCGGTGGTACAATCTTGGCTCACTGCGACCTCCGCCTCCTAGGTTCAAGCTATTCTTCTGCCTCAGCCTCCTGAGTAGCTGGGACTATAGGCACGTGCCACCGCATCTGGCTAATGTTTGTATTTTTAGTAGAGATGGGGTTTCACTATGTTAGCCATGCTGGTCTTGAACTCTTGGCCTCAACTGATCCACCCGCCACAGCCTCCCAAAGTGCTGGGATTACAGGTATGAGCCACCACACCCAGCCCCAGCACCATTTTCAGTGGTCGCAGAGTAGTCTATCCTGTAGCTGCTATGCCTTTACTTGCCAGTAGGGATTTAAAAAAAAAAAAAAAACTCTTTTCGTTTAATCCAGCAGAAGTAGAATTGACATTACAGAAGAGGACTGAACTCACTTTTTTTTTTCCCTTTCCTTAAATAAGGCCTAACAATATAGTATTCACAATTACTGATCCAAGATAAATGATCTTCAGGTACTTTGAAGGTGGAACCAACGTGAAACTAGTAACAAACATCACTGTCCCTAGGTGCCAGCCTGCTAATATTTAGTAACATCCGTTGTTAAGATGGGTTTCATTCGTTTATTTTTTGGTCCTCTTTTCTGTCAACCCTCAAGCAATGTGATTAAATATGATTAACACGTTCTGTGTGTTTCCTTCCTTGTGGAAATGGCCGACGCAAAGGACTGTGGAGAGAACAGGTAGCTCTTCTTGCTCTCTTTCTAGAGCCATGGATTCGCTCTAGAGCCCCAGTCCCCTCCCTGGCCCCTGGCCCTCACGTGCTGCGGCATCTCCCCAGAGGGCTCTGGCTCCTGTGTGGTCCGCATTTGCAGCAAGGCCTTCATGATCTCACCTGCGTCTTACAACCTACTCTAGCCTTACCTGTACATAAGATCAGAAGGCTGTGTGTTGGCAATGCCCCTTCAGAATCTTATCCAAATGAAGTCTGGGCTGGGCGCAGTCCCTCATGCCTGTAATCCCGGCACTTTGGGAGGCTGAGATGGAAGGACCGCTTGAGGCCAGGAGTTCAAGACCAGCCTGGTCAACATAGCGAGACCCCATCTCTACAAAATAATAATAAATAAATAAATGGAGTTTTATTCCATCTATTTTTGTTGACCTTTAAAAGTTGTTCAAGGACTGCCTTCATTGAAAAGACCTTATCTGACATTTTGATTCAGCAATCTAATCTCTTTTGTTTCTTTTCTTTTTTTTGAGATGGAGTTTTGCTGTTGTTGCCCAGGCTGGAGTGCAGTGGTGCAGTCTCAGCTCACTGCAACCTCCGCCTTCCGTGTTCAAGGGATTCTTGTGCCTCAGTCCCCCAAGTAGCTGGGATTACAGTTGCCCGCCCACCACACCTGGCTAATTTTTGTATTTTTAGTAGAGACGGACGGGGTTTCACCATGTTGGCCAGGCTGGTCTTGAACTCCTGACCTCAGGTGATCCACCCGCCTCGGCCTCCCAAAGTGCTAGGATTATAGGCATGAGCCACTGCGCCCGGCCAGCTGAATCTCTTCCTAATGAGCATATGCTGGGGAAATGGGCACAGGAGCAGGAAGGAGGAGATCATGGATATGTGAGCTCTGGGCTAGGCCTGGGGACACAGCAGTGAATGGAAATGGTGTTAGGTGGGAGCAATTCTCAGACACGCAGGGGAGATACACAAGTAGACACACTGCAAGGGGATGAAAGCAGTAGTCAAAGACTTTAGAGGAGAAAGGAGAGGCAAATGGAGTGGCTCCTGAGATGACCCAGGTGGGCTTTCAGAAGGAGAGGTGTTCAAGCCTTGCCCGCATGGGCCTCAGTCTTGAAAGGAAGGGTGGTCCCAGCAGAGGGAGCTGCTGGCGGAAAAAGCAGTGGGCAAGAAAGAGTCCAAAGGGTTTGGAAGGCAGTGTGGCATCAGAGTGGGTTGGTGGGGAGACTGGAGGAGGGGGATGAGTTTGGAGAATGGGGCAGAAGCAGCTCTATAAGACGCTGATCTAGCCGGGCTCGGTGGCTCATGCCTATAATCCCAGCACTTTGGGAGGCCAAGGCGGGCAGATCACAAAGTCAGGAGTTCGAGACCAGCCTGGCCAACATAGTGAAAACCCCGTCTTTACTGAAAATGTAAAAATTAGCCAGGCATGGTGGCGCGTGCCTGTAGTCTCAGCTACTTGGGAGTTGAGGCAGGAGAATCGCTTGAACCGGGGAGGTGGAGGTTGTGGTGAGCTGAGATTGTGCCACTGCATTCCAGCCTGGGCAACAGAGTGAGACTCTGTCTCAAAAAAAAAAAAAAAAATTAAAAAATCCATAAAAAAAGATGCTGACCTCTTTAGATAGCATCCTGAAAGCAGCCCGGGGAGGCCAGCCAAGGATCTTGGGCCAGGTGTGGTGACTCACTCCTGTAATCCCTGCACTTTGGGAAGCCAAGGCAGGAGAATGGCTTGAGACCAGGAGTTCGAGAACAGCCTGGGCAACATAGACCTTGTCTTTACAAAAAAAATTTTTTTAATTAGCCAGGCATGGTGGTGCATGCCTGTAGCAGCTACTCAGGAGGCTGAGGCAGGAGGATCACTTGAGCCCAGAGGTTTGAGGTTGCAGTGAGCCATGATTGCACCACTGCACTCAGCCTGGGTGACAGAATAAGACCTTGTCTATTTAAAAAAAAAAAAATGATTGTTTTATAAAGGGATTTTAAATTCAGGGAGCTTGGATTGCCCATAGAAGCACTGAGCTAAAGGCTCAGCGTGGTGGCTCACGCCTGTAATCCCAGCACTTTGGGAGGCTGAGGCAGATAGATCACTTGAGGTCAGGAGTTGGAGACTAGCCTGGCCAACATGGTGAAACCCTGTCTCTATGAGAAATACAGTGTCAGGTGTGGTGGCTCATGCCTGTATTCCCAGCTACTTGGGAGGCTGATGCAGGAGAATCAGTTGAACCCAGGAGGCAGAGGTTGCAGTGAGCTAAGATTGCACCACTGCACTCCAGCCTGGGCAACAGAGCAAGATTGTCTCAAAAAAAAAAGAAAAGAAAGAAACAGCTAAGAATCACACATTCTCTGGGGGGAAAAATGGGTTTGGGTTTAAACTGGGTCCACACCCCTGACCTTGGAGGTAACCTTGCAGACACAGAACATTTACTCCATGTAGTCTTTGGGTTGGGAGCACGTAGCTTGACTGTGCCAGGTTGCCTTCAAGAACTGCTTGGTTCTGGGGAGTAATTCATGGATGGGCCTTTAATTGTGTCCCCATAGGAAAACTCCGCGGAGGACCTCCTCAGGTTAACGTCTAAGAGCTTGCCGGATCTGACCAGCTCGGTAGAAGATGTGTCCTCCTGGACTGATAACGAAGACCAGGAGGCAGACGGGGAAGAGGACGAAGGAACCAGCTCTTCTGTCCGGAGAGCAGTAAGTGGCTCTGTGCTCCTGGTTTTCTGTTGGAATTACATTTTTCTGAAGTCCTGGGTGCCAGGATTAGGGGATAAATGCTTGAGATAGTATGATAGAGACCATGATGGGAAAAGACCCCAGTGCATTCTTTCTTTTTCTCGGAATCTCTGAGAAAAATCTGTGAGGGTGATTTTTTTCCTTTAAGGAAAAAAATGAAATGGTAAACAAGATAAGCAACCCAGGGGGCTGGGCACAGTGGCTCACACCTGTAATGCCAGCACTTTTGGAGGCTGAGGCAGGTGGATCACCTGAGGTCAGGAGTTCAAGACCAGCATGGCCAACATGATGAAACCTAGTCTCTACTAAAAATACAAAAATTAGCAAGTCGTGGTGGTACGTGCCTGTAATTCCAGCTACTCAGGAGGCTGAGGCAAGAGAATCGTCTGAGCCCAGGAGGCAGAGGTTGCAGTGAACTGAGATCTCGCCACTGCACTCAAGCCTGGGCTACAGAGTGAGACTCCCTCTCAAACAAAACAAAACAAAACAACTGGATATTGAGTTCAGTGCATATATTAATTTCTAGAATGCTTTATAATATATACAAAGATTTTGCTGCTATGCCTTGCTAGTGTGTTTGACAACTACTA
Organism: Symphalangus syndactylus; assembly: GCF_028878055.3. Taxonomy (NCBI): domain Eukaryota; kingdom Metazoa; phylum Chordata; class Mammalia; order Primates; family Hylobatidae; genus Symphalangus; species Symphalangus syndactylus. The sequence goes on along the minus strand of NC_072438.2, from coordinate 72,305,872 downwards.
TTAGAATTTAAACTTGGATGGAGAGATTTCTGGTTCAAAGTGGAATGTTAAAATAACATAAAAAGGCTAGGTGCCGTGGCTCATGCCTGTAATCCCAGCACCTTGGGAGGCCAAGATGGGTGGATTGCTTGAGCTCAGGAGTCGGAGACCAGCGTGGCCAACGTGACGAAACCCCATCTTTACAAAAAAGACAAAAAATTAGCCAGGTGTGGTGGGGCATGCCTGTAGTCCCAGCTACTCAGGAGGCAGAGGCAGGAGGATCACTTGAGCCTGAGGGATCAAGCCTTCAGTGAGCTGTGATCATGCCACTGCTCTCCAACCTGGGCTACAGAGCAAGACCCTGTCTCAAAAAATAATAATAATATAAGGCTCTGTGTTCTCTTCTTTGTGTCCCAAATCTGAAAGATGTGTCATTTTTAGTGTGAACTCTCGCTAGCCCTTGTTCCCCATCTAAACAGCTGTGGGGGGGGTGGGCGCCCTCTCTCTGCCCCTTGGAGCCCCTTCCTCCTTCCCACTCTCCTGAACCTAGGCAGCATAGGTAAGCACTGGAAAATCAGCTTCGCTTACAATAAGGCCTTAGAAGATGAAAGACGCATCTCATTTACGACAATAAGCTATATTTAAAGGGGGAAAAGTTGCTTTTCGTCTTCCTTTTTGTTCCTGGAAACGTAGGGCTACCAAGCATGGTTGTGCAGGTTGTGGACTGCACAAAGGTGTCACTTGTAAGGGTGTACCATTCACATAAACATCATAAGCTTTTAGATTTATTATAACCGTTTTCTGAATGATGGCAGTATAGGGGCTCCCTGTGCTCTGTGCTGGCACGGCAGTTACCCTCTGCTCCTTGTTTTCCATGGTACAAGAAGGGAAGTGATGTAGCGGTGCAGCAGCAGACCTCAGCTCCAGCACAGCTCCAGCATTCTCACCTTTTCTTACCGTATGTCCTTCACTAGCAGCTCTCCAGCCCAGGGCGTTGCTCATTGCTCTCGTCCCCTCCTGTTCCCACGGTCTGGAGGGCTCATCCCTGCTGAGCGGGATCTCATTGCTCAGCAGTTGTGCCCGGAGACATCTCAGCCAGCTTTCAGTGGAAAGCTAAGTAAGCCCCGGGTCTGCGGCAAGGACAGCCCTGCAGCACATCGGCACCCCCTCTGCTGAGCCTCCAAGCCATTGACAGAGCATAATAGCTCTTTGTAGAGAGCTTACAAACACACATATTTAAAAAAAATTTATTTATTTATTTTTTATTTTTTAGAGACAGAGTCTTGCTCTGTCGCCCAGACTGTAGTGCAGTGGCGTGATCTTGGCTCACTGCAACCTCTGCCTCCCAGGTTCTAGCAATTCTCCTGCCTCAGTCTCCCAAGTAACTGGGACTGCAGATGCACGCCGCCGCGCTTGGCTAATTTTTTGTATTTTCATCAGTAGAGACGAGGTTTCACGATGTTGCCAGGCTGGTCTTGAACTCCTGAGCTCAGCCCGTATACTGCCATCATTCAGAAAACGGTTATAATAAATCTAAAAGTTTATGATGTTTATGTGAATGGTACACCCTTACAAGTGACACCTTTGTGCAGTCCACAACCTGCACAACCATGCTTGGTAGCCCTACGTTTCCAGGAACAAAAAGGAAGACGAAAAGCAACTTTTCCCCCTTTAAATATAGCTTATTGTGGTAAACGAGATGCGTCTTTCATCTTCTAAGGCCTTATTGTAAGCGAAGCTGATTTTCCAGTGCTTACCTATGCTGCCTAGGTTCAGGAGAGTGGGAAGGAGGAAGGGGCTCCAAGGGGCAGAGAGAGGGCGCCCACCTGCCTCAGCCTCCCAAAGTGCTAGGATTACAGGCGTGAGCCACCGCACCTGGCCCAAAAAAAAATTTCTTCAGTCATACTTTCTTGCAAAAAAAGTGCAAGGAATTATTTAATTCGAACTTCATATACTAAATACTAGTATATGAAGCTCTAATAAATAACCTATCACATATATTAAATATATTACATGTTATGTAATGTATTTTTATTTAAATTACTTACAATGTAAATAAATTTATTATAATTCTAATGACTACATATAATTTAAATTATGCATAATTTATATAAGTTTTTCTGAGTATAAAAGTAATGTTTTACTATGTAAATGTTTTTGACCAAAAAAACCCAAAAAAATCCTAAAGACAGGATAAATCACCAGCAATCCTATATTCAAAGATAGCCATCTATAATAGTTTGCTGTGGCTTTCTAATTTTTTTCATTAAGCACATTTGTATTTTTAATCGACCTTATATTAACATACTTATGAAACGTTATGGTCTTAATGACATAATCGTGAACGTATCCCTATGTCATTAAGGGGTCTTCTGAAACATGATTTATAATGGCTAATATTCCTTAACATGAAAGTGCCATAATTTGTTTCATCAATGTACTTCACATTTTATATTCAATTTTTTTTAAAATGTAATTTCGTATAGAACATCTTTGCTCCTATATCTCTCTGTTTTTTTTTTTTTTTTTTTTTTTTTTGGACATTTCCTTACATGGCTTATAGCAGTAAAATTGCTTGGTAAAAGGTTTTTTTCTGGAGAGATTATAGTAATTTACACTTACTTGTAGCATAGGCCAGTTCCCACCATCACCAAAATCATTATCTTTAGAAAAGTTTACTAATTACTCACACATTGTTTTATGAGTTTATTACTGTAGTTTTTCAAGGGAATTTCAATGCGTTTTGTGATAACACACTGGATTTGGGAAGCTTTGTGTTGCCTCTAAGGGGAAGCTAAGCCTCTCGGCAATATTTCGCCACCATTGTACCTGTTGTCCTGGCTCTGTTTCTGGGTTTCTCTGTCATGTCACCAGAAGCTCTTAATACACTGATCCTAAGCCCATTATCTTCAGTGGAGAAACCAGCACTGATCCCATGTTGACAATTCTCCTTCCCTTGTGCACCAGACAGGACACCACGTCCACCTCCCTCCCCTTTTGCTCTACCTCCATCACAAGGCACTCACGGAGGAGCTGGAACGGGGCTTCATGCCTGGCCATCACCGAAGCCTCAACACCCATCATTTCTCAGCCATCTCTTGAGCTCTCGTTTCAGCCCAGGGGAACCAGACCTGAGACAGAGCCCTGCAGGGGGCAGAAAGTGTGAGCAGCCGGGAGAGGACATTTCCCAGGCTTCACAGTCTACCAGGGTCGGCCCTGCTGTGCCTATAAAGGTGCTGAACTACTGAAAAAATGTTATTTCTTTTTTAGTTATATGTTCACATCCATGATTCTTTGTTTCAGCATTTTTAAAGATGAAAGGACCACTTAAAGATATGTGGTACTGTTTTAATCAACTGAGTTACAAAAAGCCTTTTATTTCACAGATGATGATGATTAAACCTGCCGCCAAATTCTAGCCAGACATGGACTATTTTTGCACGTGTATGTCGTGGTGTGCTCTGAGCACTTAAGCTGAGCAAATGTAATACAAATGCTGAGGATCTGCCGTAATACAAATGCTGAGGATCTGCCATGTGTCCCCTTAGGATTTATTTTTAATGGCTACAGTAAAGAGCAATGAGATTTTCCTCTCAGAAAGCTCCATCCATGCTTAGAATAAAACCATGTGGTGAATATCAAGTTTAAGGAGTAGAAGCCAGTGAAAAAGAGAATGGGAACATGATGGTGAAACCCCACAATCATTTGCATAATTGTCATCTCAGTGGGGTCTGGCTTAAGTGACAGGGGTCGCTGTCTGCCATGACTCACCCCCACTGTCGCCACCACCACATCCAAGATTAAAGACTGCCAATTTGGTCTCAGAAATATCAAAGTCTAGCCCTTCCCCCATACCACCCATGGCCCTGTTCTACCTGACTGGCCATTCTTCCCCGAATCTCTCTTCATTTTCTGCTCTGCAATGACAATTTCTTTTTTTCTTTTTCTTTTTTTTTTTTTTTTTTTTTTGAGACGGAGTCTCACTCTGTCCCCCAGGCTGGAGTGCAGTGGCACAATCTCGGCTCACTGCAACCTCTGCCTCCCAGGTTCAAGCATTCTCCTGCCTCAGCCTCCTGAGTAGCTGGGACTACAGGCACCTGCCACCACACCCGACTAATTTTCGTATTTTTTGTAGAGACAGGGTTTCACCATGTTGGCCAGGCTGGTCTTGAACTCCTGACCTCAGGTGATCTGCCCGCCTCAGCCTCCCAAAGTGCTGGGATTACAGTCGGTAGCCACTACACCTGGCCCGACAATTTTTTTTTTCTAGAGACAGGGTCTTGCTCTGGCTGTACCCAGGCTGAAGTGCAGTGGTGCGATCATAGCTCACTGTAACCTCAAAACTCCTGGGCTCAGGCAATCCTGCCACCTCAGCCTCCTGAGTAGCTGGGAGTACAGGTGCACGCCACCATGTCCTGCTAATTTTTTAAGTACTTTTTTTGTAGGGATGGGGCGTTGCTATGTTGCCCAGCCTGGTTTCAAACTCCTGGCCTCAAGCGATCCTCCCACCTCTGCCTCCCAAATATCTGGGATTACAGAAGTGAGCCACCTCGCCTGGCAATTCAATGACAATGTTTTAAATGAGAATCTGGCATGTCACTTAAATGTTTAAGATCTCCAATAAAAAGAGTGGCACATGTGTTGCGATTATTGGCTATTCAAAAAAAGTATGTGTTCTTAAGTGTAAATAATTTCTTTGAAAAAGAAAAGAAAAAAAGATTTTTCTCATGAAAAATCTATTTTCCAGCCTTTGAGAGAGAAACTTTAAAATGAAGAGAAGAGGAAGAGTTTCAGTAATAATAGAGTGTGAAATGGGTGATAGTTATTAAGTGATTGGGGACTCTCTCCCTTTTTATTTTATTTTATTTTATTTTTTTTTATACTTTAGGGTTTTAGGGTACATGTGCACAATGTGCAGGTTTGTTACATATGTATCCATGTGCCATGTTGATTTCCTGCACCCATTAACTCATCATTTAGCATTAGGTGTATCTCCTAATGCTGTCCCTCCCCCCTCACCCCACCCCACAACAGTCCCCGGAGCATGATGTTCCCCTTCCTGTGTCCATGAGTTCTCATTGTTCAATTCCCACCTATGAGTGAGAACATGCGGTGTTTGGTTTTTTGTCCTTGCGATAGTTTACTGAGAATGATGTTTTCCAGTTTCATCCATGTCCCTACAAAGGACACGAACTCATCATTTTTTATGGCTGCATAGTATTCCATGGTGTATATGTGCCACATTTTCTTAATCCCGTCTATCGTTGTTGGACATTTGGGTTGGTTCCAACTCTTTGCTATTGTGAATAGTGCCGCAATAAACATACGTGTGCATGTGTCTTTATAGCAGCATGATTTATAGTCCTTTGGGTATATACCCAGTAATGGGATGGCTGGGTCAAATGGTATTTCTAGTTCTAGATCCCTGAGGAATCGCCACACTGACTTCCACAATGGTTGAACTAGTTTACAGTCCCACCAACAGTGTAAAAGTGTTCCTATTTCTCCACATCCTCTCCAGCACCTGTTGTTTCCTGATTTTTTAATGATGGCCATTCTAACTGGTGTGAGATGGTATCTCACTGTGGTTTTGATTTGCATTTCTCTGATGGCCAGTGATGAGGAGCATTTCTTCATGTGTTTTTTGGCTGCATAAATGTCTTCTTTTGAGAAGTGTCTCTTCATGTCTTCTGCCCACTTTTTGATGGGGTTGTTTGTTTTTTTCTTGTAAATTTGTTTGAGTTCATTGTAGATTCTGGATATTAGCCCTTTGTCAGATGAGTAGGTTGCAAAAATTTTCTCCCATTGTGTAGGTTGCCTGTTCACTCTGATGATAGTTTCTTTTGCTGTGCAGAAGCTCTTTAGTTTAATGAGATCCCATTTGTCGATTTTGGCTTTTGTTGCCATTGCCTTTGGTGTTTTAGACATGAAGTCCTTGCCCACGCCTATGTCCTGAATGGTATTGCCTAGGTTTTCTTGTAGGATTTTAATGGTTTTAGGTCTAACATATAAGTCTTTAATCCATCTTGAATTAATTTTTCTATAAGGTGTAAGGAAGGGATCCAGTTTCAGCTTTCTACATATGGCTAGCCAGTTTTCCCAGCACCATTTATTAAATAGGGAATCCTTTCCCCATTTCTTGTTTTTGTCAGGTTTGTCAAAGATCCGATAGTTGTAGATATGCGGCATCATTTCTGAGGGCTCTGTTCTGTTCCACTGATCTATGTCTCTGTTGTGGTACCAGTACCATGCTGTTTTGGTTACTGTAGCCTTGTAGTATAGTTTAAAGTCAGGTAGCGTGATGCCTCCAGCTTTGTTCTTTTGGCTTAGGATTGACTTGGCGATGCGGGCTCTTTTTTGGTTCCATATGAACTTTAAAGTAGTTTTTTCCAATTCTGTGAAGAAAGTCATTGGTAGCTTGATGGGGATGGCATTGAATCTATAAATTACCTTGGGCAGTATGGCCATTTTCACGATATTGATTCTTCCAACCCATGAGCATGGAATGTTCTTCCATTTGTTTGTATCCTCTTTTATTTCATTGAGCAGTGGTTTGTAGTTCTCCTTGAAGAGGTCCTTCACATCCCTTGTAAGTTGGATTCCTAGGTATTTTATTCTCTTTGAAGCAATTGTGAATGGGAGTTCACTCATGATTTGGCTCTCTGTTTGTTTGTTATTGGTGTACAAGAAAGCTTGTGATTTTTGTACATTAATTTTGTATCCTGAGACTTTGCTGAAGTTGCTAATCAGCTTAAGGAGATTTTGGGCTGAGACAATGGGGTTTTCTAGATATACAATCATGTCATCTGCAAACAGGGACAATTTGACTTCCTCTTTTCCTAATTGAATACCCTTTATTTCCTTCTCCTGCCTGATTGCTCTGGCCAGAACTTCCAGCACTATGTTGAATAGGAGCGGTGAGAGAGGGCATCCCTGTCTTGTGCCAGTTTTCAGAGGGAATGCTTCCAGTTTTTGCCCATTCAGTATGATATTGGGAGACTAAACCAGGAAGAAGTTGAATCTCTGAATAGACCAATAACAGGTTCTGAAATTGTGGCAATAATCAATAGCTTACCAACCAAAAAGAGTCCAGGACCTGATGGATTCACAGCTGAATTCTACCAGAGGTACAAGGAGGAACTGGTACCATTCCTTCTGAAACTATTCCAATCGATAGAAAAAGAGGGAATCCTCCCTAACACATTTTACGAAGCCAGCATCGTCCTGATACCAAAACCTGGCAGAGACATAACCAAAAAAGAGAATTTCAGACCAATATCCTTGATGAACATTGATGCAAAAATCCTCAATAAAATACTGGCAAACCGAATCCAGCAGCACATCAAAAAGCTTATCCACCATGATCAACTGGGCTTCATCCCTGGGATGCAAGGCTGGTTCAACATACGCAAATCAATAAATGTAATCCAGCATATACACAGAACCAAAGACAAAAACCACATGATTATCTCAATAGATGCAGAAAAGGCCTTTGACAAAATTCAACAACCCTTCATGCTAAAAACTCTCAATAAATTAGGTATTGATGGGACGTATCTCAAAATAATAAGAGCTATCTACGACAAATCCCTTTTTATATTTTTAACAAAGAAAAAAATGGAAGCAATGGTTGTCTTTGCCAAATCTGCAATTGTAAAGCTCAGCTCGGAAGAGTTTGTTTAGCACATCAATCAGGAGACCCGTATCCGGCTTCCTTTGCCATCAAGCGAATCAGTTCTAACATTTTTGGAATCACAAGTTTGGAAAAATCTTAGAGAACTTTTGGGCAATTGAGGTTTTAAAAGGAATAAAGGACCTGTTTCTTACAAGCAAAGAAGAGCAAAGCAGGACCTTCCGATTCTGTGAGTCCAGTATGGGTGTTTGATTCTTTGTTGGAGGAACTGCCAGGGGTATGGGAACCTGAAAGCCAGTACCCTCAAGTGTAGATATGAGGCCTGTGGAAAGAAAGGAAAGGACCTCTTGTGTTTTATTTGGACTGAATAATTGATCAAATATCCACTCTAAATGCTTCCAAATGTGTCTGGGCAGTAAGGACTTCTGTTGCAGAATCTGAATGTATGATTTTTGGTTGATTCATGGTGTCCTAGATGGGAAACTCTCTCTTGTTGTGGGGTTGACCTGGTTTTTTCTGGCAAATTGAACTTAGAGTCTAATACAAAGAACAATGAACACCAAGGGTGTAAACCTGTGATTAGCATTAAAACAGAAAGACACAGAGTCTGACTGGAAGGCAGATCTTCAGAGAACTGTTAATGCTGAGAGACACCAGCGTGGAGCTCTCTACTTCTAAGGGGAGCGCATGTTCTTCCCCTGAGGCCTTGAGGATAGAGGGTTACCACTTAGGCTGCTTCTATGGGCAGTGTGGGCTGAGCCTCACAGTCTCTCTGAGCCCAGGGCAATCACAGCAGCCTCCGCTTATGGATTCCCCACTCTGCCCCTGGGTCAGGAACAGTCTGCCCTTCTCTTGCTTCCACTTGCTAATTTATGTAACTTCAGGATTCACCTCTTCCAGGAAGTCTTCCCAGAGCGACACATCCTACCTCCCTGGGCCCCCAGCACGCAGTGTGCCCTATGTCGTCTTCCCTGGCCCTTAACTCAGACTGTAGCGACATCGTTATTCAAGTGACAGCTCATTTAATGTCATCCTCCATGAGTAGAGGCTCTGCGGGGGCAGGGCCCCTGTCAGGTTTGCTCACTTGCGTCTCCCAGGTCCTCACTGTCACTGTGTGTGTATGGAGAGAGATGGATGGTTGGACAGATGTGCAGCTGGGGGGGGATGGTTGGTGTGCCCTCTCACCATCCCGTAATGCCCCCTGCATACCTCTCGTCGTAAGGTTTGGTCGTCTTCCACTGTCTACCCCAGCATACCATGAATTTAAAATGGGCTGGGCCGGGCACAGTGGCTCACACCTGTAACCCCAGCACTTTGGAAGGCCTAGGCAGGCGGATCACTTGAGGTCAGGAGTTCGAGATCAGCCTGGCCAATATGGCAAAACCCCATCTCTACTAAAAATACAAAAAAATTAGCCAGGTGTGGTGGCTCACGCCTATAATCCCATCTACGAGGGAGACTGAGGCACAAGAATCGCTTGAACCCCGGAGGTGGATGTGGCAGTGAGCCGAGATGGGTGCCACTGCACTCCAGCCTGGGTGACGGAACCAGACCCTGTCTCAAAAAAAAAAAAATTAAAAAGAAAATAATAGTTTAAAATGGCCTTAGCACATAGTGGACATTTGTTTCTGTCCCCAAATGAAAGAAAGTCTCTCTGCTACTCCCTTCTGGGAATTTCTGTCTGGGATAAGAATATCAGTGATTTAGACATCATTTTTTGAAGTGTAACATTGGGAGAACACAGTGTCCCTTCCCTTAAAATAGGATATTTGTGGTAGCATCTCATTAACAGATAAGTAGATTTCTTTCTTTTTGTTTGGTTAAGGTTAGAAACCTGCAAGCAGCTAGAGGGAATTTAGGACTTGGTTTTTAATGAATCAGCAGCAAAAACAAAGGATTAAACATCCCAGGGGGAGTTGGTGAAGAAATAAGTGGGATATAAGTGAAAAGACCAAAAAGGCACCAGGGCAAAGAGCCCAGAACTGTGAGTGTCAGAGATGTGGGTTGTGGTAAACAACCATAAAGTGTCAGAACTGCAGGGAACCTTGGGGAGTAACTGGTCCCAACCTCGCATTTTATAAGCTGGAGATCTACAGTGAGAGGGCAGACCGCGGGGCTCCGCTGATAGCAAACTTGTTCCCCTGGAAAAGTCACGTTATAGCTCAAGGCAGCTGTGAGGGGAAAAAAAGAGCCAGGACAAAGAGATGAATGCAGTGCTAAGAGTTCACAGACTTTACCGAAATGCAGAAGGATCACTGTTTATGCAAAAGCATGAATGGGCACAGGGAGCTTCCACACTCCTGCATCTGGCTCATGTGCACTCTGGAGAGGCCTCCTTGGCAGGTCTGAGTGGAGTAGGGCCCAGGAGTCTGTTTCTGGTGATTCTGATGCTCAGCGAGATTATAAAAAGTGAAAGTGGCAAGGCTTCTAAGAGTCTCCCAGCTAGGGGCTGGGCGATGCCCAGGGACCTCTGTGTGCACAGCGTTGAGACAAGGGGAGGTTTTAGGCCCCCAACTGTCTCCCTGTTTTCTGCTGTTCGAGGACAGAGGGAGTGAGGCCAAGGTGTTTGTGGTGCTCGTGGGAAACTTAGAAGCACAGATCCCCCAGCCTGCCCCGGATCGTCGTGGTCACAGACTGGCTTGCACATCATTGTTCTCATTGCCTTCCCAGACACCAGTTCCTGTTATATAGACCAGAGCTGCCGATGCAGAAACTGCCTCATTCTCGGCACCAACCCGCAGCAGGTGGTCACACATGCCGATCCACAGCTCCCTGAATTGTGCATTTTCTCCCCACTGCCCCAAACTGAACTTCTCTCTCCCCACCTCAGCCCGGGACTTCCCAAGTAGGTCTCAGTTCACTTAGACGTTCCTTAAGCAACACTTCAGCTGGCACAGGATGTATAAAAGGTTGCTTGAAACTCAATGCCTTATGTCGGATTGCCAGAGCAAGATAGGAAAGACAAGACTGCAATGATTGCTAGGCTAAGAAAATAAGATTTACATTTGGGGGTGGTTTTTGTTTGGTTTGGTTTTATATTTAAGAAGATGACGTGATTATTTAAGTGGGTGGAGGAAGAAAGGAGATAAGAGTAATTACTTGGCCAAGATGAATTGCCTGGAAAACTGCTGAAGTTTGAATTAGACTTACTCCCGTGGCACACTCTCAGGGGCCTGTTCCAACTGGCTACCTGGCCTTGCTGCATCTTTTTTTTTTTTTTTTTTTTTTTTGAGACGGAGTCTTGCTCTGTCGCCCAGGCTGGAGTGCAGTGGCGCAATCTCGGCTCACTGCAAGCTCCGCCTCCCGGGTTCACGCCATTCTCCTGCCTCAGCCTCTCCGAGTAGACGGGGTTTCACCGTGGTCTCGATCTCCTGACCTCGTGATCTGCCCGCCTCGGCCTCCCAAAGTGCTGGGATTACAAGCGTGAGCCACCGCGCCCGGCTCCTTGCTGCATTTTTATCTAAGGAGTTTGCAGTTCTCTAGGTAAACAGCTCATGTCATTTGCATAGAAATGCTTTGTTTTTTTGAGACAGGGTCTCACTCTGTTGCCTAGTCTGGAGTGCAGTGGCACAATTATGGCTCACTGCAGCCTTAACCTCGTGGGCTCAAGAGATCCTCCCACCTCAGCCTCCTGAGTAGCTAGGATTACAGTTGCATGCCACCATGCCCAGCTAATTTCTTTGTATATTTTGTAGAAACGGGGTCTCCCTATGTTTTCTAGGCTGGTCTCAAACTCCTGGGCTCAAGCAATCCTCCCGTCTCAGCCTCCCAAAGTACTGGGATTATAGGCATGAGCCACGTTTCCCAGCCAGAAAAGCAAATATTGTATTTCACATGGATCCTCAAAGAGCAGTGGTCTCCATAATAGAATAGGCACACCCAGAGGAGAAGCCAGATGATCCCTTGGGGTGTGGGAGGAAAATATTAGAACGTATGTAGGTCTTACCATATTTTAGATTGTTTTGTTTTATGTCTACGTTAGGAGTGCTTGATGGCTTCTCAGCCTAGAAAGACTGACATCATAGCATGGAGCATTAGGAAATACAGTTAAAAAAATTTCCTTACTATGCAATCAACTTTATTATCGTTCTTTGGATTTGAAAAATTCTTTCAGATTTCAATGAAAATAAAATATGAATCATTGGAGCATATAATAAAGTTTCTTGGCCCTCAAGTTAATTTCTTTTATGAACATAATATGTAGAAGTCATGTAATGACTTTCTCATGGGAGGTAAGTTGCTTCCTGTCTTTGCGCATTTCATTAGTGTTCCAAGATGCCTTCTCACCCCCGTTCCAAATTTTCCTCTTATTTGTACCACTCCTATTTAGTCAATTTCAGTTTATATGTCCTTAAAGGTTTATGTCTGTGGTCCACAAGTTGAAATATAAAGTAGAATATATATATATGTATATATATTTTTTTAATTTAATTTTTTTTTTGAGACAGAGTCATCCTCTGTCGCCCAGACTGGAGTACAGTGGCACAATCTCAGCTCAGTGCAACCTCTGCCTCCATGCCTGGCTAATTTTTGTATTTTTAGTGGAGACAAGATTTCACCATGTTGACCAAGCTGGTCTCAAACTCCTGACCTCATGATCTGCCTGCCTTGACCTCCCAAAGTGCTGGGATTACAGGCGTGAGCCACCGTACCCAGCCAAAATAGAATATATTAAGACTCGAAGATGGCTGTTCAGAAATGAAACTGAAATAAAAATTTCTTCTGCCATAGACAAAATTATGGCAGTAACCACACAAGGTGGGAACAGGGTAATGTGGCTCATTTTTGCACCTTATATCTCAGGATAACTCTGTTTATGAGCTTCGCTAAGCCTTTAAAGTAACAAAAATCCTTGAGATGTGTCTTCTGAGACCAATGTAGATAATGCTGCTGCACTGTCAGAATCTTACTCTTAAGAGGAACAGGAGTTCTCACTTAGTTTCGGTTTCAGTTATTCTGCTGGATTATAGGCAAATGACAAAATGATCTTTTTTTTTTTTTTTTTTTTTTTTGAGACAGAGTCTCACTGTCACCCAGGCTGGAGTGTAGCGGCGTGATCTTGGCTCACTGCAACCTCCGCCTCCCAGGTTCAAGCGATTCTCCTGCCTCAGCCTCCCAAGTAGCTGGGACTATAGGTGCACGTCACCATGCCTGGCTAATTTTTTGTATTTTTAGTAGAGACAGTGTTTCACCATGTTGGCCAGGCTGGTCTTGAACTCCTAACCTCAAGTGATCTGCCCACCTCGGCCTCCCAAAGTGCTGGGATTACAGGAGTGAGCCACTGCACCTGGCCAACAAAATGATCTTTGATGGTGCATAAATGAGTTAGATAAATGGGCATTGGGTGCCGGTGGGGGGAAGAAACTCCACCTTACTTAAAGACTTCATGTGCATTGGAAGATTTGGAATTTTGTTTGTTTGTTTGTTTACATTTTCCTCTTTTTAGCCACATCTTATGCAACATGGTAGCACACAGCCTGAGAAATAAAGCAAAATACAAGAGGTCAGAAGTTCCCCTGTGGAATCCAGGGCAGAAATTTCACAAAGAAATGGAGCGATTTAGGACAAACTCCTCACCCCACCCCCTACTATTACTGTTTGCTTGCCTTGTTTTTTTTTTTTAATTGTTGTTGTTTTTGAGACAGAGTCTCACTCTGTCAACCCGGCTGGAGTACTGTGGCATGATCTTGGCTCACAGCAACCTCTGCCTCCCGGGTTTAAGCGATTCTCATGTCTCAGCCTCCTAATTTCAAGCAATTCTCGTGCCTCAGCCTCCTGAGTAGCCGGGATTACAGGCACCTGCCACCATGCCTGGGTAATTTTTGTATTTTTTTAGTAGAGATGGGGTTTCACCATGTTGGCCAGGCTGGTCTTGAACTCCTGACCTCAAGTGATCCACCTGCCTCAGCCCCCTAAACTGCTGGGATTATAGGCATGAGCCACCACATCTGGCCTCCTGACAGAGACTTTCTAACTCCTCCAAGCCTTCAGTCGTCTCTGCTTTCTCTGATTGCCAGTTTTACCTGTTTCTCACATTTTAGCACTTACAATCAGAAAGTCAGCTCCTGGTTTGTTAATGGGCATGTGTTTTCCAAAATTTGTTGGTAAAGCTTTTGTTTGGATATTCAAATTTGTTTCCCCTTGAAACAAATATATCTACTTAGTAAATATCTGTGGAATTATCTTTTAAGCTATGAGTAGCGAAAAGGTGGCCTTTGTGTCACCCACTTACCCTTCCTCTTTAGCTCCTGGGGCAGACATCTGGAATTCTTCCTAGCATTCTTCCCGCTGATACCAGATACAACCGCAGTAGTTCATAACATGACCCTGCAGGTGCCTACAACCAAGGCATTGTACGAATCAGTGCTGGATGACGGCCAGCCCGACATCTCCGTCCACACTCAGCACTGTGCTGGGTGCTTTGGGGATACAGAGATGGCAGACCCAATCTTGTTTCTTCTCTTGTGGCATTTTTTATATTCCATAATGAATTATGATTATTTCTGTACTTGTCTTTTTCTTTTTTCTTTCTTTTTTTTTTTTTTTGGCGTGGGGGGACCCAGTCTCACTGTTGCCCAGGCTGGAGTGTAGTGGCATGATCTCGGCTCACTGCAACCTCTACCTCCCGGGTTCAAGCAATTCTCCTGCCTCAGCCTTCCAAGTAGCTGGAACTACAGGCGCACACCGTCACGCCCAGCTATTTTTTTTTTTTTTTTTTTTTTGTATCTTAGTAGAGATGGGGTTTCACTGTGTTGCCCAGGCTGATCTCGAACTCCTAAGCTCAGGCAGTCCGCCTGCCTCGGCCTCCCAAAGTGCTGGGATTATAGGTATGAGCCCCCGCACCTGGCGATTTCTGTACTTTTCATATTCCCCTTTTCAGCATAATGAATCCTCAAGGAGCCATGTGCAATACTGACCTAGAGAAGAGATCTGATTCCTTCCGGGGATCAGCAGGGGTTCAATGGATGGGTGGCATTTGACTATTCCATAGGACTTCCACAGGAACACCTGCAGAAACTGATGACATTCTGGAACAGAAAAATAACATGTACAGTGGTACTCAAATAGGAAATTTTGAAGTCTGTCCAGAGAGCCACAAAGTCTATTAAGCAAAATGTTCAGCCCATGCTTCTAGTTTCAGACTATGGAATTTTGACTTCTTTTACAAGGAAAGTGACTCACTGATAGCTTTTCAGTTGAGTGACAGGGTCAGAGTTTTTAAGATTACTCAAGCAGCGGGGCAGAGGAGGAGTGGAATTGAAGAAAGGCAGGATGGAGGTGAAGAGATGGATTTGGAGGCCTTTGCTGTACCTAGCCCCATTGAGAGGTAATCAGAGCCTGTGCTGCAGGAGTGATGGTCATGAGGATGGAGGGGCGGGAAGCCATGTGAGTGACAGGCAGGAGGAGGTCACCTGCCAGTCGGGGTGCTGGCTTCTGGGAGCAAGGGCCCCTTGGCATGGAGGGAGAGGATGAAAAGTTTCCTTCCCTTTTTTTCCTGAAGGCAGGGCTGGCCCTATGCAATATTTTGAATGGGTTTCCATTTGCCTTTGAACCTTGTGTCATCTCCTCTTGCTCATTTGATGCCGGCCGTTTTTACAGGCCCCCGGAGCCCAGAGCCTTCATCCTGGTCTGAACTCTCCACTGAGGTCCCCACCGTCTCCCCTCCCAGACAGCCTCTCCTTCCTCCTTCTCCAAGACGCGTTCTCTCATTGACCCACCTCCAACAACCCAAAAGACCAAAAAACAAACCAACCTTTTCCATTTTTCCAAGCAGTGTGTTTGTTAGGAAAGCAATCTGACTTAAAACCTATTTAAACAGTGGCAAGTGATCTTGGGACACTTAGCAAAGTATGTACATTTTAAACAGAATCCTTGTTAAAGAGTTTATCTGTATCATTTAAAAATGAAATTTAAAGGTAAAATTACACAGAATCCTGGATGACAAGGTTGCTTTTAGAGGAAATACCATGCTAGCTTCTTCCCTAAAATGTCTCTCTCTGTCACTTCCTTCCCTTCCACTTACTAAATCATATTTTCTGAAAATTCTCAACTCTTCATAATGACTCTGGGTACAGATGGCAGTGGGGAGATGGGTAGGGCTAGAGTATGAACTATTCCTAGACAGTGGCCCCCCTTATCCAGAGTTTTGCTTCCTGCAGTTTCATTTACCCACAGTAAACCTCTATCAGAAAATATAACTCCAGAAACAAACAATTCATAAGTTTTAAATTGTGTGCCATTCTGACCAGAGTGGTGAAATCTCATGCCATCCTGCTCTGTCCCGCCTGGGACGTGAATCACCCCTTCCTCCAGTTTATCTACACCATCTACACTACCTGCCTGTTAGTCACTACGTAGCCAGCTCCATGATCAGATCAACTGTTGTGATACCACGGTTCTTGTGATCAAGCAATTATATTCTACTTCATGATTGCCCCGTAGTGCAAGCAGTGATGCTGGCAATGCAGATATGCCAAAGAGAAGCCATACAGGGCTTCCTTTGGGTGGAAAGGTTCTTGAGGAAGGAAGGAAAAGTCATATGCTGAGGTTGCAAGATCTATGGTTAGAATGAATCTTCTATCCTTGAAACTGTGAAGAAGGAAAAAGAATTTTGTGCTAGTTTTGCCATCACCCCTCAAGCCGCAAAAGTTACAGCCACAGTGCATAAGCACTTAGCTAAGATGGAAAGGGCATTAGATTTGTGGGTGGAAGACGTGAACAGAAACATGTTCCAATTAACGGAGCTGGGCGTGGTGGCTCATCCCTGTAATCCCAGTACTTCGGGAGGCCAAGGCAGGCAGATTACCTGAGGTCAGGAGTTTGAGACCAATATGGCCAACATGGCGAAACCTCGTCTCTACTAAAAATACAAAAATTAGCTGGGTGTGGTGGTGCACTCCTGTTATCCCAGCTACTCAGGAAGCTGAGGCAGGAGAATCGCATGAATCCTGGAAGTGGAGGTTGCAGTGAGCCAAGATTGTGCTATTGAACTCCAGCCTAGGCGACAGAGCAAGACTTCATCTCAAAAAAAAAAAAAAAAAGAAACGTGGGGTTTGGCACATATCCCCCATGGAGGGGGGCACTGTTGTAGATGAGGAGTTACAACTGAAGGGCCAGATAATAAGCATTTCAGGCTTTGCTAGCCAAACAGTCTTTGTTTCAACTGCTCACCTCTGCCTTTGTACTTTGAAAGCAGCCATAAACAATAAATAAATGGGCATGACTGTGTTCCAGTAAAACTTGACAAAAACAAGTGCTGGGCCAGATTTGGCGCCCAGGCATGTTTGCTGAGCCCTGCTGTAGGTGATCATTTGTGAGCCTGGAACAGCCTCTCTTTTTGCTCCTTCCTGTGGGCTCACCAGCATCTCAGCTTTCCCAACAGATTATCTTAAGCGCCTGCCCTTAGAAATATGTATCAGCAAAGCCCATGAACTCAACACTATTCCTAGAAAGAAAGGAAGGAAAAAGAAGGAAGGAAAGAAGCAGCAAGGAGCTCATGTTGATCTGGGGAAGGCAGCGGAAGGCCGGAGAGTGCTGTCTGGAACTTAACAGTGAGCCCTGGCCGGGTGCGGTGGCTCACATCTGTAATCCCAGCACTTTGGGAGGCTGAGGAGGGCGGATCACCTGAGGTCAGGAGTTCAAGACCAGCCTGACCAACATGGAGAAACCTTGTCTCTACTAAAAATACAAAATTAGCCGGGCGTGGTGGCGCATGCCTGTAATCTCAGCTACATGGGAGGCTGAGGCAGGAGAATCACTTGAACCCGAGAGGCGGAGGTTGTGGTGAACCAAGATCGCGCCATTGCACTCCAGCCTGGACAACAAGAGTGAAACTCCGTTGCAAAAACAAAAAACAAAAAACAACAACTAGTGAGCCCAAATGTAACCATGATGCTTTTTTTTTTTTTTGAAACAGAGTCTCACTCTTGTCACCTAGGCTGGAGGGCAGTGGCATGATCTTGGCTCACTGCAACCTCCACCTCCCATTCCAAGTGATTCTCTTGCCTCAGCCTCCCTAGTAGCTGGGATTACAGGTGCCCTCCACAACGCCCAGCTAATTTTTGTGTTTTTAGTAGACACAAGATTTCACTATGTTGCCCAGGCTGGTCTCGACCCCTGACCTCAAGTGATCCACCTGCCTCAGTCTCCCAGAGTGCTGGGATTGCAGGCGTGAGCCACCACGCCCAGCCCACGATGTCTTACTTTTCATCTAAAACCTGCCTAAATGGCATGCCCAGTTAAAACAATCTTTTTCTGTTATAATAATCCATGTAAGAGTGTGACACATTTTCTAAAAGGTTTGTCTAAAAAAGAGCCTGGTGTTTACTGTTGCTGCTGAATTGGATTTGACTCCGCTGCTGTATCAGGGCCCCTTCTGACAATTCACCTCTTGCTTCCTTTCCTGCTAATTGTCCTGTTTACTACAATTTTTTTTTTTTGTAACAGTGTCTGGCTCTGTCACCCAGCCTAGAATGCAGTGGCACGATCTTGGCTCACTACAACCTCCATCTTCGGGGCTCAAGCTATTCTTCCACCTCAGCCTTCCAAGTAGCTGAGACTACAGGCATGTGCCACCACACCCAGCTAGGTTTTGTATTTTTTTGTAGAGACGGGGTCTTGTCATGTTGCCCAGGCTGGTCTTGAACTCCTGGGCTCAAAGCAATCCGCCTGCCTCAGCCTCCCAAAGTGCTGAGATGACAGGCATGAGCAACTACGCCCAGCCCTGTTTACTTCTTAGGGCTCTTTTACATGCCTTTCTTTTTTTAACAGCCTTCCACCTCTGCTTTTTACATGTCTTGAGATTTTCCTGTATGCATGTGTATGCATGCACATGCACACACACACACACACACACACACACCTGATTTTGTCATTCTGGTGTTTAAAGCATATCATAGTTCTACTTCCAGAAATACGTCCAATGCTATGAATCTGGTAGCCAACCCTGCTGAGAAATGACCCAAGGGTCTACCTTGAGTAGCCAGCCCCCAAATCCAAAGAATAGCTCCAGACCCCATAGTTTTCTCACCCACTAGATCACTGGACCATGGCAAGAGTGCGAGAGTTCCACTTCCCAGAGAATGGCTGTTATTAACTTACCTCAATTTAAAATCTGTACTAAAGATGAACACATGCATTCTCCTCCTTGACATCCACATCCCCTGTTGTTTTCTTTTTTTGTTGTTTTTGGTTTTTGTTTTTGTTTTGAGACAGAGTCTTGCTCTGTCGCCCAGGCTGGAGTGCAGTGGCACGATCTTGGCTCACTGCAGTCTCTGCCTCCTGGGCTCAAGCAATTCTCCTGCCTCAGCCTCCTGAGTAGCTGGGATTACAGGTGTGTGCCACCACGCCTGGCTGATTTTTTGTATTTTTAGTAGAGACGGGGTTTCACCATGTTGGCCAGGCTGGTCTTGAACTCCTGACCTCAGTGCTCCACCCGCCTTGGCCTCCCAAAGCGCTGGAATTACAGGCATGAGCCACCATGCCTGGCCCCTCTGTTATTTTCAAAAAGCTGAGCGTTACTAGAGGACACTATCCTCTCTTGGGAACATGATACATACAAACCCACTGCGAGAGGGTCAGTTACGAGCTAATGACTGATTACATTCCTGTGCCCTTAAAGGTGATTACCTCAACTTTCTAAGGAACCAAGAGATCTCTTTAAATTTCAACGCATAAAAATAATCACCATCAATGTGTGTTAAGCCCATTGAAATTGTTTGGGGATGATGAATGGGAGGAAACTGGAAATGGGCTTAGCTAGAACAAGGGCAGTATTAATTCATTTGCAGAGCCACAGCCTGAGCGTCGCAGTGGGCATCAGCTGCAGCTCCCCCCACTCCCAGCTGCATCTGACAACCTCTGATCTATGCACACATGCCCTGCATGTACCAGAGCATGCCCAGGGTTGACGAGTTTGACTTTTTGGTGTTACTGTTTTCCTCTTTAGTTCTGAGTTACTCTCTTGATTGGAAAGCAATGGGTCAAGTGTAGCAGTAGATCCCTGTTTTAATTTCTACACGTAACTTGCAGGCTTCTTACTACTTTGTGCTGATTTATTGTTGTCCTGATTCCCGTTTTCTGAATGGTTATTCATTCCCAGCCCAGGCCTCTCTGATGACCATCTGGTTCTCCTTCGGTCACTCAAACATCTGCCCCAGAGACTTGGAAAATTAGCTTCCTTTGGCAACCTAAAAATAATTTTAGTGTGACTGAAGCCTGAAAGGGAAATCACCGCGTTCCACTGTCCTGTGGATACTGACCGGGGGAATGAGCCAACAGAGCTTCCTGGGGATTTGGAGCTTAGATGTTCTCTGTCACATCTGCAGATTTTTTCTTTTTTTTTTTTTTCAAGTCTTGGGAACCATAAAAACGTGGTGAGAACTGGGTGCAACCAGTCCTGAAGTTTTCTTTGGGACTAGGCATGCTTGCACAAAGGAAACGGCTGGAGATAAAAGCCACGCTTTGCATGGTTTGTTTGTAAGGCTATAAGAGCTAGCTGAGAAAGACAGAGGATACTCAGGATTGCGACATGCTGTTAGTCACAGTGTGTTCCAGGAGAGCTCACAAATGCTTTGAAACAGTTACAGGATATTTCTAAGGACTAGACTTTTAGCTTGGACCCAAGAAGCCTGTCTCATAGGCAATGATGGTTTGCCCCCCACCCCTAGAAGATGAAATTTGCTAGAAACTAAAACTCAGTCCTCATGGTATTTCTCATCTAAAATTATTTCTAGCCGCATCGTCTA
The DNA here is from genome assembly GCF_028878055.3 of Symphalangus syndactylus. NCBI lineage: Eukaryota > Metazoa > Chordata > Mammalia > Primates > Hylobatidae > Symphalangus > Symphalangus syndactylus. The sequence continues at coordinate 72,285,514 of NC_072438.2, read as the reverse complement.
GTGCAACTTTTCAGAGGTTCTGCAATGATATAAAATGTCAACATAATAATGTTCAAATAAATTAAATGCCCTTGTAAGTCATAATCCAAAGATGTTAAAATCTAAAGTAATTAACATCTCGACTTAAATTTCCTTGACTTTTTGTGTTAAAAAAAACCAAAGCCCTTAGTGGCCTCCTTTGATCTCTCCTATCTATTTCTTATTTTGCTCCTTCTATTTTTTTTTTTTTTTTTTTTTGAGACAGAGTCTTACTCTTGTTGCCCAGGCTAGAGTGCAGTGGCACAACGTTGGCTCACTGCAACCTCTGCCTCCCGGATTCAAGGAATTCTTCTGCCTCAGCCTCCCGAGTAGCTGGGATTATAGACATGCGCCACCACACCCAGCTAATTTTTGTATTTTTAGTACTTTTGTATTTTGTATTTTCACCAGGTTGGCCAGGCTGGTCTGGAATTCCTGACCTCAAGTGATCCGCCCGCCTTGGCCTCCCAAAGTGCTGGGATTACAGGCGTGAGTCACCGTGCCCAGCTATTATTTTGCTCGTTCTTAGTTAAGGAGATCCTTGGTGCTGGATGCTGGAAAAAGATTGTGTTTTTCAGCATCTGCAGCCTGGGCTGTTTTCCACAGGAACAAATACAGTTTTTTCAAGCTCCAAGAAGACTGAATTCGTTCAACAGCAAGTCTCTCATGTGCTTTACTTATTAGTGATATGCAAATAAAAAAAAGTAAGTGGACCCTCAATAGTATCAAAACATTGTCCCCACGCCCTTGATATTTAGAAAAATGAGCCAAACCCCAGTCCCTAGACAGTTGTCCTAGGCAAGATTTTGTTCTTGGGACCTTATTTAAATTTGCCAAAGGTGGTATCGAGAACTGTAAAAACAAAAAAAAATACCTGAGCTTTTCCACTATAGTTTCGTGGATGCTGGCAGGAGACTTGAGATTCCTGAGTCAGAGACAAATGACTTTTATTACTCACGGCACGGCAACTAGATTTTGGCTTCCCTAATCCCACTTTTTAGGATTTAATCCCAGTTTATTTAGGGCTTTATGTTCACATCATTTCCTCTTCCCCCCGCAAGTCCTGTGGCGGTGACACAGGCTCGGGGGTGTGCACACACAGTGGATTTGCATCACAGCTGAGGATCCCTCACCATAGGCAACCTCAGTCTTTTATGATGGGCTAGAAGCAGACCTGATCAACCTTTGCACCAGAGGAAGATGTGCAGCTAGAAGCAGACCTGACCAACCTTTGCACCAGAGGAAGGAACCTGTCCGTTCCTCCTGAGACACTATCTAACTTTCAAGGCTGTTCACTCTACAAACATCCCTGGAAAGACAGATAATTCCATGTAACAACAGCCTCTGTCTCTGTTTGCAAGCCATGCAGGAATGCGAGAGGCCCAGGGAGAATTACCTCCCGATAGGGCAGACCAGAGAGACTCAGTAATATCAAGTAAAGGCAGGTTGATGAGGAAAAGATTCTTGGCTTCTCTTAAAGATGCCAGTCAGTCTGACAGTTGCCTGGAGTTCACGACCGTGAACTTAGACCCAGTTGGCAGGAATCTTCCTCCCAACTGGAGTTGGAGGGAAATCAACCCGGTCCTACTTCAAGTGCTTTCTGTGTGTATTCAGTAGCTTCTTGATTGGCATTTTCACTTTGACATAAAAGTAAAGGGCTTCGTGGCGTACTGCATTGGGTGTGGATGGTGCCTCTGATGGAGCTCTACCTTCTTAAAAGCAGGAATGTTCAGTCACTCCTGGGCCACATTTTCCATTTCCACTGCCTCTTGGCATGGAAGTGCTTAGACTGAAGAAAGCTTCATCTCTCCTTCCACATTTGTTCAGCTGGAAAAACACCCTCTGCAGATTGATGATCCAGACCTTCTGTTGATGATTCTAGAGCGTGTGCCCCTAATGAGCTAGTAAGGGCTAATACTTCTGCTGCCTGTTCCTTGAGATTAGTTTTTTCTCAGGTTTTGAGTGTCCCAGGGATCACGTGGCATTTCTTTCTCCTACATATTTTGGGGCAGTAATTGGATATGTCTGTAGTGATTCATATCCTTCCCCTTTGGGGAAGACTCACTTGAGTTTCCTTTTTACCTGCTGCTTAAATTAGTTCCATTTCTTCTTTATAGGCTTGCGTGCTGAATTTGGGTGCTTTTTAAAAAGTATTTCTACTGTTTCTTTGCTTTCTGACTCAGACCTTTTTTCCTAACATACTAATCTAGATAATATCATACAGGGTCCATCACTGTGAAAGAGATGAAATCAATCAATGACTCTTCTATTTAGTGAAATATCCGTTGTTCAAATGCATGCTAACCACCACTGGCTCTGCGTTAGCTATTTCCACCTAGGAAATGTTCTCCTATCAGACCAGCATCAAGTTCTGGCCTATTCTCCTCCCGCCAGGCCCTGCCCCCTTGGTATTTCTCTTATTTACTCCCTTTAGAGTCCCTCATTTCATGCATTTCTCAGCCCACTTTCATCAGAGCAATGACCGATAACTGTGTTCCTTTAGAATTTACTGAGGATTTTTTTCATTCTTCTCGGTCTTCCTTGCAGTTTTGCCTTTAAATCTGTCCACATATGCTGATCTCTCTTGGGAGAGCTGTCCCAAATCATCCTTCTAAATCTCTTCTCTGCAGTCTTAAAATCATTTCTCTCATGTTTTCTGGGCCTGGAATTCCACTCTCTTCCCTGTGGTTTTGACTCTTAGGTAGCTTTCTTCAGGTCCCAGTCATGCCCCCTAATTTAGGAATAAGATAGCATCTCCCTACTTTTGTGACACCCTCTTTAAGATAGGAACCATCAAGAGTCTTTTCCATACATCACTGTGCTCTGGGACTTCACAATCCCAGTTACTCATCGGACTGTGGAGTCTGTTGTCTAAGATCTCCTCTTTTAAGGAAGTATCCCATTTTCTCTAGTTAGTCATCATGTATTTATTTTGTCTTTTCCACTGCTCCTATTCTGATCAGAGGACAAGAGCATGTTTTCAAATCCTCCTTGTTCTTGTGTGCAAACATGATTTCTAAAAACTGAGCATTTCAGGCACATGCCTTTAAAAATGCCTTCTTAGCTGTGAGTTTTGCAGTAATTTTATTAAAGAGCTTTTTTTCCCCATCTTCAAAGAAGATGGCATGTCTTTGGAATTCTGTTGGTTTTTCTTTATTTTTTAATGAAATCTGCCACCTTCCCATAGATATGAAGTTGAAATGTATATCTCTACAGTCTAGAGCTACAGTCTATGTAATCATCAAATCTGGAGGCACCCTGAGACTTGGGAGAAAGCTTGGGCCTTTTTATTTTTTTGATTTCAACTAAACATTACCTATATTCTTATGATACACATTAGGTACTCTACAGTGAATTCTTTTTTAATCCCCATGATAACCCTATAAGACAATTGTAAGCTAATTTTAACCCTTTTAACATAAATACAATTGTTTTTATTTCACATAATGAAAAACTGCCTTGGATATCAATGATCAATATGTTACAGGCACAGTCCATGCTGGATTGTGTTACAGCAGCCTATGGCACATGTAAATTGCATTACACTCTGCATACACCTCCTGTGCTTATAGTTTATACATTGAGCAGAACAAGTTTCCATAAATCGCTGATTAAAATATGTATACTCTGAATAGGGAGCAACATGACAGTCTCCCTTATTTGTTGGCTGATGGGCTACTCAGGTGCAGCTGAGAAGCTTTCATTTCTTCTCTTCTTCATTTCTGAAGTAAACGTGGGGGAGAGCAGGAAGAACTGGGAAGTCGCAGCTTAGTTCCGCGTCCCGTTCCACTGGAGGCTGGTTCTGTTGGCCCAGGGCGTTGGTGAATTCCAGAGGCCCAGGCCCTGTTCCTCGTCCATGAGCCTGGTCTCTGTGTTCTTTGTTAGCTTTCCTGTTGATTCTGATGCACCTCCAAGTTTCCCTAGGCCATTCTCAGCCCCTGAGAATCTGCCTCGGAATCAGACCTGTGTAAATCAGTGGCCACGTCAGTCACTTTCACTCTCTCGGTCGTTTCTTGGGCCACTGCTTCCGCCTTCATGCCCACTTCCAGAGCTCCTCTTTTGGCAACTGCTGAGCTTTGGGGGAGTTCTCTGTGTGAACGTTCAGCCTTCTCCAATCCACACTTAGGATTCAGCTTTCTCAAGTCAGATTCACTGCCACACGCTCGTCAGCTTGTTGGTTTCCAGAATTTGTTGCTTTTGTCTTCTGTTTTCTTTATCCTTGTGAATTATGTCTGTCTTTTCCTAAAAAAATATTTTCCCTGTCATGTTAGTGTGGTTTCAAAGGGAAATCAGGAGAAATCTGCCACCTTTAGTCAGAAACCTATGTTATTTAATTCCCAAATGCAGGCCCATTTTTCAGATGAGGACATTGACGTTCAAAGAGGTTGACTGACGTGCCTAAATTGCAGTAAAACAGTATAATCAGGATTTGTGCCCGGGTAGCTGGCCGGATTCTCAACCACTCTGCCCCACTACCTCTCTACAAAATTAAATGCTAAAGATGCTTCTTCATTGAGTGCTGTGTATGTTACAGGTGTGGAAAATGATGCAAACAGGAAGGCTCTAGCGTGGAAATTGGCAAATTCTATGAGACTCCATTAATATAATGGGATTGTTTTGTGCTACACTTGATGTTAGCCAAGAGGCCGAGAAGCAATAATGGCATTGTTTTGTAACACATGAATTAGAAACTGCTCATGAATAATAGATTTTATCAACTGTTTCGCTGAACTGAAGGCCTTCCAGGAGAACATTTTGCAAATTTCGTTTCAGAACAGCTAAAATGACATCATTTCCAGAACAGTTTGCTCTGTGCATTGGGAACAAAACCACACGCAGAAAAGGGACTCTCTTAGAGTGTGGACATTTTCAGACAATAGTCAAAGTGTAATCAAAATTGCATTTTATATTGCTACTTCCTGACATAATCTGGAATGAATGTGTCTAAGCAACCCACTTCCTGTTCAGTGAGTTACAAGTCATCTAATATCACAACAAACTCAACGAAAAAACAGTTTTTTGTTATAAGAGGAAACAGTTCCTTTTAATTCATTCCCCACTGCTAACCCTTTCAGTGGGTTCTGAAATAAGATGTCACTCCTTCCTTGCTCAACAGCAAGAGCTCTCTGTTTGCAACTCTTTGAGATATCTCTAGGTCCATTCTTACTGGTTCTAGCTACAGGCATTAGGTAGCCACATACACCATCTCTCTTTTTTTTTTTTTTTTTTTTTTTTTTTTTTTTTTTTTTTTGAGACAGAGTGTCGCTCTTTTGCCCAGGCTGGAATGCAGTGGCGCGATCTCCGTTCACTGCAACCTCTGCCTCCTGGATTCAAGCAATTCTCCTTCCTCAGCCTCCCAAGTAGCTTGGACTACAGGCGCTCACCACCACATCTGGCTAATTTTTGTATTTTAGTAGAGATGGGGTTTTGCCATGTTGGCCAGGCTGGTCTCGAACCCCTGGCCTCAAGAGATCTGCCCGCCTCAGCCTTCCAGAATGCTGGGATTACAGATGTGAACCACCACCTCTGGCTCACATATACCATCTTTAGCATAAGATTTCTTTGGCATAAAAAACCTACTGGCATTTTGTAGATCATAGAAACTCAGTCTGTCATGACCGGAAACCTTTCAGGCAGGCTCCTTTCCTTCTCAGGTGCTTGTAAGTGCTTGTATCATCTCCAAAATGTCTCTGATCCTATGAAAACCTGGGGCTGTGTTGGGAAAATAAAGGAGAAGACAGATGGAGAAGACAGATGGAGAAAACTTCCTAAGTCCAGAAACAATAGGCTGGCATGGTTTTCCTCGCTTGGCATGAACATCTCAGATAGACTTTCCAACATTTGGGACCTTGGCCACTGTGTAATAGGCTACCCATTTAGTAGGCACCAAAGGCGGTAATGTCTTGCAAGCCAGGGAATCCCTTACTCTGAAGATCGATAGCCTGGGTCAGGTGGTATTATCAGAAGGAACCAGGAATTTTTTTTTTTTTTTGACACAGAGTCTTGCTCTGTCACCCAGGCTGGAGTGCAGTGGCGCAATCTCAGCTCGCTGGAACCTCTGCCTCCCAGGCTCAAGCGATTCTTGTGCCTCAGCCTTCAGAGTAGCTGGGATTACGGGCACGTGCCACCATGCACAGCTAATTTTTGTGTTCTTAGTAGAAATGGGGTTTCACCATGTTGGCCGGGCTGGTCTTGAACTCCTGGCCTCAAGTGATCCACCCGTCTCCACTTCCCAAAGTACTGGGATTACAGGCGTGAGCCATCGCGCCCAGCTGGAACCAGGAATTTAACTTACTCTCTGGTAATTGCTGTTCACAATCTGGAGACAGTATGGAAAGAACCTGGAGACAGGTTCTTTGCATAAAGTTTTTAAGTCAAGCAAAGGGGAGGCTCTAAGGCTTTTCTCTGGATTCTTCCATTTGTATGTGGCCCAGAGCTCAGGATGTCTCAGAGATGGCTCTTTCTTCTCTGTGTACATATTGATGTCAGGATTTGGGGCTGGGAAAGACATCCCTCCAGGGAATCTCTAAAATCACCCTCAAGATTCTGTTCCTGCTTTTTCTTCATAATTTAAACCTGGACACCTGCCAGTTCCTGATAAGGTAATATGAATGCAACAGATTTATGACCTTTGTTTTACATGTCAGAATTAATTTGTTTTCTCAATGCCCCTTTCTCAACTTTGCCTACGTTGCCTCGTTCTCAGACCTTTTTATTCCTCTTTCTAACCCAGAAAGATACTTGAACTTGAGGAGGAAGAGGGAATCTTCCAAACTTCATATATTGTATACAGAATTTGTATATAAACAATTACTTCTTAAAAGAGATTGCCTACGTAATTACTCTAACTGCTTACTTTATACCTTTTTATATATTGAATTTTTTTTTCGTTTTTGAGATGGAGTCTAGCTCTGTCGCCTAGGATGGAGTGCAGTGGCGTGATCTCGGCTCACTGCATCCTCCGCCTCCCAGGTTCAAGTGATTCTTCAGCCTTAGCCTCCCAAGTAGCTGGGATTATAGGTGTGTGCTACCACGCCTGGCTAGTTTTTGTATTTTTAGTAAAGACAGGGTTTCACCATGTTGACTAGTCTGGTCTTGAACTCCTGACCTCAGGTGAATTTTTTTTTTTTAAGAGAAAGAAAGGGTCTTTCTATGTTGCCCAGGCTGTTGATCTTGACCTCCTGGGCTCGAGTGATCCTCCTGCCTCAGCCTCCTGAATAGCTGGGACTACAGGCACCCACCACTGTACCCAGCTATATACTGAATTTAATATACAATATATAATTTTCATTACCTGTTAATTTGAGGGTGAGAAGTGGCACTATAATTACATCACCTTTTGATAACTGGTAAGAGAAAATGCAAATGAAGAAGCTTTTGAATACATACAAAATCACTTTAAGTAGGACCAGGTTGATTTCTCCCAACCCCAACTGGGAGGAAGATTCCTGCCAGTTGAGTTTAACTTCATAGTCATGAACTCCAGACAACTGTCAGGCTGAATGGCATCTTTAAGAGAAGCCAGGAATCTTTTCATCGTCAACCTTTGTTTTTTTTTCGTTTTGTTTTGTTTTGTTTTGTTTGTTTGTTTGTTTGTTTTGAGACAGAGTCTCGCTCTGTCGCCCAGTCTGGAGTGCAGTGGCGTGATCTCGGCTCACTGCAACCTCCGCCTCACGAGTTCAATCAGTTCTCCTGCCTCAGCCTCTCGAGTAGCTGGGACTACAGGCACCCGCCACCATGCCCGGCTAATTTCACGCCCGGCTAATTTTTTGTATTTTTAGTAGAGATGGGGTTTCACTGTGTTAAGCCAGGATGGTCTCGATCTTCTGACCTCGTGATCTGCCCACCTGTGCCTCCGGGCATGAGCCACCTCGCCCGGCCTCATCCACCTTTCTTTACTTGATACCTTATATGCCTTTTTAAGTATGTATATCTTCCTTAGCGAGAATATTACCTATTTTAATATAAGACTGTTTTCCTCTAGAACCTCAGAGGAAAATAAAATTTCAAATGAGAAGGTTTATTGTTTGATGTATCTCAAAAGTCTTGTACATGTAAATTACCCCACAATATTTTATAAACACTCTGAAGTGCATGTGTCTCATTTTCTTCTCTAGTAAATAGGGGTTTTGTTTTGTTTTTAACATGTTGGGTTTCTCTAGGATGGAGGACCCAGTGAGCCTTGGGATCAGACTTTGTGCATCACCTCCTGGGGTCACACAACTTCCAGATGTGTGGGCTGACCTCATGTCGACGCCTCCAGGGTGCCTGGGCTGAGCTTGATTCCAGGAGCCATCCGATCAATACTCAGGAGCGTAGCACACAGAACATTTGGTTGACTAAGATGTATAGCTGCCACAATACCAAATTTTTACTGTATTTTAGAAACCTTAGAACTGGGTTTGAATTTCTGGTTTAATATTTGTTGCAACTTGCATTGTGGGGAAAAAGCACTGGCCCACAGGTCAAGAGACCTGGGCTTCCATTGTAGCTTTGTAGTTGACCACTGGGAGACCACCTGGGTCACTGACCAACAAGTGTCCTCAGCTGTAGGATGGAAGATGAATTGGCCCTGGGGGCCCTGGTTCCATGCTGGGCAGTGAGATGTGTGCTGAGGAGGACTTGGGGCCCTGGTTCCATGCTGGGCAGTGAGACGCGTGCTGAGGAGGACTGGGGGCCCTGGTTCCATGCTGGGCAGTGAGACGCGTGCTGAGGAGGAATTGGCCAATGCAAGGCGTTGTGAATGCAGCATATCTGAAGGGCTGTGCTTTGATCCCGTGATCCTTCTTCTCACATAACACCTGTATTGCTGCTCCTTGAGCCTTGAGATAACATTGTGGAGGGGGACAGCATAAGTCATGGCAGGGCTGGGCTCTCCCATCAGCTCTGTGCTTTCTGCATTTCAGATGCCTGGGACAGATGAACCCCAAGATGTGTGTGGTGCTGAGGAATCCAAGGGGAACTTGGAAAGTCCCAAACAGGGCAGCAATAAAATCAAGCTCAAGAGTCGTCTTTCAGGTAGGTGGGGGATCTACCTGATGCAGCCTGCCTAAGATGAGTTTTCAGCCTCAGGAGCGGGGAGATGAAGCCATTGCCGGGATGAGCTCCTGTCTTCCTTAAAACCTCAAAATTGTTTTTTCCTTAGATGGTACATACCCCAGGCATAACAACTGCATTTAGCCTCCTGCCTATGTGAATTTCATTTTTTTTTAAGTCACAACAAAGTGAATGTCAGCATTTCTGTGTGTCTTTGTGTCCTGAAACATAACTGTCTTATGTTTGGTTCATTTACTTCAATCAGATTTCACATGATCCTTTCAATGTGGCGTTAATATCAAATCTGCATTTCAACTAAGCAGGAAAAAGGATGGAGTTGCAGCTTTTGGAGCAAATAGACTCTATATCTCCTGGGCATTTCCTTACGGCAGCTGGCCTGGGCCCAGAGAGAGAAAGTCAGCATTGAAAGCAATGGCTCTGTGCAGGAGGCACCTTAGAACTTTCGTATATCATGATCATTATGAAAGGCACTTTTTTTTTTTTTTTCCTGAGATGGAGTCTTGCTCTGTCACCCAGGCTGGAGTGCAGTGGCGCGATCTTGGCTCACTACAACCTCCGCCTCCCGGGTTCAAGCAATTCTCCTGCCTCAACCTCCCCAGTAGCTGGGATTACAAGCGCCCGCCACCGTGCCTGGCTAATTTTTTTTGCATTTTTAGTGGAGACAAGATTCCACCATGTTGGCCAGGCTGGTCTTGAACTCCTGACCTCGTGATCCACCCGCCTCGGCTTCCCAAAGTGCTGGGATTACAGGCGTGAGCCACCGTGCCCGGCAAAAGGCAATTTTTAGGCACATGATGGGTCTTTTCCTCCATTAAAAAAAAAAAAAGTAAAAATTGTATTTTATGGCTGTGTTGGTATAAAGATACAGCTGGAGGCCGGGCGCAGTAGCTCACACCTGTAATCCCAACACTTTGGGAGGCCGAGGCAGGCAGATCATGAGGTCAGGAGATCAAGACCATCCTGGCCAACATGGTGAAACCCCGTCTGTACTAAAATCCAAAAAAAAAAAAAAAATTAGCGGGGTGTGGTGGTGTACGCCTGTATTCCCAGCTACTTGGGAGGCTGAGGCAGGGGAATCACTTGAACCTAGGAGGCTGAGGTTGCAGTGAGGCCAGATCACACCCCTGTACTCCAGCCTGGCAACAGAGCAAGACTCCTCTCAAAAAAAAAAAAAAAAAAAAAAAAAAAGATACAGCTGGATTCATTAGTGTCTATTCATTACTATTATGTTTATTTTTTCTCTGCTTATTTAAAAAGATATTTCAAAGGAAACACTTTTGTGGGTCCCTGAAGGTGGCATGGGCCCTCAGCACTGTGCCTGCTGGCTTAGTGGGAAAGTCAGCCGTGGCTCCCCCTACAACAGTCATCTGGTATGGCAGGAAAAGCAGGAGTTTTGACGCCTGGCAGAACTAGGTTTAGCCCTCAGCTCCTGAGTTACCTTGTGACCGTAGACTAAGGATTTAATCTCCCTGAACTTCCGCTCCCTCACCTGAAAAAACAGGAGAGCACCCTGTGGAAGGCCGAGCAGATTTTTAAGAAATGCACATTAAAGCATTTAGCACAATGTGTAGTATGTTAACGTTCAAAAAACATTCGCGTCCCCTTCCGGCCACCCAGATGGGTGGAGAGGGCATGCCCGCACTGCTCCAAGTTTATTCTCAGAAAGATGGCAGGTATAAGATGGTGAAATACCTCTTTTTAAAAAAACATCCATGGCCGGGCGTGGTGGCTCACGCCTGTAATCCCAGCACTTTGGGAGGCCGAGGCGGGTGGATCACGAGGTCAGGAGATCGAGACCGTCCTGGCTAACACAGTGAAACCCTGTCTCTGCTAAAAATACAAAAACAAAAAAAATTAGCCGGGCATGGTGGCGGGTGCCTATAGTCCCAGCTACTCGGGAGGCTGAGGCAGGAGAATGGCGTGAACCCGGGAGGCGGAGCTTGCAGTGAGCCAAGATCGCACCACTGCACTCCAGCCTGGGCGACAGAGCGAGACTCCGTCTCAAAAAAAAAAAAAAAAGAAACATCCGGCCGGGCATGGTGGCTCATGCCTGTAATCCCAGCACTTTGGGAGGCCGAGGCAGGTGGATCACCTGAGGTCGGGAGTTTGAGACGAGCCTGGTCAACATGGCAAAACCCCATCTCTACTAAAAATACAAAAAAAAAAAAAATTAGTTGGGCGTGGTGGCATGTGCCTGTAATCCCAGCTACTCGGGAACCTGAGGCAGGAGAATCACTTGAACCCGGGAGGCAGAGGTTGCAGTGAACCAAGATTGCGCCACTGCTTTCCAGCCTGGGCAACAGAGCCAGACTCCACCTTAAAAAGAAAAAGAAAAAAAAGAATGCGATTGACAGAATGAGTTATTTTGTGCTCATGACTCAGAATAATTAGGCAGTGTTACACTTGAACAAGTGTTACAACATGGATTGGGGACCGAAAGGAGTGGTGATGACCAGAGGCTGATAAGGAGAAGTCTGAAGGGAGCCGGTGACCAGCCCGTTCCAGCCCTGAGGAAGAACAAAGAGAAAGTCATTTAAGGCCTTTGTGTTTGGGGCGAGGGTGTCACAAGGGCACAGAGGAGGCCTTCCTGTCCTCCGTCTTGGCAGAGTTGTTCAGGACCTTATAAACGGGTTCCCAGGGAGGTGCCCAGAGCTCTGAGGAAATACAGGGGCCTCTGAAACCAGGGAGGTCACATTCCTCATTTTATGGATGAGACCGGAGAAGTTCCAGAGAAATCCCAAAGGTCACTCAGTCAATGCCAGGAAAAGGATCTGCCTCCCAGACAAAATTCTCCTTCCCTGCCCTTTGGCTTCTGGGGAATCTTGAAAAGAATTCTATTCCGGGGAATCTTGAGAAGAATTCTGTTCCCCTATCTGGGGCTTTATCAATACAGATATGGAGAGGGGGAGCTGGAGGGCCTCCCAGGTGTGTGATACTCTGATTCTGCTCCTACTACTTAATTCAGAACAAGTGGCATATTTGGCTAAGTAGTTATTCCAGGGCTGGCCACTGTTTGCCACAAATGGATGCCACCCTCTCCTCCTGTGTCCTTCCCAGACATTCAAGGCCACAACAAGGAAACGTAGCATGGAGGAGGAAGCATATGCAGGAATCCAGCAGAACTGGGTTGGTTCCCACATCCACCACCTCTGGTTACATGACCTGGGTCAGGTGACTTTCTTGGATCTCAGTTTCTTTATCCATAAAATGAGGATTATGTTATATATTTATTTTGCCAATAAACGTGAGTGCCTTCTAGGTGCTGTGCCTTGTTGAAAGGTTGCTTTGGAAGAATGCATATGGCACTACCATTCCATGGTGTGGCAGCAAAAAGCCCTCGCCATGAGGCAGCTGCCACTATTATTACCACTGTTATTTTCTTTTTCTTTTTCTTTTTGAGATGGAATTTTGTTCTTGTCTCCCAGGCTGGAGTGCGGTGGTGTGATCTCAGCTCACCACAACCTCCGCCTCCCAGGTACAAGTGATTCTCACGCCTCAGCCTCTCGAGTAGCTGAGACTACACGTGCATGCTGCCACGCCTGGCTAGTTTTGTATTTTTAGTAGAGACGGGGTTTCACCACGTTGGCCAGGCTGGTCTCGAACTCCTGACCTAAAGTGATCCACCTGCCTTGGCCTCCCAAAGTGCTGGGATATCAGATGTGAGACACCGTGCACGACCTAACCACTCTCATCATTAATATTATGTTCATTGTCATTTTTATTTTCATACTTATTGTTCTCCTTCCGTCTCAAGAGAGGAAGAATGGGTTTGAACGGGTTCAGATAGGAGGGCCTTCTAGGCTGGGCATGGTGGCTCACTCCTATAATCCCAGCACTTTGGGAGGCTGAGGTGGGCAGATCACCTGAGGTCAGGAGTTCGAGACTAGCCTGGCCAACATGGTGAAACCCCACCGCTACGTAGTAAAAATACAAAAATTAGCTGGGCGTGGTGGCGGATACCTGTAATTCCAGCTACATGGGAGGCTGAGGCAGGAGAATCGCTCAAACCCAGGAAGCGGAGGTTTCAGTGAGCTGATACCGCGCCACTGCACTCCAGCCTGGGCAACGAGCAAAACTCCATCTGAAAAAAAAAAACAGAAGGCCTTCTAAAGAACTTATAGTCCCAGTGGGAGGTAGCACACACGTACACACAGTGATGGGCACCATGAGGCACACACAAGAGGTACAGGGAGTGGAAGTCTGTCTGGGTCTCAAGGATGCAAGATAAAGGAGGGGCAGTATGCTGGGGGAATTTGGTAGACTGGAAGTGGGGGACAGTGGTCTAGACTTAGGACAAAATGAATGAGAGATGTTTAGGGATAATGGGGAAAAAATTAATTCAATAAGTTTTTGGCAGCTGTTTTTCCTCCCCAGCCACTTGAAAAAGCCAAGAGAATCTGACAGTCGCAATGCTTCAGTCCAACAGAGTTTGTCAGAGTCATTAGGGGAACGGACATAGCAGAATTTTTGGGTGGGAGATGATGGTGCAGGGAAAGTTGGGTAAAACTTCACGTGATATTTATATGCCCCACAGTTTTGGAAAGAAGAGGACAGATCCCTCCTTTGACAACCATCAGGCTAGATCAGCGAACAGAGTGGATAGTGGAAGATAAGTCTGGAAAAGTAATTTAGAGACACATTAAAGAGGCTTAAGCAATTGGGCTTTGATTCAGTGCTGTGAAATATGTTCATTCTAAAGATATTTACATGCAGATTTTTAATGTGATCAGCTCTTAATTTGTCCTGTAAACTTGGATATTTAGTTCATGTTTTCTTAAAATGAATCACTCTGGTATCTACATATCAGCATATTATCTATAGATGTTACTGTATGTGGTTTCTCTTCTGTTGATGACAAGTGCCTCCCTGTCAGCTCAAAAGGAATTTTCTACTAATAAATCTTTTTCAGATGAGTAAGCATGCCAAGAGAGATTAATCTGGTCCTGAGTTAGTATTAAGTCATGAATTATTAAAGAGCTCCTGTAGAGGTTCCAACTCTTTCCACTAAGGTTTTGCCCAGACTGGCTCCAAAATGGCTAAAGCAACATCATCTCTCATTTCATGGAACATTTTTCTGATATTCTAACCTGGGTTTTCCTTACTTCATACCCCTTTTTTGTTAGCAGAGTTTCCTTTTAATTTTGGTACTTTCAGTTTATCTATGTTAATATCTTAGATTTGTGATCTTTTTTTTTTTTCCAAGACAGACTCTTGCTCTGTTGCCCAGGCTGGAGTGCAGTGGGGTGATCTCAACTCACTGCAACCTCCCCCTCCCGGATTCAAGCAATTCTCATGCCTCAGCCTCCCGAGTAGCTGGGACTACAGGCACATGCCACCACGCCCAGCTATTTTTTTTGCATTTTTAGTAGAGATGGGGTTTCACCATGTTGGCCAGGATGGTCTCGATCTCTTGACCTCATGATCCACCTGCCTCAGCCTCCCAACGTGCTAGGATTACAGGTGTCAGTCACCGCGTCCGGCCTGTGATCTTTTTAAGAACAAAATTTGTCTTGATTGCAAAGCAATTTCATATGTTTAAAAACCTGTATTACAAAATAAATATTTAACTTTAAAAAAAAAATAAACCTTTAATGGCATTCATTGTCATATGACTGTATCAGCTTTCTTCCAACTTTCTATCACTTTTAATAACTCGTCATTACTTTTTAAAACAATAATCTTGTTTTATTCAGTGCAAAACTTTCGGAGAAATATTTAGGTAAATTGAAATTTTAGGTAATCAGATGAAACATTACCTAGTCTAGGTGATGAACTTGATATATGAAGAATCTGTATATACACACAAACATGTATGTATACACATGTACACACACATACAGATAGGTATTGTATATCATATAAACATTGTAATATGATTATAGCTGTATTCATATGTAGTTGATACATCATTTAAGATTAAAGTCCCTTAAATTATTTTAAAATAACATAATACAGACTAGGTATTGATAAAGTCTTTAAAATTATTACTATAGAAGTTTTGTTTTTGTTTTTTGTTTTCTTGAGACAATCTCTCACTGTGTAACCCAAGCTGAAGTGCAGGATGCGATCTCAGATCACTGCAACCTCGGCCTCCCGGGTTCAAGCAATTCTCTGGCCTCAGCCTCCTGAGTAGCTGGGAGTACAGGTGTGCCCCACCACACCCAGCTAATTTTTTGTGTTTTAGTAGAGATAGGGTTTCACCATGTTGCCCAGTGCAGTCTCGAACTCCTGAGCTCAGGCGATCCGCCCGCCTCAGCCTCTCAAAGTGCTGGGATTACAGGCATGAGCCACCGCACCCAGCCTAAATTGTTACTATAGAAGTATCTTTAAAGGAACACAGCCGGGCGCGGTGGCTCACGCCTGTAATCCCAGCACTTTGGGAGGCCGAGGCGGGCGAATCACGAGGTCAGGAGATCGAGACCATCCTGGCTAACACGGTGAAACCCCGTCTCTACTAAAAATACAAAAAATTAGCCGGGTGAGGTAGCGGGCGCCTGTAGTCCCAGCTACGCGGGAGGCTGAGGCAGGAGAATGGCGTGAACCCCGGGGGGCGGAGCCTGCAGTGAGCCGAGATCGCGCCACTGCACTCAAGCCTGGGTGAAAGAGCGAGACTCCATCTCAAAAAAAAAAAGAACACAAAATTACAAACCATAAAGTTTTTAAAAAGGACATACTGTACTACATTAAAATTTTGAACTGTTTTTTCAAAATATACATTAAGACAGTGAAAAGGCAAAGCATAGACACGGAGAAGATATTTACAATCCATAGATCCCACAAAAGACCCTTATTCAAGTTACATTAAAAATTTGAACAAATGGGCCAGGCGCAGTGGCTCATGCCTGTAATCCCAGCATTTTGGGAGGCCAAGGCAGGTAGATCACCTGAAGTTAGGAGTTCAAGACCAGCCTGGCCAACATGGTGAAACCCCATCTCTACTAAAAATACAAAAATTAGCTGGGCATGGTGGTGCACACCTGTAATCCCAGCTACTCAGGAAACTGAGGCAGGAGAATCACTTGAACCTGGGAGGTGGAGGTTGCAGTGAGCAAATTGCACCACTGAACTCCAGCCTGGGCAACAGAGTGAGACTCTATCTCAAAAAAAAAAAGAAAACACCAATAAATAAATAAATAAATACGTAAATAAATGCCTATAAATCAATAAGAAAGACATCCAATTTTAAAATGGGCAAAAGACTTGTTCAGGCACTTTACAACTTTACAAAAGGAACACAGCCAATGAATGTATGAAAAGAATCTTGATCTCGTTAGTCATCAGTGAAATGCAATTTAAAAAACACAAATGAGTACCATCATATATTCCAGAATGGCCAAAATTAAAGACTGACACTGCCCAGTGTGACAAAGATGTGGAGATTCTAGAACTTGCCGGTGCTGGTGAAACAGCATGGGTAAAGCTGGACAGATGCTCGTAGTGTAGCCCAGAGACTCCACTCCTGGGTGACATCTAATGACATGTGAGAGAATATTTAGTAATGGGATATTCTAGATCAAGGGTCAGCAAGCTATAGTCCACAGCTCCATTTGTAGGGCTCACAAGCTAGAAATGCTTTCTACATTTTTAGTGGGTTAAGAAAAAGAATATGCAACAAAGACCATTTGTGGCCCACAAAGCCTAAAAATGTGGTAAAAAGCTTGCCAACTCTTTACCAAAAAAAGTGAACATACCAAAAAATGTTGCCAAAAATCTTTGCTGACCCTTGTTCTAGATCTAAAACTGGAGACACAAGCCAAATGTCCACCAACAATAGGATGGATAAGTAAATTGTGGTATGTTTAGACAACAGAATGTGTTTAGACAATGGAATAGCCTACAGAATGGGGATGAACAGGCTATTGGCATACAATACCGTGGTTGAATCTCATAAACAAATGCTAAGAACAGGAGCCAGACAAAAAGTATGTATTGTGTGTATTTATTGATGTAAAATTAAAAAACAGATAAAAGTAATCTGTAATGTTAAAAGCTGGGATAATGGTTACCCTTGGGTGAAGGATGGTTAGTAGCATAAAGGGTGTTTTTGAGGTTCTGGTTAATATTCTGCCTCTTGATCTAGGTTTTGGTTATGGGTATATGAAATTTCATTGAACTGTACACTTATGATTTGTGCACATTTCTATAAGTTGTTATACTTTAATTAAAAGTTTATTTTAAAAGTTGTGCCTATACTTGGAAAAAAAGCATCTGCACCAACAAGGAAACTGTACCAATCACAATGATGTGTTCCATCATCAAGAAATCATCTAATAGCCTTCTCACTATTCCCTTATCCATCAGAGCTACATCTTATTTGGAACACACATTTCCACTGCCCCTCATCTAATCTGGTCATTTAAAAAACCGGCAGTTTTTTCGTAGCCTGACAATAAAGGCTTCAGCACGTAACTAGCTTATGCAGATATTGCTGTTAGGTTGGGCTAGGCTCTGTGCTTTGAGTGTATTGGACGCTAGGCCTTCTCAAAACGATGAAGGTGGGTGTAAATACAACGAGTTTATGCCTCTGGATGTGCTTACGATTCTTTTTGTCCCATATCAAACTATGTTTTCTCCTCTTTTTTCTCAAGGGGGTGTACACCGCCTCGAGTCAGTTGAAGAATATAACGAGCTGATGGTGCGGAATGGGGACCCCCGGATGCGGATGTTGGAGGTCTCCCGAGATGGCCGGAAACACTCCCTCCCGCAGCTGCTGGACTCTTCCAGTGCCTCACAGGTCCGACCAGGGCTGTGGATCTTTCAAAGACCATAAGGGCTTCCATGTTAAGAAGAACTGCCCATCCATGCAGGCCAGGAGTGTCTGGGGCTAGAGAAATGGGATAGAGAGAGACAGTAGACAAAGTGAGGTCTACCCAGAGAGGCTACAAGGAAGTCAGCCTAATACTTGAAAATAGTGGGGGAAAAATCCCTTATTGGATCTCAAAATCTTCATCTCCTTCCTACTGTGTGTTTTGGAACCGAGAGGTGCTTTCAATTGGCAGGAGATTATGGCGTCTCATAGTCTGTGGTGAACCAGCATTGCTTGATTAATAGGAGCAGTCTGTGTCAGTGTAACAACCGTGTGGGTGGGTGTGGGCACATGTATGAGAGAGGGAGTGTGCGTGTGTGCCTGTACATGCATCCATGGCTCACCTGGAGTCCTACCTGTTACACAGTAATGACTCAAGCAGCCAAGGTCATGGGGGGCTGTAGAGGGGGCTGCACTAGCTGCTCAAGTTAATGTTCCAGAACCTGCTCCCATCTGAGCTCTGGACTCCACAGCCCTGCATGAGGGCCGCTCCTCCATCTCAGCATCCTCAACTCGGTGGAGACTGGGCAGGTGGTCTCCTCACCAAGGCTAAGGCAGGCTCAGTCCCTGAGAAACCTGTGGGGTATTCTTTGAGTCCTGGCACCACTAACCAAGGGGCTCAAGAGGAACCCTTAGCAGCTTGTCCCCAGCCCTACGATGAAGCAGAGATACAGGACGGGTGTGGCAGCAACGACATCCACACGTGCTTGGAGAGCTGTAGAGGGTAGAGTTCTGAAGGACCTGGGTCAGGGCATCTGAGGCAGTCCCTTGCTTGTGGGGTGTTATGACCCATTTACAGATGGAGCAACTGACTCTCAAAGGGGTTAAGTATTTTGCCCAGGGTGATATGCCAGAACCTCTGTAAGGCTTTAAAGGTGCTCGAATCAGTCAATTATGTTTCAGGATAAAGTATTTCTGTTGCTTCCGATGCCCTTTATCTGACCAGGAGAATAACAAGTGCCCATGTTTCAGGGACAGTTGCTCATCAGCCCATTTTGGGTTGAATTCACCCAAAGGCAACTTGAGGAGTGTTGGGGCATTGAGTAAAAGCAGAGAAAAAACTGGCATGGGACCAGTCAAACTTGTCCAGGCCCAGGACTGCGACCTGCCCAGAATGGTCCTGTTGGACCCACAGAGTCCGGGGAGATTGGAACATTGGAAGATCGCCCAACTGTCAGTCATTTTATTTTTTATTTTTTGAGACTGAGTCTCACTCTGTTGCCCAGGCTAGAGTTCAGTGGTGCAACCTTGGCTCACTGCAACCTCCGCCTCCCGGGATCAAGCAGTTCTGCCTCAGCCTCCCAAGTACCTGGGATTACAGGCGTGAGCTACCACACCCAGCTCATTTTTGTATTTTTAGTAGAGACGGGGTTTCATCATGTTGGCCAAGCTGGTCTCAAACTCCTGACCTCAAGTGATCCACCTGCCTCGGCCTCCCAAAGTGCTGGCATTACAGGCGTGAGCCACCGTGCCCAGCCTTGTCAGGCTGTGTGAAAGATGAGAGAGGGTTTACTGCCATCATGGCCACAGATCGAGCGTTGAGGTAATTTCTTAACTGACCTGCTGAGGAAACCCGACAGCATTTGTAGCCCAGAAACATCCTTTTCTAACCACACTTCCCGGGATCGGGAAGCCCAGGCCAGGGTAGAAAGTTTGAAAGGAGAGCTTTTCCCTCTCTTTTTCAAGAAAACTGTCCTTTCTCTCGTCTCTTTATTTTCTGCCCTTTTCTTTTTCTCCCAGGATTCGTCTTTCTTTTTTCTTGGTCTCTCTCCCTCCACTGTAAAGTATTATCTAGAACCGGGCTCATGCCCGTAATCCCAACACTTTGGGAGGCCAA
Organism: Symphalangus syndactylus; assembly: GCF_028878055.3. NCBI lineage: Eukaryota > Metazoa > Chordata > Mammalia > Primates > Hylobatidae > Symphalangus > Symphalangus syndactylus. The sequence continues at coordinate 72,265,796 of NC_072438.2, read as the reverse complement.
GGTGGTAGAATTGCCTGAGCCCAAGTTCAAGACTAGCCTGGGCAACATGGCAAGACCTTATCTTGATGAAAAAATGTTTTTTAAATTAGCTGGGCATGGTCATGCATACCTGTGTTTCCAGTTACTTGGGAGGCTGAGGTGGAAGGATCGCTTGAGCCCAGGAGGTCAAGACTGCAGTGAGCTGTGATCACGCCACTGCATTCCAGCCTAGGTGATAGAGTGAGAGACCCTGTCTTAAATAAACAAATAAAATAAATAAATAAATAAATATTATCTAGATTTGACCTCTCCAGTAAAACTTTCAGCAATGATGGAGATGTTTTTTATTTGTACCGTCCAATATGGTAGCCATATATGTCTACTGAGCACATGAAAAGTGGCTAGTGGGGGGTGTATTTTTAATTTTAATTAATTTTAATTCAAATATAGATACAGGTGGCAAGTGGCTACCATATTAGACAGCACAGGTCTAGAAAATTCAAGGAGATCCTGGAAACTCTCTGAGAGACTGGTGAAGCCTATGGGCCTTTGGTTCCTTCTGGTTCCCAAAAGAGAGATGGAGTGAAGTACTGCTGAAGATTGGTGACCAGAGAAAGAGTTCCCTTAGGAGTTCACACACAAACCTCTGTATTCAAGGACTGAAAAACACATGCTATGTCTGGCCATCTCTGCAATGGTTTCATTAAAAGGGTAGTAACCTTGCCAAGCCCACATCATTTTTTTTTTAATGATTAAAAGTCTGGGAGGCCAACATTGTTGGCAGATATTTTGTAAAACTGCAAAAAAGTATAATTGTTCTGAGCTGCCAAAAATACAAAAATATTACTGGGGACGTCTCATTTTTGTGTTTGAATGTAGTATACGCAGAGACTCAGGATAAAACTGTTTTGCGACGTCTCTTTTCTCATGTTAAACATGAAGTGATTTTTTTGGCTTAGGTAGAATATCTGCATCAGTGAAGAAATTTATTATTCTAAGAAAACTAGCAAGGAGCAAGATTGTAGAAGTGCTTTGGCGATAGAGTCACTTGATCTCTTGTTTATGTTCTAAGGAGCGCAGCCTGCTTACACGTGTGTATATTATGAGTGATGGACACAAAAAAGGGGTGAGATTGGAGCTGCCGCGTGTCAGGAAGGGAAAGTGTGGCTCATTATGGGAAAATACTTTATTTTCCAAATGTGAGAGATGAGAACTGAAGCTGCTGCCGTCTCTCAATGGGATGTTTTATGTGGAATAACAGTTGTCTGGGTTTGTGGTTTGGGTTTTATAAGAAACAAGGGCTTGCTGAGTTTTTGATCGAGTGAATTAAGCTTAAAATGGCAAGATACTTTCTAACCATGATGGTGAACTTGGGATGGAGGCAGGGGTGACTACCAAGGGAAAGCCCGACCACAGGTGGTCATCCGGTATCACTGAGGCCTCTTGTTTCTGGTTCCTGACTCCATTCCAGATGTAGAATCTGTGGAATGTGGTCGAGGAAAGAGCAACATAAGGTGCTTAAGATCCCCAAGCAGTTCTTTATGTGGGGGAAGAAGCCATGGCAATCTATTGTAGTAGGGGCTGTTCCTCCGATAGTTTTTTTGAGATGGAGTCTCACTCTTGTCGCCCAGGCTGCAGTACAGTGGCACAATCTCCGCTCACTGCAACCTCCACCTCCCAGGTTCAAGCGATTGTCCTGCCTCAGCCTCCTGAGTAGCTGGGACTACAGGCACCCACCAACACACCCAGTTAATTTTCGTATTTTTATTAGAGACGGGGTTTCACCATGTTGGCTAGGCTGGTCTCAAACTCCTGACCTCAGGTGACCTGCCTGCCTTGGCCTCCCGAAGTGCTGGGATTACAGGCGTGAGCCACGGCGCCCAGCACCTGCGATAGTATTTATAGGAACCTTTTTTTGAGTCAGTGAACCAGAGAGAAATGTCTAGTACTGAAGACATCTAAGATTTTCAAAGCCTGAGTGTATTTTTCTGCCAGATACCACAATAGAACAAATGAGAGTGATCTCTGGCCTTGCCGTGTGCTGACTTTTAGGAATACCACATTGTGAAGAAGTCTACCCGCTCCTTAAGCACGACGCAGGTGGAATCTCCTTGGAGGCTCATTCGGCCATCCGTCATCTCGATCATTGGGTTGTACAAAGAAAAAGGCAAGGTGAGCTCTTTTCTGCAGACTGTTCTGCCTTCTGGGTGAATGTTAGCACACGTTTTTTGTTTTATTTTATTTGTTTTTGTGTTTTTGTTTTTAGAAACAGGTTCTTGCTCTGTTGCCCAGGCCAGAGTGCAGTGGTGCAATCACGGCTCACTGCAGTCTTAAACTCCTGGGCTCAAGCAGCGCTCCCACCTCGGCTTCCCAAAGCACTGAGATTATAGTCATGAGCCATTGCACCCAGCCACACGTATTCTTTAAATGGTTACTTTTTATTTTATTTGTCTTTACATGAAATGAAAAGTAACAGGTATAAAGAGGGACAGATAAAGTGGCCTCTGTATGGATTCAAGTGGATTCCCTGGCATTCTGTGCTATAGGTCTCAGTGTGAGATGGCCATGCCCTTTTCACTCCTACGATGTAAGGAGTCACCAACACTTGACTGCTAGGGCCAGAACCAAGGGTGCAGTGAATGATCCTCAACTTTTATCTCCAGTGAAAGAAAAGCAGAGCCTGCAGCTTCAGGGAGTACCCTTGGTTGTCCTTTTGAATGAATTTCATGGCGTTGCCATTATCATAAAGGAAATGATATGAATAACTTGACATAACACAAAAATCAAAATACTCATTTTGATATTATACAAAATGGAAAGACTAAAACAAAAGAAAACAAACGTGGCACCTGAATATAATGGGAAATGATTCTTATGAGCTATTTAGTGGATCCGTATGAAATTGCCATTTGTGGAGGTCAAAGATTGTCAAATATTGGCAATTTGGTATGTTTCTGCCTAAAACTTTTTCCCTTAATGTAATGTGTGGCTAGGACAATGTAAATAGATCTGAGGAAGGGAATAAGGAAGAGAACGCAAACTTGAGTTTGCAGCTAGTTGCTTAGTTTAACTCCAGGCCTGGTTGGGGAGGGCACTTCAGTTAAATACTACAATGGGACAGATGTCTTCAGTTAAATACTACAATGGGAAAGATGCCCTCAGTTAAATACTACACTGTCAACCTGGACTCTCATCTGCTTCTGATCTAGGGCCTTGGCTTTAGTATTGCTGGAGGTCGAGACTGCATTCGTGGACAGATGGGGATTTTTGTCAAGACCATCTTCCCAAATGGATCAGCTGCAGAGGATGGAAGACTTAAAGAAGGTAGGAGAAAGCCTCTTGTATCCTCAGTGACAGTGACTTTGATCCCATGAGAATCTGCCTCTTCACAAGATGTAGTGAATGCCACAGTACCTAGTAGACCTGGGCGGAATCTGCCTGGCACAGTCAGTGTAACCTGAGCTTCACTTTCCCTAGTTGTAAACTTGGAATATTAACACCTGCCTTGAAGAGTGGTTATCAGGATTACATGAGAAAATATGTGGAAAGTGGCTTAATATTTCTGTTGGGGTCTTTAGTGTCTATCTTGTCAACTTGGTCTGATCATGTTCCTTTCCTTGAAAATTTTGAGAGTTTGGGGTCCATTCTTACCTCAGGGCTGGTGTGGAAGCAGAGTGCCTGGTCATTAGTGGATATTTAATATCTTGCTACAGAAATCAACCACCACATACTCTGGTTCCTAAATGAACATCTTTTATTTATTTATTTATTTATTTATTTTTTAATGAGACAGGGTCTCAATCTATCACCCAGGCTGGAGTGCAGTGGCATGATCATAGCTCACTGTAGCCTCAACCCCCTGGGCTCAGGTGATCCTCCCACCTCAGCTTCACGAGTAGCTGGGAATATAGGCGCACACCGTCATGCCCAGCTAATTTTTGTATATTTTTGTAGAGACGAGGTTTCGCCATGTTGCCCAGGCTGGTCTCAAACACCTGGGCTCAAACGATCCGCCCACCTTAGCCTCACAAAGTGCCAGGATTACAGGCATGAGCCACTGTGTCTGGCCCTAAACGAACATCTTTTAATTCTCAATAGCACCTGCCATTTTGCCACATGTGAATATACTAGACAAGTGCTTCTGAATGCAAATTAAAGTAATATTGAGGTGCCAAGTTCTACCTTGCAAATAATTTTTAATGTTTAAATATATCATTTTATAGTGCTTTAAACACTTACAAAGCAATTCCACATATTTAATTATTTCACTAACTGCCTTGCAGCCCTGTCAAATTGGCATTTTGGAGTGACCATCTTAGAAACAGAAAAGTGACACTCAGAAATGTTAAGTGACTAGAAACTTGTCCCATCCTTAGTAAAGAGCAGAAGTGAAATTTAAACCCAGCTTTGTGATCCCAAGTTCAACTCACTTTCCCACCTTACTTGAGAAAATCTAGAATAGATATACATATCTTTATATTTTCTATGAAATACTTATCTGGATTAAGATTATATACTTTTTATAAAGTAGAATTGCCCAAAAGTTCTGAACACACACACAGGTATATATATATATTTATTTTATTGTACTTTAAGAGGCAGGGTCTTGCTCTGTCATCCAGGCTGGAGTGCAGTGGTGTAATCACAGTTCACTGCAGCCTCAAATTCCTGGGCACAAGGGATCCTCTTGCCTAAGCTTCCCAAGTAGCCAGGACCACAGGTGTGCACCGCCATGCCCAGCTAATTATGTTTTTAAGAGATGGGGTCTCACTGTGTTACCCAGGCTGATCTCAAACTCCTGGCCTCAAGTGAATGTCCCACCTCTGCCTCCCAAAGTGCTAGGATTACAGGCCTAGGCTACAGCGCCTAGCCTGCACATACTTTAAACAGCATTCACCAGAGCATGAATCCCTATTTTTTCCTCTCACCTATTAATATGCTTCCTTCATGAAATAATTAAAGTAGAATATTTTTAGTTATCTTCAAAAATGCTGTGACTGTTCAGTTCAATTGACCTAAACTTTAGGTGCTTTTGTGCTATATGGGTTCTTTTTTTGGAACTGATAAGAGTGAATTGGAATCTCCTATTTTTTAGGCAGAGCAACCATCGAACCCTGTATGCTAACAATAAGACGTGACCAGGCTTAATTCTCCCACGGCGGAATATTTATTTCTCTCTCTTAGAGGAAGGGTTAACTCCCAGGTGGTGTTTGTGTTGAGTTTTAGAACAATATAAAATTCTAGCAGAGCGTCTTTATAATGGATGTGCCATGTGTTCACTTAATTGAAATCCATCCTGCAAGGCTGGTAAAATGGAGCAAAACGGGGAAAAAAAAATCAATAGTTAAGAAAGGTTAATAGCACTTGATTCTCCTAAATACTGTTTTTTCATATGTGTTCATTTACAAGAAAAGTAAGTCATTGGAATGGATTTCAACCTGTTGAGTGATATGTCTTTAAAAAACCTTGCATACATTTTAAGAGCGCGAGTAATCATTTTAATATTTGCTCCTTTTCCCCTATGGAAACAACCTAAAAACATCCACCTCCTCATCTAATTGAGTAATTGGTTATGCCAGATTTTTAAACAGAGATTACTTCACTTATTTTATGGCTTCTGTAATTGCATTAAGGGGAAGCCACATAACAAATGCATGGGCACAGCTACATTTTTGTAACTCAGCTATAGGATTCCTTGAATTGTGCACACAGTGTGCTCCTGGGATTGGCTGTCTGCGAGAGGTGACAATGTGTGTTCTTATGCTGCTTTGCACTTTCTTATGGGTGTACAGAGTCCCTCTTCTCTACAGCAATGCTGTGCAAAGTTCATCTGTTCTTCTCTCTGGGGCATCTTTGTAGTGTTTTTGATGAACTGTTATTCCAAAAAAACAGGCCATGTCACAAGAGTGCAAACCAGAAACGAGCTCTGATAAGTCAACAGGATGTCCAAGTTCTTTTATATTCCTAGCAGACGCTATCAACAGCTTGAAAAATGACCTGATTGTGCCGCCTTAGAGTTAAAAATAATAGGAGAGCTGGGGCAGGGGGCCATGAGCGAGCATGTTCCTGCACATGCCTGGCAAATTAACATGACCCCGCAGTCATCTCTGAGATAGAAGCTTATAGTAACTTGCCAGCTTACTGACAGAGAACCTGGAACTGCATCAGTAAGATTATTTTTGGGCTGGGAGCAGTAGCTCACACCTGTAATCCCCGCACTTTGGGAAGCCCAGGCGGGCAGATCACTCAAGGCCAGGAGTTCAAGACCAGCCTGGCCAACATGGTGAAACCCTGCCTCTACTAAAAATACAAAAAAAAATTAGCCATATATGGTGGCGTGCACCTGTATTCCCAGCTAGTCAGGAGGCTGAGGCATGAGAATAGTTTGAACCTGGGAGGCAGAGGTTGTAGTGAGCTGAGGTCACGCCTGGGTGACTGAGCCAGAGCAATACTCTGTTTCAAAAAAAAATTTTTTTTTAGTAAAAAAAAAAAAAAAGACTATTCTGGGCTGCCGTTGCTCAGTAATATTTTAGCAAGTTTTTTGTTATCATTAAAGCCATTTTCCATACACCATGCTGATTCTCTGGGCTCGGGAAACTTGTCTTTCTACAAATATAGGAGTGACTTCTCAAATGTTATATGTGTTCATGCCTCATTGCCAGTGGGTTTAAGTTTTTAAACAATGACTATGAGGAACGCCTTTGAACTAGATTTCTGCAGTTTGATTTCTAAACATAGGACATCTGTTGTCAAACTTGGCAATGGCTAAAAAAAATAAGATTTTCATGCTTCCCATAGTTATTTTAATTGAAGATTGAAATACAGAATTACTGCAAAAGAATATGTGTTGTCATTAATTGTCCCATTTTGTGACATTCCTGGGAGCTAAGCTAAACAATAAAAGTTATTTTATATGGTAGTAAATCAGGGACCATATGGTATCCCATAATAAGTCTGACTGAGCAGTTAAATTCCAGGAAATTAAAGGTTAATGTTAATGTAATTCTTACATTTGATCACTAGGAGATGAAATCCTAGATGTAAATGGAATACCAATAAAGGGCTTGACGTTTCAAGAAGCCATTCATACCTTTAAGGTAACAACATTCTTATTGATCTCCTTTATCCTATTTTCCTTCCTTTATTTCCTTCTGGCTTGGGTTTGGTGAGACTTTTTTTTTAACCCTTTGATGTAAGGACAGTCCAAATGTTTCAGCCCACCTTTCCTCGTTGTTTTCTCAGCAAATCCGGAGTGGATTATTTGTCTTAACGGTACGCACAAAGTTGGTGAGCCCCAGCCTCACACCCTGCTCGACCCCCACACACATGAGCAGATCCGCCTCCCCGAACTTCAATACCAGTGGGGGAGCCTCGGGAGGAGGCTCTGATGAAGGCAGTTCTTCATCCCTGGGTCGGAAGACCCCTGGGCCCAAGGACAGGATCGTCATGGAAGTAACACTCAACAAAGGTGATGGCAGCTATTCTTTACCTTTGTCTCATTTCTTGAATAACATTTTGGAATCTGTTGTTAGCTTAATTCTTCCTCATTGTTCTATGAATTATTCCTTTGGTACAATCTTCTATCAACAACAGGTGGTCTCTACATGGGACAGTGAGGTCAGGTAGAGAGATGTTAGTCACTTTAGTCAAAGTGAAGGGAAGTTACCAGTAGCATAGAGCTCTCTAAGCTCTCCCCATGAATCACTGTGTGTCAGAGGCTTGTGTTTAAAAAAAAAAAAAAAAAAAAAATCACTGGCCAGGCACAGTGGCTCATGCCTGTAATCCTAGCACTTTGGGAAGCCGAGGCAGGTAGATCACCTGAAATCAGGAGTTTGAGACCAGCCTCCCCAACATGGCGAAACCCTGTTTCTACTAAAAATAAAAAAAAGTAGCTCGGCGTGGTGGCGAGCACCTATAATCCCAGCTACTCGGGAGGCTGAGGCAGGAGAATCTCTTGAACCCGGGAGGCAGAGGTTGCAGTGAGCCGAGATCAAACCACTGCACTCTACCCTGGGCAACAAGAGAGAAACTCCGTCTCAAAAAAAAAAAAAAAAAAAAATCACCAATGAGCTTAAGTCTAGGGCTAATATAAAATTTTAAAGAACAAAAGATTGGCCAGGTGCGGTGGCTCACGCCTGTAATCCCAGCACTTTGGGAGGCTGAGATGGGCAGATCACGAGGTCAGGAGATCGAGACCATCCTGGCTAACACAGTGAAACCCCGCCTCTACTAAAAATACAAAAAATTAGCCGGGCACGGTGGCAGGCGCCTGTAGTCCCAGCTACTCGGGAGGCTGAGGCAGGAGAATGGCGTGAACCCGGGAGGCAGAGCTTGCAGTGAGCCGAGGTTGTGCCACTGCACTCCAGCCTGGGCGACAGAGTGAGACTCCGTCTCAAAAAAAAAGAACAAAAGATTATAGTTCAGTGTACAGTTAACACTAGTAACTAGAATTCATGCATGATCACCAAATCTTACTGCTTTTCATCCCTGTTTCTTTTTCCTCCCCACCCACTCTAGAAACATGATGGAAGATTAAACAACCAAGAGATTAGTTGTTAAAAAGAAAAGCAAAAGAAAGCGAGTTTGTGTACCTAGAATAAAAACGTTACTTATAGCCTGCCTATTTCTAAAAACAGATATGAGGAGGTTAGTTAGACTAAGCAGAGAGTTGACCATTGGATAATTCAGTCTGTAACTAGCTCCCAGGTTAGCCATGGGCTCCTTCTATTAGCAGCAGTGGCAGTGTTGACAAGGAAAAGCAGGATTTACATTCTGAGTCTGGACCAGAAATAAATGGTTATTGGTCTGAATAGATATTAATTCTGTTTCAAATCAGTTACACTTTTTTTCTAGTGATTGTGTAATTTTTGTTTTTATTTTCTTTGAATGGTGCCTCTCACAGAGCCAAGAGTTGGATTAGGCATTGGTGCCTGCTGCTTGGCTCTGGAAAACAGTCCTCCTGGCATCTACATTCACAGCCTTGCTCCAGGATCAGTGGCCAAGATGGAGAGCAACCTGAGGTTTGTTGTTTGCCTGATAGTGTAAGGTTCTGGAGTATTCATAAATATGAAATATACACGTGTGATATTTGCTCAATTACTTTCCTTTGAGGGATGTTGAAGCTTTGAATTCTTTCCAAGAATATAGCCAAGACTACAATTAATAGCATCTCCAAAAATGTAAATGTTAATATAAATGAAATTTGGTTGAATTTGAGAACTCTAGATCTTGGCTTCCCTACTTGTTTTGTTCTATTTGGTCTCAGAAGTCCAGTTTCAGAAACTTGACAAGATACAACTCTGTACAGATATCTATGATTAGCTCAATATTTTCTTTCATTTTATATTCACATATGTAAAATTCATATGAAATACTGGAACTGCTCAAATGGTTCAGAATCACTTGATGCCAAACAGTCCTGAAATAGTGCCCTTGAATAGGAGGCATTTCTTACTAAGTACTCTCTCAAACTTTTCCTATCATTTTCATTCCTTGTTGAATGGCCATGTCTAGGTGTCTACTTTCTGAAGTCACTGAGTGTCTGATTTCTTAATCCAGATAGTTGAGTTGTCACATGGGCGTTCTGTTTACACAAGAAATATCTAGGTGTTCTATTATATAGTAATTGCAGTGAGTCAGTGCCCACCTAAACGTCATAAGAATATACGTGTATTGCACAAAGCACCCTGTGCTAACAGTATCACCTTTCTGCCCTGTAAACTTCCAAGTCCTTTAGTGGTTAAGGGATTGTCAAAATGGCATTCATTGAGGTTGCCATTTTGGGGCCCTGTTAATAGCTTATATTATGTTTTTAGTTAATCATTACAGTAAATTTCCATATGAAAAAAAATTTAGCAAATCATCCAAAGTACATTAAAGAAAATATACTTTTAGAACCCAAGGAAAAAAATCCTTTAATGACATCCCAAGATGATGTTTCTTTCTTGAATGATTCCATATGTCTGGAGCCTGCCAAATGAACATTCTTCAAATCCCATATAAAGAGTCTTTGTTCTCTCCTACTGACTTCTCTCCCTGTAATTTCCAGTCAAAATGGGCAACTTGTCCCCAATTTCTCATTTGTTCAAATTTGAAACGTTTTTACAAATTCTTGGGTAACCTTTGAGCCTCAGCTATTTCCTCCTTAAGTTATAATAATCATTTCAAGATGGTAGGAAGAGAGAACTGCTGGTGGTCGAGGGGTTCTGTCATGTGATGGTTGACAGTCAGACCCGACTTAGTTCAACAGTGTGTGACATCTGGGTGACCCCTCTGAGCCTGTGTTCCTATCTGCATAATGGGAATAATTTTACTTACTCAAAGCTTTGTTATACAGCATGCTTCGTATAGTGCCTGGCATATAGTATATGCTCAAAAAATGGTAGGTTTCATCATTGTCCTTATTATCAATTTTATTTGACTTTGCTATTTATGAAAATGCCAGTAAATATGCATAATGACCTTTGCCCACTTAAAATCGAATGTGTTTTAGTGAATGTGTTGCATTTTTACATGTATGCCAATGGGAAAAGATATCATGTGCTTCTTTAAAGTATTCAGAAAAGATTTCATATTATAAACCTCTCCTAGCAAGAAGGCTATTTTAGCTTTAAGAAGCTGGCTGCTAACACAGAGTGTGGATTCCGTTGCCCTCCCTAGCCGCGGGGATCAAATCCTGGAAGTGAACGCCGTCAACGTCCGCCATGCTGCTTTAAGCAAAGTCCACGCCATCTTGAGCAAATGCCCTCCAGGACCCGTTCGCCTTGTCATCGGCCGACACCCTAATCCAAAGGTGAGGTGGTTCCCCCTCTTCTGAACGTGGGAAGATGATACACCTTCCTAGGATATCGTATACTCTTTGGTGAGATGGTTTTCCCAGCTGGGGATAGGCAGGCAACCTATGGGTGGTTCATGTGGGAAATGAATCTCTAACCTGGACTTCGTCTTCACAATCTTAGAAAATCTTACTAGAACGTTTTGACAATGTTATCTGGTAAATTTGAAACTTGTCTGGTGGGAGGTAAGAATGCTGTGTTCTGAGTACTGGCTTTTTGAGCTCTGGTGAGATACTTAACCTCTTTGGGTTTTTGCAACAAGAGAATCTGCAAGCCTTGGACTGGACGGTCTCTATGACCCTGTCAGTTTCAAGATGAGAAGGCTTTTCTTACCACATCTTTTGTTTGGCCATATTTTGGGAATTCTGTCATCTTTAAGTTTAATGTTGAATAATTAATTTATTTTTAAAACAGTTTCAGTGAATTTTAAACTTCCTTCAATTAAGAAATGAGGGCCAGGCTTGGTGGCTCACACTGGTAATCCTAGCACTTTGGGAGGCCGAAGCAGGAGGATCACTTGAGCTCAGAAATTCGAAACCAGCCTGGGCAACATAGTGAGACTTCATCTTTATTTTTTTTAAATAAAAAATAAAAAGAAATGAGAAAGTGTCATGATAAGTATAAAAATAAATTGTTCACAATAGTTGGAAAGAAAACTAGTTAGAATTTAACTTAAACTTGGATAATATACTTAACTCGTTTAAACTGTTTGTGCATTTCCATAGAATTTCTAGAGTACAAAGTTTTTCAGTTTACTTAAAAAAATTTTTTTTTAAATAGAGATGGGGTCTTGCTGTGTTGCCCAGGCTCTTCTCAAACTCCTGGGCTCAAGCAATCAATCCACTTCAGGCTGAGATTAAAGGTGTGAGCCACCATGCCCCACGTTAGATACTTTTAAAGGACAAATAAATGTCTTCAGATTTGTGGAGGAATGTTTCCTTCTTAATGTTCATTTAACTGTTGAGTCAGAAAAATACCTGTTTATCTTATCAAATGATTATCTTGAAATTTAAATAAATGAAAATAAGATGAAATCTGGCTTTGCAGACCAATTGCTTATTTGCAAATGTTACTTTGTAGATTTTGCTCCCATTAAAGTTGGGGAAAAAATAAAGCCCAGCATTTCAAATAAACTATAATGGAAAAGTTATTTGTTAAGTTTATTCAAAATTATGAAGGATACTATTTTTCTGATCAAGTCCTCAAGACTAAATTTTTTTTTTTTTTTTGAGACAGGGTCTCACTCTGTCACCCAGACTGGAGTGCAATGGCACAATCACGGCTCACTGCAACCTTGACTTCCCGGGTTCCAGCGATCCTCCCACCTCAGCCTCCAGAGTAGCTGGGACCATGGGTGCGTGCCAATACACCTGGCTAATTTTTATATTTGTGGTAGAGATGGGGTTTCACCGTGTTGCCCAGGCTGGTCTCGAACTCCTGAGCTCAAGGCGTCCACACACCTTGGCCTCCCAAAGTGCTGGAATTATAGGCACAAGCCACCATGCCCGGCCAAGACTAAATTTTTAAATTCATGCCAGGACCCTTTTCATTAACTACTCACACAATTGTTCTGTAATCTACCTAAGCAGCATAAATATGTATTGAAATTCTCCTGACCATGACATTTAACGTACATTCACATTTTCCAGTACTGGTTTTGCTTGTTCCGCTAACGACACATTCTGAAAGTGGGAGTTCTTTCTTTGGTTTATCTAATACAGATGGCTCCACGGGAGACCAGAGGAACCACATGGGGCCTTGAGCCAACAGGACATAGTATATCACTGCAGCTCCTTACATTTTATCATTGTAAAGATACCCATATAGTCTTCTGTTGAGAATGAAATATTATTATTAGTATTATTATTAGTATTATTAGTATTATTTGAGATGGAGTCTCGCTCTATAGCCCAGGCTGGAGTGCAATGGCATGATCTCGGCTCACTGCAACCTCTGCCTCCCGGGTTCAAGTGATTCTCCCACCTCAGCCTTCTGAGTAGGTGGGATTACAGGTGTGCGCCACCACCCCCAGCTAATTTTTGCATTTTTAGTAGAGATGGGGTTTCACCATGTTGGCCAGGCTGGTCTCAAACTCCTGACCTCAAGTGATCCTCCCGCTGGATGACGGGATTACAGATGTGAGCCACCACGTCTGGCCTGAGAATGAATTATTAAATGACTTTTTCTTACTTACACGTTTTACTTGGAAGGAAAGAGAGAAGATCCTTTAAGTCTAATGTTAGCTGCTTAGCCTGGGTACCACCAGCCCATGTGAACCTGGTGTTGAACAGGAGGCAGAGGTGCCAAGGAGGCCCTGGGGGTAAATTGGGATGGGCGTGGAGGTTGTGAAGCAGACAGGCAGGCTGCCAGGCATCAACAGAGGGACTATCCTTCCCTGTCTCCCTCCAGCCAGGGCGATTCAGATCATCTATTCTCATCCTATATCAAATTCATTACCTAAACATTTATTGAGCTTCCACTGGGTGCCAGGCAGTGTCAACATACCAGGGATACACAATTAATTAGAATGTATCTCAGGAAACTTGCAGCCTACTCTGAACCTGAAGTTCACAGGATCTTTACCAGGACATTACGAACTGCACAAATGTGGGAATATATTTGCAATTGTGGACAGAATCAATAGCTTCTATCAAATTCTCAAGTCATTCATGACCCCAAGAATGTTAAGCATTTTGTTAGAGTGTGAGGATGTTACTGTCGTTAGACTGATGAAAGACAAGACCCAATTTAAAGAGTGGCTCCTCCTCTGTCTAAGCCAACCTTGACCTGAGCAGAATACTTCTGTAATTAAGGCCTGAGAGCCCACTAATTTTTTTCTCAGCATCAGCATCACACTCTTGACCCATACGGAAGTTGCAGGTAATCATAGTCCCTACATTGTTGGACTTGGCTATTACTTGGTTATATATCTTCTATACTTGCACAGTTGCCTTTAACTTTTTGAAGCTAACCACAGGACACTTCAGCAAGTTCAACTCAACCCAATTTTTTTTTGTTTGTTTTTGGACGCACACAGGAAAAGAAGGAACCAACTCAATTCACTTTTTTTTTTCTTTTTTTGAGACAGAGTCTCTCCCGGTTGCCCAGGCTGGAGTGCAGTGGTGCAATCTCGGCTCACAGCAACCTCTGCCTCCCGGATTCAAGTGATTCTCCTGCCTCAGCCTCCCGAGTAGCTGGGATTGTAGGCGGGTGCTGCCACGCTCGACTAATCTTTTGTATTTTTAGTAGAGATTGGGTTTCACCGTGTTGGCTAGGCTGGTCTCAAACTCCTAACCTCAAGTGATCCACCCGCCTTGGCCTCCCAAAGTGCTGGGATTCCGGACATGAGCCACCACGCCTGGCCTCAATCCACTTTTAACACTATTTTTTATTCTTTTGAGCACTTGTTGTAAAAGTCTTTTTAAATTAGCTTATCTCTAATGTTGTGATTAAGTTGTATTTAACAAAATTTAGCTTTTCCTTCAGCAACTCAAAATGTTCACGAAGGGCGAGTGCGGTGGCTCACATCTGTAGTCCTAGCACTTTGGGAGGCCAAGGTGGGTGGATCACTTGAGGTCAGGAGTTTGAGACCAGCCTGGCCAACATAGCAAAGCCACGTCTCTACTAAAAATACAAAAATTAGCCGGGTGTGCTGGTGGCTGCCTGTAGTCCCAGGTACTCAGGAGGCTGTGGCACAAGAATCACTTGAACCCAGGAGGCAGAGGTTGCAGTGAGCCAGGATTGTGCCACTGCACACCAGCCTGGATGACAGAGCAAGACTTTGTCTCAAAAAAGTAAAAAAATAAAATCAAAGTGTTCATTAAGAGCATTACCTCTTGGCCGGGTGCAGTGGCTCATGCCTGTAATCCCAGCACTTTAGGAGGCCGAGGTGGGCAGATCACTTGAAGTCAGGAGTTCGAGACCAGCCTGGCCAACATGGTGAAACCCTGTATCTACCAGTAATACAAAAATTAGCCAGTGTAGTGGTGCATACCTGTAATCCCAGCTACTCCAGTGGTGAGGAAGGAGAATCACTTATACCTGTGAGGTAGAGGTTGCAATGAGCCAAGGTTGTGCCACTGCACTCCAGCCTGGGCAACACAGCGAGACTTTGTCTCCAAAAAAAAAAAAAAAAAAAAAAAAAACTTCTTACCCATGCCTGTCATATGGGCATACCTTGGTATTCCTTGTAGTGTTAATTACATCCTAAATGTTCCCAGGCTACTGTGCTTGATGGACTGGTACACCACCTTAACAGTAAGAAGTCTATGCCAAGAGCCTTTGTGGGTCCCTCTATGTGCCATATCTGAGATTTCTTGGTGGCATCAATTTAGACACTTAGTGATGTTCATTTGTGGTCCTGGTCCTCTCCAGGATAAATTAGTGCTATCAAGCTATGGCTCTATGTCTTGATCTGGGGATGTGATGTGAACAACAGTGCTGGGACAAAATTGCCTTTAGACTAATGCAAAGGCAACTGTGCTTTTCTTCAGATTGTGTTCCCTATATGCATCCTCAGAAAGGTCTTGCATACAAAGTTTTTTGAATAAATAATATAAAACCAGGCTGGGCGCTGTGGCTCATACCTGTAATCCCAGCACTTTGGGAGGCCAAGGCGGGTGGATCACCTGCGATCAGGAGTTCTAGACCAGTCTGGCCAACATGGGTAAAACCCCATCTCTACTAAAAATATAAAAATTAGCTGGGTGTGGTGGCAGGTGCCTGTAATCCCAGCTACTCCGGGGGCCGAGGCAGGAGAATTGCTTGAAGCTGGGAGGCGGAGGTTGCAGTGAGCCGAGATCGCACCATCACACTCCAGCCTGGGGGACAAAAGCAAGACCTGGTCTAAATCAATCAGTCAATCAATCAATCAATGGGAGGCCAAGGCAGGTGGATCATTTGAGGTCAGGAGTTCGAGACTACCCGACCAACACGGTGAAACCCTATCTCTACTAAAAATACAAAAAAATTGCTGGGTGTGGTGGTATGTGCCTATAATCCCAGCTACTCAGGAGGCTGAGGCAGGAGAATCACTTGAACCTGGGAGGTAGAGGTTGCAGTGAGCTAAGATTCTGCCACTGCACTCCAACCTGGGCAATAGAGCAAGACTCTGTCTCAAGTCAATCAATCAGTCAGTCAATCCAATCAAACCAACCAAGTCCTGCTTCCACCTTTTTCTGTTTTTTCCTCTTTGTCACCTCCCATTTTTCTCTTTTCTATTCTGTGGTTCTGACACCTTCACTTAAAATCTGTTCTCTTTTGTTTCACTGCTGGCTCTCTTTGCCTGAAGGTTGCATCTAAAGCAGTTCTCAGCTTCTTCCTCCAGAATCTCCAATTGGATTCTACCACCCACATCACCTCCTTTCACCTCGGGAAGCAGTCCAATAACCTGTGGCTGCCCTAATACATCCGTCAGCAATGTTACAGAAAACTGAGTTTTCAGTGGTTTGCAGTCATTGGCTTCAAGGCATGTCTGACTTCAAACTAACAGCATAACATGGGTCACGATTTGTTCAGAGGTCCAGTTCATCTCAGCCCCAAAACCCCTGCCTATTTTGCCAATACAATCAAACATCCAAATGGCATTTCAATGCAAAGCATCATAATCCTGGTGGCCGCCATGCCATTGACCATGCAGGTTCATCCATGTTTCTAGCCACAATAAAATGGTCTTCTGTGATAGTGTTGGAGATATGTCCAGCAAAACCAAATGCCAGTGTTTGTTTGACTGGATTTCACGTTTCTTCCTAGGTAAACGTGGTGTTCTTGGTTGTAACCTCATGCTGTATTTTTCTTTTGGTTAAGATTCCATTTTATGTTGAATGTATTTTTGTACCACTTAGCCCAGCATTTCATGCCAATAGTACATTTTGATACTGAATGTATGTGCTTGCTTAGTTTTCTTGTTATTCCAAGAGAAATACCACAAGGATTTCATTTCTTCTGTTTCTCATAATGTCTGGAGCGGTCGCTGCCCAGTTGGGTTATTTAAGCCTTCCAGGTCTAGTCAGGCTGAGATTTGGACTTGCTGGGATAGCAGCTTCTAGCTTATGTTAAGTGGAAGAAAGTAATAGAAGTCCATTTTTCTCCTAGTCAAAAAGTCTAGTGTTAAGAAAAACAGCAACCACTCTTTAAGCTGATATTTTCCCTGACTCATTTATATAAAATTATTCTTCACTATGTGGAGGGGGGTGTGTGTGTAAGTATATATGCCTGAGTGCATGTATGTGTACATATTTTATTTCCTGTGAAGCCTACCATAAAACATTACATAAAGGCCACAATGTCATAATTTACCTGTTATGATAAAATATAATGCTGAATTCTGTATAGAAATATTAAGACAAATTGCTATGCTTATCCAAACATTGCTTATGCCAAATATTAGTACATAAAATTACCATTCTAAGTTTTCAATACTCCTACCTTTAAAAAAGAAACTCCACATTTTCTTACTATTTTAATCAATATATTTCAGTATATATCAGGCTTTTTAAAAAAATCCTCCCATGAATAATGACAGTTATGGATAACAACTGAATCTGCCATGATACTAATAAATATAGAAGGAATAGAAAACTTACAGAAGCACTGTTTTGAAAGCTTCATAGTCGTACTTGATTTAAGCAATAATAGTCAATGATGCTAAAACCATGGGGTACAAATATATTGGAGAGCGGGATATTTACATAGCCTCAAACTGTTTCTTTACAGATTACTCATTAATGACTGAAAAAAATTCCAGTGGAGGAATCTGGCAAATTCCATCCCTAATCAAGAGATCAAAGTTATCACCGATTATAAGACACATTGACCCCTTAGTGCCTCTGAATGCACTGAGAAGGAAATCATTTTTATACTTTTTCTGCCAAAAAAAAATGCATAATCTAAATCTAAGCATGAGGAAACTATCAGACAGATCCTAATTGAAGGTTTGGATTGGCCTGGTTTCTTCCAAGATATCAGTGCCATGAAAGACCAAGGAAGGTTCGGGAGCTGTTTCAGATGAAAGGAGACTAAAGACATACAACAACTAGATCCTGCATTGCCAAAAACAATTTTCTTAATAAAACATCACTATGCAAAGAAGTCGATCCGTGACAGCCCACTACAGGTCCACAGCAAGATGTACGTGCACCAAAATGTAAACATTGTGTCACCATGCACACTATTACATAGTTGAGTTGACATTTTTTCCTTAGCATGATGATGTTGATGAAGCTGTATGCTAATTTGCATTCTGGAGTTAAGTTCTTATCTCATCACAGGTTGGCATTAAACTTTCTGTGAGCTAGTCCCAGACTACAGACACACTTCGAGTGGTACTTGCAAAGGACACTATTAGAAAAGTACTGTCAGTATTCAGTATTTAGTCAAACTGGAATATGAAATGTATGTTACACAGTCATCAACGTTGCATTTCCTGAATTTGATAATAGTATCATGGTTATTTAAAAGAATGTCTGTTTCTAAGAGACCCATGCTGAAATATTTACAGGTAAAGGGTCATGATGTCTGCAACTTACTCGCAAATGGTTTAGCAAAAAGCTGTAATTCTGTGTGAGTGTGTGTGTGTGTATAGGGAGGACATGCATGTGGCAAAATGTTAAAAATGTGTGATTCTAGGTGAAAAGTATACTACTCTTGCACACTACTCTTACATGTTTATGTAGGTTTAAAATTGTTTAAAAAGAATTAGGCCGGGCTTGGTGGCTCACACCTGTAATCCCAGCACTTTGAGGGGCCAAGGTGGGTGGACCACGAGGTCAGGAGTTCAAGACCAGCCTGACCAATATAGTGAAACCCTGTCTCTACTAAAAATACAAAAATTAGCCAGGCGTGGTGGCGCGTGCCTATAGTCCCAGCTACTTGGGAGGCTGAGGCAGGAGAATCACTTGAACCTGGGAGGCGGAGGTTGCAGCGAGCCAAGATCAAGCCACTGCACTCCAGCTTGGGTAACAGAGAGACTCTGTCTCAAAAAAAAAAAAAAAAAAAAAAATGGAAGTGAGTTTTCTGGAGAGGCAGATATCAGCTGGCCCTGTGGCTTGCCTCTTTATCTACACTTGACTCTGACTCTGGTCCTAGGTACTTTTATTGGGAGAAATAAATAAATAAAACCATCTAATCTTTGCTTTCTGCTGAAAATCAGGTTTCCGAGCAGGAAATGGATGAAGTGATAGCACGCAGCACTTATCAGGAGAGCAAAGAGGCCAGTTCCTCTCCTGGCTTAGGTACTGTAATCTCACATTTTCATTCAACATTCAGAAGAGTTTCTCATTAAGTTCACCTACGGGCACTCCCCAGTGCAGTATTATTGGATTCTTTGTAATTATCGGGTTTGGCAAAAGTAGCTGTCAAAGACAAGTCTATGCTTTCTCTTGGCTGCTAGTTTTGATTTCTGCAGTTATTTAATGTGCTTCATTAAAGATCTAATCATGCATGTTCTTATACTACTTCCAAATAATTTGCAAAGGTAAGTTAGAAGCATTTCATGTATATATGCTTGATTCATTTGAAATGCTAAAGATGAAAGAGAAACAACCAGAATTTCAGTAGTTTGGTAGATGCAGAGTATTATCTACCGAAAAGCCTGAGATTTCTTTACATGAATTAAAAAGTTTCCATTCAAAAGGGTAATAGAGGTAGCAAAAATCATGATTTCACTGAAGTGGAAAAGTTCAGGCAGAGAAGCTTAAGATAGTAGGAATTTCATATGAATTTAAAATATGAAACATTATATCAAGTCTTAAAGTTTCCTTTAGCATGGAAGCCTAAAGGGACTCTTCACACATTTCTGAGCTTGAGATTATACTGACGTTCAGATTGCTACCTGGGAGGAAAAGGAACTGAGACATAAGTTATTAATTGTCAGAGGAAAAGGAAAGCATCGGGTTTTTTGGCAATCATGAAATACCCTGATTATTTACATTCGTAATTAATATATTTGAAGTGGACACAGCCATCACAGGCTTTTTATTCAACCAGTTCATCATCCCCACCTGCCTGAAAGCTGTGCTGTCATAATCCCAGCATTTCCACTTGATCATTTATAAAGAGTTCATTAAGCCGTAATCCTCATGCCCAAAGTCCCTTTTGCTTCATGGCATATAGTTTAAATCCTGAGCCTTTTCATTCTACAGTTAAAAACTAAAATAGATATTCAGTCATCTTCTCAGTTCTTTCATGAGTTTCTTGGGTGATGTTCATTTGTTCATTCATCCTTCAATCCATTCAGCAATTATCACCGAACACTTAGTAGATATGAAGTACGATGTACAGCTCCAGCCGGGCGCCATGGCTCACGCCTATAATCCCAGCACTTTGGGAGGCCAAGGCGGGCGGATCACCTGAATTCTGGAGTTCGAGACCAGCCTGACCAACATGGAGAAACCCCATCTCTGCTAAAAATACAAAAGTAGCTGGGTGTGGTGGCGCATGCCTGTAATCCCAGCTACTCGGGAGGCTGAGACAGGAGAATTGCTTGAACCCGGGAGGCGGAGGTTGCAGTGAGCCGAGATCATGCCATTGCACTCCAGCCTGGGCAACAAGAGTCCAACTCTGTCTCAAAATAAATATCCAGCTCCGTGGGGTCAGATGAGTCAACATTTCTGCTCTGTAGATTGAAGAAGGGAGACAAGACACATCCACTCATACATTATATGATGTATATGAAAGTTGATGTGTGGGTAGGATAAAACACTTTGGAAATTCAGAAGAAATTACTTCTAACTGGGATCATCATGCAGGTAGTAGCATCTGAGTTAGGGCTTGAAGCATCATGGCAGATGGGATGGGGATGAGGATCAGGTACCCAGGTAGACTGCATGCACATCTAACCCTGTGCATGCAGCGCATCATCAAGCAAAGGGAGTTTTGTTTACTGTGTTTGCCACCTGCTTTGCTAGTTAAGGATGTGAGCCTGTTTGTGACTTGAGCTTTATTGTTTTGACAATATGGTGAATTTTCCCTCCAACAGGTACCCCCTTGAAGAGTCCCTCTCTTGCAAAAAAGGTGAGTCAAGGTGAACTGCTACCTGCCTCCCTCAGCTGGACCACAAACCAATTCCTGGAGCCCACAAGTCAAGCAGCCTGAGGGCCCAGTCCCTGTTTCTGCCCATGAGTCATTTTTGCCACTTTATACAGGAAATCGCAACAATGCTCATTTGAGAATAGATGCAAAAATGTGTGTTTCTTTTGCTAAACACTTATCCAGCAAAAGAATAGAGCAACAAAATAAAAGAACTGAACTACAGTTTGCAAAATAACTTTTCAAACTGCTCCATAATGAAGCAGCGTGAGTCAGGACTCAGAGCTTTAAGGAGGCCATGGAATCTTCCTCAGCTAGGCTCTTGATGAGTCTCAGTGCATTGGGGTGCAGGATTCAAACTCCCCTGGTTTTTGTTCACCATGTGGCTAGACTGGTTGGCTTGAATCACATTTGGCTTTCCCATCGCATCCCCCCAGTGTTTTTCCTGGGATGGCTGATGTGTTGCTGCTGTGGCTTTTCCGATCATTGCCAAAAATTTAGCCAAAAACATAAAGTCTCCAAAAAACATTGGCAGCAGTCACCTTTTTATTCATTAGTTGTCAATTTAGCCGTTCTGAGGTAAATGGAGGTTGGTGTTTACTATCACAGCTATTTCAAGTGACCGTGGATTAGAACGAAGTGTTCCTGGAAAGATAGGACGTAATAACCCTTGAAAATCTGCTTCTGCTGTGTTTCCTTAGTTATCGGATGTTTTCTTCTTCAACAGGACTCCCTTATTTCTGAATCTGAACTCTCCCAGTACTTTGCCCACGATGTCCCTGGCCCCTTGTCAGACTTCATGGTGGCCGGTTCTGAGGACGAGGATCACCCAGGAAGTGGCTGCAGCACATCAGAGGAGGGCAGCCTGCCTCCCAGCACCTCCAGTAAGCAGGGGCGCCCCAGAGGGCCTGGGCTCTGCATTCCAGTCAGCAGTGACTGGTTTCCACCTCTATGCTGGCAGCTACAATGGTTTAACTACCCTGGTGCTGCAATATGAGAAAAGAGCTGGAGACCAGGCTGGGCGCAGTGGCTCACGCCTGTAATCCTAGCACTTGGGGAGGCCGAGGCAGGGGGATCACCTGAGGTCAGGAGTTCAAGACCAGCCTGGCTAACATGGCGAAACCCCATCTCTACTAAAAATACAAAAAATAGCCAAGCATGGTGGCACGCGCCTGTAATGCCAGCTACTCGGGAGGCTGAGTGGGGAGAATTGCTTGAACCTGGGGAGACAGAGGTTGCAGTGAGCTGAGATCGCACCATTAGACAATGCTGTACCCTGAGAGTTTACTCTTGGAAAATGCAGCCACTGTCAGTGACAGGCCACTCAGTTACTCAGTAAATGGGCTGGATGCACATGCTATAGCCAGGGATGGATGGTGGCTAAACCAGACCTCCTTTCAATGCCATTTACATAATGTAGTCTTGAATTTTATGGCATCAAATCAGGATGGGCAACCTGATGCCCTTACATTTTAGGGAATCCAGCCAAATTCCAGGTCCCTTCCCTTATAGGCCCTAGCTTCATTCTTTGTAGAAGGCTGTAAAGATTGAGAACTCATAAGAGACATACTGTCAAAAGGTTTTTTTAAAAATCTCATTGATGTATCTATTCGAGATAATATGAGATGATAATCTGATATGATCCATACTGATTTCTCAGACTCCTTTCTGCTGGTGAGGTTTCCTCTTAATTTCTAACATCTGAAGAAGAAAATCCCCTTGTTTTAGGAGAGGCAGGCAGTGACCACTCTGACTCATTCGGAGCTATCGATGAGCTTGCTCTGCCCTTATAGAAACATTTCAAGCTGCAAAGGTGTAATTTTTCACTACATTTAACAAGATATAAAAATTGTTGCAGATTCAGGTTGGCATTGTTCTAGAGTATCTTTGAGACATAGGACAGTTCAGGCTGCAAGCGCTCATGTGCGTGTCAATCAAGCCTCCCTTTCTGCAGATGAAGGAAGGACCTCAAGGGGCAAAGAAGGCAGCCCAGGTGTGTGGGACATGCCATCAGTCCCCAGGTATCCTTCTATGGAGGAATTCTCAGCAGCATTTAGGTTAAACCCTAACAATGTGTTAGATAATCGTGGAGGTGGAAGAATTAAGTTTCTGTCTTCCGACAGCACATATGTTTGAGTTAATCCAGAGGTTGGGGTTTAAGAAAAGGGGGTGGGGGTAGGTCAGTAGGGAAAAGAGAAAGCCCGCCTGTCTACTCCATATAGCCTCCAGGAAGCCATGTTGCCTAGGCCTTGTGTCCGGTGGCTGCGGCTGTGTGTCTGGTGTTAGTGAATGTGGAAATGCTTATGTGTAATGATGGGGTCAGATGATATGACAGGGCCAAGCGGGAAGCTCAATTTCACTTGACTTTTCTTTCCCCACCTCTGCCAGCTCACAAGGAGCCTGGAAAACCCAGAGCCAACAGCCTCGTGACTCTTGGGAGCCATCGGGCCTCTGGGCTCTTCCACAAGCAGGTGACAGTTGCCAGACAAGCCAGTCTCCCCGGAAGCCCACAGGCCCTCCGAAACCCTCTCCTCCGCCAGAGGAAGGTAGGCTGCTATGATGCCAACGATGCCAGTGATGAGGAAGAGTTTGACAGAGAAGGGGACTGCATTTCACTCCCAGGGGCCCTCCCGGGTCCCATCAGGCCTCTGTCAGAGGATGACCCAAGGCGTGTCTTAATTTCCTCTTCCAAGGGCATGGACGTCCACAACCAAGAGGAACGACCCCGGAAAACACTGGTGAGCAAGGCCATCTCGGCACCTCTTCTTCGTAGCTCAGTGGACTTAGAGGAGAGTATCCCAGAGGGCATGGTGGATGCTGCTTCCCAAGCAGCCAACCTCACGGACTCTGCAGAGGTCCGCAAGGGGAGCCCTGGAAGCTGGTGGAAGAAGGAACTGTCAGGATCGAGTAGCGCACCCAAATTGGAATACACAGTCCATACAGACACCCAGAGTCCAACGAACACTGGGAGCCCCAGATCCCCCCAGCAGAAAAATGAAGGCCTGGGCCCCAGGCACAGACCAGTGGCCAGGGTCAGCCCCCACTGCAAGAGATCCGAGGCTGAGGCCAGGCCCAGTGGCTCAGAGACAGTGAACCTGACTGGCAGAGCCAATGATCCATGCAATCTGGACTCGAGAGTCCAGGCCACTTCTGTCAAAGTGACTGTCACTGGCTTTCAGCCAGGTGGAGCTGTGCAGAAGGTAACTGACTTTCTCTTAGTTACTTGGAATGGAAGTGCATGAATATGTGTGAGTGAAGGTGGAGTCTGTTGTAAAGCATGGGTAAGCTGCCAGTGGGAAAGGATGATGGCTGGAGAATTATCTTTCAACAGAGTCAATCACTTAAATACCTGGACTGCTTGGGAGCTTTTTTTTTTTTTTGGAGATGGAGTTTCACTCTGTCACCCACGCTGGAGTGCAGTGGCGCAATCTCAGCTCACTGCAACCTCCGCCTCCCAGGTTCAAGCGATTGTCCTGTCTCAGCCTCCCGAGGAGCTGGGACTACAGGCACACACCACCATGCCTGGCTAATTTTTGTATTTTTTAGTAGAGACATGGTTTCACCATATTGGTCAGGCTGGTCTCGAACTCCTGGCCTCAGGTGATCCACTTGCTTCGGCCTCCTAAAGTGCTGGGATTACATGTGTGAGCCACCGCACCTAGCCTAGGGAGCTTATTAACGTATCAGCAGGTTGTTAGTCATGAGATCATTTGGTCAGAAGATACTATAGAATCTCTGTCTTACCTGTACACGGCGCCTGTGGCTGATGATGGAAAGGCATTGTGGCACAGGGAAAGTAAAACCATGGGCCTGGCATGAGCTCCACCACTGACTAGTTGGCACTGGTCGAGTTACAACTTGGGCAAGTTATTAAACATTTCTGAGCTTAGTTCTCTGGGCGGGTGCTCTCTGCCTTGGTCATCTCACAGAGCTGGAGGGACCATCAAATATATGTTAACAGTGATTCCCTCCAGCTGATAAGGTTATGAGTGATCCTTACATTTTTCCAAATTTCTACATTGGTTATATATAATTATAGCCACTCATAACCTTGCTGTGGTATCATATGGAATAACAGGGATGCATTCACTTAGAAATTTATAAAGCACCACATTAAATGCAAGTTAATATTGGTTATGTTACTACTTGGTTATGAGTATGTTAGAATTATCAAATTGTTCATTTTTAAAAATTTTCAATATACGTCTACTTTATCAAGGAGACAGTATGAGAAATCAATGTTGTTTATAATCTCCTTAACATAAATAACTTCTCTCTCTCGCTGAGAATCTGAGATGACTTATAAAGCCATATTATTACAGATGTGTGTTCAAGTGGTTTATATAAACATATATGTCAATAGACCTGGAAAATGCTAAGTCATAAAAACTATACCAGGCAAAAGTTGTTTTTTTAACCTTATTTTTGTTTTAATAGAAATGCACATCTGTTTTCCTTCTCCTCAAATATCATATTTTACCTCCAACCACTACCTGTGTTTTAAAATATAATGTTTGGCCATTGGGTAAATTTCTTCTTTTAAAAAGCATTGGCCAGGCACAGTGGCTCATGCCTGTAATCCCACCACTTTGGGATGCTGAGGCAGGTGGATCACCTGAGGTCTGGAATTCGAGACCAGCCTGGCCAACATGGCAAAGCCCCGTCTCTACTAAAAATACAAAAATCAGTCAGGTGTGGTGGTGTGCACCTGTAATCCCAGTTACTCGGGAGTCTGAGGCAGGAGAATCGCTTGAACTCAGGAGGTGGAGGTTGCAGTGAGCTGAGATCGTGCCACTGTACTCCAGCCTGGGTGACAGAGCAAGACTCTGTCTCAAAAAAAAAAAAAAAAATTATCACAAGTTTTGGATAACTGTATAAAGGCAAATTAGGATTTTTATTCATAATAATTTATATCTATTAAAATAAGAGTTTTTGTAATTCTAAATACTCTCAGAATGAACTTTTGAGCAGCATTTGAAACTTGTACAACAAGACTAATTTTTCTCATAAAAATTTTAGTTACAAAATTTGATTTTATTTATTTATGTCTGAGAAAGAAAATAGAATGGATTGCTATAAAGTATATATCCTCAAATATTGGAAGAAAAAACCTTCCTCTTTTGGTAAATGAGTTATATTCTGTTTTTATTTACTACTTGATTTAAATTGAAGTGAAATTCATATAACATGAAATTAACCATTTTGAAATGTACAATTCAATGGCACTTAGTACATTCACAATGCAATATGACCCACCACCTCTGTCTAGTTCTGAAACTCCTCTACTGTTTTTATGTTACATTTGTGTTACTAATAAATAGAAAATTAACTGAGTTAAACCCTATCTAGGTTTCCCTCAGCTGGTAACTGACATTTTATGAAAAGATTTCTTACCAAAGCTGCTGAAAGACACATTACCCCTTTCACCTCTGTGCTCTGCTGCCACCTTCGGGCCACTTTATGACTCACAATGGATACATTTCAGATGAATCTAACTGTTAGTTTTAGAATTTCATTGCATTGAATGTTAGGTAGAAGAAAGGAAGAGAAAGTAATGGACATTTAGCCAAAGTGAAGTCTTGAAATATGAAATGTCAATTTCGTTTATCCAGATTCGTTCATTCCTTCAGTACCAAACTAAGGAGTTAGTGTTATAGTCTTGGATATCTCTATGCAATATAATGACAATACCATACATCTGTCTAGCCTTATATGTGCTGTTTTTATAACTGTTCTCATTTAATTGTCTTCTTTTAAGCTTTATGAGTAAGACTGGGAATGTTTTATCCCCATTTTAGAGTTGAAAAAATGGAGGCTTGGGGAAGAATGATAAGACCATTTAATTCCTAGCAGACCTTAAACCCACAATCTGGATCTACTGGCTCCTAGTCCAGGGCTCCTTTGCCTTTTACTAAACTAGCTCTGCTCTCTATATATGATCTCATCTTACGGTGCAGAAAGCCTGAAAGCTATTTCAAGTGGCTTGTGGTTGTCATTGTGCCAGGAATCTCTGGGAAAGCTGACCACTGGAGATGCTTGTGTCTCTACCAACTGTGAACTAGCCAGTGCTCTGTCCCACCCGGATGCCAGCCACCTCACAGAGAACCTGCCCAAAGCTGCACCAGAGCTGGGGCAACCACCCATGACTGGTAAGATTATTTTCCCATTTGTTAATCTTAAAGTAGGTGGGGAGATACCCTAATAAAAGCATTATACAGGCCAGGTGCAGTGGCTCACACCTGTAATCCCAGCACTCTGGGAGGCTGAGGTCAGGAGTTTGAGACCAGCCTGGCCAACATGGTGAAACCCCATCTCTACAAAAAATATAAAAATTAGCTGGGCGTGGTGGCACGTACCTGTAATCTCAGCTACTTGGGAGGCTGAGGCAGGAGAATTGCTTGAACTGGGTAGGCGGAGGTTGCAGTGAGCCAAGGTGGCGCCATTGCACTCCAGCCTGGGTGACAAGAGCAAGACTCCATCAAAAAAAAAAAAAAGAAAGAAAGAAAATTGATATTTTTAAGGAGAAAAATCCTTTACACAAATTAACGTTTAAATACTGCCTGCATTTAGCACCTTTACTATATCATTGTGCCTAAACTCATCGTTTTCATGCCATGTTGAATACATCCATTTTCAGTCAGTTGACCCTTTTTACCCTTTTGTGACACCAACAAGACATAAGATGAATCAAAAGGACTTCCCACCCATCAAAATCTCAGCACTCTGCCTATGTGAAATCAAATGCACTGAGAAATGGCAACAAAAACCTCCACAAAGGACAAGTGAAATGATACTGAAAACCCACACATAAGTGTTGATGAGAGATTAAGTAACATCGTAGAGGCAGAAATCATCTCAGTATTTATTTAGGGGCTGGGTGCGGTGGCTCACGCCTGTAATCCCAGCACTTTGGGAAGCTGAGGCAAGTAGATCCACGAGGTCAGGAGTTCAAGACCAGCCTGGCCAACATAGTGAAACCCCGTCTCTACTAAAAAGACAAAAAAATTAGCTGGGCATGGTGGAACGCACTTATAATACCAGCTACTCAGGAGGCTGAGGCAGCAGAATTGCTTGAACCCGGGAGGCGGAGGTTGCAGTAAGCCGAGATCATGCCATTGTACTCCAGCCTGGGCTATACAGCGAAACTGTGTCTCAAAATTAAAAAAAAAAAAAAAAAAAAAAAGGCAATTAGTTAGATGTGGTGGCATGTGTCTGTACTTGGGAGGCTAAGACAGGAGGGTTACTTGAACCTAGGAGTTTGAGACTGCAGTGAGCTATGATCACGCCACTACACTCCAGCCTGGGTGACAGAAGTAAACCCAGTCTCTGGGGGAAAAAAAAAGTGTGTGGGTTGTGTGTGTGTGTGTGCGTGTAAAATTTGGCTACCCATCATCTAGCAGTTGAACAAAATAATACTGTAAAACATGATTTTTAAAAATCAACTGAATTAAGTGACTTTGCTTCCTTGTTAGTGGAGACCTTTATTGAAAATTTGGATTCTGGTGGGGCACGGTGGCTCATCATGCCTGTAATCCCAGCACTTTGGGATGCCAAGGTGGGCGGATCACTTGAGGTCAGGAGTTCTAGACCAGCCTGGCCAACATAGTGAAACCTCGCCTCTACTAAACATAAAAAAAGTATCGGGTGTGGTGGCACATGCCTGTAATCCTAGCTACTCAGGAGGCTGAGACACGAGAATTGCTTGAACCCAGAAGGCAGAGGTTGCAGTGAGCTGAGATTGTGCCATTGTGCCACTGCACTCCAGCCTGGGGGACAGAGTGAGACTCTGTCTCAAAAAAAAAAAAAAAAAAAAGGAAATTTGGATTCTAAACTTGCACTCTATGGGTAGGGGACACTCTTCTCAGTGGCTGGTGATGACGTGATCCCACTTGTCGAGCTCTGTGGGAGTCCCAGCAGTCCTCCGCAGCTGTCGGCTGGTTGTTACTGTCTCAGCGCCTGCCTTCTGATTGGTTAGCAAACTACGGTGGTAGACAGAAAAAAGATAGCCCTACTTGTTAGGGCTGTCCTATAAAACAAAAATGTGGGCCAGGCGTGGTGGCTCACACCTGTAATCCCAGTACTTTGGGAGGCTGAGGCGGGTGGATACCCTGAGGTCAGGAGTTTGAGACCAGCCTGGCCAACATGGTGAAACCCAGTCTCTACTAAAAATACAAAACAAAATTAGCTAGGCATGTTGGCGGGTGCCTGTATTCCCAGCTACTTGGGAGGCTGAGGCAGGTGAATCGTTTAAACCCAGGAGGCGGAGGTTGCAGTGAGCCGAGATCGAGCCATCGCACTCCAGCCTGGGCAAAAAGAGCGAGACTCCGTCTCAAAAAAAAAAAAAAAAGAAAAGAAAAAAGTGGAACCCCAGAATATCCCATACCCTGATGGCTACTCACAGAAAAAATACAGGCCCCTGATGTCTTTGTTCTGTGATCTGAGGCTCTTTGTTCCTTTGTTAGTGATGAGGCTGTTACTGTGGTTTCTGGTTTGTCTTTAGGGTTCACATTCACTTGCTGGACAAACACTAACAGGCATTTTTTTGTTAGCAATTTGACTTTACTGCAAAGAGTGTTAAAAAGGGTTCTATTTGGCCGGGTGCAGTGGCTCACGCCTGTAATCCCAGCACTTTGGGAAGCCGAGGCGGGCGGTTCACAAGGTTAGGAGATTGAGACCATCCTGGCTAACACAGTGAAACTCCATCTCCATTAACAATACAAAAAAGTAGCCGGGCGTGGTGGCGGGCGCCTGTAGTCCCAACTACTCAGGAAGCTGAGGCAGGAGAATGGCGTGAACCCGGGAGGTGGAGCTTGCAGTGAGCTGAGATCACGCCACTGCTCTCCAGCCTGGGCGAAAGAGCGAGACTCCGTCTCAAAAAAAAAAAAAAAAAAAAAAAAAAAAGGCTGTGGGGGGGTTCTATTTGAGGGAGATGAAGTTACATTGATTGAGGCAGCCTTCAATGTCACCTTTCAAAGTAAGGCTTCATTTGAGGCCAGCATCTTCATACATTTTAAGAGTGCATGTTCTACATAATGGTCGTCTGGAAGTTTTCTTGGAATCCAGATTTGCTTTGGAATGGAAGAGGGACAGCAAAGGGTTTTTTTCACTAAACCAACATTCCCTATTTGCAACCTCATGCAGAACATTCTTTCCTTTCTTGCCACTGAGGAATTTCTTATTCTAGGTAGGCCAGTTTTCGTCAATACTGAGGTTTTCATCAGTGATAGAAAATGTGTTACATATACACTATGGAATACTATGCAGCCATAAAAAGGAATGGGATCATGTCCTTTGCAGGGACATGGATGGAGCTGGAAGCCATTATCCTCAGCAAACTAACATAGAAACAGAAAACCAAACACCACATGTTCTTACTTGTAAGTGGGAGCTGAACAATGAGAACACATGGACACAGGGAGGGGAACATCACACACTGGAGCCTGTTGCGGATATGGGCGGAGGGAGAGCATCAGGATCAATAGCTAATGCATGCGGGGCTTAACACCTAGGTCACGGGTTGATAGGTGCAGCAAACCACCATGGCACACATTTCCCTATGTAACAAACCTGCACATCCTGCACATGTATCCCAGAGCTTAAAAAAAAAAATACTGCGGGTTTGTACCTTAAGTAAGTGGGTTTCTGCATGTCAAGTTCTCTTGTGTTATAGTGTAGAGAGAATTTCATCTCCCAGCCCTGTGCTCCCTGGAGCTCTGTGCACCTCTGTGACCATACTGACCGCGGCGGGTGCACATGTTTGGATGCTTTTCTGCCTCGCCCTCTCTGGATTTCCCACAGATGAGCCTTGAGAAAGGTGCAACTGTGTGTCCCTTACACCCACTGAGCAGCCAGGAATGCTAGACCAGGAACTGATTATATTTAACAGGCAATAATATATGTGCTATATTTAATTAACATGTCGAAACAAAATATATGAGTTACCATTTAATTCTTTAAGGGTCCTCGTCAGGATTGATCGAGTTGCAATGACACACTGGCACCCCTCAAGGGCTTTTGGGGTGTATCTGAAATACTCAATTTCCTGATCTCTAAAAGATTTTAGAGCTTCTGTCTCCTTTTGTTTAGATATTTCTCTCTCCTTTCCAATGAAAAGGCTATCTGTGACTAGTTGGTCCTGCTGAGTACTTGAGTGCTGGCAGCAGTTCTTCTTCCAGTGTTATTACAAATAGCTTAGCTGCTTTCCAATATGTAAGAAGGATGTTCTTCAAAACATACCTTTGTTTATTTTGTTTTGTTTTGTTTTGTGGTGGAGTCTCGCTCTGTCGCCCAGGCTGGAGTGCAGTTGCGCGATCTCGGCTCACTGCACGCTCTGCCTCCCAGGTTCACGCCATTCTCCTGCCTCAGCCTCCCGAGTAGCTGGGACTACAGGCGTCCACCGCCACGCCCGGCTAATTTTTTTGTATTTTTAGTAGAGATGGGGTTTCACCATGTTAGGATGGTCTCAATCTCCTGACCTCGTGATCCGCCCACCTCGGCCTCCCAAAGTGCTGGGATCACAGGCGTGAGCCACCACGCCTGGCATATCTTTGTTTTGTTTTTTTTTGAGACACAGTCTCCCTCTGTCACCCAGGCTGGAGTGCAATGGCGCGATCTTGGCTCACTGGAAACTCTGCCTCCAGGGTTCAAGTGATTCTCCTGCCTCAGCCTCCTGAGTAGCTTGGATTACAGGCACCCACCACCACGCTCGGCCAATTTTTGTGTTTTTAGTGGAGATGGGGATTCACTATGTTGGCCAGGCTGGTCTCGAACTCCTGACCTCAAGTGATCTGCCCGCCTCAGCCTCCCAAAGTGCTGCGATTACAGGCATAAGCTGCTGTGCCTAGCCAAAACATACCTTTTTTAAAACTGAAATATCCAAAAATGTATAAATGATCAAAGAAGGAATACCTTATCATTAAAAAAATAATCCTCGGCCGGGCGCGGTGGCTCACGCTTGTAATCCCAGCACTTTGGGAGGCCGAGGCGGGCGGATCACGAGGTCAAGAGATCGAGACCACGGTGAAACCCTGTCTCTACTAAAAATACAAAAAATTAGCCGGGCGCGGTGGCGGGCGTCTGTAGTCCCAGCTACTCGGAGAGGCTGAGGCAGGAGAATGGCGTGAACCCGGGAGGCGGAGCTTGCAGTGAGCCAAGACTGCGCCACTGCACTCCAGCCTGGGCGACAGAGCGAGACTCCGTCTCAGAAAAAAAAAAAAAAAAAAAAAATCCTCAATATTCCAAAATGACCCGTACACAGCACGGTGGTTAAGCACACAGGTGCATATGCAGGCTGCCAGGGCTCATATCTGAGCCCCAACATTTGACCAGGGAAGGGACCTTGGATTAGTCACTGTTGTCCTAAGTTACACACCTCATGGGGTTGTTGAGGAAGAATCAATAACATTTTCATGTGTAGCATTTGGAACACAATCTAGTACTTAATATGTTGAATAAGTTATATTATGTGTGTGTATGTGATTTTCCTAAGAGAAACATATATGTGTGTATATATCTGCCTAGTATATAATACACATTCAATAAGATACATGTGTGTATATATATGTGTGTGTATGTATTCCTACACACATGATTTTCCTAAGAAAGTTTTAGAAACTTTAGAAACACAGGCGCAAATGGCTGACCAAGATGTGTTGATTGTGAGGTCTGATTTTTAGAGCCATTTAGCTTTCTGGCAGCAATTGACTCTGTCTGTTAAAGGGTGGCTCTTGGAAACCAGAATGAGAGGAGGTGGTAGCTGTTGGAAAAGCTGTCAAAGCTGTTGTGAGAAACTGAAGCAGTGTGGGGAATCCAGGCCCCTTGTTTGTCACTAAATGTTTAACTCTGTTGTGAACGGGGTACATGTTTATTCTAGAAACTTAAGAAATTACAATTGAGAGGGAAGTTTTGAAAGATAGCATAAGCCCAAGAGAAAAACCTCTGTTAATATTTTGGTCTGTATCATTTGAGTCTTGTGTGTACATGGGTGTGAATAAATATATAGTCCTGTGCTTTTTTTGTCTTTTTGCCAAAAAAAAAAAAAAAAACCCCACTGTGGTAGTCAACCTTTTTAAACCTCATACATCCACACAAAATAATATTTGAGCAGCCTGCTGGCATCAGTAAGACTGCTCCTCAGCCCATGGGCCTGACCTAGCAGGCTGTCCCTCGCACTGACAACTCTGGTGTCAGCACACCCGTAGCCTACTCTAGGAAACCGCACTGCTATCCTGCAGGCCCTTCTACACCCGACATCACTTGGAGAGGCTGCTGGGCCTTCCACCCCACGGATGTGCTGTCACGAGTCAGCCTTCCTCCCATGACTGGGCATTTCGAAGGTTTCCAGAGGAAAGGTTTTCTTGAAAGGCAACAACCAAAGGCTGCCTCAGTGTAACCTCATCCCCCTCAGATGAAGACCTTTTAAGTTACAGACTTTGCAATAAAGTCAAATTGCTAACATGAATTGCCCGTTTAGGTTTATTCAGTGAGCAAATACGAAATTTATTTATTTTTGAGACGGATTCTTGCTCGCTCAGGCTGGATGGAGTACAGTGGCTTGATCTCGGCTCACTGCAACCTCCGCCTCCCAGGTTCAGGCAGTTCTCCTGCCTCAGCCTCCCGAGCAGGTGGGATTACAGACGTGCACCACCACACCCAGCTAATTTTTGTATTTTTAGTAGAGATGGGATTTCACCATGTTGGCCAGGCTGGTTTCGAACTCCTGACCTCAAGTGATCTGCCTGCCTCAGCATCCCACAGTGCTGGGATGACATGCATGAGCTACCGCCCACGGCCTGAATATGAAATTTAAGAACAGACTTTAAATCCCCTCCTTTTGTATCATTGCTACTCCCCCCCCACCGCCCCCACTACTGCCCATATTTGCTGTCACCAGAAGCAGGAACATTATGCTTAAGGGGGAGTTCAAAAAAGGTTGAGCCGAGAAGGAGAAGAGCACGTGGCTTTGAGTCTTGGCAGGCGCCTGGCCTTCCACAGTGGCCTGGAAAGCTAGTGCGGTCTCCATGGGGATCTCGACAATCCAGCCTTGTTATTGCCAAGGGCTCTCCATGCAGAGGCCACATAGTCAGGGTTTAGGCGGTAGCATGGGCTGTGGAGCCAGCTTCCTGGGGCGACCGCTGGCTCTGCCACCTGTGAACTCTGACCTCAGGCACATCGCTTAACCACGCTGTTTCTCCGTCCTCATCCTTCCAATGCAGATGGTCACGGGACATACCTCAGTGTTAGGAGGAAAATTAAATGTATGCAAAACTCTTAGCACAGTGTTAACTCCTTAATTATTGGAAAACCTCTTAGCACAGTGCTGAGTCCTAATAATTAGTTCTTAATTATTCACATAGCAAGGTCAGGAGGTTAAAAAAAATGCAATTAAGATGATTTTATCTGAGAGCTGTGGAACGAACACAATATTTGGGGAAGAGTTGGTTTGACTTAATTCTCAAACCAAGAGCTTTCATGGAACTTCATTTTTCATTCCACCCTCGGACCCATAGTTCCTAAGAAAATAGCTTTGTTCTTTTTGATGCCAGGTTTTTTTTCCCTGTTGCAAGATGCTGTGTGTCTGAGGTGGAAGATTAGCCCAAGACTACGCAGGGCCTTATGAAGAGGCACTTTCAGGAGTGAGTGGCTGTTGGAAGCCACCTCGGAGATGACTTCCCACTGTCCACTGGCACACATCCCCTTGCCCTGCCACCTCCAAGATTTCAGGCTCTTTCTTGCTTCTCTGCTTTCATTCTGTTGCCTTTTTTTTTTTTTTTTTGAGAAGGAGTCTTGCTCTGTTGCCCAGGCTTGAAGGCAGTGGTGCAATCTCAGCTCACTGCTCTCTACCTCCTGGGTTCAAGTGATTCTCGTGCCTCAGCCTCCCAGGTAGCTGGGATTACAGGTGTGCGCCACCATGCCTGGCTAATTTTTGTATTTTTCATAGAGATAGGGTTTCACCACGTTGGCCAAGCTGGTCTTGAACTCCTGACCTCAAGTGATCTGCCTGCCTTGGCCTCCCAAAGTGCTGGGATTACAGGCGTGATCCACCACGCCCAGCCGCCTTTTTTTTTTTAATTTGACACATAATTGTACATACTTATGGAGCACAAAGTGGTACTTCAATACATGTATACATTGTGCAATGATTAAATCAGGGTAATTAGCGTATCCATCACATCAAATGTATCATGTCTTTGTGGTAGGAACATCCCAAATTCTCTCTTCTAGCTATTTCAATAAACGCAATACCTTATTATTATTATTATTATTATTTGAGACGGAGTCTTGCTCTGTTGCTCATGCTGGAATACAATGGCACAATCTTGGCTCACTGCAACTCTGCCTCCCAGGTTCAAGCGATTCTCCTGCCTCAGCCTCACAAGTAGCTGGGATTACAGGCATGTGCCACCACGCTCGGCTAATTTTTGTACTTTTAGTAGAGACGGGAATTTCACCATGTTGGCCAGGCTGGTCTCGAACTCTTGACCTCAGGTGATCCACCCGCCTCGGCCTCCCAAAGTGCTGGGATTACAGGTGTGAGCCACCATGCCCAGCCCTGTTGTTGTTGTTGTTGTTGTTTTTAAACTCAAACTGCCTTGGCTATTCAGAGTCCTTTGTAGTTCCATGCACATTTTACAACTGTTTTTTTTTTTTTTTCTATTTCTGTGAAAAATGTCATTGGAATTTTGGTAGGAATTGTACCGAATCTATAGAAGACTTTGGGTCGTATGGACATTTTAGCGGTCCTCTTCCATTGTCTTCCTCACCTTCCTCTTCCTCACTCTCTGGCCAAACTCCCCTTATCAGCCCCATTCAAGTCCCCACCTCCTCTGTCAAGGCTTCCTGGGATAATCTGGCTTCTCACTCTCCCACTCCTCTGAATTCGTCAAGACAGCCAGAGCTGGGTGTAGACCTGTATCCCAGCTTTCGTATTCTGTATGTTTTCCCTAGTTAGCCTCAGCCCCTGCACTAAAAAGGATGCCTCTTGAGCTCAGCACTTGGACTGTTTTACACTGAAGTACATCATTCATATCCCCCAGTGTGAGCCAAACCCACACATCACTGGCCAGATGCTGGGACTGAGAGGGCCACGAGGGCCTTGCTGCATCCACACAGGAGTAGGGAACCGAATAGAACAAGAGCCTGACGCCTGCGGCTTTGCCATCAGAGGGTGAATGGCATAAAGAGACCCAAGTGTGCAATGATTAAATCAGGGTAATTAGCATATCCATCACATCAAATGTATCATTTCTTTGTGGTAGGAACATCCACCATCATAGAAATATCAAAAGAGAGAAAAATGGGCAGACGCAAATGTTTCTTCTGCCGGCTAATCTGAGTTCTCTTAGAGTGTCTAAAGCAGGGTGGTATTTGTTAGATGTGGGTACTCTATAATTTTAGAGAGAAAACCAGAAAGACAAGAAAGGCCTCCATTTAGGCCACAGAATGCCTTTTTTTTTTTTATTTTTCTGAGACGGAGTTTCACTCTTTTTGCCCAGGCTGCAGTGCAATGGCACGTTCTCGGCTCACTGCAACCTCCGCCTCCCAGATTCAAGCGATTCTCCTGCCTCAGCCTCCCAAGTAGCTAGGATTACAGGTGCCCACCACCATGCCCAGCTAATTTTTTTTTTTTTTTTTTTTTTTTTAGTGGAGATGGGGTTTCACCATGTTGGCCAGGCTGGTCTCAAACTCCTGACCTCAGGTGATCCACCCGCCTTGGCCTCCCAAAGTGCTGGGATTACAGGGATGAGCCACCACGCCCGGCTTTCCGAAAAAGAAAAAAATATTTGAGGTTGTTTATAATTTTCCAGTTTTTAATAATTGAGGGGCTGCTTTCTCATATTTTCCCGTTTATCTCCCCTACAACCTCTCCTGTGTATGTACCTTCTGTTTACATTCTCCACATAGAACTGGACAGCTCCTCAGACCTCATCTCTTCCCCAGGGAAGAAGGGGGCGGCTCATCCTGACCCCAGCAAGACCTCTGTAGACACAGGGCAAGTCAGTCGGCCGGAGAATCCCAGCCAGCCTGCATCGCCCAGGGTCGCCAAGTGCAAGGCCAGGTCTCCAGTCAGGCTCCCCCATGAGGGCAGCCCCTCCCCGGGGGAGAAAGCAGCGGCTCCCCCTGACTACAGCAAGACTCGATCAGCATCGGAAACCAGCACACCCCACAATACCAGGAAGGCAGCTGCCCTCAGGGGAGCGGGAGCTGGGGCAGAGGGAATGACACCAGCTGGTGCTGTCCTGCCAGGAGACCCCCTCACATCCCAGGAGCAGAGACAGGGAGCTCCAGGTAACCACAGTAAGGCTCTGGAAATGACAGGAATCCATGCACCTGAAAGCTCCCAGGAGCCTTCCCTGCTGGAGGGAGCAGATTCTGTATCCTCAAGGGCACCGCAGGCCAGCCTCTCCCTGCTGCCATCCACTGACAACACCAAAGAAGCATGTGGCCGTGTCTTGGGGCACTGCTGCCCGGCGGGGAGTAGAGAGAGCCCTGTGACGGACATTGACAGCTTCATCAAGGAGTTGGATGCTTCTGCAGCGAGGTCTCCATCTTCCCAGACGGGGGACAGTGGCTGTCAGGAGGGCAGTGCTCAGGGCCGCCCACCAGCCGGGGCTGGAGGTGGGAGCTCCTGCCGTGCCGAGCCAGTCCTGGGGGGCCAGACCTCCTCCCCGAGGAGGGCCTGGGCTGCTAGTGCCCCCCCTCACCCACAGTGGGCCTCCCAGCCTTCGGTTTTAGATTCAATTAATCCCGACAAACATTTTACTGTGAACAAAAACTTTCTGAGCAACTACTCTAGAAATTTTAGCAGTTTTCATGAAGACAGCACCTCCCTATCAGGCCTGGGTGACAGCACGGAGCCGTCTCTGTCATCCATGTATGGCGATGCTGAGGATTCTTCTTCTGACCCTGAGTCACTCACCGAAGCCCCACGAGCTTCCGCCAGGGATGGCTGGTCCCCTCCTCGTTCCCGTGTGTCTTTGCACAAGGAAGATCCTTCGGACTCAGAAGAGGAACAGATTGAGATTTGTTCCACAAATGGCTGCCCAAATCCACCCTCGAGTCCTGCTCATCTTCCCACCCAGGCTGCCATCTGTCCTGCCTCAGCCAAAGTCCTGTCATTAAAATACCGCACTCCGAGAGAGTCGGTGGCCAGTCCCCGTGAGAAGGCTGCCTGCTTGCCAGGCTCACACACTTCAGGCCCAGACTCTTCCCAGCCATCTTCACTCCTGGAGATGAGCTCTCAGGAGCATGTAACTCATGCGGACATAAGCACTTCACAGAACCACAGGCCCTCGTGTGCAGAAGAAACCACGGAAGTCACCAGCGCTAGCTCAGCCATGGAAAACAGTCAGCTGTCTAAAGTAGCCAGGCATTTTCACAGTCCGCCCATCATTCTCAGCTCCCCTAACATGGTAAATGGCTTAGAACATGATCTGCTAGATGACGAAACCCTGAATCAATGCGAAAGTGCGGATGTCCCTAAGAATGGAGAATCTGTTTTGGAAAACCTCCACATCTCTGAAAGTCAAGACCTGGATGACTTGCTACAGAAACCAAAAATGATCGCTAGGAGGCCCATCATGGCCTGGTTTAAAGAAATAAATAAACATAACCAAGTCACACATTTGAAGAGCAAAACCGAGAAGGAACAATCTCTGATGCCTGCCAAAAGTCCCGACTCCAAGATTCAGATGGCGAGTTCAAGCCAAAAAAAGGGTGTTGCTGTGCCTCATAGCCCTCCTCAGCCGAAAACAAATCTGGAAAATAAGGACCTGTCTAAGAAGACTCCGGCAGAAATGCTTCTGACTAATGGTCAGAAGCCAAAGTGTGGTCCGAAGCTGAAGAGGCTCAGCCTCAAGGGCAAGGCCAAAGTCAACTGTGAGGCCCCTGCTGCAAACGCCGTGAAGGTTGGGGGGACGGACCACAGGAAACCCTTGATCTCACCCCAGACCTCCCACAAAACACTTTCTAAGGTGGTGTCACAGCGGCTCCATGTAGCCGACCACGAGGACCCTGACAGAAACAACACAGCTGCTCCCAGGTCCCCCCAGTGTGTTCTGGAAAGCAAGCCACCTCTTGCCACCTCTGGGCCAGTGAAACCCTCGGTGTCTGACACAAGCATCAGGACATTCGTCTCGCCCCTGGCCCCTCCCAAGCCTCTTCCTGAGCAAGGCATGTGGAGCAGGTTCCACGTGGCTGTCCTCTCTGAACCCGACAGAGGTTGCCCAGCCACTCCTAAATCTCCTAAGTGTAGAGCAGAGGGCAGGGCGCCCCGTGCTGACTCTGGGCCGGTGAGTCCCGCAGCATCTAGGAACGGCATGTCCGTGGCAGGGAACAGACAGAGCGAGCCGCGCCTGGCCAGCCACGTGGACTCGGCAGCAGACACAACCCAACCCAGGCCGACTGGCGAAAAAGGAGGCAACATAATGGCCAGCGATCGCCTCGAAAGAACAAACCAGCTGAAAATCGTGGAGATTTCTGCTGAAACAGTGTCAAAGACTGTATGTGGTAACAAGCCAGCTGAAAGTGACAGACGGGGAGGGTGCTTGGCCCAGGGCAACTGTCTGGAGAAGAGTGAAATCAGGCTCTGTCACCAGGTTGCAGAATCATCCACAAGTCATCCATCCTCCCTCCCGTCTCATGCCTCCCAGGCGGAGCAGGAAATGTCACGATCATTCAGCATGGCGAAACTGGCGTCCTCCTCCTCCTCCCCTCAAACGCCCATTAGAAAGGCAGATTCCTCCCAGGGAAAATCAAGCCTGATGTCAGACTCCCTAGGGGTGCCCAGAAACAGCATTCCAGCGGGCCCCTCGGGGGAGGACCATCTCTACTTCACCCCAAGGCCAGCAACCAGGACCTACTCCATGCCAGCCCAGTTCTCAAGCCATTTTGGACGGGAGGGTCTCCCCCCACACAGCCTGGGTCGCTCTCCTCGGGACAGCCAGGTCCCTGTGACAAGCAGTGTTGTCCCCGAGGCAAAGGCATCCAGAGGTGGTCTTCCCAGCCTGGCTAACGGACAGGGCATATATAGTGTAAAGCCACTGCTGGAAACATCGAGGAATCTTCCAGCCACAGATGAAGGGGATATCATTTCAGTCCAGGAGACGAGCTGCCTAGTCACAGACAAAATCAAAGTCACCAGACGACACTACTGCTATGAGCAGAACTGGCCCCACGAATCTACCTCATTTTTCTCTGTGAAGCAGCGGATCAAGTCTTTTGAGAACCTGGCCAATGCTGACCGGCCTGTAGCCAAGTCCGGGGCTTCCCCATTTTTGTCGGTGAGCTCCAAGCCTCCCATCGGGAGACGGTCTTCCGGCAGCATTGTTTCCGGGAGCCTGGGCCACCCAGGTGACGCAGCAGCAAGGTTGTTGAGACGCAGCTTGAGTTCCTGCAGCGAAAACCAAAGTGAAGCCGGCACCCTCCTGCCCCAGATGGCTAAGTCTCCCTCAAGCATGATGCTGACCATCTCTCGGCAGAACCCACCAGAGACCAGTAGCAAGGGCTCTGATTCGGAACTAAAGAAATCACTTGGTCCTTTGGGAATTCCCACCCCAACGATGACCCCGGCTTCTCCCGTTAAGAGGAACAAGTCCTCTGTGCGCCACACGCAACCCTCGCCCGTGTCCCGCTCCAAGCTCCAGGAGCTGAGAGCCTTGAGCATGCCTGACCTTGACAAGCTCTGCAGTGAGGATTACTCAGCAGGGCCGAGTGCCGTGCTCTTCAAAACTGAGCTGGAGATCACGCCCAGGAGGTCACCCGGCCCTCCTGCTGGAGGCGTTTCGTGTCCCGAGAAGGGCGGGAACAGGGCCTGTCCAGGAGGAAGTGGCCCTAAAACCAGTGCTGCTGAGACACCCAGTTCAGCCAGTGATATGGGTGAAGCTGCCCAGGATCTGCCTTTTAGAAGAAGCTGGTCAGTTAAGTAAGTATCTGCCCCCCACTTTTATCTCAGATAAACTTGTTTCATTTTGGAATAGTTTTAGATTTATAGAAAAGTTGCAAAGATAATGCAGAGTTCTCACTTACTTTTTTTTTTTTTTGAGATGGAGTCTCGCTCCATTGCCCAGGTTGGAGTACAATGGCGTGATCTCGGCTCACTGCAAACTCCGCCTTCCGGGTTCAAGTGATTCTCCTGCCTCAGCCTCCTGAGTAGCTGGGATTACAGGCACCCGCCACCATGCCTGGCTAAGTTTTGTATTTTTAATAGAGATGGGGTTTCACCATGTTGGTCAGGCTGGTCTCAAACTCCTAACCTCGTGATCCGCCTGCCTCGGCCTCCCAAAGTGCTGGGATTATAGGCGTGAGCCACTGTGCCCAGCTCCCACTTACTTCTTACCCACTCTTCTTAGTGTTCACATCTCTCATAACCACGGTCCATTTGTCAAAGTAAGAAATTAATGTTGGAACAACACCATTAACTACAAACTTCATTCAGATTTTGCTGAATAAATTCTGCTAATACCGTTTTTCTGTTCCAGGATCCAGGATACCACATTGCATTTTAGCTCCCTTGGTTTTTAATATCACTGCTGGAAAAAGTAAAAGTGCCTGCAGGGAAACATGCTTACCAAAGTCTTGCTCTGAGGAGAGGCTTCTAGAGGACATGGCACCTAAGCAAAAGCAACATGAGAGGGGGGTGCAGGGGAAAAGAGAGCACAGCACAGAGGGGAGTTTGGACCTTTGGAGGTAGCTGGAGTTAAACAGAGAATTTCTAACATATTTTAAAATATTTCACTTGAGGTCAGGCGTGGTGGCTCACGCCTGTAATCCCAGCACTTTAGGAGGCAAAGCCGGGCGGATCACTTAAGGTGAGGAGTTCAAGACCAGCCTGGCCATCATGGTGAAACCCCATCTCTACTAAAAATATAAAAATTAGCTGGGTGTGGTGGCAGGCGCCTGTAATCCCAGCCACTCAGGAGGCTGAGGCAGGAGAATCGCTTGAACCCAGGAGGCTGATGTTGCAGCGAGCTGAGATTGCATCACTGCACTCTAGCCTGGGCAACAGAATAAGACTCAATCTCAAAAAAAAAAAAAAAAAAAAAAAAAAAAAAAAACCAGGCCCAGTGGCTCAGGCCTATAATCCCAGCACTTTGGGAGATCGAGGCAGGCAGATCACTTGAGGTTAGGAGTTCAAGACCAGCCTGGCCAATATGGTGAAAGCTATCTCTACTAAAAATACAAAAATTAGCCAGGTGTGGTGGCGGGTGCCTGTAATCCCAGCTACTTGGGAGGCTGAGGCACGAGAATAGCTTGAACCCAGGAGGTAGAGGTTGCAGTGAGCTGAGATCATGCCACTGCACTCCAGCCTGGGTGACAGAGCTAGACTCCATCTCAAAAACAATAAAAATAAAAATATTTCACTTGAACCTATGTATTGAATATTTTAAAATATGTCAGAAGTGTGCTGTTAAGCTCCAGCATTGGTCCCATAACTTCTTGAGGGGATCTCTGAATTCATAGCAGTTCCCCTTGCCATTGGCAGTGAATGACATTTCTGTTCAGCACTCAGGATTTATTCTTCCATTAGTTTGGAATGGAAGTTGTCACCAAAAGAGAGCAGAAAATACCTGCAATATAGTAGAAAGGAGATCATTTTAAATGCATTCTTATAAAATGAAGAAATTGCTTTTTTCTTTAATGTTCTTCAAATATATTTATATTATTTAGTTTGGATCAACTTCTAGTCTCAGCGGGGGACCAGCAAAGATTACAGTCTGTTTTATCGTCAGTGGGGTCGAAATCTACCATCCTAACTCTCATTCAGGAAGCGAAAGCACAATCAGAGGTGAGTGAAACACAGAAAGCTCAGGAACATGAACTGCGGCTGCATGAGTGCCCGGGTATGTGCCACCCGCCCAGAGAGCCGAGGAGAGCCCGCCCCAAGTCCTGGAGAGGGAGGACTGCCTTGGGTTGCGAGGTTCACAGCTCAGTCTGACTTAGGCCTCACGTGCTGCTAGCCAGCTTCAGAAGCTAGACCTTGTCTTCAGTGTTCAGGTGCCAGATGGGTGTCACTGCTGTTTTCATCCCCCAAGTAGCAACTAGTTACCATTCTTCCAACTCCTATGTGTGGAGTTTGTTTGCAGAGAGTCCTCAAAGCAGAGTGAGGCATCTCGGAAATATTGCAGAATGACCTCAAGTACCTCTCGCCACCTAACTGGACATAAACTAGTCAAGGGAGCCACCTGCTGGTGAGAGAAGAGTTACATTGGTGTAGTCCCGCCCTTGCCCTTGAACAACATGAGGGTTGGGGCACTGACCTTCGTGCAGTGGAAAATCCGCATATAACTTTTTACTCCCCCAAAAACTTAACTACTAACAATCTACTGTTGACCGGAAACCTTACCGATAACATAAACAGTCAATTAACACAAGTTTTGTCGGTTATATGTATTATATACTGTCTTCTTACAACAACGTAAGTTAGAGATAATAGAACGTTATTAAGAAAACCCTAAGAGGCCAGGTGCAGTGGCTTACACCTGTAATCCCAGAACTTTGGGAGGCCAAGGCGGGCGGATCACTTGAGGTCAGGAGTTCAAGACTAGCCTGGCCAATATGGTGAAACCCTGTCTCTACTAAAAATAGCTGGGCATGGTGGTGGGTGCCTGTAGTCTCAGCTACTTAGGAGGCTGAGGCAAGAGGATTGCTTGAACTTGGGAGGCAGAGGTTGACATGAGCTAAGATTGCACCACTGCATTCCAGCCTGGGTGACAGAGCAAGACTTCATCTCAATTAAAAAAAAAAAAATCAGAAAGTGTATTTACTATTCATTAAGTGGAGTGGCTCATCATAAAGGGCTTCATCCTTGTCATCTTCACACTGAGTAGGCTGAGAAGGAGAGAGGGGTTGGTCTTGCTGTCTCAAGGATAAAGAGGCAGAAGAAACCCCGAGTGTGAGTGGACCTGTGCAGTTTGAGCCCGTGTTGTTCAAACGTCACCTGTAGAAGAGCATCTGAACCCTGGAGTACAAGGAATTACAAATAAAATCTTTCAGTAAATCAGTTGTGACAATAAACATTGACAGAAGAAACCATAGGTTCACATCTGGGATACTAATCTGAAGATCAATTTCTTGGGGCTATACATAGAGATTTGAACCCTAGCGAATGAATATTTTCTATTTAGAGAAATAAACATGAATGTTTCTTTAGTGGTAGTATACCTGGGTCACTGAAGTCATCTAAGAATGCTGTTCCAGAAATTCAAATATAGAGGGGCGTGTGGTTTCTCAGCCAACGACCAGCCTTGGCACCTAGTAAGGAGTTGGCCAGGATGTGAGGAGAGAGGTTGGAATAGAGGAGACCAGTCCCTTCAGGTTCTACTCCTTTATGATTCTCAGCCGCTGGTTTGGATCTGTGCAGTTAAGAAATGCCTTGACAGGAGGATCATTTGAGGCCAGGAGTTCGAGACCAGCCTCATCAACATAGACCTTCATCTCTCAAAAAAAAAAAAGATTAAATTTAAAAAATTAGCCAGGTGTGGTGGTATATTCCTGTAGTCCCACCTACATGGGAATCTGAAGCACGAGTATCACTTGGGCCCAGCAGTTTGAGGCTCAGTGAGCTATGATCGTGCCAGTGCACTCCAGCCTGGGTGACAGAGCAAGACCCTGTCTCTAAAAGAAAAACAAAATGTCTTGAGATGCTAAGCACTTCTGCTTTCAGTAAAAAGGAATAGCCCCTCATCTCTCCTCCTCCTCCCACTTGTTATTACAATAAGGAAGGATTTCATGTGTGAAAGTCTCACTCTGTGACCACCAGTCAAGGGGGCACAGGTGGGGTCACACGTTGCCAGGCCCCCTTTGCCCCAGACATTCTAGTGTTGGAT
This sequence comes from Symphalangus syndactylus, assembly GCF_028878055.3. Classification (NCBI taxonomy): domain Eukaryota; kingdom Metazoa; phylum Chordata; class Mammalia; order Primates; family Hylobatidae; genus Symphalangus; species Symphalangus syndactylus. The sequence continues at coordinate 72,221,131 of NC_072438.2, read as the reverse complement.
GAAATGTCAGAGGAGAAGACCAGACTGTCCAGCCAACCACAAGCAACATGTACATCTTCAGGGACCTCAAACAAAGCAGTGTGGCCAGCATGCCACAGTGCTGCCCGAGGGAGGCTTATTCTAGGGCCTTCCTCACCCCCTACTACTCACGCTCACCATGAGGCAGGGTTGTGGTTTGGTTTGAAGATCATTCCTATTTATCAGAACACGGCGTTCTTTTCCCTTTCTTATTTTCTCACTGTCTTCAGAGAGGAGCATTGAGCAGGGCTATCCTTACTCTGCCATCCTCAGTCTAGAAGTTTCCTGCCTTTTTCCATTGAGTATGGTTTGCAGGTACTAAAAATAGAACTGCACAAAAATACTTTTTGTGTCCTTGGCAGTGCTGTGAGAGATTTGAGGCTTCGAGGCTGAAAACAAACCCTGGCCTCCTGACTTCAACACACCCAAACCTTGGAGAGCTCTTGATGGGTGATCTGGCCACCCTGAGACTGTGCTGAGGCGCTCAGAGGCAAAATTTGGCCCAACAATCAGCTTCTACCGTATCTGTGTCCTTAAACACCACTGGAAAAAATGTGAATACATTGAAATTTTTGTGATTTAACTTGTCCTGGAATGCAGGAGGGCCTCATTTTTTTTTTTTTTTTTTTTTTTGAGATGTTGTCTTGCTCTGTTGCCCAGGCTGGAATGCAGTGGCGCAGTCTCAGCTCACTGCAAGCTCCACCTCCTGGGTTCACGCCATTCTCCTGCCTCAGCCTCCCGAGTAGCTGGGACTACAGGGACCCGCCACCATGCCCCAGCTATTTTTTTTTTTTTTGTATTTTTAGTAGAGACGGGGTTTCACTGTGTTAGCCAGGATGGTCTCCATCTCCTGATCCTTTGATTCGTCCGCCTCAGCCTCCCAAAGTGCTGGGATTACAGGCGTGAGCCACTGCACCCAGCCTAGGAGGGCCTCATTTTCAAATATTGTCTCTTTGCTCCCGTAAGACATTTAAATATCTGAGTCCCGTATTCCCATTTTGTTTGGAAAGCTTGGTCAACCTCTTTCTCCCCATCGATCCGTGTGTGAGCACACATATGGTTGAAGGTGCCCATGAAGTCAACCTCCTAACTCTCCCAAAAGTTCTGCAGGACAGTCTCGGTTTTGGTTTGAGTGAACTTTGGGGATTTTTTGAAACAAGAGCCTCACTCCGTCACCCAGGCTGGAGTGCACTGGCATGATCTCCACTCACTGCAACCTCTGCCCACTGGGTTCAAGCAATTCTCCTGCCTCATCCTCTCAAGTAGCTGGAATTACAGGTGTCCGCCACCACGCCTGGCTAATTTTTGTATTTTTCAGTAGAGACGGGGTTTCGCCATGTTGACCAGGCTGGTCTCAAACTCCCGACCTCAGGTGATCCGCCCGCCTTGGCCTCCCAAAGCACTGGGATTACAGGCGTGAGCCACTGCACCTAGCTATGCTATTTTGTGGCATCAATTAATTAATTGCATCTGAAATCCAATGATGGGGAGGGAGATGTAGAAAACATGGCCTTGATATGCTCTTATCCTGCCTCTTGCCACTGACGCTTATCTTTCTGCTGTTGCCAGGACTGGCTTTGCTAAATTGTAGACTTAAAGAATTATAGAATAAAGGATTCCCATTGTGATCAAATTATGTACTATGATTTTTTTTTTTTTTTTTTTGAGACAAGGTCTCACTCACTCTGTCACCCAGGCTGAAGTGCAGTGGCGTGATCATGGCTCACTGCAGCCGTGACCTTCTGGGCTTAGGTAATCCTCCCATCTCAGCCTCTTGAGTAGCTGGGACTACAAGTGTGCACCACCACACCTGGCTTATTTTTGTAGAGACAGGGTTTTGCCACATTGCCCAGGCTGGTCTCGAACTCTTGGGCTCAAGAGATCTGCCTCCCTCGGCTTCCCAGAGTGTTGGGATTACAGGCATGAGCCACCACGCCTGGCTGAGAGTCAAAGAACCTTTAGGGTCTGCAGTGAAAAGCCCTTCCAAGAGGACTGACATCAGAGCTTCCTTACTCTTGGCACAAGGGGATATGTTTTTCTTTCTTTCTTAATTTTTTGCAGCTCCAGCTCAAAGGATAATTTTTGTTTGTTTTCACTAGAATAAAGAAGATGTTTGCTTCATAGTCTTGAATAGAAAAGAAGGCTCAGGTCTGGGATTCAGTGTGGCAGGAGGGACAGATGTGGAGCCAAAATCAATCACGGTAAGTGACAAAGTCATTAGGCTCTCAGGAAAATCCCCCCTTAAGCAGCCTCAGAATGTGATCAGGGCACAAATTCCAGTCAGCGGGTTCAGAGATTGCTGGGTTTCATTCCCAGCTACCAACATAAAAAGGGAGAAGTGGGAGAAGTAGTATGTAAGGTTTTCGTTGACAAAAGACAAGCATTTGTAACACAGAGCTGACATGTATAGGCCATTTCCAATCCCTATAAACACAATTCGCTATAGCCTTATAATTTATCTAAATATTTTAAGCAGTAGAAAACATTAGAATCAACTGGCCAAACTTGTGTTTATACAATTACTCCTTTCTCAAAAACAGTCACTCAAAATTTTACATCATTCAAAAGCCTTCAGGACCATCCAGAGGGTCACCTTCACTGCACGAGCCCAGGCCTCGTTCATCTTCGTATTCCCATTGCCTCCTGGATGCCAGGCCCACGTCAGACACTAATAAGAAGTTGAGATAAAAAATAAATGTGTGGAGACACTGGCATTGACATTTGTGATCCAAAGCAAGTATCTACCTTAGAAAGTTCCTTTACTACAAGACCCGGCACGGTGGCTCACGCCTGTAATCCCAGCACTTTGGGAGATCGAGGCGGGTGGATCACCTGAGGTCAGGAGTTTGAGACCAGCATGGCCAACATGGTGAAACCCCGTCTCTCCCAACAATACAAAAATTAACCTGGCATAGTGGTGTGTGCCTATAATCCCAGCTACTCAGGAGGCTGAGGCAGGAGAATTGCTTGAACCTGGGAGGCCGAGATTGCACCACTGTACTCCAGCCTGGGTGACAGAGCGAGACTCCCTCTCAAAAAATAAAAAAAAAGAATGTTCCTTTACTACAGATACGGAGTTAGTTACTGTCTCCCTTCTACTGGAAATCATAAGTGGATCTGGTTTTTGTTCCCTTTTCCTTTCCTTGTCCCAGGTCCACAGGGTGTTTTCTCAGGGGGCGGCTTCTCAGGAAGGGACTATGAACCGAGGGGATTTCCTTCTGTCAGTCAACGGCACCTCATTGGCTGGCTTAGCCCACGGGAATGTCCTGAAGGTTCTGCACCAGGCACAGCTGCACAAAGATGCCCTCGTGGTCATCAAGAAAGGGATGGATCAGCCCAGGCCCTCTGCCCGGCAGGAGCCTCCCACAGCCAATGGGAAGGGTTTGCTGTCCAGAAAGACCATCTCCCTGGAGGCTGGCGTTGGTAAGATGATCATTTCAACAAGCAGCAGGCTGTGAGCTAGTGCAGAAAGAGGACATTCTGGTTGAACACGAAGGAAAATAACAGCTAACTTCTAGGTCTGAAAAATTAAATGTAGTGAAGTCTAGTGTGTTTGGATGCTTCTTACAAAAGCAGTATTACAAATAAATTAGAAAATTATTAGAAAACTAGAAAACTTCCCCCCGTAGTTCAAGCTGTACTGTGGAAGATTTAAAATGACTGCGTAACAGTTTCCCTAAGTGTCCTAAGAAGGAATCTCTTTTATATTCACACCCTCTTGTTAGGACTAGTAAGGAAAACAGGAAACTATGTGATGGGGCAAGCAGTGTTGAAGGAGAAATTCCAGAACTAAGATTTATTCTTGGGAAACAGCAAGGTTGTATTCTTTCCTGGTTTAGAAGAACAGACGGAAATGAGGGGGCAAGAGTGTTTTGTGTCTGAAAACAGAAACTGCAGTCTTAGTCAACCAAGGAGAACTCACTGGAAGAGGTTTAGAAACAGATTTTCTATGTTCCATCCATATTCAGAGCCTCAGAACCACGTGCAGCGTCTGTTTCTGCAGTGCGGGCTGTTTAATGCCCTGTTAAGTACTGCAGACGTCTGGAGTGCCGTTCATCTGGGCATTCAGGGGGGATGTATTTTTTTAGTCGAGAGGGCAAAGCAGAGGGTATGGGTTGGGCATTGCCTTCTGGGAGGGGCCTTTTGTTCCTTCTCCACATCTCTCCCTGATAAGGGTAGCTGGATTCCTTTCTACAACTTGGCTTCCTTGTGGCCTGAGCTGTTTGTAATCCTTGCTGAAAATGGCTCCGATTCCATTTAACAAATGAGAAACGCTTCTTGTCCAGATGCCTCCATGGTCCCCAGTCTTCCTTCTGTGTCATTTCACTTTCCCTCTTCCAGAGGGCTGAGGCCCTCCTCAATACAGGGAAGCACCTTGGTCATCAGATCTTTTCATGCTTGCCTTTGCCCCAGAACTGTCTCGACCGCTTGGTGGATTTTCAGTGGGATCCTTGTAAACTGTCAAAGGAAACCACTTCATCCTCACAGCTGCCAGTTTTTAAACCTCGTGAACTCAGATCTGGATGGTCCTTCTGTCATTTATAATCACTCAGTATTCCTGCAGCAACTTCAGGGCCTCTGGCCTTGAAGCAGACCCTGCAGAGCTATCAAATGCTGAGCACCTGGAGGGCTTAACCTTGCTCAGTTTCCTGTTCTTTAGTCTCCCTAACCCAGGTCTACCCGGTCCTATGCAGCTATATTCCTTACCATACACTGATAGCGTCCAACTGGGGGCCTGGTGCAGTAAGCTGCACAGTAGAGACACTGGGACGCTTTTAAATTCCTGATGCCCAGGATATTCCCAGCTCAATTAAATCAGAAATGCCGCAGTGGGGGCCAGACACCGTTTCACGTTCCCAGGTGACTCCAGTATGCAGCCAGACTCGCGCCACTGCAATAGACCCATTTTCCTGTTGAAAAATCATGCTCCCCCCAGTGTTAGTAAATGTCCTTCAGACCCGGTGGAGTGGCCTTCTTTAAACCACGACAATGGACCGGAATTTATGTCCAGAGGAGACAATGCTAGCTTGGCTTCAGCCCTAGTGAACACAGGAAGCAGGCAGTTTAATCCATCTGTGGTCCTTCCTCTGCCTCCCAATTAACTAAGTGTGCCTTTGCAGTCAACTCTGACGTCCTTGGCTGACAGGCAGGCAAGGGAGGGAAGTACAAGGCAAGTTTACAATCCTGATTCAAACCCAGCCCACCTTCCCGAAACCAGCACACAGAGCCGGCATCACCATGGAAACGCGTCTCCTCACAGTGGAGCAAGATACCAGTGGCAGCAGCGAGTGTGTCTGTGAAGGCAGCCATAGCCAGGGGCAGGGTTTCCCTCTGCAGGAGCAGGAGTGGCAGGAGTGGGGAGGCAGGAAGCTCTCTGGGTTCCTGGGGGCTTTGGAGTCCATTCTAACAGTCTCACATGAGGCTGGGCATTTTGGTGCTGCCAAGTCTTGGTACCAGAGGGTGATGTTCTGCTGCCATTAGCAGCCAGGGTTGGCAGAGGATCAAATTTGGAGTCCCCAGGTGTGACTTCAGTCCTCACTGAGAAGTGCACAGCCGGTGTGGGGGTCTTAACAAGAGCACTTTGCCTTCTGGGGATTTCTGCTTGGCACAAAAGCATTCGCCAATGCTTGCAGAAAACACAGAACAAAGGATGCAAGTACAGCAGCAACACAGCCAGGAGGGCAGCCCCAGAGTTGGGAGGCCAACAGTGCTACTGGGCTCAAGTGCTGTTATAGGTACCCCAGGGTAGATGGGACTTGAGGGTGCCAGAAGTACATGGGGCTGGAGGCGATGCATCCTCGGGGACTTGGACAGGCAGCATGATGAACAACCCTGTCATTTTTATCTTGGCGCACACTGTCGCTGCAGGGAGAAGTGTGGCTGTACACGATGCTCTGTGTGTTGAAGTGCTGAAGACCTCGGCTGGGCTGGGACTGAGTCTGGATGGGGGAAAATCATCTGTGACGGGAGATGGGCCCTTGGTCATTAAAAGAGTGTACAAAGGTAATGTCCTAGACAACTCAGTCAGCCTTCTCTCACCTGTCATCTTTCCATGGATGTCTCAATGAAAAAAGTGCCTTCAATTTAGAAATCAAATTTGTTTTTAAAAATCTGAACTGTTTTTAATGCTTTGTGACATACAAGGTTTATTCTGTATGGACACGTATTAACTCATGCCATCCACGTGGCAACCCTATCGGGTGGGTGTCATCATTATCCCCATTTTACAAAAGGAGAAACTGTAAGTGGTCACACAGCTGTAAGTGGCAGAACCAGGCTCCAGCCCAGGCAGTCTGGCCCCAGAGCCTCTGTCCCTGACCCCTGTACTGCAGCTGTTCCTTACTCCAGGCCTCTCTCTCTCTCATGTGAACACACCACACTAAGTAACACCACTAGACTTGCCAGTCAGGAGTACTTAATACTGGCCAAGATCTCATTGACTTAAAATACTAGACTTGTAAATGCTAGACTGCAAGAAAGGAATACAGTCCAAGCATAGCCTTTGTAGGAAAAAAAAGATGGGGGTAGACATTATTGAAATGCTTGGTAAATAGACATCTCTTCATCAACTTGCATAATTCATTTTTTGGTCTTGGGCAGTTTTTCAAAATCTTATATTAACAACTCATAATTGTACTAATAATATTAACAGTATAATTGCATGAACAATATCGATATGTAATTATACTTGCAAATAGAAACCCATTTAAAGTTACAGTATGTAACAGAATAAGTAGGTCAGCAAGTAACAAGGTCAATTCTTCTTAGCTAAGGATTGTTGTTTCTTTAAATAACCATCTAGTTAATGACCTTGAGATATTTCTACAATTGTGTAGTAATCCCAAAGCCTCTCTCCACTCTTGACCTGTAGTGTTAATAGGAAAAAAGCTTTAAAAAAATGTATAGTTACACTTAAAAACGCTCGATGGATCAAAAGTGGAAATGAAGCCTCTGTGGTAAGCAGGGCTGCATCCTTGGGGCCCAGAGGAAACGGAGGATGAGAAAGAAATGTACACTGCAGGCTGGGGCCTCAGCGCCTACCCAGGAGTAGGGGCACAGCAACCCTGTGGGCAGCTGAAGCGAGGCACCTTGTGATGCAGAGGCCTGGGACCTGCTCTTTCTTTTGCCAGTAACTGTGGTCACAACAGGTCTGCTTTACTCGAGTGGCAGCCAGGACAGGCTGCCTGCTCCCAGCCCCTGGAACAAGCAGAAGACAGGCATAAATCAGGAGTCAGGTCTCTGTTATGTGTGACCTGTGGGTACCAGAGTAAAGAGAAAACCTTAGACTCATCAAGTTAACTGTTCAAGTTGACAGAGCAGCAGAAGGAGGAGAACTAGGCTCAGGCAAGCGTGTGGCAACTCGACTATAAGAGCCCTCACAACAGAAAGCTCTCAGACGAAGGGTACAGGGCAACATCCATTGCCAGCAGACCCGAAAAACAGGACACCCCATTCATGACAGAGGCAGGAATGTTACCCATGTAACAAGACCAAGAGGGTATTCGGAAGGAGCAAGCAAATATGTAAAAAAAAAAAAAAAAAATGCAAGCTGGGTGTGGTAGCGCATGCCTGTAGTCTCAGCTCCTTGGACTGCTTGAGCCCCAGGAGTTCAATACCAGTCTGAACAGCAGAGCAAGACCCTGCGTCTTTAAAAGTAAAAACTAAATGCACATACACCCTCATTAGTGAAAATGGAGTTAAATATATTTTTAAATTAATGAATAAAAGTAAAAAGTAGGCTAAATCCATGTGAAGATAGAACAGAAAAAACCATTAAAAAATGCAGTATAGGGAAATAAAGAGATGATTACAAAAAGGTAATGAGAGAGTTCCAGAAGGAAAAAATAGAATGAGAGGAAATATTTGCAGAAATCATGACTAAGAATTTTCCAGAAGTGAAAAAATGACAGGACTATGCAGACTGAAAAACTCATCAACGGCAAAACAGTCTGAATTTATTTAAAAAAAGAAAAACAAAAAAAAACAAGCCTTGTTAGCCAGGCAGAGTGGTGCACACCTGTGATCCCAGCTACTTGGGAGGCTGAGGCAGAAGGATCTCTTGAACCCTGGACTTGGAGGCTGCAGTGCATAGGACTGCACCATTGCACTCCCACCTGGGTGACAGAGTAGGACCCTGTCTACAAAAAAAATTAAATCCAAACCTTGATATTATAAAGTTTGAGAATATAAAGAAGAAAATCTAAAAAGCCAAGAGAAAATTCTAGTTTGCTCACTGCGTACAACAATCAGAGCGGCGGCATGAATGCCTGGAGCCAGCAACACCTTCAGAGGGCTGAGAGAAAATGTCCATCACCTGAAAACACAGCACCCAGCTAACCTGTCATTCAACAGGGTAGCTAAAGTGGAGGTATTTTAAGACACTCCTGAGGGGAGTGGGAGTGGCCGCCTCCGTGGTTGGTCACAGGACACATAGCCTCTGCAGTCCAAGGGGACACAACCCAAAAAAGCGTGTGAGCCTGCACACCGAAGGACCAGGGCAGACGCTGACTAAAGCAGCACATCAGCTGGGGGACCCCACACTAGCAGAAGCCACAGGAGAGATGGCATCCTTCCGATCTGTCTCCAGCAAAGCAAGAATATGACGTCCTGGACAACATCTCAGCCTTTGTCTCTAGCATCTGGCCACAAATCCGTGAAAACTGCTGTGGAAATGGATGGAGAAGTGAAGTGTCAGTCCCACAGACTAGCGCTTTAGATGTTCTCATGTGCAAGCCCGTGGTTTTGTTCTTGGGGAAAGCCAAGACATTCATATTTCTGAATATGATACGGCAGATCCCACCTTTGGAAACTAGTAAGTCTAAAGATTTCATTATCTGGCCGGGCACGGTGGCTCATGCCTGTAATCCCAGCACTTTTGGAGGCTAAGGTGGGCAAATCACTTGAGGTCAGGATTCATCTTCTTACCTCATATTTCATACTTACAAATTTCATGAGTACAGGTTTTCTGTTCACTTTGTTTTCCTGTGTCTTTTAGCTCAAGCATTAGAAAACAATACAGCAATACTGATTTCTTGAGTAAGGCTATTACAGAACAAGCATTTGAATAATAGAGTTTTTTTTTGTTTTGTTTTGTTTTTTAAACAGAGTCTTGCCCTGTCACCCAGGCTGGAGTGCAGTGTCACAATCTCTGCTCACTGCAATCTCTGCCTCCCAGGTTCAAGTGAGTCTGGTGCCTCAGCCTCCTAAGCAGCTGGGATTACAGGTTCGCACCACCACACCCAGCTAATTTTTTGTATTTTTAGTAGAGACAGGGTTTCACCATGTTGGCCAGGCTGGTCTCAAACTCCTGGCCTCAAGTAATCCACCCGCCTCAGCCTCCCAAAGTGCTGCAATTACAGGCATAAGCCACCGCAACCCTGCCTGAATAATAAATTAAATATCAATATCTCTAAAGCTTTCTTTAAGGTCAGGGAGTTTATGAAAAAAATTAGAAAATAGTTATTTTTAAGCTCCTATATGAAACTGCAGTGTACATTGTCACCAGTACAATTTTAAGTTGCTCCCAAAATGTTTCTCTTTCATCATTTTACCAAATAGCTCAGCTATAAGCCAAGAAGTACAAAAATTAGAAATATTATTTGCCAATAATGACAAATTGTCTTCCTATATGTTCTTTCTGATTGAAAAAAAAATCTAAGAAAATGTCAAGCCAATATAAATAGTTCACAAAGAATGAATTCACAATTAACATGCAGAGATCAATAGAATTTTCTATATATCAGTAATAACCATTATTTTTAAATATCATAGAAGGATTTCTTAAACATAAGAGAAAAACACATTTTAAAAAACATATGGGGGTGGTGGCTCATGGATCATGGATTTCATGTCAGCACTTTGGGAGCCTGAGGTGGGTGCATCACCTGAGGTCAGGAGTTAGAGACCAGCCTGGCCAACATGGTGAAACCCCGTCTCTACTAAAAATATAGAAGTTAGCTGGGCTTCGTGGCGCATGCCTTCAATCTCAGCTACTCAGGAGGCTGAGGCAGGAGAATCACTTGAACCCAGGAGGCAGAGGTTGCAGTGAGCCAGGACCGCACCACTGCGCCTGGGGTCAGAGAAGGCTCCATCTAAAAAAAAAAAATATATATATATATAAAGTGTAAAATGTTCATTATATGGCAAAATTTATAAGCAAATTCAAAAATAAGTGATTAGAAGATATTTACAATATATTTAATAAACAAAGGGTTGATATCCAGAATAGGCAGGGTACTGTGGCTCACACCTGTAATCCCAGCACTTTGGAGACTAAGGTGGGTGGATCACTTGAGCCCAGGAGTTCAAGACTAGTCTGGGCCACATGACGAGACTCCATCTCTACAAAAAATACAGAAATTACTCGGGTGTGGCGGCATGCACCTATAGTCCCAGCTACTCAGGAGGCTGAGGTGGGAGAATCATTTGAGCCCGGGAGGTCGAGGCTGTGGTGACCCATGGTTGTGCCACAGCACTCCAGCCTGAGTGACAGAGGGAGACCTTGTCTCCAAAAAAAAAAAAAAAAAAAAAAAAAATCCAGAATATATGGAGAACTATATAGTTCAGTAAGAAAAATACAGGAGAGAAAATTTGGGTAAAGAAAGCAATAGAAAATGAACAGAAGTTAAAACCTAGGTGGCCAAGAAACACAGGAAGATGCTCAAACTTAAATGTATTGGATGAAAATTAGAAATATTATAAATCATTTTTTAATCTATCAAGTTGGCCAAAAATAAAAAATTTCATACTATGATGTGTTGGCAAGGATGTGGAGAAAGGAAAACACTCATTTTTTTTCTCATGCAAGTATCTACTGGTTAATCTTTAAGGAAAATTTCAGCAGTGCTTACAAAAATGGAAGCTATGAAACAATTTAAATTTCTATCTGTAGCAGAATAAAATATATTCATATAAAGGAAAGCTAAATAGCAGTTGAAAAAATAAATTACATCTCTCTATATATATTAACTGGGACCAGCTCAAAAGCAGTGTTGAATGAAAAGCCAAATGCAGATTGTGCACTGTGTGACACCAATTCATCGTAAGCATAAGGAACCTAAGCATGTGTTAAACAAACAAAAGTTATACAAGACCTTTTTGGGAAAAAGCATAAAAGCTTTCTAAAGGACATTTTTTAAAAATCTATGAGTAAATGGAGAGAGACACATATCCTGCTCAAATGTGTTAAGATTCAGTTTGGCCTCATGTAATAGGAAATCCAAAATAGCAGTGGTTTAAACGAGAGAATTTATTTCTCTCTTGCGTAAAAAGTCCAAAAGCTGGCAAACCTCTGCTTTGTACAACACTGAATGTTTCCTAAAGGAGCAGTCCCCAAGCTTTTTGGCACCAGGGACTGGTTTTGTGAAAGATAGTTTTTCCACGGTGAGGCTTTGGGTGGGGGATGGGTTGAGGATGATTCAGGTACATTACATTTATTGTGTACTTTATTTCTATTATTACATTTTAATATATAATGAAATAATTATACAACTCACCATCATGTAGAATCTGTGGGAGCCCTGAGCTTGTTTTCTTGCAACTAGGCATCCCATCTTGGGGTGATGGGAGACAATGAAAGCTCATCAGGCATTAGATTCTCATAAGGAACACGAAACCTAGATCCCTCGCATACGCAGTTCACAATAGATTCACACTCACGTGAGAATCTAATGCTGCTGCTGATGTGACAGGAGGCAGAGCTCAGGTGGTAATATAAGTGACGGTGAGAGGCTGTAAACAGAGGAAGCTTTGCTCACTCGCCCACTGCTCACCTGCTATGCAGCCCTCCTGGCACCAGTCTGCAGCCCGAGGGTTGAGGACCCCTGTCCTAGAAGACCTTCCTCTACTTCATCTCATTCAGTCCTTCTAACAAACAACCTAGTAAGATTGCAGATGAGAAAACTGAAGTTTAGAGAAATCTGTAACTTGCCTGAAGTCACAGATTTGAGACCAAACCCAGTCTGATGGCTCCTTCAGTGTGCGTCAGGCTGTTCTGGTTGCCTGGAACCTCCCATGTCCTGAGGCCCAGGTGAACACTCACAAAATTCTTTTGTTTCACATAACCTGAAGGCCTTCAGTTAATATGCTAGAATAGGACATTGGGTATTATGTTAACACAAATATAATTGGTTCTTTGGTCCTTCCAAAAATGTATCTCAAGAAAAGCAAGGACTGGGGACCAAATCATTTTCCTGGGGCCCACTACAGGGCTGATATTGGTGAGGTCTCTCCTCTAATGTAACTGCCTCTATCAATCAATCATCAACCACAGGAAATGTTTTTGTCCTTGGGTGGGTTGGATTTCTTCCAAGCTGTATTTTTATCACATAATATTTATTTCAATAATTTCAATAACGACTTTCAGTAATTTAGGATGAAATCGATACATCTGCTCAGTCTTTTAAGGTCTAATCAAAATTTCTGAGAAAATTTTTATTTTCACACTTGGGAATTTTTCTTTCAATGCCATTTTTCTCCATAAGATGCCTCCATAGCTGGTGTACCTTCAGAAATATATGTGTGAGAACGTAAATGAGGGTTTACACTTGCATTTTTTTTTTCAAAGCTCATACAAAGCTAGACAAAGCTATAATGTGAACATGCTAAACTCTGTAAGTAGTCTCCATGGTCACTAATGAGCACATAATCACTGATTCTCAGAACTTGCATGTATCAGCCAGTATCTGTTAACAATTAGAAGCTGACAGCCTAGGCAACATGGCAAGACCCCATCTCTACCAAAAATATAAAAAAATAGCTGTGCATGGTGGTGTATGCCTGTGGTCGCAGCTACTCTGAAGGCTGAGGTGAGAGGATTGCTTGAGCCCAGTGAGGCGGAGGCTGCAGTGAGCCAAAACTGTAGCACTGCACTCCAGCCTGGGTGACAGAGTGAGGCCCTGTCTCAAAAAAAAAAAAAAAAAAAAGTTGAGCCTGCTTTTCTGTGTTTACTGGCTGTTCAGATTTCAGCTGTTGATTTCCTTAGCCCAACTTTATTTTGTGTTATTCTTGTTGACTTGTAGCTCTTTAGTCTGGATGTTAACCATTCGTTGATTAAATACATACAGAATATCTTCCCCTTGTCGGTTTTTTATTTTTATCTTATAGATGATTATGTTTGGAGGGGCGGTGGGAGGGCTAGAGTTGAACTGTTTTATGTAGACCAGTTTATTTTTATGGATATATGCTTTTTGTGTTCTAAGAAATATTTCTCTATTCAATAATATATTATTTAGATATTTTTATCAATCATTTAAAAGTTTTGTTTACTTAGGATTTTTGAATACTATGCAACTGCCAAGCTATTATTCTGTGTTTATTCTCACAGGTGGTGCGGCTGAACAAGCTGGAATAATAGAAGCTGGAGATGAAATTCTTGCTATTAATGGGAAACCTCTGGTTGGGCTCATGCACTTCGATGCCTGGAATATTATGAAGTCTGTCCCAGAAGGACCTGTGCAGTTATTAATTAGAAAGCATAGAAATTCTTCATGAATTTTAACAAGCATCATTTTCTCAGTTATCATCTTCTTTCTTTAGCAAATCAGAGTGACTTCTTTAAACCACAGGTTCTTGAACTGGCCAACACTGGTATAGACACGGACTATAAAAATCTCCAAGCTTATGCTTACACATGAAGCCTGACTTAACTGTATGTGCAACAGCAATGAAATTAACTCCAGAAGCCTTCCACCTGGATCACCCAGGCCGGGAGGGTTCCTTCGTTCCAGTGCCTGTCCCCTACCTTTATGTTTACTGATGGGGATACAAGATGTGACACACCCTTCTTTATCTGAAACACTTAGCTAGACCTTTGCTTCCTTCTTGCCAGCTCTCCCAACATACCCAATCCTGGTGATTAGGGAACTAAAAGAAGTCTGAGGGGGACACAAATGTCACACCTAAGAGGACTATCAATCAATCATTTTATATGATTTTGTAAGTAAGTGACAGAATGCTTTTAGGCACATTCAATGGAAGGAGGAGCTGTAGGTCTGTATATGTTACCCTGAAAAGAGAGTAAGAAAGACTTAAAAAAATGAATTATGACCTGTTAGGCTGAGCTCAGGAATTGTCCAAAAATGAAAAAGCAAAATAGAGTATTTTTTAGTGAGTGTAATGTATAATGTATGTATGCAGAGTTCAACTCAATAGGTTATTGATCACCATGAAGTATTGATCATTTTCTATCTCAAAAGTGTAAGCCATAAGGCTGTTTTACAGAATGGCACTTGATAAACTGTATTAAATAGCCATGAGCTTCACTGCTTAGAGGGAGCAGAAAGGTCAACATCTAAAAGCACCTTACAACTAGTTTTTAAACCTGTCTTGATAAGTGCTTGAATTCAAGACTGGTCAGTACAAGAGCAGACAAAAATATCACAGTCACTGGGTTTCCATTTCTGTATTTTATGCACTCCAACCACGAATTTAAGCAATTTTTAGAAATCAAGTATCTAAGTAAGTGTCCTTGGATTTATAGACAATGTATGTACAATCCAAATAGAGGAGCTCAATGGAATCCTTTTAGGAGACTGGTTGGTTTTTTTCCTCTTTCCCAACATGTTTAAGAAATGTAACATTCTAAGTATTGGATCTCTTTTCTTGACCTCGTATAATGACAACTGCAGTGACTGACTTAAGTTTTTGCTGTTTTCGTTTTCCCTCTTTGCAGTTTCCTCCTTCTGCCAAAAATGTTTTCCTACAGAAGACTGTCGTGACTCACGCTGCTCGGGAAACTCACTCTTGCCACTCCTCCTCTGGCGGCATGAGCTGCGTCCCAGTAGCTATTCCTCCCATTAGATATTCCGTTCGTCGTCACATAGCTGGCTTTTCTCTCCTCGTGATGTACCGTATTTTCTTAGGTAAATTCCAAACTCTCATCGGGTCATAAAGAGGAGGAGAAACAGGGTGAGTCAAGGTAAAGGAGCAGAAATGTAGTTACAAGCCAGGTCTTCAGTGACACAAACCAACCCGCTGAGTCCTGAGAATATGAGTGGAGAGTGCATTTGCCATACCTGTGTGCATGACACTAAGATTTTATGTTGGAGATACTTCTTTAAATAACCTACAGCTTGGGTCTATGGCTATGACCCCCAGATTCATGGAGGGGCTTTAGCCATCAGCTTTATACATCATTTTTCTGAATGACCAATCCCACTAAACATCTTTGAATCGGCCTAGCAAGGTCCTTCAGATGAGAGAAAAATAGCTGGCTTGTCTGAGTCCAGATTTCTCATCAACCGGCAATACAAACGAAAATATAGTACAAGAGTTAGTTAGAAAGGTCTTATTGATTTTACTTCTACTTTTCACTACAGTTACAGGTAGGATACTGTACGAAGTCAGTGCAGGGTGCATGCTTGATTGATTGATTGTTTTTTCAGTCTCTGGGGTCAGTTTTGTGGTTTCTGCTTTCTTGCCTAAATCAAAGACTATTTCAAGTCAACACTGAAAACTGCTTTTCGCCTCCACTTCTACAGCTGTGCCTAATAAGAAGAAACGCACAGCCCTATGTGAACAGACAGGAATTTCTTGTGCAATGTGGAGCAGATGGACTTCCCCAAGTCCTTAATCCTCATGTCTGGAGTACAAGGGTAGACCTCTGGCTTACCACATACACTATGCTAAAGTCATCGGCCACTGCTACTACATCTTGCCTCACCAACAACTGAAATTTAAAAGAAGAAGGAAAAGCTAAACTGTCTTTGACCCTAAGATAGAAAGCTATTTATTTGTCTTCAGTGTTCAAGGCATGACTAGTATTTCTAATTAGCCTAATAAATAAATTCCCACACTTTCTGAAGTGAACACTAATGGTATTGTCCTACTAAAACTATCGTTGTTTTTTTTTTTAACTGGTCATTCACAATAAGCTATGAGGGTAAATATGTGTTATAACAAGTAAATCATAGTTGCAAGAATATTCTATGAAGATTAAAGTAGGCTGGGTTTCATTTCCATCTTCCCACACATCTCATTGAATGTGATGGTTGACTTAATTGGCACCATAACTTTGTATGATATTATACATTATCCTTTATTTATGTAAAGTAAAATGCCTTATATATTAAAGAGTAAGTGCAATAATACGAAATAGCCTGTACATTTTAAAAATGTTGTCACCAAGTTATATAAATCCACATCTCTGTAAACAACCTTTTTTAAGTAATTTTAAAAAAATAAACACTCTGCTTACTACTTGATTTCTTTTTTCTCTTTTGGCTGTTAATAGAGTAATACTGAGATAAGAAATGTTTATTGTCACCTAAATGAGTCAGAGGTACAAAGGCAATAGAACTCAAATGAGCCGCCCTTTTCCAGGCCACACTCACAATCTTGACACAATCCAAAACTTTTCCACCTCTAAATCTTTCTTACAATTGAACATCCTACTCTTTTACCACACACTCCCAGCCTCCTGGTCACTTCCTCCCACATCTTCACTTTCAACAAGCCCTTGACAGTTTTCTCCTATCAGAATCCCTTCCATTCCCTTCTCAAGACTAGAACCCTGGCGTAGCACAGCAAACTCTGCCCAGCCCACAGGCTTAGATCCCTTGCCCCACTGTTCTGTCTTACCAGGCGATTCTGGACCCTTCCTTCCAAATAGCCAGCATCTTGGTTCCCATAACCCTATTCCTAGAGAAAAATCCCGCAACTAGACAGCTGATGCTGTAAATTCACGGTTTCCAGCCTTAACTGGACTCTCACTGCCACTCAGCACTTGTTGCCTTCTCAGTTTTTTTCTCTCATTTTTCACAACAATGTTATTTTTCTCAAAAACCCTACCCATTCACCTTCCCCCTCCTACTTGGATGATCTGAGATCCTACTTCACAGAGCTCAATAAAATGCATCTACTTGGCCAGGCGCAGTAGCTCACACCTGTAATCCCAGCACTTTGGGAGGCCGAGGCAGGAGGATCACAAGGTCAGGAGACTGAGGCCATCCTGGGTAACACGTTGAAACCTCGTCTCTACTAAAAATACAAAAAATAAATAAATAAATAAAAAATTAGCCAGGCGTGGTGGCGGGCACCTGTAGTCCCAGCTACTTGGGAGGCTGAGGCAGGAGAATGGCGTGAACCCTGGAGGCAGAGCTTGCAGTGAGCAGAGATCACGCCACTGCACTCCAGCCTGGGCGACACAGCAAGACTCTATCTCAAAAAAAAGCATCTACTTTATTTAGGTGCCCTGGTTTTAAGATGGAGATACCAACCTACAGTAGCCCAAGGAAAAAGGCAAGATGGCCTCTTACAGAAATCTCAGAACAGGACCCAGCATGTGACCTGGCCTCAGATGGGAGGAACTCTGCTTCACCCAGCACCCTCCCCACTTCAGGTCTGTTTCTGCTGGTCACAGCATCCTAATCCCCAGTCCTTACCAGTTCTTTACCTAGAAACCTCCTATGAAAGCCATTTGTCATCATTTTGGCCCCATTCAATACCACAGTTTCTGTGGACATACAAGCTGTTGCCTGCCTGATTTTCTATATACATCCCAAAATTGAAATTCTGATTGGTTCCCTGCCCCTACTTGGGTAGAGCTTTTTCCTAGGAGACAGAGTGCTTGTTTGCATAATTCCCCTCCTCGAAACCCAATGAAATGAACAAATACAGAGGGAAACTCCGGTAGTTTTAAAATGGAAATAGCCACAAACCCACTATATGAAATGGAAAACTACATACCATGTATAAGATCTAAAACCAGGCTGGGCACGGTGGCTCACTCCTGTAATCCCAGCAGTTTGGGAGGCCAAGGCAGGAGCATCACTTGAGGTCAGAGGTGGCAAGCCAGATTTGAAGGGAGCCCCCACCAAACAGGACCCTGCAGTTAACTGATTCAGTAAGAGAGATTAGCTGCCCCAGCTCACTCTCGCCCCATAAATGCCATGGCCACCATCACTCCACACAGCCTCCTGATCCCTTCAAAACAGCTGGATATCTCAAAGATTAAAATCAGCTAGTCCCAAACTTCCTTCTCTTGTCCTAAGAGACGATTTGAACAATGTTTAAACACAGAGAGCTATAAAGGATCCACTACTGATCAATCTTGGGCAAATGGCAGGCTTAGTAGAATTCACTTACCCCCACTAAACAATCAGATTGAGCAAGGGTCCTACTTACGAATTCAGAACTGGTGAAGAGAAGGGAGAAGACGGAGTGAAATACAATTATGCAAAAGGCAGATAAAAAATATAATTTGGAGGCCGGACGTGATGGCTCATGCCTGTAATCCCAGCACTTTGGGAGGCCGAGGCAGGTGGATCATGAGGTCAAGAGATCGAGACCATCCTGGCCAACATGGTGAAACCCCATCTCTACTAACAATACAAAAATTAGCTGGGCATGGTGGCACACGCCTGTAGTCCCAGCTACTCAGGAGGCTAAGGCAGGAGAATCACTGGAACCTGGGAGGTGGAGCTTGCAGTGAGCTGAGATCGTGCCACTGCACTCCAGCCTGGTGACAGAGCAAGACTCTGTCTCAAAAAAAAAAAAAAAAAAAAAAAGAATTTGAAAGATGACTTGGGAAAAGAAAATTTTAAATACAAACTGTTTTGTATTCTCAATGTACTTAAGTAAATGTGGCTTCTAAGAAGCACAAGTTCAAAAGAGCAATAAGAAAACTTAATGAGATTAATACAGATCTGGTAGAACTAAAACTAAAGCAATCACCTTACCAAACCAAACCCCATTAGAAGCAACAAGTCAAATAAAATTGTAGACGTCTAAGTGACACTGAAGATGAACTTGAAAAATCCTGATTAAATGTTAGCCAATAGAATTCTGCAGTACATTAAAGAAAATATGCACAACTGATGTTAATTCTGGGAATATGTGAACAGTTTGAAATTAGGAACCTATAGATGTAGTACATTACGTTAACAGGACAAAAGAGAAAAAGAATCATCAAGAAAGATGTCCACAGGCTGGGTGCGGTGGCTCACACCTGTAATCCCAGCGCTTTGAGAGGCCAAGGCAGGTGGATCACCTGAGGTCAGGAGTTCAAGACCAGCCTGGCCAACATGGTGAAACCCTCATCTCTACTAAAAATACAAAAATCAGCAGGGCATGGTGGCAGGCACCTATAATCCCAGCTAATCAGGAGGCTGAGGCAGGAGAATCGCTTGAACCCGAAAGGTAGAGGCTGCAGTGAACTGAAATCGTGCCACTGCATTCCAGCCTGGGTGATGAGCAAAACTCTGTCTGAATGAATGAACGATATCAACAGACACGTTAAAGCCTACATCATGCTCTAATGGAGGAACTCCAGAAACATTCCCATTCATCAGGAATACACATGCCCAGGATGCTCAAAAGTATGATCGTTGAAAAGCAATGTTCTGGAGGTATAAGCCAATACAATTAGGTAAAATTTTATTTTATTTTTTGTACAGACAGGGCCTATCTGTGTTGCTCATCTTGAACTCCTCTCAGGTGATCCCACCTCAGCCTCCCAAAGTGCTGGGATTACAGGCGTGAGCCACTGTACCAGGCCCAATTATGTAAAATTCTAAAAAACAGCTATAAATAACAAAAGCAAAAGTATTATGATTTGCACATGACAAAACTTGGATACACATAAACACAAAAGTTCCAATTGAAAAACTATTAAAATAGTAGAATTCAGTATGGTGGCTACGAAAATTAACTTTCACCAAAACAACAGCTTTTTTTTTTGAGACAGAGTCTTGCTCTGTCGCCCAGGCTGGAGTGCAGTGGCACCATCTCGGCTCACTGCAAGCTCCGCCTCGCAGGTTCACACCATTCTCCTGCCTCAGCCTCCAGAGTAGCTGGGACTACAGGCGCCTGCCACCATGCCCGGCTAATTTTTTGTATTTTTAGTAGAGACAGAGTTTCACCATGTTAGCCAGGATGGTCTCGATCTCCTGACCTCGTGATACACCTGCCTTGGCCTCCCAAAGTGCTGGGATTACAGGCGTGAGCCAACACACCCAGGCAGCTTTTTTTTTTTTTTTTTTTTTTTGAGACGGAGTCTTGCTCTTTCGCCAGGCTGGAGTGCAGTGGCACGATCTCAGCTCACTGCAACCTCCACCTTATGGGTTCACACCATTCTCCTGCCTTGGCCTCCCAAGTAGCTGGGACTACAGGCACGTGCCACCACACCCAGCTAAGTTTTGTATTTTTGGTAGAGATGGGGTTTCACCATGTTGGCCAGGATGGTCTCGATCTCCTGACCTCGTGATCTGCCCACCTCGGCCTCCCAAAGTGCTGGGAGCCACCACGCCTGGCCAACAACGGCTTTTCTATAAATAATAACCAGTTAGAATATACCATGGGAGAAATACTCTATTATGAATGCCAGCAACTGAAAATATAAATTTATTCTTGGCAAGAACTGGCAAGACCTAAAAATATTATAAAACTCTATTAAGGGACATAAGAGATAACTAAAAAAGGGCGGGGTAAATATATGTATAGCTTCTTGGACAGGATGACTCAATACTATAAAGATCTCAATTCTCCCCAAACTAATTTATAAATATAAGTCCAATCATAATCTCAAATTCTTTAACCTGACAAAATTATCCTAAAGTCCATCTGGTGGGATAAACACATAAAAATAGCCAGAAGAAATTTGAAAAGGCAGGGTAAGAGGGGAACTGGTATTAAAATATTATCAGAAATCTGTAATAATTAAAATGGTGGCTCCTCTACTATAGAACTAGACAGGCAAACCACTAGAACACAGACCCAAATATATAGTAATTCCAAATTCAACAAAAAAGGGGCATTTTAAATCAGCAGCAACAAAACAAAAACACCACACACACACACACACACACACACACACACACCCCGATTATTCAATATATTCAATAACTGATGTTGAGAAAATTGGCTAGGTATTTTGGAGAGAGGAAAAAGCTAGCCCATTTGCAACAAAATCCCTGACATCAAAATAAAATTCCAGAGGGGTCAAAGATTTAAAAGCAAGAAAGGAAACAAAAACAAAAACAATCCCAAAAAAACCTAAATATATTGCTTTAATCATAAAGTGAATAAGCTCTTCTAAGCATGAAGCTAAATTCAGAATCTACAAAGCAACAGACTCACAATTTAACCAGACTATATACAAACTAAAAACTACTGGGGGCTACCCCAGTGGATTCAAGCAAGATGCCAGGAACACTGGCATAGTTTTCTATTCTCCCCATATCCCCAACTAACACACCCAGGAACCACACACACACACACACACACACACACACACAGTTAATATAGAAAAACACAGTAAACATCCACAATAAAACTAGATACAAAGGTATCCCCACAAACTCCAAAATATACAAGTGTGTAGGGATATGCCACCACCACCACCAAGACCAATTTGAAATCACCATCTGTACAAGAGAAGTAAAAGGAAGCAACACAGCATGTCATGGCCCCACGACCTCGCAAAATCACCAGGAAAGCTCAGAGGACCAGCAGGACAGCAGCTGCTGGGCGTGGAAGAGTTTTCATCTTCTCCTAGTGGGCAAGTGTGTGAAGTCCATGATGAAGAAGGAAAGGGCTGATGCGGGCTATGAACTCTCAAAACCCCATGCTAAGGAGAAACTATGGGAAACAGAATCCAAATTGAGCAGGACAAGAGCAAAGATGAAAAATAAGATTCAGTTAAAAGTATATGAGGGGAGCAGATACAGGTCTTTTCACTCCACAAAACAGAAGAGAGAGAGGCTAAAGTTAAGCTACTCCAACTCAAGTCTTTCTCTTCTAAAAGAACAGGAAAGGCAATTTCATGTAAAAAGGAGTAACAGAAGATAATCTTGGGTTAGATCCCATACAAAGTAGTTATAAGAAAAAAGAAGCCGAGTGCAATGGCTCACACCTGTAATCCCAGCACTTTGCGAGGCTGAGGCAGGTGGATCGCTTAAGCCCAGGAGTTCAAGACTAGCCTCAGTAACATGGCGAGACCCCTTCTCTACAAGAAATACCAAAAAATTAGCCAGGCTTGGTGGTGCATGTCTATGGTCCCAACTACTCAAGAGGCTGAGGTGGGAGGATCGCTGGAATCCAGGAAGTCAAGCCTGCAGTGGGCCATGATCGTGCCACCCTACTACACTCCAGCCTGGGCAACAGAGTGAGACCCCATCTCAAAAAAAAAAAAAAAAAGTGTAAGGAACAAATATAATCCCTACAGACAACAAAAGCACACCAGAAAGCTATGCCCACAAAACCAGTGAGAACTATAACTCAGTACCTCAGAATGAGCTAAAATAAAATATATCAAGAAAATGACCTGGAATATGAATAATACAAACCGAAACCAGAAAGACTCAGAAATCAGGTATTAAAACTCAGGAAAAAAAATCTAAGATAATTTCAGAAAAGATGAGTCATATGGAAAGATCATTTCCAGTGAATAAACCACAATAATGCCTTAAGAGAAAGAGAAGAGAGAAAGGGGACAAATGTTTAAAGATCAGTAAGAAATAGAGGAAAAAACCCCAGCAAAACACAAAGATGGAAGATGAGTCCCTCAAAAGGAAAACCTGAACAAGTGAACAGAAGACTAAATATTTTAATTTTCCTGAAATTGAGAATTAAAAAATGGTCAACACTACATGTTGAAAGATCACACCATGTACTTGGGAATACGGATCCAGAACAACCGAGACAAAAACACACTCTAGCAACATTGGAAAAGTACCGGAGAGAAAATATCCCATGAGCATCCAGGCAAAAACAACAAGGCAATTATGAAAGAAAGAAAATCAGTATCATATCATAATCCTAGTATTGCTTTATGCTAAGAACATACTTGGTTACCCAAAGAAAATGTGACTTAAGAATTTTATTGGCTGGGCACAGTGGCTCATGCCTGTAATCCCAGCATTTTGGGAGGCCGAGGCAGGCGGATCACAAAGTCAGGCATTCGAGACCAGCCTGGCCAACATGGTAAAACATGGTCTCTACTAAAAACGCAAAAATTAGCCGGGCGTGGTGGCGCATGTCTGTAATCCCAGCTACTCGAGAGGCTGAGGCGGGGGAATCGCTTGAACCTGGGAGGCAGAGGTTGCAGTGAGCCCAGATCATGCCACTGCACCCCAGCCTGGGCGACACAGTGAGACTCCCATCTCAAAAAAAAAAAAAAAAAAAAAGAATTTTATCCAGACATACTGACTTTCAAATAAAAGGCTACAGATAAACTGCCATCAGCAAACAAAAATTCAGGACTATTATTCTCACAAGCCCTTTCTAAAGAATCTAACAACAAATGAGCAAGGCAATCAAAATGACTGGCCAGGCAGTGACACTGCGAATGGTGATGAGCACTAAATATGTATTTATCTGAAGAGCTGAGACTAAAGGAAGGGTTAAAAGGAAAAGATTAAAGTATATAATGACTACATGTTCTTAAAATGTAGATGCAGCCCAACTACAAAAAGGGTGGTGGCGGAGGTGAATGGAGCAAGCATATAAAAAAGTCTTATTAAAAACTCATTTTTAAGTAATCAAATTGCTGGTAAAATACTAATACTATTATTTTGAGAATGTCATATGTGGAAGCAAATGAATAACTGTGATATTTTATTGTAATTTCCATCATTCTTGATATGGAAAAGTAGAAGACAGAAAAACCCTATAAATTGTAAATTTGAATCTGAGGGTTGAGTGGGGTGGCTCACACCTAAAATCCCAGCACTTTGGGAAGCTAAGACAGGAGGATCACTTGAGGCCAGGAGTTCAAGACCAGCCTGGGCAATATAGTGAGACTCAATCTCTACAAAAAATTTAAAAATTAGCCAGGCATGGTATCACATGCTTGTAGTCCTAGCTACTTGGGAGGCTGAGGCAGGAGGATCACTTGAGCCCAGAAGTTTGAGGCTGCAATGAACCATGATCAAGCCACCGCACTCTAGCCTGGGCAACAGAGTGAGATCTTGTTCCCAAAAAAAAAATAAATAAATTTCCATCTGAATCGTCAATGTAAAATCATGAGGCACTTTATTTTTCATTTTTTTATTGTGGCAAAATATACATGACGTTTACCATCTTAACTTTTTTTTTTTTTTTTTGAGTTGGAGTCTCACTCTGTCGCCCAGGTTGGAGTGCAGTGGCGCGATCTCTGGCTCAGTACAACCTCTGCCTCCCAGGTTCAAGCAATTCTCTGCCTCAGCCTCCCGAGTAGCTGGGATTGCAGGCGCGAGCCACTGAGCCCAGCCCATCTTAACCATTTTTTAAGTACACAGTTCAGTGACATTAAGTCTACTGACATTGTGTAATCACCACCATCCATCCCTGCAACTTTTTGTTTGTTTTTTGAGACGGAGTCTTGCCCTGTCACCCAGGCTAGAGTGCAATGGTGCAATGTCAGCTCACTGCAACCTCCACCTCCCGGGTTCTAGTGATTCTCCTGCCTCAGCTTCCCAAGTAGCTGGAATTACAGGCACCCACCACCACACCCGGCTAATTTTTGTATTTTCAGTAGAGATGGGGTTTCGAACTCCTGACCTGAGGTGATCCACTCACCTCGGCCTCCCAAAGTGCTGGGATTACAGGCGTAAGCCACCGCACCCAGCCCCATCCCTGCAACTTTATCTTCCCGCACTGAAACTCTGTGAGGTACTTTTTATAAACACATACATACACAACACAAACATAGATACAATTTTCCCCCAGAAGCAATGACCGAGGCAGTAGTAACAAGTATTCTGAAAGCCCAAATTACGGTCTCGAAGTACCATTTCATGCTAAAAGAAACATGGCTTGTTGGAAAAATAGATGATTCCAGATACAGGGTAGGAAATATACAAAATGAACCTGAAACATCTTGCCATACCAGAAAGTTATCAAAGACTACTAAAACTATCAAAAGGACTCCAGATCTTTGAAGAGAGTTCCACTGGCCAAACATAGGGCATTTTGAGCATTAATAGGGCTAATAACTGTAGATCAAAAGACATAAAAGAATGATTATTCCATTACACTAAGTGAAATAAGGCACAAAAAAGACAAAAAAAAAAGATCTCGCTTATATGTGTAATCTAAAAAAGCCAATCTCATAGAAAAAGAGTAGAAAAATGGTTACTAGAAACTGAGGGGAAGGGGAGAGATAAGGAAACAAACGTTGTTCAAAGGATACAAAGTCTCAGATTGGAGGAATCAAGTTTTAGTGATCTACTGCATTGCATGGTGATAACAGTTAATAATAATGTACTGTGCGTTTCAAAATTGCTAAAAAGGACTATTTTTAGTATTCTTGCCACAAAAAAATTAGTTGTTAAGGTGATGGTTATTTTAATAAGCTTGATTGAATCTCCAATGTGTACAAAGACTAAAACATTACATTATACCCATAAATATATGGGTATATTGCCAATTTAAATAAAATGTGTTTCCATAAGTTCATAATACTTTAAAAATTAAAGATATTTTTGGAGGATGCCATGGAACCAGCTGTATTTTGAAAATAGGTAAATAAACTGTAAGAATTATTCTACCTTCCCTCTATGAATTATAGTAGAACGTAATGTAGATAACATGTCTCTTTATAGAAATATTCTAGCTAATAAAATAATCAGGGCCGGGCACGGTGGCTCAAGCCTGTAATCCCAGCACTTTGGGAGGCCGAGGTGGGCGGATCACAAAGTCAGGAGTTTGAGACCAGCCTGGCCAATATGGTGAAACCCTGTCTCTACAAAAAAACACAAAAATAGAAAAATAACCGGGCGTGGTGGCGGGCGCCTCTAATCCCAGCTACTTGGGACGCTGAGGCAGAATAATTGCTTGAACCCGGGAGGCGGAGGTTGTACTGAGCCAGAGATCGCGCCACTGCACTCCAACCTGGGCGACAGAGTGAGACTCCAACTCAAAAAAAAAAAAAAAAGAAAGAATGGCCGGGTGCGGTGGCTCATGCCTGTAATCCCAGCACTTTGGGAGGCCGAGGCGGCAGGCAGATCACATGGTCAGGAGATCGAGACCATCCTGGCTAACACAGTGAAACCCCATCTCTACTAAAAATACCAAAAAATTAGCTGGGCATGGTGGCAGGCGCCCGTGTAGTCCCAGCTGCTCGGGAGGCTGAGGCAGGAGAATGGCGTGAACCCGGGAGGAAGAGCTTGCAGTGAGCCGAGATTGCACCACGGCACTCCAGCCTGGGCAACAGAGTGAGACTCCATCTCAAAAAATAAGAAGAAGAAGAAGAAGAAGAAGAAGAATTAAAATATCACATTGCAACCCCAATAAATAAGAAGTGAACAGCAAGGCTGGTAACATCACAAAAGGAGAATATGAGACATTATGTGCCTCCTGGTGGAAGCATCCACTACCACCGATTAGTGTTGCCTACAGAAACAAACCTGAATCTAAGCCTCTAGAGCCAATTACCAATTCTTGGGAAATGCAGTGTAGAAGTCAAAGAAACACTTAAATTACACCATGTGGAAACCATCAACAAAATCCAAACTTTGGAAAACTACAGGACAAATGATCTAATGTCATCAACAAATATTTTGCAAAGGAAAAACAAGAGAGAGATAGGGAGAAGAACCTACAGATTCAAAAAAAACTTAAAAGACATATCAAATGAAACAATACAATTAAAGATTCACACTGGGTCAGGACAGTACTTACTATTATGAAGACTGTAATTGGGAGAAAGACTTGAACAGCTTCAGGGTATAGCTGGCAAGGTTCTATCTCCTGACCTGGGTAATGGCTGTAAACATGTGTGCCTTAAATTAATTAATGTAAACATTTGTTTATGAGATTTTCCATTTATATTTTAATCATAAAAACTTTTAATTAAATGCTTATATGCCTATTCTTAACCTACACATTCGACTTTTTCCATTTTTAAATTTGATCATACCCTCCCAAAGTTAATATGTATCAAATCTGACCACCAGACACCTCTTTAGAAAAAGGATCTCTACAAATTGCACGCTCAAGCACTGCACCATACACTTTTCTGAATGTTAAAGAAAGCAAAAGCAAAACTTACCATCTGCCAGCTCCAAAGACTGGGAAAACCAACTGCATCATAGATACAGGCTTAAGTCCTCGTGAATCAATACATAAAAAGATCAATGCCCTTTAGAAAAATGAATAAAGAACACCAACAGGTAATTCACAGAAAAAATACAAATTACCAAAAGGCAGTAAATGATAACCCCTCAATAATTAACATAGACTAGGAGTGATGATATCCTCCCCAGAGGGGTCCCCAACCCCCAGGCCACGGACCAGTAACGGTGGTCTGTTAAGAACCAAGCCACACAGCAGCAGGTGAGCAGCAGGAAAACGAGCAATACCACCTGAGCTCCACCTCCTGTCAGATCAGCAGCCACATTAGATTCTCATAGGAACTCGAACCCTATTGTGCACCTAATCTAATTAATGCTTGATGATCTGAGGTGGAACAGTTTCATCCTGAAACCACCCCCCGACCCCTAGGTCCATGGAAAAACTGTCTGCCACAAAGCTGGTCCCTGGTGCCAACAAGGTTGGCGACCACTGTTCTACAGTATTGGCTAGGGTATGGGAAAACCAGCATTCACCTTATTGTCAGGAGTGTAAGTTACCACAAAGCTTAGAAATCAATTTGGCTTTATCTTTTACATTTTCAAGGTATACTATTTGAGCAAATCCATTTCTATTAAATCCTTCTACAGAAATGAGAAATAAAGACATAAAAAGTAGGCTACAATACTGTAATAATGTAAAATATGAGAATCATCTAAATGTCCATTAATGGGAGATTTAACTAAGCTATACAACAAAGCCATTCAAAAGAATGATGTGTACTTACCCTGAAATCTCTCCACAACTTCAGTGCAAAAAGTAAAATGCACATCAGTGTATAATGATACTAATGGGAGCCATACTACACGAACTGTTCTATCAGGAGTAAATATCTATGTAATTCTAACATTGGGCTGAGAAAGTATGACTACCGGTTTAACTAAACCATGTTACCATCCATACCCCTTTGAAGGATAGCCTGCAAAGTCATGAACATTAATACCACCACTTTACTGATGATGTTACAGAATATATGACATTTGTGCAGAATTTACAACAGTCAAGCATATCATCCTGGGACCCAATGGGCTGAGATGAATTGGAACTACTTCAGTTTGTCAGTCATCTTAATCTGGACAAAAGTGAAATGGAGCAGTATTATCTCACAATATATTTTAAGTCAATACAAGATAGAGAAGCCAGAGAGTTGGAAATTAAACTTCATAAATACCTCACATAAACTTGCAACTGCTGGGTGGGGGTAGCCATGCCTGGCAGCCATGGACCCTTGACAGTATCAGGCTAGGTGTCACTACTTACTGGTCCCACGTGTCACTAAACCAATCAGGCCCTAGCCCCTTTCTCTTTCTTTTGGGAGATGACCAAATTCAAGGGTTTACTACACTTAGAAAGAGTATTGTACCTATCTGTTCACAAACAGTAAGAACGGTTGAGTGGTGGAATGAGTCAGAGATCATTGGTCAACCTTGCTTCAGGCCAGGGACTTTCCTGGTCATTAGACAATTCTGCTTTGAGAACACACAGAATTGGTCAACTTTTTCATCCCCAAAAGATAATTTATGTAAGTTATACCAAGATATTAGAAGAGATGTTCTTTAATCTTTTTATTTTGCAACACCATGAGAGTATTTTGCATGCCTATTCTGTCTCTGTCAGGGAAAGGAAGTGCCCAAATAAGAAAGGAACAATTGTAGCTGAATGCCATCACTGTTCCTCAATCGCCTTAGGATTAAAAGCTCGAACAGTTAGTAGATAATGTGACACTGAGCAAATTCTCCTCTCTGAGCTTGTTCTTCACAAAGTGAAGATAGTAACTGGAATTTGGGGAGGTCAAAATGAGATATAAAATAGCATGTGCTTAGTAAGCTTCTGTTAGCACATTGTACCAATCAGGCTATTTTAAGGAACAATCAACCAATTACAAAACATATGAAGCCACCGAAAAAGAAACAGCAACTACTAATTCTCTGCACAATAGATATCTATGTAAAGGCTTTTAATCAAAGTCACATAAACCCGTGGAAGTACTGCTCTTAACACAGACAATACTTATTTCCATGGAGTCACATCATTCCTGCTTTCAAGAGGACTGAAAGCAACAATATTCCATAGGACAAAGAGTTCTTGATAACACCACTACAACCACCCCCAGATTTTGCTACACTTCTCCTCTGGAAATAGAAACACGCTGAAGTTGGGGCCGCACACAGGTAGAGCTAAGTGTGCACTCTGGTCTAGTGCAAACACTGACAGAAGTTCAGGTGAGGCCCTTTTCCCCCTTGCTTGGGAATACTGATGCTGCTGATGAAGTGAATACCTCAGAAATCTATTACCTCACCTCTAACATCTTCTCAAGTGAAAAACAGGAACTTGGGCCGGGCACGGTGGCTCACGCCTCTAATCCCAGCACTTTGGGAGGCCGAGGCGGGCGGATCACGAGGTCAGGAGATCGAGACCATCCTGGCTAACACGGTGAAACCCCGTCTCTACTAAAAATACAAAAATTAGCCGGGCGTGGTGGTGGGCGCCTGTAGTCCCAACTACTCAGGAGGCTGAGGCAGGAGAATGGCATGAACCCGGGAGGCGGAGTTGCAGTGAGCCGAGATCGTGCCACTGCACTCCAACCTGGGTGACAGCGAGACTCCGTCTCAAAAAAAAAAAAGAAAAACAGGAACTTTTCACTCGATAAGAAATTCCAGTATACTGGTATCAGTTTCCCAATATCTACTTATCTACTTTATGGGAAGAAACTTTAATAGTTCCTACATGTAGTTACCACCAGCAGTGTCATTTTTGAAAGTAAAGGTTATTTCAATGGATAGAAAAATCTGTCTTTTTTCCATGCATTAAAACTGAGGCCTTGACCAGCCCCGTTTTTGCAAAGAAAGTTTTATTGGAACACAGTATAACCTATTTATTTGTATTATCTATAACAGTTTTCATTCAGTAAAATTCAGTAGTTGCAACTAACACAGCTGGTGGCTCACAAAGCCTAAAATATCTACTATCTGGCCCTTTACAAAACCCAACCCCTGCATTAAAATACTACAGTGCTATAGTAGGTAACATTTCATTTGAAAGAAAACTAAATGAGAATACAAAAATACAAATGACATGCTTGCTCTGATTCAGGCACTTTCAAGATCATTGTTTATTTATTACTTCAGATAAAAAGATAGTATACATATTAGGGAATCCCTTAAAATTCAACTCTAGAGTTATACACCATCTAGTACTTTTGCAATGAATGTTAACAACAACAACAAAAATCTCGAAACACCTGAAAGCCCCACCATTAACATGGACTATGGTAATAAAAAATTTTGACACTTAATTTGTTCAATATATAGTATTTACATTATGAAACCAATGGTGATGATACAATAAAGTGATAAAGAAATAGTAAAAATAAACTTTAAAAAGCAAAGTTTGTAGTCTGATGATGCTAATTATCCTAATTGTATATAAAAAATTAAAACATAGCAGAGCTTTCTGTTACAAAATTCTTAATCCTCTGGGTTGTAATCATTACTTGCTACCAATTTACATGCAACATCTGCTAGGACTGACATTTGATTTTTTTCCCCAAGAATGTGTGAGTAGATAAATGACATTTCAGAGCAGACATTAATTTACTTGTGGACAGAAAAAGAAACTCAAGATTGGTACTGGTCACAAGCCTCTTCCCAATAGAAATTATAAAAACAGTAAGATAAAATTTAAAAAAAAATCTAAAAAGGGGATGCATAGGCAAAGAGTACCATAAATGGCACAGCTCAAAAAATCCCAGGACCAATCAGACACACATCTTTTCTCTCTCCTTCAGTGATGAGAGGTCGATTTTGCCATCAAATAACCATGACTGAAGCAAGTGAGGGGCACCAGGTGTACAACCGATTAAATCTTGCAAAATACTAAGATGGGAGCAGGGGTGGCCAGAAGAAGGGGTAATTTATATATAATTCAAACTATATACAGCATAAATGGAATGCAGCCCATCCCAAACCGGCTCTGTGAAACAACTGGACCTTTATAGTTAAAATTATAACAAGTGTAATAATACAATAGATTCACATGGGAAGCAAAATCCAAGGGGCATTTTATATTAAGTATTTACTGTGCTGTTTCAATTTAAAAATAATTTTGCTAAGTATACATCTCAACTGAAGTCTACGTATAAAATGTCCTAATAGATACAGATATTTACCTTTGGTGAGTTGAAGGCCTTTTTGTGACTTCTGTCTGAACTGTAGGCAGAATGCTAGATGTACATGCACATACGGAGAAACTCAAGCTGAAGTCATCCAAAAGCTGTGCGTATGAGGAGGCTGGAGGTACTTTGAAAGTCAAAGTAGACCAGAAACCCAAAACAGGTAACAGTGAGGATGGCAACAGGGAATGGAATGCCAATATGGCAGTAAAACTTTTTTTAAAAACAGAAAGAGGAAGGCCTCTCGTACCAGCAGAATCCCGTATACATACAAAAAAGAAAAAGCCACCCACCATTTTGTAAAACAGAAGCCAATTACAGTGTGGGAAAGTACAAATTACAGAAAACCAGAAGTCAACAGAAGAAAAACTACTGGTTTACATGAGAGAAAGGAGAATGGTTCACCCAGAGCAGAGTTACTTGGTGAACGCTGCCACCACCGCCCACAGAACCTCATTGGTGTTGGCCTTCAGACATTCCACTTCAGGGTCTAAGTCGAGAAGCTGCCGCACTCTCTTGGTAGCCAAATCATACTGCTCGTCCAGAAGAGGAGCAAAGGCATTCTCCAGGACGTCCGAGGCATGAGCCAGGTAAATGAGGGCCAGCAAGCGCCTGTCCATGCGGTGAGGGTCATTCACCCATTTGTCAAGAACGGCTTCCTGTACTTTCTTGATGAGGCGCTGCTTAATGTTGTTGTTGGTGAGGGGATGTGTTGTCATGTCAAAAAGTAGGAAGTTCTGTTTCTCTGTTGTCAATACACCCTTTTCCACCAGGTTTTTAGCTAATCGTTCCCGTACATTTCTTAATTGATAATGCAATTTTAATGGATTCCATGTCTCACCTAAACAAAAGATTTCAGAAGTTAGAAATGATGAGTATTATCTGCTAATTTTGCAAAAATTTTGTACTATTAAACAGTAAAATCTGATTTTGCCCCAAGAAAAACATAAGAAAATCTGCCATGTTTTTCTCCCTAACTAGACCATGAACCCCTTAAGCCCAGCCAGACCTTTGGATTCTAAGCACCCGGCACATCCTCAGCCACAGGAGTCACTCAGACGACTAAACTGCAAGCAGTCTTCAGACCAGAGTCAGTAACCCTTAGTCTTATGTGGAAATGAGCCAAATATTATGTTTGAGCTTCCTTCCAGCTGCTGTCAAAAAGCAACCAATAGCCAAATAGGAAGTTTTCTATTAAACACCAGTCTGCAACTAATAGACCAAAAAAAAAGCTTCCTGATTAATATGTTATTCCTGAAACTGCTAAACATATACAGCCTATAGAGGTAGGAAAGCCTGTTTAGGCCATGCTATTATTTGATGACAATATAAAGCTAATTCTGGAAGGATACAAATTTTCACAGTTTTAATCTTGCCATCTATATATATTTCCTTTTGAGAGAGAAATATTTAAAATAAAACCAAACAATTTTTCACTAAAGTGGGTTCTTCTTTATAGAAAACTGGAAGGAAATACACCAAAATATTAATCTTACTTATCTTTGGGATTAAGTGTGCTAAACTTTTTTTGCGCTTTCTGCATTTTCCAAATGATCTCCAATGAACATGCAACTATTTTTATACTTTAAAAAACTATATTTTTCTAAATAAGAATATGTTAAAGATCAACCACACAGGCATCTTTTTTAAATGCAAACGTTGTAAGGTCGAGATTTTTTAATACTGAGAGAAAACCTTCAGCCACACTGTCCATTACAGGAGCCATTACCCACACAGAGCTATTTAAATTAATTTAAAAATTCAGCTCTTCAGTGGCACTAGCTACATTTCACGTATACAATAGTGACACATGGCCAGTGGCTAGACCCCACAGTAATAGAACATTTTCATCATCAAAGAAAGTTCTGGCGGACTATCTTAAAATTTTAAGTTGCTGTCTTAAAATATATTCCCATTCAAATGGACTGAGACACAATTATTTTCCTATACTTAATACTAAAGAACACAGGCCTATGATGAAGTAATCATTCCTAAAGCTGCCCTCTCATTGTAATTAGAAATCTCCGTAAAATATACGAAAAAACTGTTTTCAGACACTAGTCAAAAGCAGCCCAGAACTGTGACACGTGAGTGCGGCCTATGTGAGCCCGACAGCTGCCTAAGCTTACCACCTGGAGGCACGTCCCAGGCAGCAGAGCAGGCAGGAAGACCTCAAGGAGAGCACAGCAGCCACATCACGTTAAGGCGGCAGAGATCAGCGTTCAGGGTAGCTAAGGCAGCTGCAATGTGCAAAGCAGACTACTGGAGAAGGGGGACCTACGCAGATAAAGAGGTCTAGAAATCTGCAAGGTGTTCCTTGAGTTTTGGGCTGAAAGCTAAGCTACATGTGTTAGAGTGAGAAATTCCACAAAGCTAGGCAAAAAACAACTACCAGAAAGTGAATGATTCCAAGAGTTCAGTACAGCTGGGAAAAATGTGATTGCCAACTAGCCAGAGAGCAAAAGCCTCACTAAAAACCAAGGACATTCAGAAGGAATACTAGAAAATTCACACCTTAGTAGTAGGGCTAAACCAGTCCTAGAGTATAGACCACCCTAGACCTGCCCTAATAAAGATTAAAAGCGGCCAGGTGCGGTGGCTCAAACCTGTAATCCCAGCACTGTGGGTGGCCCAGACAGGTGGATCACCTGAGGTCAGGAGTTCAAGACTAGCCTGGCCAACATGGTGAAACCCCATCTCTTCTACAACTGCAAAAAAATTAGCCGGGCATCGTGGCAGGTGCCTGTAATCTCAGCTACTCGGACAGCTGAGGCAGGAGAATCACTTAAACCCGAGAGGCAGAGGTTGCAGTGAGCCGAGATCGTGCCATTGCACTCCAGCCTAGGCACACAAGAGTGAAACTCCATCTCAAAATTTAAAAACGAAAACAAAATTAAAAGCAAGTTGATCCACAAGTAACTTAGCTGCCTACCAAGACAAAATTCAACACTCTTTAAAGAAAGACCATAAAATTCATCACTTAACATTCACACTGTCCATCATCCAAGTCAAAAAAAAAAAAAAAAATCACTAAACTTGCAAAGCAGCAAAAAAGTGACCTAAAACTAGGGGTAAGGGAGAAGTCAACAGAAACAGTCCCAGCCTGGGCAACATGGTGAAATCCCGTCTCTACAAAAAATACAAGTTAGCCGGGGCCAGGCATGGGAGGTACGCTTGTAATCCCAGCACTTTGGGAGGCCAAGGTGAGCAGATCACTTGAGATTGGGAGTTCAAGATCAGCCTGGCCAACATGGTGAAACCCCATCTCTACTAAAAATACAAAAATTAGCCGGGTATGGCAGCAGATGCCTGTAATCCCAGCTACTCGGGAGGCTGAGGCAGGAGAATCACTTCAACCCGGGAGGCGGAGGTTGCAGTGAGCCAAGATTGTGCCACTGCACTCTAGCCTGGGCGACAAGAACAAGACTCTGTCTCAAAAACAAAAACCCCAAAAAAACAAAACAAAAAAAACCCTAGTGTCCTAGTGCAAGTCATCTTAATCTATTTCTCCATTTACTCATCTATAAAGTGAAAGTAACAAATTTATCAAGCTCACAGGGCTATTACAAGGATTAAATATCAAATTCTTAGAACAAAGCCTAACACATTAAGCTCTCAGTAAATGTTAGCTATTATTTGCCCATGTGCAGAATAAACATTCTGGCAGAATTTATAGTACTTATAATGTTCAAAGAATCCTGTTAGGTACTGAGAATACAAACATTAGGATATATTTCTAACCTTGTAGGAATTTAAAATCAAGTGAAAATAACATTCATAATATATTACATATTAGAACTAACTATACTGGCCAGAAGAAAATGGGAATAGGGCCATAAGAACAAAATGAACAAAGTGCCTAGAGGAGTAAGAAATGACTCTGGTTTAATGTTATGGGGTATTTCATAGGAAAGTTATAGAAAAAAAGAATCTTCAAGCTAAATCTCGAAATCCAGCAGGATTCACCACATCCTACGAAAGGGAGAGAAGCCTGAATTCCAGGCAAAAGAAACAACAAAGTACATAGGCAGCAGAACAGAATAAGCCGTGGAGTAGAGGCACACATCTTTCAAAAGTGTGTAACTTGACCTTTTTTTTTTTTTTTTTTTGAGATGGAGTCTCACTCTGTCGCCCAGGCTGGAGTGCAGTGGTGTGATCTCGGCTCACTGCAAGCACCGTCTCCCGGGTTCACGTCATTCTCCTGCCTCAGCCTACCAAGTAGCTGGGACTACAGACGCCTGCCACCACACTCAGCTAATTTTTTGTATTTTTAGTAGAGATGGGGTTTCACTGTGTTAGACAGGATGGTCTCGATCTCCTGACATCGTGATCCACCCACCTGGGCCTCCCAAAGTGCTGGGATTACAGGCATGAGCCACCGCGCCCAGCCACTTCCATCTTTTTGTAATTGTGTAAACCCAATGTCCCACCAATAAATAACTGCTGCATCTTTCACTACTATGAGTTTTGCTTTTAGTTTTCTAATGTCAATGGCAGGTGTTAGGCAGCCTAAGACACTAGACTGCAACTGGGTACCTATTGTGTCAAATGACTTAGGGAAATTTAAACTAATGCAACATAAAATAATAAACAGCCAAACTTACATAAAAGCCTATTAAAAAAAACTACAGTTCAATCCTAAGATGAATTAACTATGTAAAGAATAATTTGTTATCAAAGAAGTATTATCCCCTATCAACTCTAATTTGGTATCACTGACTTAATACATTTATGTTGTCACAAAACCTAGGTATAGCAGAATAAGTGACTCCCAAGCCATCCACTTTTATTTTACCTTCCAAAGTCAAATAGGAAGGAATTCTACACTCCAGAGACATCTTAGCCAAACAACATCTACTGCCAAACAACAGAGGGGAAAAAAAAAAATCAAGAAATGAATTATTCTGAGAGATCTACAGTTAAAATTCTCTTTTCAGCTCTCCACTCCCCCCCGCAAAAAAATACCTCCTCCCCCATACACACATCCCTCTAATGCTGTTCTACGGTATTTTTTTTTCTCATGGGAAGTAAGTGGGATTAATAGTTTATGACTACTGTCTCTTATACTGAACTTATGCTAAGGTTTATCCTTACCTTATCCCCTTAGTTAAAACTTACATATTGCAACCAGCGGAAATACACGCTTAGTAAATTTTACAGAAGTTGCTGTGGAAATTTCCCAATTCCAAAGTATGCTAACTTACAGTTTAATGTTTCTACTAAAAATGAGAAGAGCCTAAACACAGACCACCTTCAAATAAAGTATTCCACTTCCTACTGGCAATCATTTCTGACTCAAAGGAAGCAATAAAAAGGGACCCAGCCATCATCTTCTCTTGTAGCAATTCCCTGAGAAGAGGGTAAACCCCATGCGCTCACTCCAACAAACAGACGGTTATTCAGATCTCCTCAAGTATTAGAGAAAAATGTAGAAATCTCATGAGCAGAAGGCTAAAACTGTGAAGAAATATCCCAAATGTTGTTTAATAGTATTTGTGGTACAGAAAAAAGGCACAAAGTAATAACCAAGTGGTCAAAGTATCTTGGTATTCTGGAATTTCTGCCTTTTATTTTCGAAGAATTAAGCTAAATCAAAAGAATAAAGTCACACCTGAGTTTAGCGTAAGTAAGACATCAGTGTAAGTGGGATGGGAAGCGAGTAGATGGATTTCTGAGAAGAAGATGCAATAAAAGTTTAACTAGCTTCTGAAGATTCAGCTACTTCAATTTTTAAAAGTGAATACTTTTTAAATACTTTGAAATAAATGCTTGATAAATGAATAGTTCTTGAATTCTAGGTTGAAAGATGTTACTGTGATCCATGCTGTTAGTCCTCAGTCCCTAAATTATTCACCATATATGTGAAAAGACTTTACAAGTTATACAAGCAAATTTAAAATGTAATGAATCTATTCATAGTTTGCTTTTTTTTGTAAAGGAAATTGTGAGAAGTAAATATGGAGAGGAAAAGTTCTTCAAAGATTATTCATGTCCACTGCCCAACAATCACTTCGGTGGAGAATGACATGCTGACAGGTACCTAAATCATTTCACTGCAAAGAACACTTATCTTCCTTGACATCATGTTACAAAACTAAAAGCAGCTTTGGCCATAATTTGGCAGTGTAGTGATTCCTTGTGACCAAACTGATCAACCATGCCTTAAGATTTCAGAAGCTAAAAACTATTCTTAAACAGTAGTCTTAGCGTGGGCAACATGATGAAACCCCATCTCTACAAAAAAAATACAAAAATTAGCTGGGCGTGGTGACACATGCCTGTAGTCCCAGCTACTTGGGAGGCTGAGGCAGGAGGATCAACTGAGCCTGGGAGGTCAAGACTGCAGTGAGCTGTGACTGCACCACTGCACTACAGCCTGGGTGATGGCGAGACTTTGTCTCAAAGACAAAACAAAACAAACAAAATACGTAGTCTCTCGACTTGCCTCAAACATATGTATGCTAATTTTAAATTATTAGAAAATGTTTAAAATTCATCAAGAGTTTTAACATGTATACATGTACAGTATAAATAATAATAAAATGAGCCCCTGGGTATCCTCTACCCCAGGTAAAGAAACTGTTCTTTATTAAAACATCCCTTGGCTTCACGGCAAGGAATCCCTCTGAACAAGTACATTTCTTTCTTTGCATCTCATTCTTACCCTTCAAACGCCTAATCTAAGCTCCACTTCCTCTTGTAACTACCGAAGTTCCCAAGGATTTTTCTTTTCTCTGAACTACTGAACTTTCAGAGAACTATACTGTCAAACTCTCATCTGTTATATCAAATTATTAGATGTATAAAACTGTTCCCCAAATGGATTTTAAGATTCTTTCAGTCTGAGAGCACCTTTTAAATTTCATAGCACATATGTCATTATTGGTGCAATAACTGGTGTTTGATACCACATATTACATTGAAGCAATAGAAAATTTTTAAAAATCTAAAAATCAGCAAGCTAGCCAAAGAACTGTATGCTTAAAAATGGTAAAAATGGTAAAAGTTACATTATATATATTTTACTACAATTAAAAAATCAGCAAGTTGGTATCTTGATACTTTCAATTAGGTGAGAAATAGGTATTTTTTATTTTCTTTTTACATGTTATTTGCCAGGAGATTTTTTTTATTTTCTTAACTTTAAAAAAAAGTCCTTTTTTCTCCTTCTCCCACTCTAGATTCCCTTCCTTTATTCTGAAGCAGCAGCATTCCCAATATATGTCAAGAGCAAGCAACTCAAGTACTACAGGCAATGTTCTGGCATCAATAGCCAATCTAAAACTCACAGGATATTGTTTTTTAAAAAACCTTGCTAAGTATTAGTCTCACATTTTACCCAAATTTCTAATCCAAATAGACAGTGCTTTTACAAAATCCTAACTGTGTTTACATACTTGTAAGAAAAGCTTTTAGACTTCTCATCTTTTCACTGCTTAATCAAGTGGGGACAGTGCAACAGCAGCCATAGGTGAGAACCAAGTTCAGTTAGCATTTACACTGATAAGCTTCATTCACAAACTGTTACTTAACAGGTAAGTGTAAGATGGATTTCAGTAACAGGAAAGTGAAGGCAAAGCCCACTCTACATTCCATAAAAAGAATCTTTAGCACTGTAACACATCTACCAAAAAAAGTCACCACAACTTTGAGAAACCCTTCTGTTGGTCAGCTGGGAACCGAATTACAAATTCTAATTTGCAACACCAGAAGCAGTCATGGGCCAACACTGGCAGTACAACATGAGAAAGATCCAAAGTCTGGTTAAGCCAGTGCTCTCAAGACAACTCACAAAATGATCCATCACAGTATAAACGTTATTAGCAGTTCTATTTCTATCTTAAAACATTATGTTTGCTAATATTTAACATATAGAGTTGACATTAATGCCCTCACTGAGCCTGTGTTAGATGGCTGCATGTCACTGACAGGCATACATGGGAGGCTAACTCAGAGAGCATTGACAATGTGATGGGTATTTGTGATGATTAAGTGAATCTGCTGATAATACAATCTAGTTTTAACCAAACAAGCCCTCATCAAATGGGCAAAATAATTTTAAAAGATTCTTGCAAAAGAAATTACAACTGAAGACAACTCTAATAAGCATAAAGGGGGGAAAGTATAAGTCAGAGTTACTCTCACTCAATGAGATAAAAAGGAAAATTATCAGAGGTACAGAGGGTTATCCAACAAAAATGCAAATTTATCAAGAATACGTTTATGTTCTTACCAATAAGAAAAAAAGAATGAACCTTGCCTTAAGTGTAAAGTGCCCATTATTGCCCTGTTAGCTAAAAATGAAGTGTATGTACTTAATTTTTAAATAAACAAATAAATATAGGCTGAGCATGGTGATTCATGCTTATAGTCCCAGTGCTTTGGGAAGCCTTGATGGAGCACCAGTGCTTTGGGAAGCCTTGATGGAGCACCGCTTGAGGCCAGGAGCTCAAGACCAGCCTGAGCAACACAGCAAGGTCCTATCTCTACAATAAATAATTTTTTTTCTTGAGACGGGGTCTCACTCTGTCACCCAGGTTGGAGTGCAGTGGCATGATCTTGGCTCACTGCAACCTCCGTCTCCTAGGCTCAAGCGATCCTCCCACCTCAGCTTCCCAAGTAGCTGGGACCACAGGCATGTGCCACTATGTCTGGCTAATTTTTTTGTATTTTTTGGTAGAAACAGGGTTTCACCAGGTTGCCCAGGCTGGTCTTGAACTTCTGAGCTCAGGAGATTCACCCGCCTCAGCCTCCCAAAATACTGAGATTAGAGGAATGAGCCACCATCCCCGGCCAAAAAATAAAATAAAAAAAAAAACTCAGCGAGGCATGGTGGCACACACCTGTAGTCTTAGCTACTCCAGAGGCTGAAGCAGAGGCTGTGGATCACTTGAGCCCAGGACTTAGTTCAAGGTTATAGTGAGTTAAGATCATGCCACTGCACTCCAGCCTGGGCAACAGAGTGAGACCCTGTCTCTTAAAAAGAAAAATATTTATGTATACATATAAATAAAATCAGCTGGTCCAAGTACAGCAGTTATTTACAGCTAACTGATCACAGATTTTTTTGTTCCCTCTCACTCCCACTGCTTCACTTGACTAGTCCCCCAACCCCTAAAAAAACCTCTTTTACTGACAGAAGAAGAATCCAATAGGACTTTTATAAATTCTGCTTATCTGTAAGAAAACTCACATCATGTTAATACACAAATACCTTTAACATAAATGTCATAGTCCCCCATGCTATCAACCAAACTTTTCACGTTCTCCTCCCTAAGGTTCCACTTCCCTGTCTCCTTGAAGTTAGGGGAGATTGTGTGATTTGCTCTATCAATGAAACATGAACCACATGTCATTTCTAAGCAGAAACTTAAGAGCCAGAGTGATGTGCTATGCTTACTCCTCCTTTTATGATAGTAACTGATACTGCTCCAGGTGGCAGTGGCTCCATCTGCCTGGCTGCCAGAGTGAGGATGAGGTAGCCTGTGACTGATTTACAGCCTGAATGAGAAATAAATGGTTGTTTTAAGCAACTGAGGTTTTGGGGTTTGTTACCACCACAGCTTAACCTAGCCTATCCAGATTAAGGTAGCGTGTTGTAATTTTGATAAAGAACATGGGAGCTCTAAGAAAAGAGTATTATCTTCTCATTCTATATCTGTTCAGTATTGTTAAAGAGAATGAAATTTTATAAAAACCATTACTTCCCCACTCTATGACTGATAACTTTCAAGTTTGC
This sequence comes from Symphalangus syndactylus, assembly GCF_028878055.3. NCBI lineage: Eukaryota > Metazoa > Chordata > Mammalia > Primates > Hylobatidae > Symphalangus > Symphalangus syndactylus. The sequence continues at coordinate 72,180,155 of NC_072438.2, read as the reverse complement.
CTAAATAACTAAACAAGCTTCTGGCTATTTTGTATAGGTTCCTTTCAAAAGGATTTAAACTTCGTAATCTTTTAAACAGAAATTGGTTTTTGGTTTATTCACAGCAGCTTACCACTAAGTAATTCAATCCAGTTCTGGACTGTTTCTGGAGGCTGAGTTTCCTTCACATGCTTCAGAGCTTCATCAAGAAGAACATCCCCTGTTGGGGCATCCGACTTGCAGATTACCTAAAAAGAAGCAAAAAGAATGAAAGGATCCACGAATGCCTTTTCTGACTTGATCTCATTAAATGAAAAACAAACAATTATATAAATAATTCATTATGCTTAAAGCCTCAAGCTTTCATGTAGTATCAAAGTTCAGATTTTAAATTACTTTTATGTTAAGGAAATCCAGTATTTAACCTAACCAGATTAGATATAATAATGAATGAAAATTGGCTAGACTCAGTAGCTCATGCCTGAATCCCAGGGGGAGGCTGAGACAAGCAGATCACTTGAAGCCAGGAATTCGGTAACAGCCTGGCCTACGTGGTGAAACCCTGTCTCTACTAAAAATACAAAAATTAGCCGGGTATGGCGGTGCACGCCTGTAATCCCAGCTACTCGGGTAGCTGAGGTGGGAGAATCATTTGAACCCAGGAGGCAGAGGCTGCAGGAAGCCAAGATCACACCGCTGCACTCCACCATGGACGACAGAGTGAGACTCTATCTCAAAGAGAAAAGAAAAGAAAGCTACTGGCACGGTGGCTCACTCCTGTAATCCCGGCACTTTGGGAGGCCGAGGCGGGTGGATCATCTGAGGTCAGGAGTTCAAGACCAGCCTGGCCAAAATGATGAAACCCCATCTCTACTAAAAATACAAAAAATCAGCTGGGCATGGTGGCGGGTGCCTGTAATCCCAGCTACTCTGGAGGCTGAGGCAGGAGAATTGCTTGAACCCAGGAGGCAGAGGTTGCAGTGGGCCGAGATTGTGCCACTGCATTCCAGCCTGGGCAACAAGAGCAAAACTCCGACTTAAAAAGAAAAAAAAAAAAAAAAAAAGCTACTGTGCAATAATTAGTAAAGCAACATACTAGGACAGTTTATACTCACTCTTTCATCACTGAACCTTGGAATATGTGATCCAGAAATTCATTCAAGCATTATTATTAGTTCCAGAAATAAGACTAAATTATATTTAAGAATTCAGCACAGGTTGAACATCCCTAATCCGAAAATCCGAACTCCTTCAAAATCTGAAACTTTTTGAGCACCAACATGCATCCATTGGAACATTCTGGATTTTAAATTTTGAAGTCAGGAATGCTTAAGTATAATACAAATATTCCAAAATCCAAAAAATTCCAAAATCTTAAACATTTCTGTTACCAAGCATTTCAGATATAGGATACTCAATCTTGTATTATAAAGGTGGTATTTCACATCAGTGAAGAAACAAATTTTTAAACAAATGTCACTAAAACTTGCTAACAAATTATAGAGGTTAGAAAGATTTCTTGGTTTCTCCTTTTTTTTTTTTTTGGAAATGGAGTTTTGCTCGTCACCCAGGCTGGAGTGCAGTGGCACAATCTCGGCTCACTGCAAACCTCTGCCTCCCCAGTACAAGTGATTCTCCTGCCTCAGCCTCCCAAGTAGCTGGAATAACAGGTGTGCGCCACCACGTCTGGCTAATTTTGTATTTTTAGTAAAGATGGAGTTTCTCCATGTTGGTCAGGCTGGTCTCGAACTCCCGACCTCAGGTAATCCACCCACCTTGGCCTCCCAAAGTGCTGGGATTACAGGAATGATCCACTGCACCTGGCCCTGAAAGGTTTCTTTAAAAATTGTCCCCACTAGCAGAAAACTTAAAGAAATTATCAATAGCTTTGATTACATACATTTTTTAAATACTGCAACTTTTTTAAAAAAAGCTACACTGAGGCTGGATGCAGTGGCTCACTCCTACAATCCCAGCACTTTGGGAGGCCAAGGCACATGGATCACCTGAGGTCAAGAGTTTGAGACCAGCCAGGCCAACATGGTGAAACCCGGTCTCTACTAATAATACAAAAATTAGCCAGGCGTGGTGGCGCACGCCTGTAAACCCAGCTACTCGGGAGGCTGAGGCAGAAGAATCGCTTGAACCCGGGAGGTAGAGGCTGCAGTGAGCTGAGATCGCACCATTGCACTCCAGCCTGGGCGACGAGAGCAAAAATATGTTTCCAAAAAAAAAGCTACACTGAGATACAGAATCCATTTTCAAAGTGGAAAAGTCCAAAGGGAGGGATGGGAGGGAAAATGTTACACTGCTTTAGACAAGTATTAGATCCCTATAGCCTTCATTCACATTGTTGGCCAAGCTATAAATTTCTATTAAAATTCCATAATATCAAAATTAAATCCATTATATTGTATTATTTTATAATGTTAGCTATTTAAATGTTACAAAATTTAACATTAATTTTTTTTTTTTTTTTTGAGATAGAGTCTCACTCTGTTGCCCAGCCTGGAGTGCAACAGCGCGATCTCAGCTCACTGCAACCACAGCCTCCCGGGTTCAAGCAATTCTCCTACCTCAGACTCCCAAATAGCTGGGATTATAGGCGCACACCACTGCATCTGGCTAATTTCTGTATTTTTAGTAGAGACAGGGTTTCATCAAGTTGGGCAGGCTGGTCTTGAACTCCTGACCTTGTGATCTGCCCACCTCGGCCTCCCAAAGTGCTGGGATTTGCAAGTATGAGCCACCATGCCCCACCAATTTAACATCACTTTTAAAATGTTGAGAGTCCTCTCTTAAACTTGTCCTCAAAGTGTCCTTTACTTTGTCAATCTTATAAAAAATTAAAAACATATACATACAGTATCTATCTCTGTGATATTATGACCAGTAGAAATATAAAAACCACAATACAAGTCACAAATCTATTCTTAAATTTTCTTTTTTTTATTTTATTATTATTATACTTTAACTTTTAGGGTACATGTGCACAACGTGCAGGTTTGTTACATATGTATACATGAGCCATGTTGGTGTGCTGCACCCATTAACTCGTCATATGGCATTAGGTATATCTCCTAATGCTATCCCTCCCCCCTCTTAAATTTTCTAGTAGTTATATTTTAAAAGAAAAAAAGGCAAAATTAATTTTAATATTTTGATTTAACCAAATACAACCAAAATATTAACATGTAATAAGTATTTTTAAATTGAGGTACTTAATATATTTTTCCATACTAAGACCAAAAATCCAGTGTATCCAGTGTATGTTTTTACTAACACCATGTGTCAATATGCAGTAGCCAAACTTCAAGTGCTTAAGTGTCTGGCTCATAGACGTATGTAGCTAGTAGCTACCATATTGAACATACAGACCATTTTCATCATCAAACAAAGTTCCATCAAACAGTGCTATTCTAGACCATGCTTTCAGTGAAGGGTGAGAGAGCACAAGAAAATAAAGAAAGCAGAGCCTCAGGAGAAAAAGTTACATCTAAATATGGTGGCCATGCCACCACTTCTTACGTCTCACTCATTCCTTATATTTATTGCAATTTGGCCTCAAAGCTCGCCCACGCACATCCGTTTGCAACAGATCTTATGTCAGGGACACCAGAGCCTGGGTATAGGTGAATCACTTTTTCTTATGAAGTTCTGTCCTCTAAATCTTTCTCAAATGTATCACTTTTCTCCATCATCTTGCCAATATAGTCAGCCTTCCATATCTACAGATTTGACGAATTGAGGATCAAAAATATTCAGGAAAAATAATACAAATTTTAAAATGCAGTATAACAATTGTTTATACAGCATTTACATTGTATTAGGTATTGTAAGTAATCTGGGGGTGATATAAAGTATAGGAGAGGATGTGCATAGGTTATATGCAAACACTACAACATTTTATATAAGAAACTTGAGCATCCGCAGATTTTGATATTTGAGGGGAGTCCTAGAACCAATCGCCCACAGATACTGAGGGACAACTATATTCTAGTCTGCCTAATCTGGTTGTTTTTCACTTGGATTAATTTAAGCCTCTTAACTAATTTCCCTAAACAAGTTTTAGCCTTTTTAATCCATTCTCCTCACTGATCTTTCTAACAGACAGATCTTACCATGGCATTCCACTGCTTCTGCTTACAACTTTTCAATGACTCAAGTTAGTTCTAAATTCCTTTTAAAAATTCAGTAGTAAGTGTGGTTCACAAATAAATATGTTCTATCTAAACATATCATTTTTATTTAGCTTCTTTTTTTGGGGGAACGGGAACCATTCCTAAATATAAACAGATAATCACAGATAACGTGAAAGAAAGCTTCCAACACAGAAGAGATCAAAAATAGAAAATAAAAAATCTGAAGAAACAGATATAATACAGATGAAGGAAATTTTCAAAAGAGGTGTGATATCCTCAGAAATCTAAAAGAGGGTATTACATCCATAAAACAAACTACGATTTTTAAAAAGGAAGCTCATGGAAATCAAAAACAGGAGAGTCACAATAAAATCTCAACAGAAAGGTTAGAAGACAACTCTTTAAGAGTAGCCAAGAAGTCCGTATCCAATTTACAAAGTTCTAGAAAAATAGAGGGCAAAAGATATGAGAAATACAAGTTTTCAAAACCAAAATATACACATTTCTAGACTGAATAAATTAATGCATAATGAATTTAAAATGACCCACATTAAGGCATATCATACAATTTCAGAAAACCAACAAGGATAACAGAAGATCCCAAACGCTTGTAGAGGAAAAAAAAAAAATAATAAGATTGAGAAAGCAGAAGGAGGCCCGGCACAGTGGCTCATGTCTGTAATCCCAGCTCTTTGGGAGGCCAAGGCACGAGGATCACTTGAACGCAAGCCAGCAATAAAGTAAGACCTTATTTCTAACAAAATTAAAAAAAAAAAAAATTAGCCAGGAGGCTGGGCGCGGTGGCTCACGCCTATAATCCCAGCACTTTGGGAGGCAGGTGGATCATTTGGGGTCAGGAGTTCGAGACCAGCCTGACCAATACAGTGAAACCCCATCTCTACTAAACATACAAAAAAAAAAAAAAAAAAATTAGCCAGGTGTGGTGGTGCATGCCTATAGTCCCAGCTACTAGGGAGGCTGAGGCAGGAGAATCGCTTGAATCCGGGAGGCAGAGGTTGCAGTGAGCTGAGATGGCACCAACTGCACTCTGGCCTGGGTGATAGAGCGATACTCAGTCTCAAAAAAAAAAATTAATTAGCCAGACATGGTGGCACATACCTATGTAGAGCCAGCTACTTGGAAAGCAGAGATTGCAGTGAACCAAGATCATACCAACCACCCTCCAGCCCCAGGCAATGGAGTGAGACTGTCTCCAAAAAAAAAAAAAAAAAAAAGAGAAAAGAAAATCAGAAGGGCACCAGACTTTAACAGCAACTCTGTATACTAGAAAACAGTGGGCTGGGCATGATAGCTCACGCCTGTAATCCTTGCACTTTGGGAGGCCCAAGGCGAGAGGATCACTTGAGCCCAGGAGTTCGAGAGCAGCCCAGGCAACATGGCAAAACCCCATCTCTACAAAACATACAAAAATTAACTGGGTGTGGCAGCACACGCCTGTAGTCCCAGCTACCTGGGAGGCTGAGGCACATAAATCACTTGAACCAGGGAAGCCGAGGTTGCAGTGAGTCGAGATCACGCCACTGCACTCCAGCCTGGGTGACAGAGCGAGACTCTGTCTCAAAAAAAAAAAAAGATGCATGAATGATGTTCTTTCCTACAGAACTATTATTCTCTATAGCTTATCAATCAAGAAGCATTCAGCTCTGATCTAAAACTTTTAGATTCATTAGGACGCTGATTTAGGAAAAAAACTAGTTTTGAAACACCATGCTCAAGAAACACAATGACAAACTGGAAGAAAAACAGTCTTGAATATTTGAGATTGAGGTTGAAGTTAAATTTCTAAAAACTAGCCAATATTACCTCTATTAAGAGAAGCACCTACACAGACCTTCAACAGACAGGTATCTGAAAAGTATTCACAATCTGATGAAAAGATCAATAGCCTATGCGTAAATTATGCGTAAATTGCACAGTAATACTTTTGAGTTTTTAATGTCAAGTCTTTCAAAATTATGGCTTTTAAAAGCTGCAAATGAAGTCTAGAATCTTTCTGAAGATGTAAGGTCCAGTGGCCAGTTACCTTAACAATCAATTACATTACTCATTGTAGGTACAAAGAACCAGAAAACTAAGAATGCAAAAAAGATATGGAAATACAATTGAATAAAGACAACTTTAGTATCAACTTCCACTTTAATTTTTGAAGGCTATTAGTAAAAACATACATTTTAAGCAGTACAACCTCTTTAAAAAGAATGTTACTCAGCACTCCTCTTACCTTTCTTGTTAATAGACTTTTACGTCTCATTCCACAAGCCTCTAGTTGTAACCTTCCTCTCAATGCTAATTCAATTAACATACAGCCACGTAATCCAGATGATATACAGTCATTCCAAAATGATGTGTAACCCTATTAAAAAAAGAAATAAAACAAAATAGCTAATTTACCTTGAATTCAGAGTCAAAAACAGAAATATTCTCAGCCAAAGTCATATTTAATGCCTTTTACCTTTCCTGTCTTTCTATAATAATACACTGAAAAAATACAATTAACATAAATTACTAATCAAGAATTTTCAGGGGTTTATCTTTCCACCACTTATTCTTACATACAAACAACAAATAACTTTAGAGGTCATAAGTTTAGAAACATAACTCACATTTCACCAAGCTGTGTGTTTATTAGGTTCTTTCAGAACCCTGCAAACTCCACCAAGGAATACTCAGTTAACCTCAGATTATAGTGATTTATTACATGTGGACATGTTAAGAAGCTCAGGGAAAGACAACCTAGCCAAGTTAGCTTCACAGAGAATTAGAATACCATTCATTTATTGCTGTTTAGGATAAAACCACAAGGTTAATCCAAGCACTTTGGGAGGCTGAGCCAAGACAATGGCTTGAGCCCAGGAGTTTGAGACCAGCCTGGACAACATAGTGAGATCCTGTTTCTACCAAAAAAAAATTAATTAGCTAGGTGTGGTGCTGCACACCTGTAGTCCCAGCTACTCAGGAGGCTAAGGCAGGAGGACCACTGTGTCCAAGAATTCAAGGCTACAGTGAGCAATAATTACACCAACACACTGCAGCCTGGGCAAAACAGTGCGACATTGTCTCTTAAAATACACACACTGTTAATTTTGTAAGAAGATATTAGAAAAACACATATGCGCCCACAAACAAATGGATGGCTATAGGCCTAAAATTCTCAATAATAAACAGTATGATAATCAGATTGGCCCCAAGGGAGAATGTAAGGGCAGCATCCACGGTGGAAGAACAGCCAGACATAAGGAGGTTGAGAGACATCTAGAGATCTGGGATACTGGTCAAGCAGGCATCACCAGATGAGGTCAGGACACTGTAACAGCAAACAACTGGGGTTGTTCAAATTACAAAGCCACAAATCTTGCCAGCAGGATTGCCAGTTATCAATTTAAGATACCCAGTTCTCATGAGACAGCAGAAGCTATAAATAACTCTCATTAAGGCTCAGAACAGGGTAACACAATTTTGGTAGGAGAACAGGCCAATTCAATCTCTGAAGAATGGAGGGCCCAGGATTAGGAAGGCCTGGCCCTCATCTCTGGCACTTTTCCAAGGTCAGTCCTGGCACTTTGCCAGGCCTGAGTAGTGAGCTTGTGTTTCAGAAGATGACTGACCATTGAGGTCCATCAAACTTCATTTTTCATACAAGGAGTTAAATTGGCCTCACCAAGCTACCACTTCTGAGAATGTGACCTTTGGGAAAATAACAATTTTTTTTTTTTTTTTTTTTTTTTTTTTTTGAGACGGAGTCTCGCTCTGTCACCCAGGCTGGAGTGCAGTGGCGCAATCTTGGCTCACTGCAAGCTCCGCCTCCCGGGTTCACGCCATTCTCCTGCCTAAGCCTCTCCGAGTAGCTGGGACCACAGGCGCCCGCCACCACGCCCGGCTAATTTTTTTTTGTATTTTTTAGTAGAGACGGGGTTTCACCGTGGTCTCGATCTCCTGACCTCGTGATCCGCCCACCTCGGCCTCCCAAAGTGCTGGGATTACAAGCGTGAGCCACCGCGCCCGGCCGGGAAAATAACAATTTAAAGGAGGCACAAGGGGATAAATAAAAACATCAGTGTTAAGAGATGTGAGGTATAAGCAGCAGACACTGACTGGATTTTAGGGAATCATTTTAAACTTAGGGTTGGGGCCTGATCAAATGAAGATTATCAGAGATTTGGCAAAGTGGCTAATAATACCAGCACTTCATAGAGGTTAGGTAAAATGCGTGACTTCTGTGTCCATGAAATTAACGCCCTAGGAAGCCTGAGAATGAATTCCACATGAAATTAAAGTTACAGATATCTGGCTTTGACTGGCCTGGACATATAAACAGAGTTCCTAAATGAGCCTCTACAAACTGTAAACAACAGAGAACACCTCATAAAGCAATAATGGACGTGAACAGCCCTACAGCCTGCAAACTCCAGCTGAACAGTACCTGGAAGCTTACATTTGATAGCAGAGAACTAAAATATGTCTCAATCTCAATTGCTCCTAGAGTAATGGCATACCCAGAGATATCAGCAAAATGGGGTCTTTAGTAACAGACTTCAGAGATCTGAATTTAGTGAATGGCTTTAGGCATCATCACATGCTTAAACAGAATTGGATTCACATGGGAAAGTACATGTATGGGAATGGACAGTTCTGTACCACAGCTCCTAGGACTCGTCAGCAATATTCCAAAGATAAATTAAGCCAACGAAGACACACCAAACAACAGAAAAGTACAGTATGTTGATAACCTCCTGCTAAAATCCATGTCATAAAAGCAGGATCAAAAATTAACCACAGGGTTGCCAGGCGCAGTAACATACACCTGTAATCCCAGCACTTTGGGAGGCAGAGGCAAGCGGATTGCTTGAGCCCAGGAATTCCAGACCCCTGGGCAACATGGTGAAACCCCATCTCTACAAAAAACACAAAAATTAGCCGGGCATGGTGGCACCCATCTGTTGTCCCAGCTACTTGGAAGGCTGAGGTGGGAGAATCACCTGAGCTCAGGAACTTGAGGCTGCAGTGAGCCATGATCACACCACTGCACTCCAGCCTGGGTGACAGGAGTGAGACCCTATCTCAAAAAAAAAAAAAAAAAAAAAAAAAGATAAAATATGTGAAGAAGGTTAGTAACCGGCAGTATCAAGCAGTTTATGACTGTAGTCATAATTAGTTCCTATGTTCTAAAATATAAGGATGGGAGAGGGCAGAGACATCCCAAGTAGGATGGGCCATACACTACCAGATCTCCATCTGCCTGATTCCCTTTATTCTTTCAAGTGGCTCAATTTGAATGGTAGGAAAGGGTATTGTTTATTAAGTCTCCTAAAACTGCAAACACTGAGAAGAGTTCTCACCATTCCAGTTAAGAGATACAGTTCTGCTCTTAAGTGCCTACTTACCCAGAAGCTTTTTGTTAAGAAGGAACTCAAAAGGTTGGCAACCCAAAATGAAATGTAATAAAAATATTTTGTACAAAGATCGTAAGAGGGATATAACCAGAAGTATAAGATTTTCCTTATATGGGCTGGGCGCGGTGGCTCACGCCTGTAATCTCAGCACTTTGGGGAGCCAAGACGGGCGGATCACAAGGTCAGGAGATCGAGACCATCCTGGCTAACACGGTGAAACCCCGTCTCTACTAAAAATACAAAAAATTAGCCGGGCGCAGTGGCAGGCGCCTGTAGTCCCAGCTACTTGGGAGGCTGAGACAGGAGAATGGCGTGAACCTGGGAGGCAGAGCTTGCAGTGAGCCGAGGTCGCGCCACTGCACCCCAGCCTGGGCGACAGAGCAAGACTCCATCTCAAAAAAAAAAAAAAAAAAAAAAAGATTTTCCTTATATGTTATTAAAAACATTTACAACATGGGAAAATGCTCATAATATATATACCACATGAGAAACAGATAAAAAATTATATTATCTAAAGCAGAAGTATCCAATCTTTTGGCTTCCCTGGGCCATACTGGAAGAATTATTATCTTGGCCCACACATAAAATATACTAACATTAATGACAGCTGATGAGCTAAAGAAAACAAAAAAAAACCCTCATGTTTTAAGAAAGTTTACAAATTTGTGTTGGACCAGATTCAAAGCCGTGGGCCACCTGCGGCTCACAGGCCACGGGTTGGACAAGCTTGATCTAAAATGTAATCTTATTTTGAAATTATATAAACATTAATACATATGTATATCATAGGTTTGTATTTACAAAAAAACTTATAAATGTTCATATCCTTTGACACAATTCTTATGGGCCTTTAGTTAGAAAATACTGTGCACAAAAATATATGTACAAATATAATGATCACACCATTATCATAGTAAAACACACAATCTAAAAACAAAAAAAAGGGAATAAACTCAGCGCTTCCCAAACTTTCCTGACCTTGAAGCATTTTAATTTACAGTATACTTTTAACAGCCTACAGAATATTACAATTCTATGAAAATCAGTTTTAAAAGTCCTGGTGCAGGAGGCGGAGGCTGCAGCGAGCCGAGATCGCACCACTGCACTCCAGCCTGGCGACAGAGCGAGACTTCATCTCAAAAAAAAAAAAAAAAAAAAAAAAGAAATCCTGGTGCAGAAGGTTATTACAAAACATGAAAAATTATGAAATCGTGTGTGTGTGTGTGTGTGTGTGTGTGTGTGTAGAGAGAGACAGAGAATAGTCCCATTTTTAAGGGAGATTAGAAGAAAAGTTTTAGCAGCAGTAATGTCTGGTGATTATGGTGATCTTTATTTTCTTTAGGCTTTTCTGTAGATAGTAAAGGAAAACTCGTGGCAAGGAGATAAGTAAGGTTTTCCTTATTGATCAACTATAGTTATAGTTGTTCAAGCTTAAAAGGCAATAGTTATGATAGTGGCAGTAATTTGACATGGGCAAAACACTAGAAGAACTAAAAACTCTCCATGAAAATAACTATGAACCACAAAGTAAAACATATTTGTGAAGTAGTAAAGAACAGTGCTCAAGGGCCCAGACCGCACAAACACCTGGCGATTCAAATCAACTCCAGCTCTACCACATACTATGTAGTTAAATTTCTGAGACTAGTTTTCTTCATATAAAACAAGCTGTGAAGATTAAATAATATATATAAAGCACAACTCCTGGCAAGTAGTAATTATTTAATTATGTACAATTAGAATGGAATGGGGATGGAGGATTGCAAACTCAGTTACTTAGAAAGTACAAAGAACATGACTGAATAAAGAGACCCAGGTGTGGACTGCAGCAAGCTGGACAATGTCCTCTTCCATCTATGTGGGGAAGACAACTTAGCCCTTATCAACTGTTGCCATGTGTAAAATGTGGGCCTACTCTTGCCACATCGTTTTCAAGAGGGCAGAAATGTCTGTTTCTATATATTACTTCCATCTTTGAAAGGATTACAACTCAAGTTTTACTAAACAAAACATATCTGGCAAACCAGTATGCAACCGCTAAACATTTTACAAAACATACTACGTTATATGAATGTTCAGTTACTAGTAGTCTGTATATGCATAAAATACTCGAAATAGTTTCATTTTGTTTTTATGTACAAAATATTTCAAAATGAAATCACTAAAAACACTATATTTTCTATATAAGGTTGAATTCTGGTGTGACCAATGTTTTGGAAATGGCTTTCTAATAGAAATACAGGCCAGGTCCGCATGGTGGCTCACGCCTGTAATCCCAGCACTTTGGGAGGCTGAGGTGGGCGGATCACGATGTCAGGAGATCGAGACCATCCTGGCTAACACGGTGAAACCCCATCTCTACTAAAAATACAAAAAATTAGCTGGGCGCGGTGGTGGGCACCTGTAGTCCCAGCTACTCGGGAGGCTGAGGCAGGAGAATGATGTGACCCTGGGAGGCGGAGCTTGCAGTGAGGCGAGATCGCGCCAATGCACTCCAGCCTGGGCGAGAGAGCAAGACTCTGTCTCAAAAAAAAAAAAAAAAAAAAATACAAAATTACCCAGGCGTGGTGGCGCATGCCTGTAATCCCAGCTACTCAGGAGGTTAAGGCAGGAGAACTGCTTGAACCTGGGAGGCAGAGGTTGCAGTGGGCTGAGATCGCACCACTGCACCCCACCCTGGGCAACAAGAGCGAAACTCCATCTCAAAAAAATGGAAAAAAGAAAGGTGATTGTACTTGCCAAATCTAACTGGACCAGGATGAACAAATTAAGTCTCCCTCCTGAGTATATGAACTTGCCATACTGAATCAGTTATATGGGCATGGCACTGGAGCTGTACTGGTTGTGTGGATTCAGAAGCTACTGGCCATTTCCACAAATGCAGAGAATGAAGGTAACAGAAAGGAAAACAGAAAACAAATGCAGAGTAGAAATGAGAGATGATGCAATATGAGGCAAACCAAGACATACAGAGACAGAGAGGCAGACAGGCACATACACAGAATAGCATGTTTGTTGTTTTAAGCTGTGATGCTTTGTTATGCAGTAAGATAATTAACATAGTGGATGCCCAGGGCTGGCAAAATGGGAAAAGGGAGAGGTAATGGCTAAAGGAGATGAGCTTTCTTTTGGAAGTGATAAAAATATTCTAAAATTGATTATGGAGGTGGTTGTACAAATCTGAAAACCTTGAATTGTACACTTCAAATGACTGAATTGTATGGCATATGAATTATATCTCAGAGCTGTTACAAAAAAACATTCTATAAAGTCACTTCTGAAATCTTACATGAAATTTTGATTATGTCAAAAATTAAGAATCAAAAAGTTCTTGACAAAAATAATCAAGAGAATGAAGGTGACTTTAGGTAAAAGCAGATTAAAAAGACTAGACAAGAAAAGGTATCTACAGATATAAGAACTGTTAAAGAAGTAGTAAGGCTGGGCACTGTGGCTCACACCTGTAATCTCAGCACTTTGGGAGGCCGAGGCGGGCAGATCACCTGAGGTCACGAGTTCAAGACCAGCCTGGTCAAGGCGGCAAAACCCCATCTCTACTAAAAATACAAAAATTAGCCAGGTGTGGTGGTTCACGCCTGTAATAGCAGCTACTCGAGAGGCTGAGGCAGGAGAATCGCTAGATCCCGGGAGGCAGAGGCTGCAGTGAGCCACTGCACTTCAGCCTGGACAATAGAGTGAAACTGTCTCAAGAAAAAAAAAAAAAAAAAAAAGGAGTAGTAAAACTGCATTTGCTGGTGATATTGTTGGATATTTAGAAAAACTCATGAGAGTAAATGGAAAAATTACTATAGATAGGAGTTTAGTAGCCAGATTATATAAAATGAAACATCAGTTGTCATATACAAACAAAATACACATGTTGAAATACTAAAAAGTTAAAATATAATTGAAAAGACCTTTACAACAGCAACAAAAAGAACAAAAAATACCAAGGCAAAACCTATATGAAGAAAAATTTAAAGTCTCTTGAAAGACTTAAAAATAGACTTGAATAATAGAAAGATATTTCATTCTTATATACAAAGTCTCAGCATTATCATCAGTTACTCCTAAGTTAACAAATGTAATATCCCAATAAAAATAGCAACAGATTTTCCCTGGAGCTATACAAGTTAAAAATAAAAGTTCCTAAAGAAAAAAAAAAAAAAGAATAGCCAGGAAAACTTGGGGAGATAGCAACATATGTAAGGAACAGAAATTGAAGCCGTCCTACTGGATACTAGAATAGATTTAAAAGTCTCTAAAATTAAAATGATGTCACACTGGCACATGAAAAGACAGACCAACAGAATAAATTCCAGAAACAGACCCAAGAACATACTGAAATCAAATACAGATTGAGTATCCCTTATCCAAAATGCTTGCGACTGGAAATATTATGGAGTTAAGATTTTTTTTCACATTTTGGAATATTTGCATTATACCCAAATCTGAAAATCTGAAATCCAAAATGCTCCAATGAGCATTTTCTTTGATTCTCACGCTGGTGCTGAAAAAGTTTTAGATACTGGAGCATTTACAATTTCAGATTTTCAAATTTGGGATTCTCAATCTGTACATGATAAAAATGTCAACACAAATCAATGTAACATGAAAAGATGAACATTTTAATCAAACATGTTGGGATAACCGGATAGTCATTAGGAAAACCATAACTGGATCAGTTCCTTATTACACATCAATATAAATTCCAGATGGATCAGAGGCTGAAATGTAAAGTGAAATAATTAAGTACTAGAAGACAAAATAGGAGTGAAAACCTTTATAATCTGGGAGTGGAAGAAGAAACTTCCCGGCCGGGTGCGGTGGCTCACGCCTGTAATCCCAGCACTTTGGGAGGCCGAGGCAGGCGAATCACGAGGTCAGGAGATCGAGACCATCCTGGCTAACACAGTGAAACCCCGTCTCTACTAAAAATACAAAAAAATTAGCCGGGCGTGATGGTGGGTGCCTGTAGTCCCAGCTACTCGGGAGGCTGAGGCAGGAGAATGGCGTGAACCCGGGAGGCGGAGCTTGCAGTGAGCCGAGATCGCGCCACTGCACTCCAGCCTGGGCGACAGAGTGAGACTCCATCTCAAAAAAAAAAAAAAAAGAAAAAGAAAAAACTTCCCAGCTATTCTCAAAATCTAGGAGCAATAAAAGGGACTACCCATTTTTTTGGCAAAGTTTGCAGGGCAAAAATCATAACAAAGTCACTTATATCACAGACAAATCTCTAGTATATAATTAGTTCCTAAAAATAAAGCTTTTTTTTTTTTTTTTTTTAATATTTTGAGGCCAGACACAGTGGCTTACACCTGTAATCCCAGCACTTTGGGAGGCTAAGGCAGGAGGATCACCTAGGCCAGGAGTTTCAGACCAGCCTGGTAACATAGCGAGAGCTGTCTCTACAAAAAATGTTTTAAAATTAGCTGGGTGTGATAGCACATGTCTGTAGACCTAGCTACTCGGGAGGACTTGAGCCTGGGAGGTTGAGGCTGCAACGGGTTATAATTGCATTAATGCACTCTAACCTGGGTGACAAAGCAAGATCCTATGTCAAAAAACATATATCTTTTGAAATATTCAATTTTTTAAAAGGTAACAGATGATGTTCACAAAAGAAATGGAAATTGCTAAAACATACCAAAAGATGCTTTGTCATTCATAATAAAAATACACATTTAAAATACATGAGACGTTAACAGCAAAAAGAAACCCACCTAAATCAAAAAAAGGCAAAACATGTATATATAAACCATGAATTTGGATAAATAAAATGTAGTATATGCATACAAGAAAACAGGATTCAGTCTTAAAAATTAAAATTCTGACACACAGATCTATGTAAAATTCTGTTACATAGCTACAAAATATGGATGAACTCTGAAGACATTATGCTAAGTGAAATTAGCCAGTCATGAAAAGACAGAATACTCTATGGTTCCACATATACGAGGTGCCTAGAATAGTCAAATTCATAGAGGCAGTGGTTCCCAGGGACTGTGGAGAGAAGGGAATAGTAGCTATTGTTTAATGAGTATAGTTTTGGTATGAAATAATAGAGAAGTTCTGGAGAGGCATAGTGTTGATGATGGCACAGTGTGAATCTACTTAATGCCACTAAACTGTACCATTTAAAAATGTTTTAAATGGTACATTTGATGTTATGCATATTTTACTTTTTTTTTTTTTTTTTGAGACGGAGTCTCACTCTGTTGCCCAGGCTGGAGTGCAGTGGCACGATCTCAGCTCATTGCAACCTCCACCACCCAAGTTCAAGTGATTCTCCTGCCTCAGCCTCCCAAGTAGCTGGGACTACAGGCGTGCACCACCATGCCGGGCTAATTTTTCTATTTTTAGTACAGATGGGGTTTCATTACGTTGGCCAAGCTGGTCTCGAACTCCTGACCTCATGATCCGCCCACCTCGGCCTCCCAAAGTGCTGGGATTACAGGCATGAGCCACTGTGCCTGCCCCCCTGCTTTTTTTTTTTTTTTTTAACTACATGAAATCATGCTTACCTATCAGACTGGCAAAAATCCAAAAGCTTGGCCGGGTGCAGTGGCTCACACCTGTAATCCCAGCACTTTGGGAGGCGAGGCGGGCAGATCACTTGAGATCAGGAGTTCAAGACCAGCCTGGCCAACATGGCGAAATGCTGTCTCTACTAAAAATACAAAAATTAGCTGGGCGTGGTTGCATGTGCCTGTAATCCCAGCTATTAAGGAGGCTGAGGCAGGAGAATCGCTTGAACCCAGGAAGCCAAGGTTGCAGCGAACCGGGATCACACCACTGCACTCCAGCCTGGGCAAGAGAGCAAGACTCAGTCTCAAAAAAAAAAAAAAAAAAAACCAAAAGCTTGACAGTATAGTTGGCAAAAATGAGGGAAACAGGCATTCTCATACACTATGATGTCAAAATGACAGCACTTTTACTGAGGGAAATTTGGGGATCTAGAAAAATCACACATAGATTTACCCTTTAATTTGACAATTCTACTTCTAAGGAATCCACTCTGAAGAAACTACCCCATAAATATGAAACAGTACATGCACATGGTTATTGTGATATTATCTGTAGGAGCAAAAGTTTGGAAACAACCCATAAATCCATCAATAAGGGACTGGATGAATATACTAAGATATATCTACCACATAATGGAATACTATAGAACCATAAAATATTTCTAAGTAATAATGATAGAGAACAGTCTTTAGAATACAACATGTAAAAAGCAAGGTGCACACAGTGTATGTAGTCCATTACCTTGTGTTTGAAGGAGAGGAGCAAGAATATGAATATACGTATAGTTTTGCTAAGAAAATACCAGAAAGATAAACTCCAAACTAACTTTTCAAGAACTACTAACGGAGAAAGGAAAGAATGATGTAGAAGAAAGATGGAAATGAGACTTTTGAATATAACTTGCAATATAATTATATGCACTGAAAACAGAAAAAAAAAAAAAAACTCCTGAAGAATGAAAACAACCATATACTACTTAGTGATAGAACCACAAAGAAAAGCTATTTTAACTTTAGAATACAGTATTTTGACTGCACATTCTTAATAAAAATACTACAAATTTTAAGCTGAACTCAAGTCAATTAGTAGTAATGTTGACATTTTTATTTTGAAACTGTTTTAATACAAGTAGTAAGCCAATGCAAATATTTGAAGAACCAAAATTTTCAGTAAAAAAAAAAGATAAATATAAAACCCAGTAAGTTAAATAAAAATCTATAATGTTAAACTTGAACCAAAAACCACGTAAACAGATTTTTTTTCCTCTAAAATATGTTTGCTAGCTCTGTCCCTTGAGGAAAATATATCCTATCTCTGTATACGAAAGAGTCCTACAAGCAGCAACAACTCGGTAACACTGAGTACACCCAGTGTACTCACACCAGAGTGTGGTCCATTCCCCACCAGATGGAAAACAGGATTCCTTGAAGGAATGACTGATTCCAAGTCTGAAACAGGAAATGTACGAGTTGAGTCCAGGACATTGTGCTGGCCTTGCCAAAAAGCAAGAAATTATCACAGGTTAATAAGCTGTATCACAAAGAACACTGAAACCAACTTAGAAATGAACTCCCATAGGCTAAAAGTGGGACAATTTAAACATCAAGAAGAGTAATTAATATAAGCGAATGAAACACAATGAATAAATATAAAACCACAAGTCATAATTTTAAAAAAGAAAAGAGCCCATACCTCACTAGATACCACCGGAAGTAGCTAAGGCACAAACTCCTAACCCAAAACTTAGTAATTAAAATAAAATTGTGTTTATCCTGCCTTTTAAGTGCATAAAATATACAGGATTATAAAGGAAACCAAATCAGTCATCAAAATATTAAAAATGAATTTGTGATATATGTGCTTTATTAGCAAACAAGTTCTAGTGTCAGATCTAATAACTATTATAATTCCAATGCAGTACTGAGCAAAGACAGTATTCTGAGATATCTGCAATAACTGTAATGTGATATGAAAGTATCTCTGGTCTCTCTAGTGGTGACAAACTCACAGATACTGCTAATACTTCTTTGGCTTGTGGCCTACAATTATAGTTGATGTACATGTTAACTTTCAGCTATAGGTCACTAAAAATAAATTAATTTTTCCCCTCTCAAATGTTTCCTGAATTCTACAGTGACCTCAAACTAAGAATCCCTAAATTAGATGAAAAGTAGGGGAAATTTCCAACAGGCAGATAGGTCTGTCACCAAATGAACTCACTGGTCTTCGAATTCTAAAACCAGACACTGGATGACTCCTGATGCAATGAACATGAAAACACATAGGATTATCTAAGAAGTCATGTTGGCTGGGCGCAGTGGCTCACACCTGTAATCCCAGTACTTTGGGAGGCCAAGGTGGGCAGATCACAAGGTCAGGAGTTCGAGACCAGCCTGGCCAACAGGGTGAAACCCCGTCACTACTAAAAATACAAAAATTAGCCACGCGTGGTGGCATGCATCCCAGCTACTCGGGAGGCCGAGACAGAAGAATCACTTGAACCCAGGAGGCGAAGGTTGCAGTGACCCAAGATCGCACAACTGCAATCCAGCCTGGCTGACAGAGCAAGACTCTGTCTCAAAAAAAAAAAAAAAAAAAAAAAAAAAAAAAAAAAAAAAAAAGTTCTAAAATGTATTATGGTGATGGATACACAACTCTAAATACACTAAAAGTCACTGCATTGTTACCTTTCACTTGTTTTTTTAAAGACAGGGTTTCATTCTGTCACCCAGGCTAGAGTGCAGTGGCTTGATCATAGCTCACTGCAACCTTGAACTCCTGGGCTGAAATGATCTGCCCACCTCAGCCTCCTGAGTAGCTGGGACTATAAGGAGGCACCAGCACACCTGGCTTTGTACTTTTTTTTTTAGCAATGGATCTCACTGTGTTGTCCAGGCTAGTCTCAAATTCCTGGCCTCAAGCAATCCTCCTGCTTTGGTCTCCTCCAAAGTGCTAGGATTACAGGCATGTAATCCTGGATTGTACAGTTTAAATAAGTGAATTATCAATTAAATCTCAATAAAGCTGTTACCAAAAAAACTAAGCCAACAACTCCCCTTAAGCATTTCAAATGACTAAAGAAAGCCCTCAGCTTTCTGATTTTTTTTTAATTAGCAAAAGAGTAAGGCTATAGATGGAATGTTTGTGTCCCCCCAAAACTCTCATGTTAAGATTCTAGCCAGAAGCAGTGGCTCACGCCTGTAATCCCAGCACTTTGGGAGGCCAAGGCAGGCGGGTCACCTGAGGTCTGGAGTTTGAGACCAGCCTGAGCAACATGGAGAAACCCTGTCTCTACTAAAAATATAAAATTAGTGGGGCATGGTGGCACATGCCTGTAATCCCAGCTACTTGGGAGGCTGAGGCAGAAGAATTGCTTGAACCCAGGAGGCGGAGGTTGCGGTAAACCAACATCGCGCCACTGCACTCCAGCTGGGCAACAAGAGTGAAACACCGTCTCAAAAAAAAAAAAAAAAAAAAAAAGATTCTAACCCCTAATAGGGTCTCTGGAGTCTCTGGAAGGTGATTAGGTCATGAGGGCAGAAGCCTTATGAATGGAATTAGTGCCCTTATAAAAGAGGCCCCAGAGAGTCCCTATGCCCTTCTGCCATGTGAGGATGCAATAAGAAGACAACCAGGAAGCAGGCCCTCACCAATTTCTTGTTCTTGAACTTCCCAGACTCCAGAACTGTGAGAAATAAATTCCTGTTGTTAGCTGGGCACGGCAGCTCACTGCCTGTAATCCCAGCACTCTGGGAGGCTGAGGTGGGCGGATCGCCTGAGGTCAGGAGTTTGAGACTAGCCTGGTGGTCTCAGCCATGGTGAAACCCTTTCTCTAGTAAAAATACAAAATGAGCCAGGTATGGTGGTGTGCACCTGTAATCCCAGCTACTTGGGAGGCTGAGGCAAGAGAATCACTTGAACCTGGGAGGCAGAGGTTGCAGCGAATGGAGACTGCGCCACTGCACCCCAGCCTGGGTGACAGAGCGAGATTCTGTCTCAAAAAAAAAAAAAAAAAAAAAACTGTTGTTTATAAGTCACACTGTCTATTGTGGTAGTCCCAACCCTTTTGGTGCCAGGGACTGGTTTCAGGGAAGACAATTTTTTCCACGGACTGGAGAGGGGAGGGGGATGGTTTCGGGATGAGCCTGTTCCACCTCAGATCCTATGGGGCATTAGTTAGATTCTCATAAGGAATGCCTACCTTAGATCCCTCATCACATGCGCAATTCATAACAGGGTTCACACTCCTATAAGAATCTAATGGCTGCTGCTGATCTGACAGGAGGCGGAGCTCAGGCAGTAATGCTCGCTTGCCCGCCCCTCACCTCCTGCTGTGCAACCTAGTTCCTAACAGGCCACAGACCAGTACCGGCCCACAGCCCGGAGGTTAGAGATCCTTGGTCTGTGGTATTCTGTTACAGCAGCCCAAATAAACTAAGACAGATAAAACCAGTAAAATAACTAAATAATGATTGGATTTGGGTGCCATCTACACATGTAAGTTACTGGTAGTAACCTAGTTATGATTATGTTTTAAAAGTTCCCTTTTAAGCAATTTGTAACCCAGAATATATTTTTTCACAGAAGTAACAGCCAGGCCCCTCAGGGCCTCTATTCTCATGGTCTTCACTCAAAACCAGGGATCTTATCTGCCACTCCCTGGGAACTTGGACATCAGCAGCCTTAAACCCACAACCTTTCCATGAGAACCAAATCCAACTCAGAAATTCAATCCACAAGTAACTTTTCATCATCCTTATGGGGATTCCAATCCTCAACCTTCCTCCTTGTTTCCCACCAGTCTCCTCCGTTCTTTCCCTCATCCCCACCCAGCACAGTAAGTTACTGTGCACATACCATGTGCAAAGCACTGTTCTGAGTACTAAGTACTGTGGAAGCTCATTTCAACCTTCACAACAACCTTCTGAACTAAGTGCTATTATTATCAATCCCAATTCAAAGATGGGCAAATAAGGCCAGAGTACACTACCTTCAACTACACCCTTATTAGTTTCCTAAACACATCCATTGTTTCCCACTGCATTTAAGTAGCAAAACTCCAGCCCCGGATCAATCCAACTGTCACTTTTTCCATATCTGTACCTGTGTTTCTGAACTGCTGATGTAAAAAAATATTGAAATATCAGTATATAAATGTACTGTCTCCAACTTAAACTAAACCTTTAATGATACTGGGGTTGGGCACAGTGGCTCATGCCTCTAATCCCAGCACTTTGGGAGGCCAAGGCAGGTGGATCACTTAAGGTTAGGAGATTTGAGACCAGCCAAACCAATATAGTGAAACCCCGTCGCTACTAAAAATACAAAATTAGCCAGGCATGGTGGTGCATGCCTGTAATCCCAGCTACTTGGGAGGCTAAGGCAGAAGAATCGTTTGAACCCAGGAGGAGAAGGTTGCAGTGAGCCGAGATCACGCCATTGTACTCCAGCCTGGGTAACAAGCGCGAAACTCTGTCTCAAAAAATAAATAAATAAATAAATAAAATACACACACACACACACACACACATACACACACACACAGCAAAATCAGTTTCCCTACTCAGAGCTCTTACCACTCTCCATATCAGATATTTCAAAACCCCATTCTCCCCAAACCTCTAAACTCAGCTCATTTTCAGATTACTTCACAAAAACAAACCAACTCAATAAACTCAATTTCATACATATCTGCTCTTTTGTCTGGTTACAGTACAGTCTGCCTAAAGCTAATCATATCCCTTCTCTCCTACTTCCAGATTTACCTTTGCTCACAACTCCTGCCCTCCTAAAATACCTTAAATCTCTAACATGTATACTAGCACCTGCCTATTGGCCTTCAAATATTCTCACATTTACCATCATACAAAAGAGACAGACCCGGACCAACCCTGCCCTATCTCCTTTCCATTCACAGCAGACTCAAAGGTATCGTCAGCAAGTCCATCTCCACTACTCTTCCTTCCTCCTCCTGCTGGCTCCACAACCCCCTCTCCTGGCTTTGCTCTGGCAGCTCCTGCTAGGGCTCTTTGTCAGGTTACTCTTCTGCTGCCTATTCCTTCAATGCAGTGCTCTCGGCCACTTACACAGACTTCTCAGGTACTCTCACTTGTTTTCAAAAAAAATTCAAGTAGAAATACATGACAGAAAATTAAAAGTCTCTACTTTCTCTTCCCCTTCCATCCCTCACACATTCCCTCTTCAAGATAATCTCCATTAACATTTGGAATGTATCTTTCCAAATCCTTTTTTAAAGTGCACACAGTCATACTCTGCCATACACTGAGTATCTACTCTATTAAAACTGTGCTAAGCATTCAGTGTACATTCTTTCTAATTCTTAGAAAACCTTGTAAAGTAGGTGCTATTCTTCCAATTTCACAAGATAATGGAACTGAGGCTCAGAGGACCTGCCACACACTGAGTGGCAAAGCAGGAAATGAAATTGGTCTACCTAGCTCCAAAGCCCTGGTTCCTTTTCTGTCTTGCCTTCCAAGACCTGTTTATTTAATGCATGATCTAGGTGTGCTTCCTTTCAGCCCCCTGAAAACAGAAGAGGGTACAGGTTGAATATATCCCTGTACTTGGGACCCGAAGTGTTTAAGATTCTAGATTTGGAATATTTGCAAATACATAATGATAACTTAGTGATGGGACCTAACTCTAAATACAAAATTAATCTGTGTTTCACATATACCTTATACACATAGCCAAATGTAATTTTATACAATATTTTAAATAGTTTTGAGCATGAAA
This sequence comes from Symphalangus syndactylus, assembly GCF_028878055.3. Classification (NCBI taxonomy): domain Eukaryota; kingdom Metazoa; phylum Chordata; class Mammalia; order Primates; family Hylobatidae; genus Symphalangus; species Symphalangus syndactylus. Next base: position 72,157,339 of record NC_072438.2, on the reverse strand, counting down.
CAAAGTGTACCGGGTATAGAATCTTCCACTTGTGATATCATGTCAGCACTGAAAAAGTTTCAAATTTTGGAACCATTTCAAATTTCAGATTTTCAGACTGGGGTGCTTGACTGGTATCACTTTTTTCTTTCCACACCTGCCACTGATCACTTCACAGCAGAGAGCACAAAACAAAGTGTGAGGAGACACTCCCTCTCAAGCAAATGAATTTTTAAGGGCTTTTCACTAGTGGTTTTTTAAAGTATATTTAACAGCATCTTGTAAGTAAGACCGAACTATAAGCTATACAGTCTTTATTCTTCTGTAAGAAACACAAAGGTTTTATTTAATACAAGAGAATAACATTTCAGTTTGCAAAGCCATTTACAAATTATCATCTAGGTTCTACAATGACCTAGTAAAATATCATCACCTTTTTACATCTGAAAAATCTGAGGTTTAGAGAAAGTAAGAAACATGACTACATTCACACTCTAGAGCAGCGATACCTCGAGCCCCAGAGCTGTGACTCTAGATACAGCACTTTTACTACTGCATCATACTGTATTTTAAGTTGAAGACATTTTGACAAGTCCTAGGTAAGTTTTATATCAAGTCACTATAACATTTATTAGATACTGGCCTCTGCATTATTTTCTAAAAGCAGAAAATCATTCCCACTTGAGAGGCTGAGGCATAATGCTGCATAAAGCAAAAACTGTAATTTTTTAAATTCTCAAAATAGACTAAGGTGGGAGGATCACTTGAGCCCAGGAGTTCAAGGCTGCAGTAGGCTATGATTATACAACTGCACTCTAGCCTGGGGGTGATAGAATGAGATTCGGGGGAAAAAAAATTATTGGAACTAATAAATTTCTATTTGTTTAATATATATTTTATTATTAAAATAGAAACAGGGTATTGCTGTGTTGCCCAGGCTGGTCTCGAACTTCTGGACTCAGGCAATCCTCCTATCTTGGTCTCCCAAAGTGCTGGGATTACAGGCATGACCCATCATACCCTGCTGGAAGTAATATATTTCAAGAATAATTTTAACTCAATAAACTCTACTGAGTGCCAAGACATTACTAAACAGAGGTGATAAAGATGACTAATATACAAAGGCACAGAATGAAAAGGAAGAAATATTACAATTCCAATGTGATTATCATAATACTGATATAAATAAAATGGTGTCCCCTCACTCATTCTAAAGACAAACACTTGTGCAATACTAGGCATTGTGCTAGATGCTAGAGATACAATGGTAGGCAAAAAGGATGTGAGAGCAACTAAGAAGTTAGATTAAGGTGAAGAGTCTCACTAGGCAGTAAGAAGTAACTAAGAATTGGCTGCCAGGTAGAAAAAGGCAGAGCCTTACATATAAGGATCCACTAACACAAACATGAAGACCTAAAAAAGTAATCATGGGCTGGGAGCAGTGGCTCACGCCTGTTATCTCAGCACTTTGGGAGGCCGAGGTGGGCGGATCACGAGGTCGGGAGATCAAGACCATCCTGGCTAACAAGGTGAAACCCCGTCTTTACTAAAAATACAAAAAATTAGCCAGGCGTGGTGGCAGGCACCTGTAGTCCCAGCTACTCGGGAGGCTGAGGCACGAGAATGGCGTGAACCTGAGAGGTGGAGGTTGCAGTGAGCCAAGATCGCACCACTGCACTTCAGCCTAGGCAAAAGAGTGAGACTCCGTCTCAAAAAAAAAGTTAATCATGTGATTTCCAGACCATTAAAGAAAAAAGTAATGAAGACCCACAATATGACCATATTTTATAATACACACAGATCTAATAAGATTACATAACGTGTTCTATAATGCAGTCACTACAAATAATGAGACATCATTCTTCTGATTGTGTCATTTGAATTTTTTTCCATGAGCAGATACCATGTAAATCTGTATTTATCTGTGGGAAAGAGAGTTTCTGGGGTGCCAGTTGAGTTGGTCTCTCCTGTGTGAGACATCCATGGGGAGCCATGGGTGGCCTCTGAGGAGAAAAGTCTCCTTAGTGCCTTCATGTCTTTATGCCCCAAGAGCATAACCGCTCAGCAGCATTCCACAGGTTGCTCAGGGAGACAACCCTCCCTTGAGGCAGTGGAGTATAATCAAACATCTCGGCTCCTCCTGAAACCCGCTATCACCCGTTTCAGTCCAGATAAGCTAAAGATCTTAAGTAGTTTAGACACATGCCTTTGCTCAGGGAAATTCACAGAAACTGCTATACATTTTATTGAATGACTCACAAGTTCTCCTTCATTGATTAATCCTTTCTTCATCCCTTCCTCCCCCCTCCCATCTGCCCTAAGAACAAAAAGCTCCTTTGTCTCCACCAGATTCCGGGTACCTACTGGGTGGTACGCGGCTGGTTTCCCCGACATCTGGCGCCCAACACGGGGCTCCCCATAATCTCTACAAATAAGCCGGTGAAGAAATGCCAGAGCATGGAAAGTGGAGGACGACTGATGAAGGACGCCCGAGTACATTTTCACTTCAGGCTCTACAGGTAAGTAGGGCGTTTGGAGAATTCCAGGGTTACCTCAGGAAAATATGGGTCAGGCTGAAAGTAAGTTTACTAATTACTTAAGCCTGGTGCGGCAGTTATTGCACGATGGGGGGCTAATTGTGAGTACCCAAAATCTCACATCTTTGTTCCATCTCGTAGAAAAGTATTCTCCTTGGTTCCCAGAATATGGAACCATGGATGTAAAAGATTGGGACAAGGTTGGATCAGACTTAAAACGAGCTCAACAAGAGGGCCACGATATTCCCTTCTCCACTTGGTCTGTGTGGTCGGCAATTAAAACAGCACTAGAGCCCTTCCACACTGAGGAGGATGACGAGTTTCAGGATGATATAGAAAAGTTTAATAATCAGGAGTCTGATGGCCAGCAAAGTGAACCATCACAGTCTAGTTTTAAAAAGGGGGAGAAACGGGAAGCTATATATGCTAACCTCCAAAAACTTAAGAAACAGTTCCACCTACTGCAGAAACAGTGCCACCTACTGCGCCTTTACGGGAAGGTCCAGAATGGCCACCCCTGCCTCAGCCTTATGAATTTTTGGAATGGGAGCCTGAGACGCAGCTTGCCGCTCCCACTGTTGCATGCCCTGCCATTAACTATGGCGAAGGGAAGCTTCAGGCTCACCCAACAGCCAATCATGGTGAGGGAATGATCCAGGCTTGTCCACCTCTTAATTATGGTAGAAGAATGCTGTGAGCCAGCCCAAATACAAATTACAGCACAGGGACAATCCAGGCATCCATTTGCCAGGCATGAGAAATGGGGGATTTGGATGCTTGGCAGTTTCCGGTAATTATTTCACCAGCTGAGGAGCCCAGAGAACATGCTCAAGCACGCTGGGAGCCATTTCCTTTTAAAATATTAAAAGACTTAAGTGTACATATCCATCCTATCAACAACAAAAATGGCCAGACGCAGTGGCTCACGCCTGTAATCCCAGCACTTTAGGAGGCCGAGACGGGCGGATCATGAGACCATCCTGGCTATCACGGTGAAACCCTGTCTCTATTAAAAATACAAAAGGTGGGCCGGGCGCGGTGGCTCAAGCCTGTAATCCCAGCACTTTGGGAGGCCGAGGCGGGCGGATCACGAGGTCAGGAGATCGAGACCATCCTGGCTAACACGGTGAAACCCCGTCTCTACTAAAAATACAAAAAATTAGCTGGGCGTGGTGGCGGGCGCCTGTAATCCCAGCTACTCAGGAGGCTGAGGCAGGAGAATGGCATGAACCCGAGAGGTGGAGCTTGCAGTGAGCCGAGATCGTGCCAGTGCACTCCAGCCTGGGGGACAGAGAAAGACTCCGTCTCAAAAAAAAAAAATACAAAAGGTGGCGGGCGCCTGTAGTCCCAGCTACTCAGGAGGCTGAGACAGGAGAATCGCTTGAACATGGGAAGCACAGCTTGCAGTGAGCAGAGATCGTGCCACTGCACTCCAGTCTGGGTGACAGAGTGAGACTCTGTCTCAAAAAAAAATAAAATAAAATAAAATAAAATAAAATAAAATAAAATAAAATAAAATAAAATAAAGTAAAATAAATTAAAATAAAATATTAAAAGACTTAAAGCAAGCAATTGGACAATATGGGCCAAATTCTCCTTATGCTTATTCCTTGTTACAATCTGTGGCTTATAACCAGCACTTAATACCTAGGGATTGGGAGTCATTAGCCCAATCCACCCTGTCCCCCACTGAATTTCTCCAATTTAAAACCTGGTGGACAGATGAAGCAACAAATCAGGCACACAGAAATGCTCAAGCCCAACCTCCCGTTAACATCACATCTGATCAATTGCTTAGAATCAGACAGGCATGGGATACTCTAAATCAACAGATGATAATGGGTGATGAGGCTGTTGATCAGCTCAGAACTATATGCCTAAGAGCCTGGGAAAAAAATTCACGACCCTGGTACTACTTATCCTTCTTTTAACTCAGTTCGACAAGGTCCAAGGGAGACTTACCCAGATTTTATCGCCCATTTGCAAGACGAGGCTCAAAACACTATTTCGGATTCTCATGCCAGAAAAGTGATCGTTCAGCTGCTTGCTTATGAAAATGCTAATACAGAATGTCAGGCAGCAATTAGACTTATTAAGGGAAAGGCAGACCCAAATGAGGAAAAAACTTTAAGTGAATACATTAAAGCCTGCGATGGCATTGGGGGGCACTTATATAGGGCCAGCCTCCTTGCTCAGGCAATGGCTGGACTAAGGGTAACAAAAAACACATGAGTGTTCCCTAGATTTTGCTATAATTGTGGACAGATAGGACATACAAAAATAGAGTGTACAAAGAGCCAAAAAAGGCAAAACTCAGGAGGAAAAAGCAGAGAACCAGGTACCTGTCGTACATGTAAAAAGGAAAACACTGGGCTAATCAATGTTATTCAAAGTTTGATAACAGCGGACAGCCCTTGCCGGGAAATGGACAGAGGGGCTAGCCCCGGGCCCCGATTCAAAACAGGGCATTCCCAATTCAGGATGGGACATCCCCGACTCCAAACAGAATGTGCCCAGCCCAGTCTATCCCTGTACAAATGTACAACAGTTGTCCCCCTCCACAGCTAAAAGCGGGGCAGTAGATTTATGCTGTACCAGAGCCGTATCCCTCCTTCCTGGGGAGCCTCTTAGGAAGGTCTGAACAGGAGTTTACGGCCCATTGCCAAACGGCACAGTAGGACTTATACTGGGAAGGTCCAGCTTAAAGTGAATTCACGTACATACTGGAGTAGAGGACTCTGATTGCCAGGGCGAAATCCAAATTATCTCCTCCACTGTTCCCTAGAGTGCTAATCCAGGTGACAGAATAGCTCAACTGTTGCTTTTACCATATGTTAAGTTAGGAGAACGCTCAGAAAAAAGAACAGGAGGATTTGGAAGCACAAATTCAGCAGACAAGGCTGCCTACTGGGTAAATCAAGTCTCTGACAACAGACCTATTTGTATGGTCACTATTCAAAGAAAACAATTTGAGGGTCTGGTCGACAGAGGAGCAGATGTGTCGATCATAGCTCTTTATCAATGGCCAAAAAACTGACCCAAATAAAAGACCCCAGTGGGTCTTTTTGGGGTCAGAACTGCTTCAGATGTTTTCCAAAGTACTTTTATCTTACCATGTCTTGGTCCAGAAGAACAGGAAGGCACAATACAATCTCTAATTACATCCATTCCTGTTAACTTATGGGGGAGAGATCTGCTTCAGCAATGGAGCACAGAAATTTCAATCGCTTCTCCCCTGTACAGTCAAGCTAGTCAAAAAATAATGTCAAACACGGGCTATGTTCCTGGAAAAGGCCTAGGAAAAAAGGAGACGGGCATTATTGAACCCATACAGGTTACCGTAAAAAATGACCGAAAAGGATTAGGTTACCATTTTTAGGGGCAGTCACTGTTGAGCCTCCAAATCCTAATCCCTTAAAATGGAAGACCCAAAATCCTGTTTGGGTTGAGTAGTGGCCACTTTCTCAGGAAAAATTAGGGGCCTTACAGGAATCAGTCAAAGAGCAATTAAACAAAGGAAACATTGGGCCCAATTTTCTCCATGGAATTTGCCAGTGTTTGTAATAAAGAAAAAATCTGGCAGATGGCGCATGCTAACCGATGCTAACCGACTTACAAGCAGTCAATGCACTCATCCAGCCAATGGGGGCCCTGCAGCCAGGGCTTCCATCCCCCACCATGATTCCTAGAGACTGGCCATTAATAATTATAGATTTGAAAGACTGCTTTCTTACCATTCCTCTAGCAGAGTCTGATTTTGAGAAATTTGCTTTTACCCTGCCGCAGGGTATGTTGAATAGTCCTACTATTTGTCAAACTTTTGTGGGGAAGGCTATTCAACCTGCAAGAGATCAGTTTCCAGATTCCTGTATCATTCATTATATGGATGACATATTGTGTGCAGCCAAAAATCGAGACCAACTTATCCAGTGTTATTCATATTTACAGGAGGTGGTAGCCAATGCTGGATTGCTCACAGCACCATATAAAATTCAAAAGGCCACTCCTTTCCAATATTTGGGAATGCAGGTTCAGGAAAGGGCAATTAAACCCCAAAAGGTTCAAATTTGAAAACACTCTCTGAAAACTTTTAAGTGATTTTCAAAAATTGCTAGGAGATATCAGCTGGATTCAACCTACTTTGGGAATCCCTACCTATGCTATGTCTAATCTGTACTCTATCTTAAGAGGAGACCCTGCTCTCAATAGTAAATGAGAACTGACTCCCGAGGCTGCCGAAGAAACAAATGACTGAAGAAAAAAAACACAACAGTCCCAGGTTAACAGACTCAAGTTTATCATTACAGTTCCTTGTGTTCCCCACTCTCCATTCTCCTACAGGCGTTATAGTTCAGATAGAGGACTTAGTTGAATGGTCTTTTCTGTCTTACAATACTGTCAGAACACTCACAGTACACTTGGACCAGATCGCAATCTTGATTGGGCAAGCTCGCCTTAGAGTTGTTAAACTTTGTGGCTCAGATCCAGATAAGATTATAGTTCCAATGAACAAAAATCAGATTTGGCAAGCCTTTGTTAATTCAGTCAATTGGCAAATAAATTTAGCTGGCTTCACTGGAGTCCTTGACAATCATTATCCAAAAAACAAAATTTCTCAGTTTTTAAAGCTAACAACATGGGTTCTTCCAAAAATTACCTGTAGTGCTCCACTGGAAGGAGCAGTGACTGTGTTTACAGATGGCTCTAGCAATGGAAAAGCAGCTTATGTAGGACCTAAAAACGGAATTATTCAAACTGACTTTCAGTCGGCACAGAGGGCTGAATTACAGGCAGTTATAGCTGTTAGAAGACTTTAAGCAACCTGTAAATATTGTCTCCGATTCAGCTTATGTCGTTCAAGCCACTCAATACATAGAAACTACACTAATTAAATCACTTGTGGATGAACAACTTATCAGCTGTTTTCTTCTTTACAAAAGGCAGTGCATGATCGCTGTTTTCCTTTCTGTATTACGCACATTCGAGCACACACTAATCTTCCTGGGCCCCTTGTAAGGGCTAACGATGAAGCTGATTTACTGGTTTCCACTGTGCTTACTAATGCCCAATATTTTCACTCCCTAACACGTTAATGCAGCAGGACTTAAACAAAAATATCAAATTACTTGGAGACAGGCAAAAGACATTGTGCAACATTATCCTCAATGCCAGGTACTACAACTGCCACATGAAGGGACTGGTGTTAACCCACGGGGATTAACCCCCAATATGCTGTGGCAAATGGACGGAACCCATGTACCTTCATTCGGGAAACTTTAACACGTCCATGTTACTATAGATACCTTTCGTATGGGAAACTTGCCAAACAGGTGAAGTGGCTGCTCATATTAAAAGACATTTACTTTCCTGGTAGGTCAAGAGATCGAGACCATCCTGGCTAACACGGTGAAACCCCGTCTCTACTAAAAATACAAAAAAAAAATTAGCTGGGCGTGGTGGTGGGCACCTGTAGTCCCAGCTGAGGCTAAGGCAGGAGAATGGCGTGAACCTGGGAAGCGGAGCATGCAGTGAGCCGGGATCCCACCACTCCACACCAGGCTGGGCGACAGAGCGAGACTCCGTCTCAAAAAAAAACACTTCAATTTGTTGTATACATGACCTCTAATTGGACAGTCCCATTGCAGAGTTGTGTTAAACCTCCTTTTATGTTGACAGTGGGAAAAATTAACATCCTACCTGACTCTCAAACCATATCATGCCTCAACTGTCGTCTTTTTACCTGCATTAATTCTACCTTTAATAAAGATAATAGCACTTTACTGGTTTGGGCCCGAGAAGGAGTTTGAATATCTGTTTCCCTCAATAGACCTTGGGAGGCTTCTCTCTCCATACATATTATCACTGAAGTACTACAAGGAATACTTAATAGATCAAAGTGATTCATATTTACTTTAACAGCTGTGATCATGGGCCTTATCTGTCACAGCTACTGCTGCTGCTGCTGGTGTTGCTTCACACTCTTCTACTCAAACTGTAGGCTTTGTGGATAGTTGGCAGAAAAATTCTTCTAAGCTTTGGAATTCCCAAAGCCAAACAGATCAAAACTTGGCACATCAAATTAATAACCTCCATCAAACAGTAATTTGGATGGAAGATCGGATTACGAGCTTGGAGCACAGAATTCAAATGAAATGTGATTGGAATACTTCTGATTTTTGTATTACTCCTAGCTCTTATAATGCCACTGAACACCATTGGGAGACGATTAGACATCACCTACAAGCAAAAGAAGTTAATTTAAAACTAGATATTGCTAAACTGAAAAAACAAGTCTTTGAGGCATCTCAGGCTCATCTCACCCTGTTGCCTGGAGCTGATATTCTTGCTGGAGATATTCTTGCTGGATGGCCTTTCTAATACCAATCCTTTAAAGTGGATTAAAACCATAGGTGGATCAACAATTGCAAATTTTATTTTAGTTGGTGTCTGTTCATGCTGTTGGTTTTTAAGTCTACAGATGCAGATGGCGCCTTGGAAGAGAAGCCAGACACCATGAACAAGCCATGACAGAAATGGCAATTATTAATAATAAAAAAAAAAGAATAAAGACAAAAAAGGGGGACATGTGAGAAAGAGAGTTTCTGGGGTGCCAGTTGAGTTGGTCTCCCGTGTGAGACACCCATGGGGAGCCATGGGCAGCCTCTGAGGAGAAAAGTCTCCTTATTGCCTTCGTGTCTTTATGCCCTAAGAGCATAACCGCTCAGCGGTATTCCACAGGTTGCTCAGGGAGATAACACTCCCTTGAGGCAGTGGAATATAATCAAACATCTTGGCTCCTCCTGAACCCGCTACCACCTATAAGCTACCAGATAAGCTAAAGATCTTAAGTAGTTTAGACACATGCCTTTGCTCAGGGAAATTCATAGAAACCGCCACTGCTATACATCTTACTGAATGACTCACAAGTTCTCCTTCACTGATTAATCCTTTCTTCATCCCTTCCTCCCCCTCCCATCTGCCCTAAGAACAAAGAGCTTGTAAACCAATAAGTTAGGCGGAGCCCGAGAGCTCTGGGCTGAGAGTAAGCCTCTGATGCTCCGGTCCCCTGGACCTGCCTTTTAAACACTTATTCTGTCTCTTTCTAACTCCTTTGTCTCTGCCGGACTTGGGGTACCCGCTGGGTGGTGTGGGGCTGGTTTCCCCAACATTTATCAACTTGGGAAGATGGTCACTATATGTAATTAAGAGAAAAAGGGTTACAAAGCAGTCTTAAGATACTTCCCCCATCCCTTTTTTTTAAGTAAAAATGAACAAGGGCAAACTCATTTAAAACAAGACTGGAAGAATAATACATACCAAGATGTTACTTTCCAATTTCCTTCACTTGCCTTTCTTCAATCCATTCAGGAGTTGTTGTTTGAGACAGAATGTTGCTCTGTTACCCAGGCTGGAGTGCAGTGGCGTGATCATGGCTCACTGCAGCCTCAACCTCCTGGGCTCAAGTGATCATCCCACCTTAACCTGCCAAGTAGCTGGGACTAAAGGGATGCACCACCACACTTAGCTCATTTTTTTTTTTTTAATTTTTTGTAAAGACAGGGTCTCACTGTGTTACCCAGGCTGGTCTCTAAGTCATCTTCCCACCTCAGCCTCCCAAAGTGTTGGAATTACAGGCATAAGCTACTACATCTGGCTAGTTTTTTTTTTTTTTTTTTAATGAAGACTGAGCATATCACTCCCCAAAAATCCATCCATGGTTTCCCAATGGCACTCAGTATGAAAATACAAAACCCTTAACCTGACTTGTAAGGCCTTGTGCAGTCTGGTCCTGTCTGACACTATCTCATGCCTTTCTTCCGGTCATCCCACTCCTGCCACCTAGACCAGCTTTCCATTCCTCAAACAAAAACAAGCTCTCTCTCGCTTCAGGGCCTTGAGTATTCAAGACCTACTGTACTTCAGACCTATTGTACTAGTAGGTCTGTCTTCACTGGACTTGGTTCCTACTCATCCTGTGGGTCTCTGCTTAAATACCATTTCCTTAGAAAGATTGTCCCTGTGCCCTCCCCCACACACCCATTCTCACACAGTATCTTCTAATTTTCCTTCACAACTATTACAGTTTGTAATTATGCAAATACATACATACATCTGTTTATATATGCATTTGTCTTCCACAGAACAGTGCCCAGCATATAGCAGACAATAAATGAAAGTAGAATTCTGAATGAACACAAGGAGAACTATGGGTTTTATTTTTATTTTTTGCAATCTATATCTTCTAAATCTTTTTCTACAATTAACATAGACAGCTTGCTAATAATTAAGACAGTATTTCTACCCTACTGGTTCCTCAAACTCAAACTAATATTCTTCTCTCCTAAGCTTTAATGATTGTGAAATCCTAAGAATTCTTCTATAAAAAATCTTTCTGATCAATCCTGTTTGCTCTATCCAAGACCCGAGCACCAAATTTCACAAGTTCTAATAACCTCAAGCCTACTAACAATCTTCCTGTCTCCAGTTTTTCCATCTACCAATCCTTTCTAAACACAAAACAGTCTTCTAGCCAGGGCACAGTGGTTCACGCCTGTTATCCCAGCACTTTAGGAGTCCAGGACAGGCAGACTGCTTGAGCCCAGGAGTTTGAGAGTAGCTTGGGCAACATGACGAAGCCCCATCTCTACATAAAATACAAAAATTAGCCAAGCGGGCCGGGCGCGGTGGCTCACACTTGTAATCTCAGCACTTTGGGAGGCCGAGGCAGGCGGATCACGAGGTCAGGAGATCGAGACCATGGTGAAACCCCGTCTCTACTAAAAATACAAAAAAATTAGCCAGGCGTGGTGGCGGGCGCCTGTAGTCTCAGCTACTCGGAGAGGCTGAGGCAGGAGAATGGCGTGAACCCAGGAGGTGGAGCTTGCAGTGAGCCGAGATTGCGCCACTGCACTCCAGCCTGGGCGACAGAGTGAGACTCTGTCTCAAAAAAAAAAATTAGCCAACCATGGTTGTGCATGCCTGTAGTCCCACTACTCAGAAGCTGACGTGGGAGGACCATTTGAGCCCGGAAAGCAGAGGCTGCAGTGAGTCGAGATCGCGCCACTGCACTCCAGCCTGGGATGACAGAGTGAGACTCTGTCTCAAAACAATAAAAATAAAAATAAAAATAAAAATAAACTTACAGCTTTCCTTCTACTCTCTTATACGTACCAGTCATGATTAAGACTACAGAGACTGTGAAAGGGAACCATACTTTACTTGTATAATGTTTCTAGCCCAGCACTCTGAAACTGCCCAGATCATAAAGGACCCTCAACTATTTGAGGACAAGCAGACAAAGAAGAGATTAATGGATAGGTGGGTGGATGGATAAATAGAACATTATAAGTTCAAATTTTACAAACAATTTCTAAATATTTCACGATCTTGTGAAAATCATTAAAATGTATGTGAAAACAATTTTCTAATTCAAAATTTCATAGAAGCCATCTTAAAAGAGTATTTGTGACAATCAAATAGAAGTTAATCCCGAAACTAATTTCCAGTCAGCTTCAAAACTGCTTTGTGATTAGAATTCCCTAGCAGGTTCCGTTCCAAGTCCTGGCTCCCCTACTCCCCTAGAATGGAATGCCCACACTTTAATAAATTTTGCAGTGCCCAGCTCCACTCCCCTCTGCTCCTTCCCCTCCCTGAACAGCCTCAGCCTAAATTACTACTTCCCCTGAACTGAATATTTAGTTTCTACTCCCCACCTAGCTCTTAAGACAGTACTACTGGACACTGTAATTCTAATTCTCAAGTCTCATCTCTCTGCTGTTGGACTGTAAACTTGAAGAGGCTAGGACTTCTCATGTTACTTTTTATTTCCAAACCCATTTATCATTATACTGCACCAAGTATAATCTCATAGTTCAGTGCAATTTTGCCAATTATTGGTCCCACATCTTTCCCCACTCTCAAGCCCCTTGGAGATGAGGCCTTAGTAGTCAAAGAACCTCACAATGAGGCGGAAATGAAAAATGATCAAATCAAAAGACAGATAAGAGGAAAAAAACTTCAATGAAATAGAAAAGGGTTACGAGCTACTGCCTTGTCCAAGAGACCCAGTCCTACCACCTTCAGTGAAGATCCTGGCCTTGAAGTCAGGCAGCAACCCTTCTGCCTAAAAATAGAGTGCCATCGGCCGGGCACGGTGGCTCACGCCTGTAATCCCAGCACTTTGGGAGGCCAAGCCTGGCGGATCACGAGGTCAGGAGATCCAGACCATCCTGGCTAACATGGTGAAACCCCATCTCTACTAAAAATACAAAAAATTAGTTGGGCGTGGTGGCGGGTGCCTGTAGTCCCAGCTATTCGGGAGGCTGAGGCAGGAGAATGGCATGAACCTGGGAGGCAGAGCTTGCAGTGAGCTGAGATCGCGCCACTGCACTCCAGCCTGGGTGACAGAGCGAGACTCCGTCTCAAAAAAAAAAAAAAAAAATAGGGTGGCATCAAAAAGATAAGGTGAGGCTGGGCACAATGGTTCACATCTGTAATCCCAGCACTTTGGGAGGCCGAGGTAGGAGGATCACTCGAGCCCAGGAGTTTGAGACCAACTTGGGCAACACAGCAAAACCCCATCTCTACAAAAAATACAAAAATTAGCCAGGTGTGGTGGTGCACGTCTGTAGTCCCAGCTACTTGGAAGGCTAAGGTGAGAGGATCACCTGAGCCCAGCAAGTTTGAGGCTGCAGTGAGCAGAGATCACACCACTGGACTCCAGCCTGGGCGACAGAACAGACCTTGTCTCAAAAAAAAAAAAACAAAAACAAAAAAAACAAAAACACAAAGCTGAGAATATGGAAAGGTGGAGAGAACTGGTGATCACAAGGGCTGGAAGAGGTCAAGGCCTTTTGAGTTTTCTGATTTGGAGCATCAAGGCGTAATGAAACTTAATACTTATTGTGCACCAACTATCAGGCACTTTACATGTGCTATTTTATTTAATTGTCACTAGAGTCATTTTGGAGGCTTCGAGGCTACTGATATCTCTGGAGGCTAAGCAGTATCTGGAAAAGAAGAATCATGGAATCAATTCCAAGGATTCTTTAAGGAAGACTCTGGGCTTGACCTAAAAATCAGAAGTCGGACCAGGCGCAGTGGCTCACGCCTGTAATCCCAGCACTTTGGGAGGCAGAGGCAGGCAGATCACGAGGTCAGGAGATTGAGACCATCCTGGCTAACACGGTGAGACCTCGTCTCTACTAAAAATACAAAAAATTAGCTGGGCGTGGTGGTGGGTTCCTGTAGTCCCAGCTACTCGGGAGGCTGAGGCAGGAGAATGGCGTGAACCCGGGAGGCGGAGCTTGCAGTGAGCCGAGATCGCACCACTGCACTCCAGCCTGGGCGACAGAGCGAGACTCCGTCTCAAAAAAGAAAAATAAATAAATAAAAAATAAAAAAATAAAAATCAGAAGTCGAGTGGTACTTCAGGTTTCCAGATTTCCCAAACCAGTTTCGCCAGGAATTACAAAAAGAAAACTGACCAGAGGTTCAGAACAAAGTCAGAGATAAATATACCTACTATGTGCCCATAAAAATTAAAATTGTTAAGGCCGGGTGCGATGGCTCACACCTGTAATCCCAGCACTTTGGGAGGCCGAGGTGGGCAGATCACGAGGTCAGGAGATCGAGACCATCCTGGCTAACACGATGAAACCCCGTCTCAACTAAAAATAGAAAAAATTAGCCAGGAATGGTGGCGGGCCCCTGTAGTTCCAGCTACTTGGGAGGCTGAGGCAGGAGAATGGCATGAACCCGGGAGGCGGAGCTTGCGGTGAGCAGAGATCTGGCCACTGCACTCCAGCGTGGGCAACAGAGCGAGACACCGTCTCAAAAAAAAAAAAAAAAATTAAAATTTTTAAAAAAATAAAGGCATAGATGAGCATCTGAATTTGAGTAAAACGTTCAGTAAGCCCAGCATATAAAGTGCAAGAGAACCAAGAAATAGTAAAAATAACGGAAATATTAAACACTTGTCACTTGTCAAGACCACTATAAACTTTAACTTACCTCTCTAGGCTAGGTAATTACCCATTTGCATTTGTTCAGCACCATGCGGTTTTCAAAGCACTCACATATGCCAACACATTGGACCCCTACAACTTAGAGGCTTTTGGACCGAACACAAAAGTAGGCCCATTTTGCCCAGGAGAAAACTAAGGTTCTAAAATTCAAAATATTTATTCTAATTCTTTCAACTAGTCAAGGGCAAGGCTAGGAGTCAAGAACACAGCAGTCTTGCAGGTCCTGATCCAAAGCATCCCCCCATGTACATCCTTACTGCACCTAACACATACTCCCATTAAAGTTAGTAATTCAGAAGAGACAGGCAGGATAAAGTTAATAATTCATTTTATTGAAATCATTTGCAAATCTGTCTTCTATGCAGACTGAATGCTCCCTAAAAGCAAAAAACTTTTCTTTGTGGCCGGGGGCACAGCGGCTCACACCTGTGATCCCAGCACTTTGGGAGGCCAGGAGTTCAAGACCAGTTTGGCCAACATGGTGAAACCCTGTCTTTACTAAAAGTACAAAAATTAGCTGGGCACGGTGGCATGTGCCTGTAATCCCAGCTACTTGGGAGGCTGAGACACAAGGATTGCTTGAACCCAGGAGGAGGAGGTTGCATGAGCCAAGATCATGCCACTGCACCCCAGTCTGGGCAACAGAGCAAGACTTGGTCTCAAAAAAAAAAAAAAAAAAAAAAAATATATATATATATATATATAAATATATAAAAATAATATATATATTTATATATAAATATGTAAAAAAATATATATGTTTATATATAAATATGTAAAAATAATATATATGTTTATATATAAATATGTAAAAATAATATATATGTTTATATATAAATATGTAAATATATTTATATATAAATATATAAATATAATATATATAATATATATAAATATATAAAAATAATATATATTTACATATAAATATATAAAAATTATATTTATATATAAATATATAAAAATATATATATTTATATATAAATATATAAAAATAATATATATAAATATATATAAAAATATATATATTTATATATAAATATATATAAAAATATATATATTTATATATAAATATATAAAAATATATATTTATATATAAATATATTAAAAATAATATATATTATTATATATAATAATAAATATAAATATATATAAATACATATAAAATACATATATAAATATAAATATATTTTTTTCTTTGTAACCCCAGCATCTAGCAAAGGGATGAATGGCACAGAGAAGGTGTTCAACACTTGGATTAAACGGAACATATAAATACTAAATAACCTCTGATTTCATTTTAGCTACACAACATGGTATAGACAAAAATTAAATGGTATGCTCCATTCAGTGACTGAACTGAAATTTAACTTCTTAAGTGCTATTTCTGAGGTTATTTTGTTAATATGGTATAAACTGTTCAGCATTTCCATTTAAGAAACTGGAACTAGAAAATGAAACCAGAGTAAAAATAACCATTAGCAACTTTTACATACAGTTTCTTAATTTCTAATCTGTCCCAGAAGGTAGTGGTGGAATACAAAGTTTGCCTAAATATTATCAATAAAAATAACTTTTACCTTAAAATTTTAACTCATAAGTTCCTACATGCAGTTCAGTATGCTAAAATTGTTCCTCTTCCTATTGAACTACAAGCGAAATTTTATTGCAATAAAAATTCCTATCAGAGAAAAAGATTTCCAAACCTCAACTAAGCACAAGCTTATAATTTTCAATACTGACTTATTTCAATGTTTCTCATCCTTTATTTCATCATTGTTCCCTTAAGAAGTACTTCCAGATTTTTTCCTTATTACCTTCTCCTCCATGAAATTTTAACATGATGGAATATACATATTTGTTTGTACACTGTAAGTGTGCCTTTTTATATACAAGAGGAGTAAGATTTTTTTTTTTTTTTGAGACAGAGTCTCGCTCTGTTGCCCAGGCTGGAGTGCAGTGGTGCAATCTGGGCTCACTGCAAGCTCCGCCTCTCAGGTTCACGCCATTCTCCTGCCCCAGCCTCCCGAGTAGCTGGGACTACAGGAGCCCGCCACCACGCCCAGCTAATTTCTTTGTATTTTTTTTAGTAGAGACGGGCTTTCACCATGCTAGCCAGGATGTTCTCGATCTCCTGACCTAGTGATCCACCCGCCTCAACTCCCAAAGTGCTGGGATTACAGGCGTGAGCCACCGCGCCCGGCCAAGAGTAAGAATTCTTTCACTACCACGCCCAGAACCAAGTTTCACTCCCTTGGCAATGACATTACCACACTGGGAATACATAATTTACTTAATAAAGTCAGTAATCTACTTAACTAATAATAAAGTAAACGTATTAAGTAAATTTAATAAGTAAATTTACTTTAATAAATAATATTAACTTACTTAATAAATTATGTTTTTTTTTTTTTTTTTGAGACAGAGTCTTGCTCTGTTGCCCAGGCTGGAGTGCAGTGGCATGATCTCGGCTCACTGCAACCTCCACCTCCTGGGTTCATGCGATTCTCCTGCCTCAGCCTCCCGAGTAGCTGGGATTTCAGGTGCTTACCACCCTGCCTGGCTTAATTTTTGTATTTTTAGTAGAGATGGGGTTTCACCATGTTGGCCAGGTTGGTCACTAACTCCCTGCCTCAGGTAATCCCCCTTGCCTCAGCCTCCCAAAGTGCTGGGATTATAGGCATGAGCCACCACACCCGCCAGGGTTAGGTAAATTATGTATTCTTAATGTGAGTAATGTCATCGTACCGAGTGACTGCCAAATGCCAGCCTGAAATATATGACATCAATAAATTATAGAACAGGCCAGGCGAGGTGGCTCATGTCTGTAATCCCAGCACTTTGGGAGGCCAACATGGGTGGATCACATAAGGTCATGAGTTTGAGACCAGTCTGGCCAACATGGCGAAACCCTGTCTCTACTAAAAATACAAAAAGTACCCCTGTGTGGTGGCGAGCGCCTGTAATCCAAGCTACTCAGAAGGTTGAGGCAGGAGAATCGCTTGAATCCAGGAGGCGGAGGCTGCACTGAGCATAGATCGCACCACTGCACTCCAGCCTGGGTAACAAAGCAAGACTGTCTCAGAAGAGAAAAAAAAAAAAATTCTAGAACAGCAACATAATTTAGTTTTGTAGTTTACTATATGAGCTTTGACACACAGAACTAAAATGAATGAACTTGAAGACAGACATGTTCTTCAGTGAATTTGTACTTAGTAAAGGGCCTCTCAGAGCATGTGCTCAGTAAACATTTGATGAATGGATGGAAACTGTTAGAATCCTAGATGTGTGGTAATCCTAGATTAGAAGCAGTTACGCTGCTTCTAAATGTCATTTAGCAAGATGAGAACCTGGAGACAGGCCACAGAAATGTGGACTTCGTAGGCCGGGCGCGGTGGCTCACGCTTGTAATCCCAGCACTTTGGGAGGCCGAGGCGGGCGGATCACGAGGTCAGGAGATCGAGACCACGGTGAAACCCCGTCTCTACTAAAAAATACAAAAAATTAGCCGGGCGCGGTGGCGGGCGCCTGTAGTCCCAGCTACTCGGAGGCTGAGGCAGGAGAATGGCGTGAACCCGGGAGGCGGAGCTTGCAGTGAGCCGAGATGGCGCCACTGCACTCCAGCCTGGGCGACAGAGCGAGACTCTGTCTCAAAAAAAAAAAAAAAAAAAAAAAAAAAAAAAAAAAAAAAAAGAAATGTGGACTTCGTATCTCAAATCACTTAAAATTCAACTCACGACAACCCTGGAAACCTGGAATTTTCTGTAGTTAATTTTCAGGAAGGAAAAAAAAAAGATGAAAACCTTAAGCTAAAACAAACAGTTCCTGTTCGGTACTTTTCAACCTTCCTGATTCACTAAATGCTTTGAGTATCTAATGAAACCTCTGTTCTCTTTCACCAAGAAAACACACAACTGCAGAGTATTCACAAAGTTTCTCAGCTCTGTTCACTCCAATTTAAGAACTTCTCCATTAAAGGAATATGTAAACCAAATACAATGTATTAAGTTTAAAAATAAATTTTTTTGTTGTTGTTTAAAATGTTATTCTTAAAAGTGACCAGAAACATCCTTTTTGGCAATACACTGTACTTTAATATTAGTTGTGTTTTTGCAGATGAGAGGTTTACCAAACAGGAAGAGAAACAGCCTATGTTCTAAATATATTTGTAATACCTAAGTCAAAAACCTCAAAATGTGCTAGATTACATTGTAATACTGTACAATGCTACTGAAACAGGTTGCAGTCTTCCCTGCTTTGATAAGAGAAACCTAAAGCCAAAAACATCAATTTCAAAATGAAGCCAGGTTTCCACTTTTGGCACTTGTCGGGACACTTATTAAAAAGCAGCAGCATGGCCGGGCACAGTGGCTCGCGCCCAGCCCTTTGGGAAGGCGAGGCGGGCGGATCACTTGAGGCCAAGAGTTTGAGACCAGCCTGGCCAACACGGTGAAACCCCATCTCCACTAAAAATACAAAAATTAGCTGGGCATGGTGGCAGGCGCCCGTAATCCTAGCTACGTGGGAGGCTGAGGCAGGAGAATCACTTCAACCCGGGAGGTGGAGTTGGAGTGGGCCAAGATGGCGCCATTGCACTTCAGCCTGGCGATAAGAGCAAGACTCCATCTCAAAAAAAAAAAAAAGGAGGAGGAGGACAAGCACTGTCTTTTTGTGCTGCTTCAAAGGGAGACTCACAACATGAAGATAAATCCTCTAAACAAAGACTACAGCATAGTTTGATACTATTTAATCTGATTAATAGCAGCAGAAAAGTTATGCTGTTGGGAGGGGGGAAGTTTGCAAAGACATAAAAAAGTGTACAGCCAAAAGTTTAACATTACGTAACAGAACAAGCATAATGCCTGATGCCTCCAGGGTCTTTTAAGATTTACATGTAAGATGATATTATAAAAGTGTATTTCTTTAAATATCAGAAAAATCCCCCAAATATTTCAAAATCTATCAAAATAACTTCAAAATACAATTCTTTTGTTTTGTCTTTTGAGACGGAGTTTCACTCTTGTCACCCAGGCTGGAGTACAGTAGCACAATCTTGGCTCGCTGCAACCTCCGCCTCTCAGGTTCAAGTGATTCTCCTGCCTCAGCCTCCCGAGTAGCTGGGATTACAGGTGCTCGCCACCATGTCTGGCTAATTTTTATATTTTTAGTAGAGACAGGGGTTCACCATGTTAGCCAGGCTTGTCTCGAACTCCTGACCTCAGGTGATCCATCCACCTCGACTTCCCAAAGTACTGGGATTACAGGCGTGAGCCACCGCACTCAGCCTTCAAAATACAATTCTAAAAGGTAATTCAAATGCTCCATACTAGAACTCTCAGGTAGTCCAAAATTAACAAATATCAAATATTAGTATAACTTACGAGATAAGTTAGTGAATATTTTGACCATATTGTAAAAGAATCCCAAAGCACTAAAAAGTAATTTCAACAGTATAAAACCTTGTCGAAAAGGTATAAGCAGACCAGGCGTGGTGGCTCACACATGTAATCCCAGAACTTTGGTTGGCCAAGGCCGGAAGACTGCTTGAGGCCAGGAGTTCGAGAGTGGGCAACATAGTGAGACCACGTCTCTACAAAAAAAAAAAATTTTTTTAATTAGCTGGGCATGATAGTGTGTGCCTATAGTCCCAGCTATTCAGGAGACTGAGGAGGGAGGATTGCTTGAGTTCAGGAGGTCAAGGTTGCAATGAGCCATGATCACACGGCCACACTTCAGTCTGGAAGACAAAGCTGTCTCAAAAGAAAAAAAGTACAATCAAATGGTTTAATGAACTTCAAAAGTAATTTTTGAGATCCTGTATATCTCATACTTGTGTTTAAACACCTGAAAAAAATAGATAAAAATTCACACCTTTAAAAAATATGAAGGAAATATCATTTGTATTAGAAACAACAAAAATTCATTAAAAACTCGAAGCCTTAATTATATTTTAAATCACTAAAACTCAGCACATCTGGAAATTCTGAATACTTGTTGAATGAATTTCTGATTTACAGATTTGATATGTGGAGATGGTGGACATCACCATACGTATAGAAAGGAAAACAATTTTTGTTAAGTTATACATCTTCATCACTATTGTACTTCAAAGCAGTGACCTTGGGAACCTTATTCCAAAAATGGAACACATCTTTGGAGCCCGTGTAAAAGCCACACAAAAGTCAGTTCCATCATTTTGGTTAATCTCAAGTATTTTACCCCATTATATATTATTTACCTCAAGTACTTACTTATTTTTCAAGATATAGAGTTAAGTTATTGTATTACAGTTCTTGTCTACAAGCATTAGAAACATTAGTAACTGATTCTGGCTATCTTTAAAAAGCAACTTTACTGGGAAGCTGTTGAAACTCACAACACTGAAAGACGACTGGAAAATCAGACTGGAAAAAAACAATGCCAACAGACCAGAGAAAGCAGCTCAAAGAACCATGCCAAAGAACAGTCTGATCCACACGCTGACATGACTCTAGAAAGGTCTCCAAAAAACCCTACAGCTCATTATTCTCTCAAGATCCAAAGCCCTGAAAGAAAACATACGATTGGACAAGTTTGGCTGCACGACAAAACAACAGGGGAATAACATGCTTCAAGAGTGCATCCTAGAGCCGGTCGCGGTAATCCCAACACTTTGGGAGGCTGAGGCGAGAGGATCACTTGAGGCCAGGAGTTCGAGGCTGCAGTGAGCTATGATCTCGCCACTGTACTCTAGCCTGGCGACAGAGCACAATCTGTCTTTTAAAAAAAAAAAAACAGGTGCGGTGGCTCATGCCTCTAATACCGGCACTTTGAGAGACTGAAGCAGGAGGATCACTTGAGGCCAGGAGTTCAAGACCAGCCTGAGACATGTGGTGAAATCCCTGTCTTTATAAAAAAAAAAAAAATTTTTTTTTAATTAGCTGGGCATGGTGGTGTGTGCCTGTGGTCCTAGCTCCTCGGGAAGCTGAGGCAGGAGGATCACTTTAGCCCAGGAGGTTGAGGCTGTAGTGAGCCAAGATCGCATCACTGCACTCCAGCCTGGGTGACAAAGAAAGACCCTGTCTCAAAAAAAGGCAACACACGCCGGGCGCGGTGGCTCACGCTTGTAATCCCAGCACTTTGGGAGGCCGAAGCGGGTGGATCACGAGGTCAGGAGATCGAGACCACAGTGAAACCCCGTCTCTACTAAAAATACAAAAAAAAAATTAGCCGGGCGTGGTGGCGGGCGCCTGTAGTCCCAGCTACTCGGAGAGGCTGAGGCAGGAGAATGGCGTGAACCCGGGAGGCGGAGCTTGCAGTGAGCCGAGATTGCGCCACTGCACTCCAGCCTGGGTGATAGAGCAAGACTCCGTCTCAAAAAAAAAAAAAAAAAAAAAAAAAAAAGCAACACACTATGGGGAAACCCTAAAGTAATACAAAACAAAGCAAAGATCTGGGGAGGAGTTAATAAATGTCCACAGCAGTACAATCAGAACCATCATATGGGATGACTATTTTTCCATTATACATGAAAACACTGAAGCTCAGAAGGCTTAAATTATATGTAAAAGCCAAAGAATACACTTTGGACAGGACTATAGAGTCTCTGCTTCTGCTATTCCATAGGCATACTCCAAATTATACTTGGCCACTGAAAATAATTAAATCTAACCTTAAAAGACTAAGATTTGCCACCAATGAAGACATTCAAACATATATGACACCAGTTATTTGTGGTAATCCTCAATAAAGCATCCTGAAAATATTCTATGGAAAGCATCTATGGAACAAACACACATACAGGGAAAGGAAAATACCTGGCACTTTTGCTGCCCCTCCCCCTCAAACACTGGGGCAATTAAAGAAATACTGCTAACTACTTGGCAATTGAATTTAGGTGTAAACTATCTGCCATCTTTACTGTGGTCTTTAAAGAATTAAATATTTATGCACTGATTCTCTGCCCAAGTGAGCATGAGAATCCTCTGAGGAGCCTAGGCATCTCTGTTTTATAAAAGCAAAAAAGAAATATCGTTGGTTAAAAAAAAAAAATCTGAAATGTGTACTTAAAGAAAAAAAAAAATCAATCACAATGACTTTAGACTCACCCCTAATAGGTAATCTGAAGCCAGACCATCTGCTTATTCAAAAACTGAACCTTCTGTTCATCAAAAAGGAGAGACTTGACTGAGAATATGTCAAAGTAATTTTTTAAATATTATAGATTATAAACATGTTAAAAATAAATTGGTAAGACAATAAGAACAAATGACAACCTCACACGATATGGATGAATCTCACATTGAACAAAAAGCAGACACAAAGTACAAAAAACTAGGCAAAATTAATCTATGCTGAATTCTAATATTAAGCCAGTGGTTACCCCTGAGGAATGGGTAGTGACTGGAAAGATATTCAAGTGGAGGGCTAGGGCTTCTGTTTCTTGCTCTAGGTACTGATTTAAAAAGTATATTCAGATAAGGTTATTAGCTCACATATATAAAATATTTCCACCATTAATGATTTGCTTAAATGCAAAGTTTAGCTTTGAAAGTTCTTAGGAGAATCCAGACATTAAAAAGATGAATGCTAAGTAAAAATCAGTTAAAGCAATGAGTTAGCATAAACGCCTGGGCTCAGGGTAAGAGAGCAATTCCTGCCTCCTAAAAAGAGTACTGTAAGTTAAAAATATGGTGGGGAGCCTCCCAAGGGAAAAACATATGAACAAATAAGTTGACAGGGCTGGTTATTAGAGTGTGAATACATGATGAGTTGGCTTGATGGCATGCACCTTGTAGTCCCAGCTACTCAGGGTGGATCGCTTGAGCCCAGGAGTTTGAGTGCAGCCTGGGCAACATCTTGAGACCTCCATCTCTTAAAAAAAAAAAAAAAATTTTAAGATGTGATGGGGCCGGGCGCGGTGGCTCACGCTTGTAATCCCAGCACTTTGGGAGGCCGAGGCGGGCGGATCAGACCACGGTGAAACTCCGTCTCTACTAAAAATACAAAAAAAAAAAATTAGCCGGGCGTGGTGGCGGGCGCCTGTAGTCCCAGCTACTCGGAGAGGCTGAGGCAGGAGAATGGCGTGAACCTGGGAGGCGGAGCTTGCAGTGAGCCGAGATCGTGCCACTGCACTCCAGCCTGGGTGACAGAGCGAGACTCCGTCTCAAAAAAAAAAAAAAAGATGTGATGAAAGGAAAAAAATATATAGGCTAATCCCTAAAAGCAATACAAAATCCCATACAAAAGTAATACAAAAACCCCTCAACTCTCTGGATTTGCCTAAAAAAAAAAAGAGAGAGAAAAAATTTCCCTATGTGGTTGAATTCAGGAAGAAATGCTCACAATAAGCTAGCAAGCATCTGGACCTTAGCCATGACTAGCAAAGTATAATGAGTGACTCCTGATGCAAAATAAACAGAACACATGGTTTCAATTACCTGCCAAAGAACTTTGAATTGTTTAAATTATGTGAGTACGGTTAAACTTCGACAAATTATTTAGATTATCTTCTTGAGAACCAATCACCAAAAAACAGCATGTTAATACGCTTCACCTTAAACATTTAGAGCAAGGGTGTCCAACCTTTTGGCTTCCCTGGGCCACACATAAAATACACTAACACTAGCAATAGCTGATGAGCTTTAAAAAAATATATATTGCAAAAAAAAAAAATCTCATAATGTTTTAAGAAAGTTTACCAATTTATGTTGGGCCGCATTTAAAGCCATCCTGGGCCACATTTGGCCCGCGGGTTGGACAAGCTTGATTTAGAGTAACATGTACTTGAAAAAACAAATAGGTACTTCCTCACTATAATTTCTCAGTGTGACTCAGAACACCAAAAGCTTATTTTTTAGTTTTTTTTTTTTTTTTAGGTTTTTGTTTTTCACCGAGTTTTATCCACACGGAAAAGTCTCAAAAACTATAAACCAAAATGTTCACTCAGGAATATGTTTTAATTTTGCTTTTTTTTTTGTATTTTCTAAAATGTCTATAATGATGTTATTTTTGTCCAAAAAGAAAAATGTTCATGGCTGGGCGTGGTGGCTCAAACCTGTAATCTCAGCACTTTGGGAGGCCGAGGCGAGTGGATCACTTGAGGTCAGGAGTTCAAAAGCAGCCTGACAAACATGGTGAAACCCCGTCTCTACTAAAAATACAAACATTAGCAGGGTGTGGTGGTGCATGCCTGTAATCCCACCTACTAGGGAGGCCGAGGCAGGAGAATCGCTTGAACCTGGGGAGAGGGAGGTTGCAGTGAGCCCAGATGGCGCCACTGCACTCCAGGCCTGGGCGACAGAGCAAGATTCCGTCTAAAAAAAGAAAAAAAAAGACAAATGTTTATAATCAAGATTTCCAATTTTGAAGGCTAAAGTTGAATATTTTCTAAAAATTACATTACTAGGACACTATACACCTAGTTTACTTTTTCATCCAAAGAACAAGGAACTGCACATACAGCCTGCTTTATCATCACAACTCAATAATTAAACAGGTACAGCAGCCCTTTCACAGCCAGAGGAACATCAACTTTTTTCAAGGTTACTGTTATTAAAACCTGAGAAATGGGAAACCAAGATGTGGCAGATGCCCTAGACATATCTATCAAGCTAACCGTTAGTTCATTAGATTTCTAAATAAGAAAGGTCCATATAAACAGTCCATATAAAACTCGCCTATATCTAGTAAGTTTCAGTGACCAAGAATGGTTATGTTGTTTTGTAAGACTTTTTTTTTGCCCACCTTCCTGAATTTGGAAAACTTTCTTAAAATCAGGCCTGGGCGCGGTGGCCCAAGCCTGTAATTTCAGCACTTTGGGAGGCCGAGGCAGGCGGATCACTAGGTCAAGAGATCGAGACCATCCTGGCCGACATGGTGAAACCCCGTCTCTACTAAAGACATGAAAATTGGCTGGGTATGGCGGCGTACGTCCGTAGTCCCAGCTACTCGGGAGACTGAGGCAGGAGAATCGCTTGAACCCGGGAGGCAGACGTTGCAGTGAGTGGAGATCGCGCCACAGCACTCCAGCCTGGGCAACAGAGTGAGGCTCCGTCTCAAAAACAAAACAAAACAAACAAAATTAGCCGGGCATGGTGGCGCATGCCTGTAATCTCAGTTACTCAAGAGGCTCAGGCAGGAGAATCGCTTGAACCCGGGAGGCGGAAGTTTCGGTGAGCTGAAATCGCGACATTGCACTCCAGCCTGGGCAACAAAAGCGAAACTCCGTCTCCACATAAATAATCATTTTTGTAGGCAAATATAACAAATACAGCAAAACGTCATAGAACCTAGAAAGAGCATATAGGCATATGTATCTATCACTTTTTCAACTTTTCTGTGTGTGAAAATTTTGGACACTGAAGTGAAAATAAACGCTTTCAAAGTCAGAATACAAAGAATTATCTATTGCAACTTCAACCCACCTGAAGCTTTGAGGCCTTTGATCAACTCACAAACCTACATTTCAAGCACTCGATGAAAAAGCCCTTTCTTAAGAGGGCAAGACTTTGAGATTCATCAACTGATAAAATATAAAAGCGATACTAAAAATAATCTCACCTAATGCAAGTTCACCTAGAAAGTCATTTACCAGAAAATTTCATGAGAATTTTGACTTAACTTTACTCAGCAAAAGAGCTTTTCCCTCTATTACCACTTCGCCTACGTTTTTCGTAATTCCCAACAGTAAGCTTTAACTGAAGAAGAAAAAAAAATCCCCAGCAAGCAGATCCTGGCACCCCTTCCAGGTCCTAAAAACACCCAAGAGTTCGTGGCGCTGGTGGCTCCAGCTGTTTGTTTCCCGGGCAGTCTCCGGGTTGGATTTGCACCCTGGGGTCTACACGGGTTAAAAACGAGGAAAAGAGGCCACGAAGAAATACAAACTGCCAGGGTGTCGAAATGAAAGGAACGACTGTGAAAGGGGTAAGGAAAAATCCAAGCCATCTCTACGGGGAGGATCCGGAAAGCACCGGCCGCGCAGGGGGTCAACCAACTCCGACACCGCTCGGGGTCAGCTGGGCGCCACCTGGCGCGGACTTCGGAGCGAGGGCAGGTGCGCGGGCCGGAAGCCTCGGGCGCTCACCTGGCACCTACCTGGAGCTCACCTAGCGCCCGGGCCCCGAGCCGCCGCCCCCCGCCCAGCCCGCCGCGCCCGCACCTCGCGGTCCTTGAGGCCCAGCAGGAGCACCTCCTCCATCAGGGTCAGCCGCGTTTCCTTGGAGTCGCCCTTGTCGTCGTCCTGCTCGTCGCGACGGCTCTGCGCGTCGTCCTCGCTGCTGCCGGCGCCGCCGCCCGCCGCCCGCTCCTTGTCGGCGGCGTTGCGGGAGGCCTCGGTGCGCCGCTGCACCAGGCCGGAGCTGCGCTGGGTCAGCGAGGTCATGGCTCCCGCCGAGGCGCCAAGCCGGGCCGAGAGAGTGGC
Organism: Symphalangus syndactylus; assembly: GCF_028878055.3. Lineage (NCBI taxonomy): Eukaryota > Metazoa > Chordata > Mammalia > Primates > Hylobatidae > Symphalangus > Symphalangus syndactylus. The sequence continues at coordinate 72,130,400 of NC_072438.2, read as the reverse complement.
GGGACCGACCGGGTCGCCCTCCTCCTCCCCGCGCGGCCTCCGACCCGGGTTTCCGTGTTAAATCCGGACGCCGGGGCGACGTCCGTCGGCAGCGGGGCCGGGGGCAGTCATGAGGAGACAGGTCAGGGCGAGGCGGGCTGGCCGGGCATCGGCGGAGCAGGAGAGGAGTGCCTTCCTGCCTGCGGCCGCAGCCCCCAAAACGCCCGGAGCTCCGAAGCGGAGGCGGCGGCGGCGGCGCCTTTCCAATATGGCGGCCCCGGCTGACGTCACCGGAGGATGTGGCAGAGTCGGCGCGGGAGAGCTGGGCCGGGAGGCGCCGGAAGCGGCGGCCGGGGATCCGCTGCCACTGCCGCCTACACCCTTCCTGGCCCTCGGTGCTTGTCTTTTCCTTGGCGTTCCTGCGCCCCCTGACCCGCGGTCCTGCAGTCCTGCTCCCGTGACGTGCCCTCCCTCCTTCCGTTCCCCGTTTCCCCTTCACTACCCAGGGCTGGAGCCTGAACCTAGCGGGGCCCCCCACGAATCGGAAGAGCCTGGGCCACGCGAAGGTGGACCCCACTCAGCCTCCAGCCGTGCCCTCCGCGCCCCAGACACCGCCGTCTTCGGAGGCGACTCCGCGGTCGTGTGGACGGGGTCCCATTTGGACTCCGGGGTCCGCAGGATCGGCAGGAAGGACTTTGCTCGCTGCTGCTGGGCGGGGAGGGGTACGCTCTCTGCTGGGACTCCCTAACCCTTTAGAAGGAGCAAGTGCGTCCAAATGGTTTGAAAGTGGACCTTTAGTGTTTTCCAGGAGTAAGAAGATAGAACAGTTGACCAGTTTTGTTTGTAAAACTTCTTTCCTTGCCTCGGACTTGTGCTGTAAAGTGACCAGGGCGTAGTGAGTGCAGTTAGTACCGCACACGTTAGCACGCTCGACCTTAACGATCTTTTTATAGAGACAATAAAACTGCAGCGTTTCATGCCACGTCTTTGTACGCATCGGATCTCTCTCCGTGTAGTTACTAGGTGAAATCCTCTTGGCGTGCGCAAATTACGTTAAAAAAATAGCTGTCAAACCTGAGACAGGGGTTGGAGGAGTAGAGAATGGCGCTTGTAAGTGAAACGTTTAACCAGGAATGGTGTTGTGTGCCATCCTGTATTAAAATAAACAATGTATGGACAGAGTGGAACAACAGCAAAGCAAAAAATAAAAATTAAAAAAAAAGTGATCATGGGCTGTGGCTGAAGAGTGGTTTAGATGGGTTCTTCTCTTTCCACAAATCCATTATCCAGAACTCCTGCTGCCTACTATCCCATGCCCTGGAAAGTGGCAGTGCTAAATGAGGGGAAGAGAGGGTCCAGGGGGAGCATCAAGTAGAGCTTCCCTTTTTCCCACCTGTCTGGGCGAAGGTCGATTTCACCTCAACCAGTTTCTCCCATTCACACCCTCTTTTTTTTTTTTTTTTTGAGACGGAGTCTTGCTCTGTTGCCCAGGCTGGGGTGCAGTGGCGTAATCTCGGCTCACTGCAAGCTCTGCTTCCCAGGTTCACACCATTCTCCTGCCTCAGCCTCCTGAGTAGCTGGGACTACAGGCGCCCACCACCACACCTGGCTAATTTTTTGCATTTTTAGTGGAGACGGGGTTTCAGCGTATTAGCCAGGATGGTCTCGATCACCTGACCTCGTGATCCGCCTGCCTCGGCCTCCCAAAGTGCTGGGATTACAGGCGTGAGCCACCGCGCCCAGCCCACACACTCTTTGGACTTTTTTTCTTCATCTTTTCTGATTTTACCAAATGTTGTAGCTTGAAATGTTTCTTTGTAAAATAAATGTAATTAATTTATTATTTGAAAAAAGTTAATCAGGAGTAGTGGCCCACATCTGTAGTCCTAGGTCTTTGGGAGGCTGAGGCAGGAGAACCGCTTGAGCCCAGAATTTGAGGCTGCCATGAGGGTGATCGTGCCACTGCACACCAGCCTGGGAGACAGAGAAAGACCCTGTCTCAAAAAAAAAAAAAAAAATTGGCTGGGCGCGGTGTCTCACGCCTGTAATCCTAGCACTTTGGGAGGCGGAGGCGGATGGATCAGGAGGTCAGGAGATCGAAACCATCCTGGCTACACGGTGAAACCCCGTCTCTACTAAAAATACAAAAAATTAGCCGGGCGTGGTGGCGGGCTCCTGTAGTCCTAGCTACTCGGGAGGCTGAGGCAGGAGAATGGCGTGAACCCCGGAGGCGGAGCTTGCAGTGAGCAGAGATCAGGCCACTGCACTCCAGCCTGGGTGACAGAGCGAGACTCCTCTCAAAAAAAAAAAAAAATTACTTGACTAATATAGTCAAGTATGTAGTTCAAAGAGTACAAAGACGCGTGTAGTGAAAATTTCCCTCCCAGCTCTGCCCCTGTTCACCCAGTTGTTCTCCTTTCTCTCCTGAAGGCTTTAATGCCAACAAATCCTCTGAAACTCCTCCCCTCAAAATGTGAAGCCTAATTTCCCTCCCCCTGAGTGTGGGCCAGACTTAGTGACTCTCTTGAAATGAATAGAATGTGGCCAACATGACTGACTGTGTGTCACTTCTCAGATTAGGTTGTAAAAGTCTATGCAGCTTCTTTTCCTCCCCAGCTGCCCTCCACCCCCACCCATCATGATGGGTGGGGGTGGAGGGCAGCTGGGTGATGGGTGGGGGTGGAGGGCAGCTGGGGAAAAAGTGAGGGAGGAAGGAAGGAGATATTTTAAAAACAGGAAGGGGAAGAAAGGATATTTTAGGAACACGAAGGAAAAAAGAAGGAATTTTAGGAACGAGAATATTCCTAGTTACAGCAATGAGTGTGTCTTGTTTTAATTTTTATTTATTTATTTATTTTTGAGACAGAGTCTCACTCTGTCGCCCAGGCTGGAGTGCAGTGGCGTGATCTCGGCTCACTGCAACCTCCACCTCCTGGTTCAAGCAATTCCCCTGCCTCAGCCTCCCGAGTAGCTGGGATTACAGGCACGCGCCACCACGCCCAGCTAATTTTTTTTTTTTTTTTTTTTTTGAGACGGAGTTTTGTTGCCCAGGCTGGAGTGCAATGGCGCAATCTCGGCTCACCGCAACCTCTGCCTCCCAGGTTCAAGCGATTCTCCTGCCTCAGCCTTCCGAGTAGCTGGGATTACAGGCGTGTGTCACCACGCCCGGATAATTTTGTATTTTTAGTAGAGACGGGGTCTCGCCATGTTGGTCAGGCTGGTCTTGAACTCTTGACCTCAGGTGATCTGCCCGCCTCGGCCTCCCAAAGTGCTGGGATTACAGGCATGAGCCACCGCGCCTGGCACGCCCAGCTAATTTTTTTGTATTTTTAGTAGAGACGGGGTTTCACCATGTTGGCCAGGCTGGTCTCGAACTCCTGACCTCAGGCAATCCACCAGCCTCGGCCTCCCAAAGTGCTGGGATTACAGGCATGAGCCACCGCGCCCGGCCATGATTGTTTGTTTATTGCCTGCTGAGATGTGCCAGGCACGGTGTCCAGTAACCCCCACCAGGACCCTGCAGGTTAGGTGCTGCCGCTATGCTGACCAACTCCACATGGACTGCAACCATCTCATGCAGTGCGGTCTGGCAGCACCTCCATGTCTACCTACAAGTGTGGGGGAGTAAGCACTTCAAGCAGGTGGATAACAGGACCCCTTTCTTTGCTCACATGGACTGTTCTGAGATCGTTTATACAACTTCTCAGTAGCATTTAGCTCCAGCAAGCTCAACGACCCCTTCACTCCTCACTCCCCTCCACTAGCTCCTGCTCCCGGCTGTTGCACTCCCTAATAAAGCACGAAAGCCTTGTCTTAGGCCTTGCTTCCTAGGGAACACAGATTAAGATGCCCATTTTACCTACGAAGAAACAGTTCAGAGAAGTTAAGTAATCTGCCCAACTTAACACTTCTCGAAAATCGCAGACCTGGATTAGAACCCTGGTCCTTAATTCAGTCATCAAACAAGTATATTTCTACATGTTTGCTGCATGCCAGGCATTGTCATAAGCAATAAAGATACAATACTAAGCCAAAAGAGACATAGCCGTAGTTTTCATGAAACAGACAGTTTAATGAAGGGCACAGATATTAAGCAAATCCTGATGCTAATTAATGTATAAATTTAGAAATGCTTTGAAAGAAGGAATACAGTCCTATGAGACCATGTACTGTCATATATGTGAGAAACCTAAGTTTTTGTCTGGGACTCAAAGCTGCTCTGAAGAAGTCATAAGCCAAAGAATGAACTGAAGTTAACCAAGTTGGAGGTAAAGGACATTCCTGAGAGGAAATATGCAAAGGCCCTGTAGCAAAAGATAGATCATGGGATGGAGGAGAACCAAGTAGAACAGTTTTTACCTGGGCTGAGGGAGGGAGTGATGGCAAAAGCAATAGTTACAGACAAGGTCCAAATCATACAGTGCTGTCCATTTTAAGGCCATTTTAAGATTTGAGTCTTTTTTTTTTTTTTTTTTGAGTCGGAGTCTTGCTCTGTCACCCAGGCTGGAGTGCAGTGGCGCAGTCTCGGCTCACTGCAAACTCCGCCTCCCGGGTTCACGCCATTCTCCTGCCTCAGCCTCTCGGAGTAGCTGGGACTACAGGCGCCCGCCACCACGCCCGGCTAATTTTTTGTATTTTTAGTAGAGACGGGGTTTCACTGTGGTCTCGATCTCCTGACCTCGTGATCCACCCGCCTCGGCCTCCCAAAGTGCTGGGATTACAAGCGTGAGCCACCGCGCCAGGCCGAGTCTTTTTTTTTTTAAACAGGGTCTTGCTCTGTTGCCCAGGCTGGAGTGCAGTGGCACAATTTTGGCTCTGCCTCCTGGGTTCAAGCAATCCTCCCACCTCAGCCTCCCAAGTAGCTGAGACTACAGGTGCATGCCACTACACCCTGCTGATTTTTGTGTTTTTTTTGTTTTTTTGGTTTTTTTGTAGAAACAGGGTTTCACCATGTTGCCCAGGTCTTGAACTCCTGGGCTCAAGCGATCCACCCCCTTTGGCCTCCCAAAGTGCAGGGATTATAGGTGTGAGCCATCGTGCCTGGCCAAAAGCTGGTCTTTATCCAACCAAACCCAATGGGAAGCTATCAAGGGTACTTTTAAATGCCCTCTGTGGGGGAAGAGGGGATGGGTGGGTGGGAGATGTTACCAGATTTGCATTTTGAAAAGCTTGCAGGATATACCCAAGGCATGGATATAGGATACAGAAGCAGCTCATTTTTGCAGTAGTCCTGCAGAACCTGATAGTAAGTTCGACCACGATGGTGGAAGAAGAGAGGGTGGTAAGTGAATGTATGCAAGAGATAGTTAGTAAGTTAAACTGACACAACTCAATGAAAGACTGACTATGGAGTGTTGGGGCATAAAGGAGCAGGGTTGTCAAGGATTACTCCCACTTCTGGCTTGTGTAGGAGAGGATGATATAGGGATCTCTGGGCAATGACCAAGTTTGCATGAGTTTATCTCAGTTGAGCTTTTAAGAAGTATATAAAACTTCCAAGAGAATTTGTTGTGTAGGTAGTTCTATGTACAGAGTCTTTCTGGGTTTTTTTGTTGTTGTTTTTTGGTTTTGTTTTTGCTTTGAGACGGAGTCTTGCTCTGTCGCCATGCTAGGGTGCAGTGGCACAATCTTGGCTCGCTGCAACCTCTGTCTCCCGGGTTCAAGTGATTCTCCTGCCTCAGCCTCCTGAGTAGCTGGGACTACAAGTGCGTGCCACCACGCCCAGCTAATTTTTGTATTTTTAGTAGAGATGGGATTTCACCATGTTGGCCAGGATGGTCTCAATCTCTTGACCTTGTGATCCACCTGCCTTGGCCTCCCAAAGTGCTGGGATTACAGGTGTGAGCCATCGCACCCGGCCCAGAGTCTTTCTATTTTAACCCAATAAAAATTTCAAAATGCCTAGAAAATGAAAAGCACCAGAAGAAAACTATGGGTAAATTCTTTTATAATCAAGGAGAGAGGAAGCCTTTATTATCATGACTCAAAATCTGATTTTTAAAAATTTGAAATAAATTCACAGGAATTGCAAAATTAGTGCAGAGAGAGCTTGTGTACCCTTAGTTTACCCCAGTAGTAACATGTAACTATAGCACACCATCGAAACCAGGAAATTAATATTGGTATGATCCACAGACATTATTCAGATTTCATGGGTTTTATGTGCATTGATTTATGTGTGTGTCATTCTATGCAATTTTACCACATGTAGATTTGTGTAAATACCACTGCAATCAACATATAAAAATAAGCCAGGCAAGGTGGCGCACAACTGTAATTCCAGCACTTTGAGAGGCTGAAACAGGAGGATTGCTTGAGCCCAGGAGTTGGAGACCAGCCTGGTCAACATAGAGAGACCCCGTCCCTACAAACTTTTAAAAAAAAATTAGCCAGGCATGGTGGCAATGGCTGTAGTCCCAGCTACCTGGAAGGCTGAGGCAGGAGGATGACTTGAGCCCAGGAGTTTGAGGCTACAGTGAGCTCTGACTTGCCACTGCTCTCCAGCCTAGGTCACAGAATAATATCCTGTCTCTAGAAAACATAATTAATAAACAAATAAAAAAGATATAAAATTGCTCCATCATCACAAAGATCCCTCATGTTGCCCCTTTACAGTCATGGCAGCTCCAGCCCCTCCCCCGACTCTATCTCCGACTCCTGGCAACCACTACTTTGTTCTCCATCTATAATTTTGTCATTTGAGAATGTTATATAAATGGAATCATACATTATGAAGCCTTTTGAGATTTGCTTTTTTCACTCTGCATAATTCCCTTGAGATCTATCCAAATTGCATACATCAATAGTTTGTTCCTTTTTATTGCTGAGTGGTAATTCATGGTACTCAGGTACCATATTTGTTTAACCATGGATCCATTGAAGGACTTTCCGGTTGTTTCCAATTTGGGGCTATCACAAATAAAACTGCTATGAATGTTCATGTACATGTTTTTATTTGTTTTTTGTTTTTGTTGTTGTTGTTTTGAGACTGAGTCTTGCTCTGTCACTCAGGCTGGAGTGCAGTGGCACGATCTCAGCTCACTGCACCCTCCGCGTCCCGGGTTCAAGCAATTCTCTTGCCTCAGCCTCCCGAGTAGCTGGGATTACAGGCACGTGCCACCATGCCTGGCTAATTTTTGTATTTTTAGTAGAGATGGGGTTTCACCATGTTGACCAGGCTGGTCTCGAACTCCTGACCTCAAGTGATTCGCCAACTCAGGCTCCCAAAGTGCTGGGATTACAGGCGTGAGCCACTGCACCCGGCCTATGTTTTTATTTGGATGTAGTTTTCATTTCTCTGAGATGAACACCCAGGAGTGCAATTGGATCATATGGTAAGTATATGTGTTTAATTTGTTTGTTTGTTTGTTTTAAGAAACTGAGATTCAGTCCGTCCCTGGATCTAAAACAGAGAAAAAAAGGAAACTGGGAAATTGTTTTCCAGAGTGGCTGCATCATTTTACATTTCCACACTAGCTTTATTCTGAAACACAGCAGCATTATTGAACTAACTAGCAAATCTTCAGAGGCTTTCAACAATCTTCTTTTTAAAAAAATCTGCTGCAAAGATTTATTAAGCATGTACTATATTCCAGAGAAGGCTGTAAATGTTTTCAGGTTGCTATGGTTTGAATATTTGTGCCTCCAAAACTCATGTTGAAATGTAAGCCCCAGTGTAGTAGCATTGAGAGGTACAGCTTTTAAGAGGTGATTGGGTCATGATGGTTCTGCCCTCATGAATGGATTAATCCATTTACAGATTAATGGATTAATGGGTTATCATGGGAGTGGGACTGGTGACTGTAACAAGGGGAAGAGAAACCTAAGCTAGGAGTACTGTAATTAGCCCATTTTATGAAAAAAGAAACAGGCACGGAAAGATTCAAGATTCTGCCCAGGGTTACACAGCCTGGCTCCGGAGTCCATGTTCTTAACAAGGACCTGATAATAACTTAATTATTTTAGGGCCAAAACAACTATACAATGTGGTCCTTGTGGTAAAAGACATAAAAGTCTGAGGCAAACACAAAGTTTCAAAGACTGAATTTTATTTTATTTTTGAGTAAGTAATAAATTCATGTACTTATCAAAACAGATAAAAGGCCTGTACAGAGAAGTTCTACATTGGCCCATGTCCATTGACTGTAGCCATAATTTTAAGATAGTCCCATGATTCTCATCCCCGGCATTTACATTTTCCTCTAGCCCCTTCTTCCTGAGTGTGGGCAGAACTTCTGTCTTGCTTTTAACTAATAGAATGTGGCAAAAGGTGAAAGAATGTTGCAGATGTAATTAAGGCCCCTAATAGGTGGGGCACGGTGGCTCTCGCCTGTAATCCCAGCACTTTGGGAGGCCAAGCCTGGCGGATCACGAGGCAGGAGATGGAGACCATCCTGGCTAACACAGTGAAACCCCATCTCTACTAAAAATACAAAAAATTAGCCGGGCGTGGTGGCGGGCGCCTGTAGTCCCAGCTACTAGGGAGGCTGAGGCAGGAGAATGGCGTGAACCTGGGAGGCAGAGCTTGCAGTGAGCTGAGATCAGCCACTGCACTCCAGCCTGGGTGACAGAGCGAGACTCCGTCTCAGAAAAAAAAAAAAAAAGGCCCCTAATAAATTCACATTGAGTTCATCAAAAGAGAAACTCTCCTGGGTGCTATAGTTTGAATGTTTGTCCCCTCCAAGTCTCATGTTGAAAATTTGGTTTCTGGCTGGGCACGGTGGCTCACGCCTATAATCCCAGCACTTTGGGAGGCTGAGGTGGGCAGATCACTTGAGCCCAGGAGTTCAAGACCAGCCTGGGCAACATGGCAAAACCCTGTCTCTGCCAAAAAATCAAAAAATTAGTGAGGCATGGTGGTGTGTGCCTGTAGTTCTAGCTACTTGGGAGGCTGAGATGAGAGGATCACCCGAGCTCAGGGACATCAAGGTTGCAGTGAGCCATAATCATTCCACTGCAGTCCACTCCAGCCTGGGCAACACAGTGAGATCCTGTCTCAAAAAAAAAAAAAGAAAAAAGAAAAGAAATTTGAAATTTGATCCTCACTGTTGGAGGTGGGGCCTAAGGCCCTCTGTGTTGGGGGCAGAGCAAGTAAGTTCTCATTCTGTTAGTGCCCATGAGACCTGGTTGTTAAAAACAGCCTGACACCTCCCCTCTCACTCGCTCTTGCTTCCTCTCTCACCACGTGATTTCTGCAGACACCAACTCCCCTTTGCCTTCCACTATTAATGGAAGCAGCCTGAGGACCTCATCAGATGCGTGGTCTTCCTGCCAGCAGAATCAGTCATGAGCCAAATAAAAGTTTTTTCTTTATAAATTACCCAGTCTCAGGTGTTCCCTTATAGCAACACAAAATGAACTAAGACATTAAATGAGCCTGACATAATCAGGTGGACCCTTAAAAGAGGCTCTAACCCTTCCCTAACAAGGGAGACTTGAGTCAGCTGAGATACTCTTCTGATGGCCTTCAAGAAGAAAACAGCCATGTGTGAACTACCTATGGTGAAAGGTGGCCTCTAAGAGCTAATGGTCTCGTCTTATAATCACAAGCATCCGAAATCTGCCAACCACATGATTAGCTTGGAAGAAAACCCTTAGGTCAAGATGAGAGTGTAACCCAGCCAACACCTTGATTACAACCTCGTGAGACCCTAAGCAGAGGGCCCAATAAGCCTTGCCAAACTCTGTCCTGTGGAAGTGAGATCATAAACATATGTTGTTTTAAGCCACTAAACTTATAGTAATTTGTTATGCCACAAATACAGATAAGTTGAAAATAAAAAGATGGTAAAAAACAGCAGCCACAAAATACCTGGAGTGACTATACTAATATCAAACAAAATAGACTTTAAAACAACAAAAAATAGTTAAGAGAAATACACGCTCACATTACGGTTTTTTGTTTGTTTGTTTTTTGAGATGGAGTCACTCTTGCCCATGCTGGAGTGCAGTAGTGTGATCTGGGCTCACTGTAAGCTCCGCCTCCCAGGTTCACGCCATTCTCCTGTCTCAGCCTCCCGAGTAGCTGGGACTACAGGCACCCACCACCACGCCTGGCTAATTTTTTGTATTTTTAGTAGAGACGGGGTTTCACTGTGTTAGCCAGAATGGTCTTGATCTCCTGACCTCGTGATCCACCCGCCTCGGCCTCCCAAAGTGCTAGGATTACAAGTGTGAGCCACCGCGCCCAGCCTCACATTATGTTCAATTGGTTTTGAACAAAGGTACCAAGACAATTGAATGGGGGAAAGAATAGTCTTTGCAACAAACAGGTCAGGAAGAACTGTTTATCCACATACAAAAGAATAAAGTTGAATACCTACCTCATACTATATACAAAAATTGACTCAAAATGGATCAAAGATCTAAATGTAAGGGTTAAAAATATAAAACACACAGAAGAAAATAGGTGTAAATCTGCATGATCTTGAATTAGCTATTGTTTCTTTTCTTTCGTTCTTTCTTTCTTTCTTTTTCTTTTTCTCTTGTTGTTGTTGTTGTTGTTGTTGAGATAGAGCCTCGTTCTGCCACCCAAGCTAGAGTGCAGTGACGTGATCTCAGCTTGCTGCAACCTCCTTCTCCCAGGTTCAAGTGATTCTTGTGCCTCAGCCTCCTGAGTAGCTGAGATTACAGGCACGTGCCGCTACACCTGGCTAATTTTTGTATTTTTAGTAGAGACAGGGGTTTCGCTATGTTGACCGGGCTGGTCTCAAACTCCTGACCTCAAGTGATCCACCCACCTCGGCCTCCTAAAGTGCTGGGATTACAGATATGAGCCACTGCACCTGGCCTAGCTATGGTTTCTTAGATATGACACTAAAAACACAAGCAACAGGAGAAAAAAAGAGATAAATCTGACATCATTAAAAGAACTCCATCAAGGCCAGACGTGGTGGCTCACGCCTGTAATCCCAGCACTTTGGGAGGCCAAGGCGGGTAGATCACGAGGTCAGGAGTTCAAGACCAGCCTGGCCAAGATGGTAAAACCCAGTCTTTACTAAAACTACAAAAATAAGCTGGGTGTGGTGGTGGGAGCCTGTAATCCCAGCTACTCAGGAGGCTGAGGCAGAGAATTGCTTGAACCCGGGAGGTGGAGGTTGCAGTGAGCCAAGATCACGCCATTGCATTCCAGCCTGGGCGACAGAGTGAGACTCCGTCTCAAAAAAAAAAAAAAAAAAAAAAGAACTCCATCAAGAAAATGTACTTTAGGGCCAGGTGCAGTGGCTCACACCTGTAATCCCAGCACTTTGGGAGGCCAAGGCAGGCGGATCACTAGAGGTCAGGGGTTTGAGACCAGCCTGGCCAAAATGGTGAAACCCCATCCCTACTGTAAATACAAAAAGTAGCTGGGCATGGTGGTACACGCCTGTAATCCCAGCTATTCAGGAGGCTGAGGCAGGAGAATCGCTTGAACCTGGGAGGTAGAGGTTGCAGTGAGCCAAGACTGTGCCATTGCACTCCAGCCTGGGCAACAGAGCAAGACTCTTGTCTCAAAAAAAAAAAAAAAAAAAGGAAGAAAGAAAATGTACTTCAAAGGATATCCTCAAGAAAAAGAAAAAGCCCATGTAATAGCAAAAACTTTATAAATCATATGTTTGATAAAGGACTTTGTTATGGTTTGCATGTTTGTCCACTCCAAATCCCATGTTAAAATTTGATTCCCAGTGTTGGAGGTGGGGCCTGCTGGGAGGCCATTGGATCACAGGGGGCCGATGCCTCACAAATGGTTTAGCACCATTCCCTAGGTGATAAGTGTGTTCCTGCTCACTTAGTTCATGAGAGATATGTTGTTTAAAAAAGTCTGGGGCCTCCCCCTTCTTCCTCTACTGCTCCCACTTGCACCGTGATACTTTGGCTACCCCCTTCACCTTCCACCATGATTGTAAGCTTCCTGAGGTCCTCACCAAAAGTCCAGCAGATGTTGGTGCCATGCTTGTACAGCCTGCGGAACTCTGAGCCAGTAAAACCTCTTTTCTTTATAAATTACCCAGCCTCAGGTATTTCCTTTCTTCCTTTTCTTTTTCTTTTTCTTTTTGTTTTGTTTTGTTTTGAGACAGGGTCTTGCTTTGTTGCCTAGGCTGGAGTGCAGAGGCACAATCTCAGCTCACTGCAGCCTCTACCTCCTAGGCTAAAGCTATCCTCCCACCATAGCCTCCCAAGTAGCTGGGATTACAGGCGTGAGCCATCACGCCCAGCCTGTATTTTAGGTATTTCTTTATAGCAGTGCAAAAAATGGCCTAATACAGATTTGAATCTGTAATATATAAAGAGCTCTCACAGGCTGGGTAAGGTGTCTGTTATCTCAACACTTTGTGAGGCTGGAGTGGAAGGATTGCTTAAGCTCAGGAGTTCCAGACCAGCCTAGGCAACATAGTGAAACCCCATCTCTGCAAAAAATACAAAGAGGAAACAAACTTCAATGAAATAAAATAAAAAAGAAAAGGATTGGGAGCTACTGCCTTCTCCAGGAGACCCAGACCTACCACCTTCAGTGAAGACCCTGGCCTTGAAGTCAGGCAGCATCTCTTCCCCCTAAAAACAGGAAGCCATCAAAAAGGGGGGGTGAAGTGGGGTGCAGTGGCTCACGCCTGTAATCCTAGCACTTTGGAAGTCTGAGGCAGGTGGATCACTTGAGCCCAGGAGTTCGAGACCAGCCTGGGCAACATGGCAAAACCCCGTCTCTACAAAAAATACAAAAATTAGCTGGACACAGTCGTGTGTGCCTGTAATCCCAGCTACTTGGGAGGCTGAGGTGGGAGGATCATCAGAGCCCAGGAGGTGGAGGTTGCAGTGAGCAAATGCCACTGCATTCCAGCCTGGGCAACAGAGTGAGACCGAGTCCCTGTCTCAAAAAAAAGAACTCCCACAATTCGATAATATAAACACAACTCAATTTAAAAGTAGGTACTGAAAGTTGTAAAGCATTAATGATTTATTTATTTATTTATTTTTAGACGGAGTCTCACTCTGTCACCCAGGCTGGAGTGCAGTGGCGCGATCTCAGCTCACTGCAAACTCCACATCCAGAGTTCAAGCAATTCTTCTGCCCCGGCCTCCCGAGTAGCTGGGACTACAGGCGTGCACCACCATGCCCCTGGCTAATTTTTGTATTTTTAGTAAAGGCAGAGTTTCACCATATTGGCCAGGCTGGTCTCAAACTCCTGACCTTGTGATCCACCTGCCTCAGCCTCCCAAAGTGCTGGGATTACAGGTATGAGCCACCATGCCCGGCCAATTTTTTTTTTTTTTTTTTTTTTTGAGTCTTGTTCTTTTGCCCAGGCTGGAGTGCTGTGGCGCACTCTTGGCTCACTGCAACCTTCGCCTCCCAGGTTCAAGCAATTCTTTTGCCTCAGCCTCCTGAGTAGCTGGGATTACAGGCATGCACTGCCACACCCGGCTAATTTTTGTATTTTTAGGAGAGAGGGGTTTTTTGCCATGTTGGCCAGGCTAGTCTCGAACTCCTGGCCTCAAGCAATCTGCCAGCCTGGGCCTCCCAAAGTTCTGGGATTACATACCTGAGCCACTGTGCCTGGCCCTGTTGAATGAAATTAAAGACAGATAAATGGAAAGACATTAGATGTTTACAGATTGGAAAAATTAATATTGTTAAAATATCCATAATACCCAAAGTGATCTACAGATTCAATACAATCTTTATCCAAGTCCCAACATAATTGTTTATAGAAATGGAAAAAACAATTCTAAAATTCACATGGAGCCAAAAGTACATCTCAAAAAACCCCAAATAGCCAAAGCAATCCTGAACATGAAGAAAAAAGCTGGAGGTATCACACTTTCTGATTTCAAGTGTATTACAAAGCTACAGTAATTAAAACAGTATGGTACTGACATAAAAACAGACATAAACCAATAACAAAGAGAGTCCAAAAATAAATCTGTGCATTTATGGTCAACTGATCTTTATCAAGGGTGCCAAGAACACACAATAGAGATAGGATGGTATTTTCAATAAATGTTGTTGGGAAAAACTAGATAATCACATGGAAAAAAATTAAATTAGACCTGTATCTCACACCATATACAAAAATCAACTCAAAATGAATTAAAGACTTAGGAACTGAATTCTATACTTTATAGGGGTGAATCACATGGTATGTAAATTACATTTTAATCTATTATTAACAATAATTATGCATCTTTGGATTAGGTTTGGTTAGGAGTATGTCCCAAGATAATATATTATTGAGAAAAAAAGATTTAGACTAAAAATATACTTTCTGTAATATGTGCTTTTCATTTTTAGGTTATAACGTTTTGAACAAGATTTGCTCATAGGGAGGTAAAAAAACAAACATACTTTCAGGATAATAAGCTGTACATTTTTAGCCAATAAGTTTGTAGAATGATTTAAAATTTGAGAGAAATACAGAACATGATGTTTTTATTTACCTTCATTGAACATTATAGAGAGGAAACGAATATCAAAGGAATACACAGACTAGATAAACTATAAAAATTATTTTAGTTATTTGTTTACATAGCAGTCTGTCACACAAATTCCAGAATTATATAGTTTAAGGAACCCTCAAGAGATCAAACAGTTCACAACTCTGAAACTTTTCTAACTGCCTATTCATTATTCCTAGAAATCTGGAGACAAGATTTCATGATTTTACTAGGTAAATTTTAAGTCTTTCTACCATGATCATCAAGAAATCTTCTAGGCTGAGCACAGCGGCTCATGCCTGTAATCCCAACACTTTGGGAGGCCGAGGCAGGTGGATCATGAGGTCAGCAGTTCAAGACCAGCCTGGCCAAAATGGTGAAACCCCGTCTCTACTACAAATACAAAAATTAGCCAGGCATAGTGGCAGGCACCTGTAATCCCAGCTACTTGGGAGGCTGAGGCAGGAGAATTGCTTGAATCCGGGAGGCGGAGGTTGCAGTGAGCCGAGACGGTGACACTGCACTCCAGCCTGGGCCACAGAGCGAGACTCCATCTCCAAAAAAAAAAAGCCTTATAAACTTCTAAGCTACATCCTTAATTATTAGTCTCTATAACGCAGAATATGGAGTGCAATTGACCCAATGAAAGATCAGGGATCGCCCAACTTATTAGTAAGGGTCTCTCCTGTGATCCAGAAGTTTTAGCCAAAGCTATCTTCTGGAAGTTTAATTCAGGTTTAGTATGATCCTCTACATTCTGTTGTACTTGACAACCCCTTTTTCTCAGCTCAGTGGAAATGGAAATGGAATTGCTTATTCATTGTTATCTGGAAAAATCTCCTAGAGTATGTATACACTTTTATTTCATTTAATTTATTTATTTTATTTTATTGGAAAGGAAGTCTCGCTCTGTTTTTTTTTTTTTTTTTGAGACGGAGTCTCGCTCTGTCGCCCAGGCTGGAGTGCAGTGGCGGGATCTCGGCTCACTGCAAGCTCCGCCTCCCGGGTTCACGCCATTCTCCTGCCTCAGCCTCTCCAAGTAGCTGGGACTACAGGCGCCCGCCACCACGCCCGGCTAATTTTTTTGTATTTTTAGTAGAGACGGGGTTTCACCGTGGTCTCGATCTCCTGACCTCGTGATCCGCCCGCCTCGGCCTCCCAAAGTGCTGGGATTACAAGCGTGAGCCACCGCGCCCGGCCAGGGAAGTCTCGCTCTGTTGCCCAGGCTGGAGTGCAGTGGCGTTATCTTGGCTCATTGCTACCTCCACCTCCCAGGTTCAAGCAATTCTCCCACCTCAGCCTCCTGAGTAGCTAGGATTATAGGCGTGCACCGCCACACCTGGCTAATTTTTTGTATTTTTAGTACAGACAGGGTTTCACCATGTTAGCCAGGCTGGTTTCAAACTCCTGACCTCAGGTGATCCACCCGCCTCGGCCTCCAGAAGTGCTGGGATTACAGGCGTGAGCCACCACGCCCTGTATTTACATTTAATTCGTTTTCTGCCTCACGTTCCCTAAGTAAATTATCCTCAGT
Source organism: Symphalangus syndactylus (assembly GCF_028878055.3). Taxonomy (NCBI): domain Eukaryota; kingdom Metazoa; phylum Chordata; class Mammalia; order Primates; family Hylobatidae; genus Symphalangus; species Symphalangus syndactylus. The sequence goes on along the minus strand of NC_072438.2, from coordinate 72,114,481 downwards.
TCCTTGAGTCAGCTACGAAAATAAATGCTCTCTTGTCCTGGATTTTAAATAAATCAGAGTATGATAAGAAAGAAATGACCTTCTAAAGCTGTAGAATGCCTTTGTCTTGCCGCGCGCGGTGGCTCACGCCTGTAATCCCAGCACTTTGCGAGGCCGAGGCGGACGGATCACGAGGTCAGGAGATGAAGATCATCCTGGCTAACATGGTGAAACCCCGCGTCTACTAAAAATACAAAAAAATCAGCCGGGCGTGGTTGCGGTTGCCTGTAGTCCCAGCTACTTGGGAGGCTGAGGCAGGAGAATGGCGTGAACCCCGGAGGCGGAGCTTGCAGTGAGCCGAGACAGGGCTACTGCGCTCCAGCCTGGGCGACAGAGCGAGACTGTCTCAAAGAAAAAAAAAAAAAAGAGAATGCCTTTGTCTTTTCACAAAGCAAATATTTTTCTTCTAAGAATAAAGGTTGCTTTCCTTTAAAAGGATTGAATGCTGAAGCATCCCGAGCAGCTATATTAGTTTTCTCTGTTATGTAACAAATAGCATATGTTTCTGATCTCGCCATGTCTGTGGGCCAGGAGTCCAGGCACAGCGTAGGTGGACCCTCAGCCGTGCAAGTCAGGAGCTGCAAACCAGGTGTCAGCTGAGTTGCATCTCATTTGAAGGCTCCCCTGGGAGAGAGCTGGCTTCAGAGCTTGCTTTGGATTGGCAGAATTCATTTCCTTGTAGAGGGGTTGTGTTTCTTGTTGACTATTGGCTGGAGGCTGCACTCAGCTTCTAGAGGCTTCCCATAGTGTTTTGCCGTGTGGGCTTCTTCAACATGGCCGCCGACTCAAGCCAGCAAGGAGAATCCCTAGTGTGAATCTGCTGGCACAATGGAGTTTCAGATAACGCAACAAAATCACAGGAATGACATCTCATCACTGTTGCCATATTCTGTCGGTTAGAAACCTGTCATCCCAGCCGGGCGCGGTGGCTCAAGCCTGTAATCCCAGCACTTTGGGAGGCTGAAGCGGGCGGATCACGAGGTCAGGAGATTGAGACCATCCTGGCTAACACGGTGAAACCCCGTCTCTACTAAAAACACAAAAAATTAGCCGGGCGTGTTGGCGGGCGCCTGTATTCCCAGCTACTCGGGAGGCTGAGGCAGGAGAATGGCGTGAACCCAGGAGGTGGAGGTTGTGGTGAGCCGAGATCGCGCCACTGCACTCCAGCCTGGGGGACAGAGAGAGACTCCGTCTCAAAAAAAAAAAAAAAAAAAAAAGAAACCTGTCATCCCATACTCAAGAAGAGTGAACACCAGAAGGCAGGTATCATTAACAGGGATCACCCTAGGGTCTACCCACTAGAGCAGCCTTTAATCCTTTCTGCATGGAGATGGAGAGTATGTGATTAAACAAATTAATGAACAAAAGCAAACCTATCTTTCATTATTTATTTTATGTTTTTTTTTGAGAGAGTCTCGCCCTGTCACCCAGGCTGGAGTGCAGTGGTGTGATCTCGGCTCACTGCAACCTCTGCCTCCCAGGTTCAAGCAATTCTCCTGCCTCAGCCTCCTGAGCAGCTGGGATTATAGGCACGTGCCACCACGCCTGGCTAACTTTTGTATTTTTAGTAGAGACGGGGTTTCGCCACGTTGGCCAGGATAGTCTGGATCTCTTGACCTCGTGATCCTCTCACCTCGGCCTCCCAAAGTGCTGGGATTACAGGCGTAAGCCACCGTGCCCGGCCTTAAATTTACTTTTTCAAAATATCAGCTGTTGATATTTAATTCACTATTTAAATGGTACAAATAGTTTTTAGTGTACTCACAAACTTGTGCAACCATCACCATAATCAATTTTAGAACATTTTCATCATTCCCTCCCCAAAAATGCCTACCCACTGGCATTCATCTCCCTTGCCCCTCACCTCAGTCCTCCAGCAGTAGGCAAACATTAATCTACTTTCTGTCTCTGTAGATTTGCCTGTTTGCCTGCTCTGTGGGTGTGGGTTCCTCTTTTCTTCTCCATGCACACATTTAATCTATTTCCTCACTTACCGTCACCTCTGCTCACTTTGCCCCAGTGCCAATCCAAACATCTCCCTCTCCAACTGTCACCATACTTTATTTAACTTTGTTCCCATAAATGCTCTACATCAGTAATGAGTGGCTCTCTGCCAGCTGCCCATGGCCGCTGTCCCTAGCCACCATGGAATTTCCTAAGCAGTTTTCTGCTCCTAAAGAAGCCAGCACGGCTCACTCTGTGCCTCTGCTTTACCTGCCACAAGGCAGAGGAGCGCCTCTCAAGGTATATCACTGGGGCAGCAGACTTTCTGGTCTCCCCTCATCTCCTGCTTAACTTTAAAAGATACAATCGTTTTATTACTTTGCATTTATATAGCCCCCTTTCTGGAAGCTCTTCAACCCCCAATGGCACTTTTTACAACACTCTCCTGAGGGTTGCCATGACAGTCCTCCTTCCACACTTGTTCCCACTCTGTCACCTTCTCAGTGCCAACACCTTTCCCCATCAATTCACTAAGAAAATTCAGAAAGTATTCCAAACGAATTTTTAACTGAATAGGGCTCTTCTGAATAGAGTTTATTTAAACCATAAGAAAAAGCATCAGGGTTTTACCAAAATACAATTTACTAAAAATGTAAAATATGATTTCAACTGAATTTTTTCTTCCTACCAATAGGATAAGATGAGGATGCAGCAAAGTTATTCTAATAGATGACATAGTTATGTACATGATAATTGTAATTACTACAATATCTTATTTTACTCAAAATCCCAGTAAAATTTTACCTTGCACCACTTAATAAATAAATAGGATCATGGGATATAATTAACTATCTCTTTCCCTCTCTTATGAAAGAGAAGGTTTAAATAAGTCAAAATGTCAAATAACTAATAAATAACCTTAACTTGATATTGAATTTGGTTGGTTTTTTGAAGAGTTTCTTCTTGATTAGTTAGGCTAAAAAATTTTGTTGTTGCTGTTTTTTGCATTTACTTTTGAAGGCAAGTATTTCTAGGTTTCGGAAAAATTCATTTTCAACCAAACTATAGAAGATCTGATGGACGAGGCCAGGTGCGGTGGCTCACGCCTGTAATCCCAGCACTTTGGGAGGCTGAGGTGAGTGGATCACAAGGTTGGGAGATCGAGACCATCCTGGCTAACACGGTGAAACCCCATCTCCACTAAAAATACAAAAATTAGCCGGGCGTGGTGGCGGGCGCCTGTGGTCCCAGCTACTTGGGAGGCTGAGGCAGGAGAATGGCGTGAACCCAGGAGGCAGAGCTTGCAGTGAGCTGAGATCACGCCACTGCACTCCAGCCTGGGTGACAAAGTGAGACTCCATCTCAAAAAAAAAAAAAGAAAAAAAAAAGAAAAATACTCAGGTTAACGCAGCAGTAATGAAGAGGAGACAGGATATCTGCTCTTAAGAGCCAGGGAGATAACCCCCCTCCTGTCAGGTTAGGGGAAAAAAAAGTCAAACTAGTTAAGTGACCTAAGTGTGAATTTGAGGATTTGTCACGGAAATCATCTCTTGGTTTCTTAGCTCTTGAAGGAGGATGGGATGGAGTCAGATGCCAAGGAGCTATTCACACAAGGAGTTCAGCAAATCATCATAAATTCAGCCTTCTTGCCTTCAAGAGGGATTGAATGCATCAAATGATCTCTCAAAAACTACTCAAGTATACAAGCTCAGAGACTGAAGTACATTTTAAAAGTTACTCAAGTAACGTGAGCACATTCTTATAAAAGGTTCAAACAAGAATCAATTCTAGGCCGGGCGCCGTGGCTCATGCCTGCAATCCCAGCACTTTGGGAGGCCGAGGTGGGTGGATCACCTGAGGTCAGGAGTTCGAGGTCAGCCGGCCAACATGGTGAAACCCTGTCTCTAATAAAAATACAAAAATTAGCCAGGCATGGTGGTGTATGCCTGTAATCCCAGCTACTTGGGAGGCTGAGGCAGGAGAATCACTTGAACTCAGGAGGCGGAGGTTGCAGTGAGCCAAGATCATGCCACTGCACTCCAGCCTGGGTAACAGAGTGAGACTTCGTCTCAAAAAAAAGAAAAAAGAAAAAGAGAATGAATTCTAGAGAGCAAAATATATATCACCTTTTATCCTCATTGCCATGTCCACTCCTTCCCCCAGAGTAACCAGGACTAGAGTTTGGTGCCCAGTCTTCGCACCTCCGTTCTGCACATTTACATGCGTACACCTACACATGTATCATAGAGATTTTTTTTTTTTTTTTTTTTTTGAGACGGAGTCTCGCTCTGTCACCCAGGCTGGAGTGCAGTGGCGCGATCTCGGCTCACTGCAAGCTCCGCCTCCCGGGTTCACGCCATTCTCCTGCCTCAGCCTCTCCGAGTAGCTGGGACTACAGGCGCCCGCCACCACGCCCGGCTAATTTTTTTTTGTATTTTTAGTAGAGACGGGGTTTCACCGTGGTCTCGATCTCCTGACCTCGTGATCCGCCCGCCTCGGCCTCCCAAAGTGCTGGGATTACAAGCGTGAGCCACCACGCCCGGCCGAGATTTTTAATGTAAAATGATCATGCCATATACATTGTTCTGCAAGTTGCTTTTTCCACTTAACTATGTATTGGGGATCTCCTCCTCTCAGTTCATTTACCTCTACATCAGTCTTTTTTGGTATAAATTTAAGGAGTACAAATACAATTCTGTTACATGGATATATGGCATATACCTCACTCTTTTTAGTGGCTGAAATGCATTCCACAGTATAGATAAACAACTTAATCAGTTCTGTTGCGATGGACATCTAACTTATGTCTAAATGTTCACTATTCCAATGGTTCTGCCATAAACTCCCTTTTACAAACAACTGCATGCTGAGTGTTTCTATAAGATACATTCCATGTCATTAATTAAATATGAATTGATGAACAAAGCAGCTTATGTTGTGTTTGTTTGTTTGTTTGTTTTGAGACAGGGTCTCACTCTGTTGCCCAGGCTGGAGTGCAATAGCGTGATCTTGGCTCTCACAGCACCTTTGCCTCCTGGGCTCAAACAATCCTCCCGCTTCATCCTCCCGAGTACCAGGGACTACAGGCATGCACCACCATCCCTGGCTCATCTTTGCATTTTTTTGTAGAGGTGGAGTTTCACCATGTTGCCCAGGCTGGTCTCAAACTTCTGGACTCAAGCGATTCACCTGCCTCGGCCTCTTAAAGTGCTGCGATTACAGGTGTGAGCCACTGCGCTCGGCCACAGCTTATGTCTTGATTTCCCCAACTGACATGAAACATACTCTCTGACATCCTTTTTTCCTTTGCCTTTAACTGTTTCTTTTTTTTTCTTTTTTTTTTTTTTTCTTTTTTGGAAATGGAGTCTCGCTCTGTCTCCCAGGCTGGAGTGCAATGGCACTATCTCGGCTCACTGCAACCTCTACCTCCCGGGTTCAAGCGATTCTCCTGCCTTAGCTTCCCAAGTAGTTGGGATTACAGGCGCCCGCCACCACACCCAGCTAACTTTTTTGTATTTTTAGTAGAGACAGGGTTTCGCCATGTTGGTCAGGCTGGTCTCAAACTCCTGACCTCAGGTGATCCACCCACCTCGGCCTCCCAAAGTGCTGGGATTACAGGCGTGAGCCACCACACCCAGCCTCCTTTAACTGTTTCTTTAGTGACTTCCCCAAGAAACTTTAGAATGGCTACTCACTAAGGAAACAGAATACCCTAGTGGCAGGAAAATTAAGATTCTGAAGCTGAGGTTAAGTAAGACCTAGAATTTGAGATGGGCGATTCGAAAGCAATTTCACTCTCCCAAAGAGTTTCTTAATGAAAGTGGCCTTGAAACAGGTTTACCATTCTTGGTAACTCTATTTTTAGTTCCTTGGGTAAAGTTAATACTCAGTTATATTATAGGCTTTTAAAATAAAAGAAGGCCAGGCGCGGTGGCTCACGCCTGTAACCCCAGCACTTTGGGAGGCTGAGGCGGGCTGATCTGAGGTAGCGAGTTTGAGACCAGCCTGGCCAACACGGTGAAACCCTGCCTCTGCTAAAAATACAAAAATTAGCCAGATGTGGTGGCAGGCTCCTGTTATCCCAGATGCTCAGGAGGCTGAGGCAGGAGAATTGCTTGAACCAGGGAAGCAGAGGTTGCAGCGAGCCGAGATCGTGCCACTGCACTCCAGCCTGGGTGACAGAGCGAGACTCCATCTCAAAAAAATAAAAAATAAAAAATAAAATAAAAAAATGAAAGGAAGGAAGGCTTATAACACAAATGTAGAAAGTTTCCATTAGAATTAGTCATCTCTCACTGTAGACAGCCACCCTGGAGAAAACAGCACTTACCTTTGGAAGCATCATTGATTCTTTTTTTTTTTTTTTTTGAGATGAAGTTTTGCTGTTGTCACCCAGGCTGGAGTGCAGTGACATGATCCCAGCTCACTGCAACCTCCACCTCCCAGGTTCAAGCCATTCTCCTGCCTCAGCCTCCCGAGTAGCTGGGTTTGCAGGTGCTTGCCACCATGCCCAGCTAATTTTTGTATTTTTAGTAGAGACGGGGTTTCACCATGTTGGCCAGGCTGGTCTTGAACTCCTGACCTCAGATGATTCACCTGCCTTGGCCTCCAAAAGTGCTGGGATTACAGGCGTGAGCCACCGTGCCCAGCCCATTATTGATTCTTTTATCCTATTAGCATCTTCTAATACATTTGCCTGATTGTACTAATGGGTGCCTCATGACCTAGAAACTTTAATATCTCTTCGAAAGGTCATTACCCAATTTGAGGTAATACAGCCTTAGCTAAGTCTGAAATCATAGCTCTATTCAGCCTTTTGGTCCGTCCTGCCAGTTTTATTTTTATTTATTGATTTGTCTCAGTAAAAGGGGAAAGGGGAGAAATGAGTAGGTTTGCTTTCTGCAAAGGCCAGACCACTGGGCAAAGAGAAACATAAATAAACCCTTGTCAGATGGGCCTTACACACTGAATTGCATTGCACCTAACATGTTAGTAAAACAATGGCAATTCTTCCAGCTACATCAAAGACACACCCACCATTCTGAGATGTGCTCCCATCGTTAACCAAGCTTTTAAGGGGCCGGGGTGACAATTCTGTCCCAGTTACCACTGACCTGACATCTCCCACTTGTTCCTCATGAGAAAAGTTTCTTTTCTTGTTTTTTTTTTTTTTGTTTGGAGATGGAGTCTTGCTCCGTCACCCAGGCTAGAGTGCACTGGTGTGAACTTGGCTCACTGCAACCTCCACCTCCTGGGTTCAAGCAATTCTCCTACCTTAGCCTCCCAAGTAACTGGGACTACAGGTGTGCGCCACCACACCTGGCTAATTTTTTTGTATTTTTAGTAGAGACGGGGGTTTCACCATGTTGGCCAGGCTGGTTTTGAACTCCTGAGCTCAGGCAATCCACCCGCCTCGGCCTCTCAAAATGCTAGGATTACAGGCATGAGCCACCACGTCCAGCCAAAAAGTTTCTTTTCAATGGTGGTTTGTTTGTTCATTAACAGGCATCTTTCAGATTGCCTCACTTCAAAAATAAAGGAATGTTTTTGGTTTGCAATAGGAAAATAAGCCTATAAAGGCCATTAGAATTTGAACTAAGAATTGAACCTTAAGACAGGAATGATATGAAATTAAGATCTAGAAAGATGAGATTGAAGAGATCAGTTCTTTGCCTGATGGGATTTAAATGACTGAACTAGACAAGATGAGGTACCAGTGTCCAGTGCCCGTGGTCTCTCCACTGTGCTATTTCATCAGGAGTAAAGTAGGGAGAGTAACAAACTGGTGTGATGGAAGCAAGGAGGTCCCTCCATCTTTCATTTCTGAAACTTATTACCATCCTTCACTTCCCTCCCTGCCCCCTTCCATGAAACATGCTCATAACACTCCACAATTAACACTTTTGTTTTTCTCCTACCCCAGGTAAATTATTTCCATGGAAGTAGTTCAGTTATGCATGTGCGTGTGTGTGTGTGTGTGTGTTTACAGGTGGTTATTATGACTTACAATTCTACCAGTGGTATAGAGAGTTCTAGTTGCTCCCCGTTTTTTTTTTTTTTTTTTTTTTTTGAGAAGGAGTCTCGCTCTGTTGCCAGGCTGGAGTGCAGGGGCACAATCTCGGCTCACTGCAACCTCTGCCTCCTGGGTTCAAGCAATTTTCCTTCCTCAGCCTCCCAAGTAGCTGGGATTACAGGCACCCGCCACCAGGCCCGGCTAATTTTTGTATATTTAGTAGAGATAGGGTTTCACCGCTTTGGCCAGGCTGGTCTCGAACTCCTGACCTCAGGTGATCTGCCCACCTCAGCCTCCCGAAGTGCTGGGATTACAGGCGTGAGCCACCACGCCTGGCCATTGCTCTCCATTCTTGCCAACAGCTGGTATTGCTGGCTTAACATGTTTTACATATTTGTGTAAATATGTAAAATATGTGGAGCATTATGAGCATGCTTCATGGAAACATGAAGGCACTGTCTCATTGTGGTTTTAATTTTCATTTCCTTGATGATTAATAATGTTGAGCACATTTTCTTTGCTTATAAATATGCATACATTTTTAACCCAGCAATTACATTTCTGGGACTTTACCCAAAATAAATACACACACACACACACACACACACACACACGCACACACAGAAACTGGGAATATCCAACGATTGTATTTTGGTGAAATATATTACTTTTGGTGCATTCATACTGGGAAGTATTACAGTTGCCTAATGATAACCACCACCATTAATAGCTCATGGTGGTTAACTCTAAGTGATAGAACAACAGGTGATTTTTAGTATGTTCTTAGCTTTTATTTTCTGAATTTTTCATAGTGAATATATGTTGCTTTTATATTCAGAAGAAATGGCAAAGGATACTTCTACTTTATTTTGGAACAAACAAAAAATTCAATCTTAACCTGACAGAATACCAACAATTCAATCATGAGCAATGTTTTTTGGGGGTCAATGAGTTCCTCATTTAAAATGCAAGAGATGCACCCATGTCTTTCTAAGTCCTATTCTATCTTTAAAAAAAATTGGGACTCCTTGGAAGAATGGCTGGATATGGGGCTGGGGCAGGAAAAGCACGAGGTTAGCCAGGAACACAGGAACATCCTGATATGCCAGAAAGTAAGAAAGTGAGAAGGAAGGAAGGAAGGAAGAAGGAAGGAAGGGAGGGAGGGAGGGAGGGAGGGGAGGGGAGGGGACTGGGTGGGGAGGGGAGGAGAGTGGGCTAGGGAGGGGGGAAAGAGAGGAGGGGAGGGGAGGGGAGGGAAGGGAAGGGAAGGGAAGGGGAAGGGAAGGAAAATATGGGGACATGTCAAAAGGACAAGAGCTAGTTTGAAGGAGAGCTCGCTGGCCAAGTCTGGGATAATTTTGAGCTAAAAATAAATCAGGACAGTAAAGGATTACAACTTATTGAATAAAACATTAATCATCAGGCCGGGCGCGGTGGCTCACGCCTGTAATCCCAGCACTTTGGGAGGCCGAGGCGGGTGGATCACAAGGTCAGGAGTTCAAGACTAGCCTGAACAGCACAGTGAAACCCCATCTCTACTAAAAAAAATACAAAAAAATTAGCCAGGCGTGGTGACCCGTGCCTGTAATCCCAGCTACTTCGGAGGCTGAGGCAGAAGAGTCGCTTGAACCCAGGAGGCAGAGGTTGCAGTGAGCCGAGAACGCGCCACTGCACTCCAGCCTGGCAACAGAGCGAGACTCCGTCTCAAAAAAAAAAAAAAAAAATTAATCATCAATTCAGGCTGCTAATAAGTAGGTAAATAAATAGATGGAGGTAGTAAGAGTGGGCTTTCCTTATAGTGAGATGTACATTAGATTGATACATGTGGAGGGAAGGAATGGAGTTGAAAAATCACTGTTTTGCTACCATCAAAGCAAAAAATTGGGCAAGAAATAGCATTGATTGCTAAATCTAGGGAGATAAAGTTTGATGAAAGACAGGATATTTAGTCAGTCCTGACGTGGCTCTCCACAGATTACTTATTAGTTGCAAAAGAAAAATGGTAACTCATCAGTGAAGAAACTGGACAATACTGGGATCAGGTGACTAAAATTAACCCAGGGACAGATTGAAACAGTGTGCCTCCAGGTACCCTGAAAAGAATATAACATCACTTTTTTCATAGTTTGGCAGGGGACAAAATACCTGAATTAAGTCACTAGGAAACACCAGGCAAGCCCAACTGAAGAACATTCTATAAAACAACCGATTTGTGTTCTTTAAATATATCAATGTCATGAAAGAGAAAGAAATTCTGAAGAACCATTCCAGATTAAAGAAGATTAGAGAAACATGACCCCTTTAGGCACAGGTGATCCTTGGTTGAAACTTGGACTGGGGGGTTGCTGTAAAGAACTTTATTGGTATAACTGACAAAATTGGAATATGGATTATAGAGTAGGTGAAAGTACATATCAAGTTTAAATTTTCTGATTTGATAATTGTATTTGGATTATGTAAGAAACTATATTTGTTCTTAGGAGCTACACACTGAAGTATTAAGAGTATAATAAAAGCATGATCTTTATAACCTCAAATGGTTTGGAAAAAATAAATAAGGAGGGCGAGAAGAAGAGAGAATAATTAAACAAATGTGGCAAAATGTAAAAAAGTTGGTTAATCTGGGCTGGGCACGGTGGCTCACGCCTGTAATCCCAGCACTTTGGGAGGCCGAGGCGGGTGGATCACGAGGTCAGGAGATCGAGACCATCCTGGCTAACACGGTGAAACCCCATCTCTACTAAAAATACAAAAACAAAATTAGCTGGGCGTGGTGGTGGGCGCCTGTAGTCCCAGTTACTCGGGAGGCTGAGGTGAAAGAATGGTGCGAACCCTTGAGGCGGAGCTTGCAGTGAGCCGAGATTGCGCCACTGCACTCCAGCCTGGGTGACAGAGTGAGACTCCATCTCAAAAAAAAAAAAAATTGGTTAATCTGAATCACGGCCATATGAGAGTTCTCTATTATTTTTGCAACTTTTCTTCATGTTTGGAATTATTCAAAATCATACCCGGCCTAAAATTTAATTTTTATTTGCACACAACCATTTGATTTTGCCCTCCAAAGAGCAGCTACACTTATGGCTAAGACTTTTTGTTTTATTTCATGAATACCAGTGTTAGTTCAAGAGAAATCATTCCAGTAGATGAGATCAGTTGTTGGGTGGAAATGTGTTCTGCAGCTTCCGCCTTCTGGGTTCAAGCAATTCTCCCACCTCAGCCTCCAGAGCAGTTGAGATTACAGGCACACTCCACAACGCTCAGCTAATTTTTTTGTATTTTTAGTAGAGATGGGGTTTCACCATGTTGGCCAGGCTGTCTCGAACTCCCAACCTCAAGTGATCCACCCGCCTCGGCCTCCTAAAGTGCTGGGATTATAGGCATGAGCCACCGCGCCCAGCCTTTAATTTCTATCTAAAGCCTTCTCTCTGCTTTTGTATGAAAACTTAATTTTAGTCAATTTGGGTGAAACTGTCAATTCAGGATGTTTTCAGTCGTTTCTGGGATTTCCCACTTCTTTTTAGAGTCCCATATAGGTTTTAAGGGGAGATCCTCTTAAACCATACTAAGATGTGGCATGAGAAAGGAGCTTTGTAGTGAATTCCTATAATTTTACTTTGCATTCCTTTTGAACACAAGTGGACTTCCCCATACCAGAGGCAAGGTTTAGTCACCCTTGACACAGTTTCCCATTTTCTTTTCTTTTTTTTTTTTTTGAGACAGAGTCTCGCTCTGGAGTGCAGTGGCCTGATCTCGGCTCACTGCAAGCTCCGCCTCCCGGGTTCATGTCATTCTCCTGCCTCAGCCTCCCAAGTAGCTGGGACTACAGGCGCCCAGCACCACGCCCAGCTAATTTTTTTTGTATTTTTTAGTAGAGACGGGGTTTCACCGTGTTAGCCAGGACAATCTCCATCTCCTGACCTCGTGATCCGCCCACCTCGGCCTCACAAAGTGCTGGGATTACAGGTATGAGCCACTGTGCCCGGCCAGTTTCCCATTTTCTGCCTCTGCCTAGTTCCTCAATGCAATGGATCCAGATGTCTGCCTTATGCAACCACTACCTGGTGACCACTCCCTCCCAGGGACAACAGGATACAACCCACTTCATTGGTCCCACTGATCCCTGCACTGCACTTTGTACGTATGCTGCAGTCCCATTGTGACTCCGGGGATCTGCCACCTGCTTGCTGTTAACCTGCCAGGTAGAACTCCCTGCAGGAAACTCACCTGAGGAACATCCTGGAGCCCAAGCCCACAGGTTTCTCTGTCTATTGCTCCCCACTTGTTGATGGAGCCCACGTGTCCCAAGATGGCACCCTCCTTCCATTAGCCCTGTGTGTGAGGCAGTCACCCGCTTCCCTCTGGGATCTGTAAGTCATAAACTACTTCTGTTATTTCATGCGTTTCATTGAGATGTCACTTTTACGTCTCACCTAACTGCCACGCAGAACGCAGCTTCTTTCCTGGCCAGGGCTCTCCTAGGGAGTGGTGGTCTTGGCAGGAATAAACTGGACAGAGGTCAGACAAGAGCCACAAGGGTGTCTGCCAGGATAAACAAGTCTATCCTGTGAGAGGGACGGCCGGTAGAGTTGGACACAGGCATCAGGTCAGCTGCTAAAATTGAGAGGAGTCCCCTAAATGTCACATCATAAACATCGTGATCAAATCTCCTGAAGACCCATCAGGGCTCGGCTAGAGTTTACAGCCACTCTCTGGAGGAAGACCTCAGGACCAGATGAGAGAAAAGTAGAAGGCGGCTCTCTCCTGGCCTTTGCGGTTGCGTGTCCCTGTCCTGCACAAGACCCTTCGGATTCCTTGACCCTCTCTCCGCTCCTCCAGACCACCCTTGGGGTTATGGAAACCATCTTGCTCTTCTCCCCTGCCACTCTAGACCACCTCGGACTTCTCTTATGATATGCCTCACGGCCCTGCCACCCCATCATCTACCCTACCAGCCCTTTCCATGGTGTGTGGGGAATTCTACGAAATGTGCTCTTTTGGGGGCTACCAATGGGGAGTGAGGCATAGGTCTCCTCTACTCTCAGATTCCCAAGTCAACATTATGGGTTGCAGGGCAGGAATGCTGACATTCCTCTGCACATATTCAGGGGACTCAGGGGCCGTCCCAGGGAGCAGGGGGCTCTGTCTCTGCCCTGCTCTCCACAGACTCTTCTTCCCAGAGGAGCTTCAGTAAAGGGAGGTGGGGGAAGGGGAACAAGGAGTCCTTCGGGGCCCTGCTCTGCTCCTAATACTTGCAGTGTCTTATGCCGAGCTCGCGCCTATAATCTCAGCACTTTGGGAGGCTGAGGTGGGCGGATCACCTGAGGTCAGGAGTTCGAGACCAGCCTAGCCAACATGGAGAAATCCTATCTCTATTAAAAATACAAAAATTAGCCAGGCATGGTGGGCACCTGTAGTCCCAGTTACTTGGGAGGCTGAGGCGGGAGGATCGCTTGAACCCAGGAGGTGGAGGTTGCAGTGGAGCCAAGATCAGTCCACTGCACTCAAGCCTGGGCAACAGAGTGAGACTCCGTCTTAAAAACAAAACAAAGCAAAACAAAACAAAAAATACTTGTAGTGTCTTTTATGATGGTGTACAAATTAAAAGCATTACACAGGAAAGAAATCACATCCATTAACTTTTTTTTTTTTTTTTGAGACAGGAGTCTTGCTTTGTTGCCCAGGCTGGAGTGCAATGGCATGATCTTCGCTCACTGCAACCTCCGCCTCCCGGGTTCAAGCAATTCTCCTGCCTCAGCCTCTGAAGTAGCTAGGATTACAGCTGCCTGCCACCATGCCCTGCTAAACTTTTTTGTATTTTTAGTAGAGACTGGTTTTACCATGTTGGCCAGGCTGGTCTTGAACTCCTGACCTCAGGTGACCTACCCACCTTGGTCTCCCAAAGTGCTGGGATTACAGGCATGAGCCACTGCCCCTGGCCACATTAACTATTTAAAATACTCATGACCAAGTTTTTCCAAAGTTGGAATCACAGGAAGCACGGTTTCTCTTCTGTGTAAACTTTAAGGTGTTAGTCTGTCCAGCACTTGGAAGGGAGGGTGTTTGCTACATGAACTTTCACTGCATGGTGCAGTGTTCCTAGGGTAAATTCTGCAAACTGGTTCACCCAGGGTGCCTCTCTGACCTTCTCCTAACATGCAGCTAACCACATAGCACTAACTATATGCTGCACACTATTTTGTTTGAAGGTTTTTTTTTTTTTTGACACAGGGTCTCACTCTGTTGCACAGGCTGGAGTGCAGGGGTACAATCACAGCTCGCTGCAGCCTCTGCCTCCCGGGTTCAAGCAATCCTCCCACCTCAGCCTCCTGAGTAGCTGGAACTATAGGCGTGTGCCACCACACCCAGCTAATTTTTTGTATTTTTTGTAGAGGCAAGGTTTTGCCCGTTGCTCAGGCTAACTTTAAATGTGTTAATTCATGTCATCCTCATAAAATCCCTATGAGGTACATACCACTATTATCCCCATTCTCCAGATGAAGAAACTGAGGTTAACAGAGATTAATTGATTTCCCAGAGTTATAGTTAGAAAGTCACAAAGCCAGGATTAGAACCTAGGTAGTCTGGGGTCCGAGTTCATGCTATTGATAACTACAATATGCTACTATGATCAAAAACGTCTGTGTTAGCTGAAAATGGAGGAAATTCATTTTTCCTAAACAATTACAGATACAGGCTCATAATTTTTTTTTTTTCAGGCAGAGTCTCACTCTGTCACCCATGCTGAGTGCAGCGGTGTGATCATGCCTCACTGCAAACTCAACCTCCCTGGGCTGAGGCCTCCCACGTAGCTGGAAATAACTACAGGCCAGCTAATATTTTATTTTTTGTACAGACAGGTCTCACTATGTTGGCCGGGATGATCTTGAACTCCTAGACTCCAATGATCCTCCCGCCTCAGCCTCCCAAAGTGCTGGGATTATAGGCATGAGCCACCATGCCCAGTGACTCATATTTTATTTAACAATTCTGTTGACAAAACAAAAATAATTTTCTTTTTTTTCTTTTTTTTTTTTTTGAGACAGAGTTTCACTCTTGTTGCCCAGGCTGGAGTGCAATGGTACGATCTCGGCTCACCGCAACCTCCGCCTCCCAGGTTCAAGCAATTCTCCTGCCTCAGCCTCCAGAGTAGCTGGAATTACAGGCATGCACCACCACGCCCGGCTAATTTTGTATTTTTAGTAGAGACGGGGTTTCTCCATGTTGAGGCTGGTCTCGAACTCCTGACCTCAGGTGATCCGCCCGCCTCGGCCTCCCAAAGTGCTGGGATTACAGGCGTGAGCCACCGTGCCCGGCCACAAAAATAATTTTCAATGCACACCCATTTCCTTAAAAAGAACCATGTTTCCAAAAGCATCATGAAAAATAAAATAAAAATAGATTACATTTTGTATTAGGAAATCCTTGGTGATCTACTAAGGACTGTGGCAAAATTACCTACCACCAGATGTGTAGGCACAGCTCTGCCAGATCTGTCAGCTCTTGCAAGATCTTTCCACTTTAAATTTCGCTTTCAGCTTAGTCTCCAGCTCAGCAAGAAGTAACCTTCCTTCATGAAATTTACGACATGTTCTGAACATGAGGTGGCTGCTAAGTGTTTTAGCCAACTGTTCTACATAACAAATTACCCCCCAAATTTAGTAGTTTAAAACAACCAAACAATTTTTATGATCTCACAGTTTCCGTGGGACAGTTTTTGTGAAGCGGGATGGCCTAACCAGATCCTCTGGCTCCAGATCTCTTACAAAACGGCAATCAAGGTTTGGTGTGGGGCTGTAGACCAGGATTCTGGCTCACTGTTCAAATGGGGGAGGATACATTTCTGAGCTCATTCATGCGGCCATTGGGAGGCCGCTGGTCCTCAATGGCTGTCAGCCGGAGACATCACTTTCATGCCACGTTGACTTCTCCATAGGGCAGCTCTACAAAATGACAGCTTCTCTTTCTTGAACCAAGGGCTCCACAAAAGGGAGAGAGATGTCACAGTCTTCTGTGATCTAATCACTTTTGCCATGTCCTATTTGTTAGAAGCAAGTGACTAGGCTCACCCATACATAAGGAGAGAAGACAGAGAAGATTACACAGCCATGAACCCTGGGAGCCATGTTAGAGGCCGTCTGCCCTACCGAGTAATTTTTTTTCTTCCTGTTAATTAGCATTTTTGCCATCCTGTTTTGTTTTTTCTTTGATGCAGGGTCTTGCTCTGTTGCCCAGCTGGAGTGCAGGTGCGTGATCACAGCTCACTGCAGCCTTGACCTCCCAGGCTCAAGCAATCCTCCTACCTCAGCCTCCTGAGTAGCTGGTTCTGTAGGCGTGCACCACTCTGCCCAGCTATTTTTTAAATTTTTTGTAGAGATGGGATCTCCCTATGTTGCCCAGACTGGTCTCAAACTCCTGGGTTCAGCGATCCTCCTCCCTTGACCTCTGAAAGTTCTGGGATTACAGGTGCGAGCCACCATGCCTGGTCTCCATCCTGCTGATAAAATGCTATAATAAAAAGAAACCCCATCTCTACTAAAAATACATACATGGAGGTATATGTTCAGGTATTTGGACTCCCAGATGAACAATCTGTAACATTTGGAGGTAGGAGGCTCCCTTTGTTTGGAACACGCCTACCCCCATCCAGTATACCTTTGCCCTGCCTATGATCTGTGAGTTAGAGTTAATTATGCACGAAAAGAGACTGAAGAGACCCAGTGGGCGTCCGGGAAATGCAGCTGAATAGAGCAGCAGTGCTGTGGGACCACCAGGTCCACTGTGCTTGAAGACTTTGTTCTGAATAGTCCTGGGGCCCACGCTCAGTGTGGAGAGGGTGAAGGAAGGATGGGTGGTTTGGGCAGGGGAGAAGAAATGCGATTGGCACGAAAGCTGCTGATAGGACATTCTGTGAACCCCCTTGGGAGGTGGCTTGACAAGTCATTTCACCCCTCTGGGCTTGAGTTTATCCTCTCTAAAATGACACGGTTGAAGAAGATACTCTCTACATTTTGTGACTAGTAGAGAGAATTTGTGAGACCACTAATTAAGAATGAGTATATTATCCAGCCTGGCCAACATGGTGGAAACCTATCTCTACTAAAAATACAAAAATTAGCCAGCATGGTGGTACACACCTGTAATCCCAGCTACCCGGGAGGCTGAGGCAGGAGGATCACTTGAACCCGGGAGATGGAGGTTGCAGTGAGTCGAGATCGAGCCACTGCACTCCAGCCTGGGTGACAGGGAGAGAGACTCCATCTCAAAAAAAAAAAAAAAAAGTACGAGTTTAGGTGTTTAAAAATGAGAGGTAGAAATAAATGCTGATTTACAATGTTATCATAAACAATTTATGAGATTTTTAAAATGTTTTTTTCTAATTTTAATAAAGTTCCATGTTGTGAAGACTATTGCTTTGTAAATAGTGTGGGGGGTACGTGTGTGTGTGTGGACAGTACATGTATGTGTGTGTACAGAACAGAACACACACACACACATGCACCCCACATGATTACCATGGAAGCCGCCATGTCAGTGCGCCATGATTCTGCCCGTCTGCAGGTGACTGGCTGAGGGCCATGTACTTATCCCAGCTGAGACACTCTCAATCCTTACTCTGGAGATTTAGACCTGAAAGTCCGGGGTTATACATTTTAAGTCAGGGGCTTTAGGGCGCACATTTTCCCTCACTGGGACCGGGGAAAACTGATGCAGAGAGAAAGTGGGGAGGAAACAGAGTAAACAAACTGAGAGAAGCCCCTGGGATGGAGAAAGAACGTAGGCAGCATTTGCATTTCTGGTTCCAGTAACTGGGGAGGCCCTGCTGTTTCCTGTCATTGAGTTTCTGAGATAGAACAGGATCCTCATGATAACTTCTCCCTTTGGTTAAAGCATAATCAATTTGAATTTCTCTCTTTTGCAACCAAAGGGAAAAAAATCAATAGCTAACTCACAAGTTCATTGTAGGGAAAAAGTTCAATTAAAAAATATATAAAGAGGCCAAGTGTGGTGGCACATGCCAGTAATCCCAGCACTTTGGGAGGCTGAGGCGAGTGGATCACTTGAGGTCAGGAGTTTGAGACCAGCCTGGCCAACATGGAGAAACCCTATCTCTACTAAAAATACAAAAATTAGCTGAGTGTGGTGGCAAGTGCCTGTAGTCCCAGCTACTCAGGAAGCTGCAGCAGAAGAATAGCTTGAACCCAGGAGGCAGAGCTTGCAGTGGGCTGAGATCAAGCCACTGCACTCCAGCCTGGGTGACACAGCGAGACTCCAACTCAAATAAATAAATAAATATATATATAACCCCAAATATATGAACATCTAATGTGTCAATAAAAATAAAATAATATATAAAAAGAAGAAAAAAATGACCAATAAATCCATCGCTTTGAGATAACTTATCTTAACATTTGGGAATGTTTTCCTGCTACTTTTCTATGCATTTATGTAAATTAAACTAGAATTTTGACTTTTTTTTGCGGGGGGGAACAGAGTCTCGCTCTGTGGCCCAGGCTGGAGTGCTGGAGTGCAGTGGCGAGATCTCGGCTCACTGCAACCTCCGCCTCCCGAGTTCAAGCAATTCTCCTGCCTCAGCCTCCCAAGTAGCTGGGACTACAGGCGCCCACCACCAGGCCCGGCTAATTTTTTGTATTTTTAGTAGAGATGGGGTTTCACTGTGTTGCCCAGGCTGGTCTCGAACTCCTGAGCTCAGGCAATCCGCCCGCCTCGGCCTCCCAAAGTGCTGGGATTACAGGCGTGAGCCACCACGCCCGGCCCACTATATAATTATTATGATTATGATGATTTGTGTTTATGAGATTTTTGTAAATGTATTCTTGTAGTATGAGTGCAAAGAAAAATTCAGTTTGATTTGATCTATTTCTGAGAATAAGATCTGTGATGTAATTAATAGGAAAGAAAAAATGGCTAACATGGAGGGGCGACATTGATTTCTACTAAATGAGATAAAGAATAAAGTATTTGCATAATGTAATTTCCTTGGAAAACTGATCATTGATAAAAGCCACTCTTTCTTTCTCCTTTACCATTTACCAAACACAAGGAAGTAGTTCTAGAAATAAAAATAGTTTTTAGAAAAAAAAGTCAACATTTACTAAGCACTCCCTATGACCAACATTGTACTATGCACCTTTCATCGACTACTTTTTAAAATACTCAAGTATTCATATGTAATATCTAGTCAACAAATGGGTATTTCAACTTCCCCTCTTGATACTTACTACAAGAGAAACGACATCAATATAAGTTTTACTGGCCAGGTGCATAGCTAGACTATACCTATAGTCCTAGCTACTCAGGAGGCCAAGGTGGGAGGCTTGCTTGAGCCCAGGACTTTGAATCCACCCTGGCCAACATGACAAGACCCTATCTCTAAAAATAAATAAATAAACAAATAAAATAGGAGTTCTCAATAGATAAAATATTTATTTATTTATTTTTAATGGTTTAATGTTTAATGAAAATCATTGTTTTGCCATAGGGTAACTAGACATGACTGGCAGTTTATAGAAATAACCCATAATTAGTCCACTTTAGTGCAAACCAAATAATCAGTTTCTCTCTTTTCTTTTTGTGAATTTTGCTGGGTCATATTGACAATTTTTCCTAATACTACACACTGTTTCATCTTTGTCTTTTTCGTGCATACTTCATTGACACATATAAAATTAAATGTCTGCATCTTGAAGGTCCCAACAGTTAGTTCTTTGGTTCCCAAATCTTTTCTTTGTTTATTATTGTTATTATTTTACTTTAAGTTCTGGGATATATGTGCAGAATGTGCAGGTTTGTTACATAGGTATACATGTGCCATGGTGGTTTGCTGCACCTAACAACCCATCATCTAGGTTTTAAGCCCTGCATGTATTAGGTATTTGTCCTAATGCTCTTCCTCCTGTTGCCCCCAACACCCAACAGGCCCCAGTGTGTGATGTTCCCCTCCCTGTGTCCATGTGTTCTCATTGTTCAACTCCCACTTATGAGTGAGAACATGACATGGTATTTGGTTTTCTGTTCCTGTGTTAGTTTGCTGAGAATTATGGTTTCCAGCTTCATCCAAGTCCCTGCAAAGGAGATGATCTCATTCTTTTTTATGGCTGCATAGTATTCCATGGTGTATATATCCAGTCTATCATGATAGGCATTTGGGTTAGTTCTAAGTCTTTGCTATTATAAATAGTGCTGCAATAAACTAGATAAAAGATTTATAATAAAACTGGTATTATGTTAGTATAAAAGTTGAGATAAAGTACAAGGTCAAAGCCAAGGTCTGATTATATTGCTTTACCATGAGACCCCCTTTACTTGCCTGAAAACTGATGCTGAAGAATGCACCGTAGCTTCTATCCTTGGGTTCCTTTCTCAAGCTTTTTCTAATCATTGATTTTCTTATGTGGAAGCAGGCAGGGGCCAAGTGATGAAGGGTCCTATTAGTCTGGGACCTGAGGGGCTGAGGAGTCATATTTATCCTAAGGGCAACTAGAGGCTTAAAGAATTGTATGTAAGTGGCATGATCTGGTTGGCATTTTAGAAAGATTCTGGCTGCAAAGTGGGGCTCAGATTGGAGAGAAACAGGAAGGATGCGATCAGAGAAGTTGATAGAGGAGTCCAGGTGACAGCACAGGACGGCAGGGTGGTGACAGTGGGATGGAGAGAAGTGGAAGGACTCAAGACAGGCAGCAGGTGGACTCAGTGGACCTTGGGGGTCAATTAGGGCTAGGGAGTGAGGGGAAACAAGACATCTAGAATAGTTCCCAGATCTCTAGCTTAGACAACTGAGCAAACGGCACACACATTTTATAAGACATAGAGTTCTGAAGGAGAAGCCAGTTTGGAGAGAATAAAATGAGTTTAATTTTGGATGTGTTGAGTTTGCAGTGCTTTTAGACATTCGAGTCTTGTGATATGGGTCGAAGCAGGAGATGAGATTAATTGGTCATCTGTGTATAGGCAGGAGGTAAGAATTTAGAGGTCATTTGTGCACACCAAGTAATGAAGGCCACCTCCACCAGGAAGAGGGTTAAGAGTGAACACAGCCAGGCGGGGTGGCTCACGCCTGTAATCCCAGCACTTTGGGAGGCTGAGGCATGTGGATCACCTGAGGTTGGGGGGAGTTCAAGACCAGCCTGACCAACATGGAGAAACCCTGTCTCTACTAAAAATACAAAATTAGTCGGGTGTGGTGGCACATCCCTGTAATCCCAGCTACTTGGGAGGCTGAGGCAGGGGAATCACTTGAACCTGGGAGGTGGAGGTTGCGGTGAGCCGGGATGGCACTACTGCACTCCAGCCTGGGCAACAAGAGTGAAACTGTCTCAAAAAAAAAAAAAGAAAAGAAGAGTGAACAGAGATCGACGGAGGGTGGGAGAAAGACCATTCTCCCAGGGAGGCCGAGAAGGAGCAGCCAGAGGGACGGAAAGGAAACCAGGAAGTACAAGATCATGGAGACCAGGAGAAGAGAGTCGTTCAAGAAGGCAGTGGCCCACAGAGCTGGCCACGGAGGGAGCCAAGCTGGGTCTGACAGATGTTGACAGGAGCCTTCCCGTGTCTATTCTCTCCTTCCTGGTTTGTCACACTCAGTTCTAATTGATAGACAAGCTGAGAACTTGTCCCGAACACTGTCTTTTGGGTTTGGTGGCCTGGAGTGGACTGACAAGTGAGTGTGACATGGGGCAGTAAAAACTCAAATGAAGGTGACTCTTTAAGGCACCTCCAGTCCATGGCCTATTAGGGACCGGGCCGCGCAGCAGGAGGTGAGGGGCGGGTGATGGAGCACTACTGCCTGAGCTCTGCCTCCTGTCAGATCAGCAGCAGCATTAGATTCTCATAGAAGCGGGAACCGTATTGTCAACTGTGCAAGCGAGGGATCTAGGTTACACACTCCTTATGAGAATCTTAACTAATGCCTGATGATCTGAGGTGGAAGAGTTTCTTTTTATTTTGAGACGGAGTCTTGCTCTGTCACCCAGGCTGGAGTGCAGTGGCGTGATCTCGGCTCACTGCAAGCTCCGCCTCCCGGGTTCACACCATTCTCCTGCCTCAGCCTCCCGAGTAGCTGGGACTACAGGCGCCCGCCACCGCGCCCCGCTAATTTTTTTTTTTTGTATTTTTTTAGTAGAGACGGGGTTTCACCGTGGTCTTGATCTCCTGACCTTGTGATCCGCCCGCCTTGGCCTCCCAAAGTGCTGGGATTACAAGCGTGAGCCACCGCGCCCGGCCCTGAGGTGGAAGAGTTTCACCCCAAAACCATCCACCCCAACCCCCACTCTTCCTTGGTCTGTGGAAATACTGTCTTCTGAGAAATGCGTCCACGGAGCCAAAAAGGTTGGGGACCACTGCTTTAAGGAGTTTGGCTGGCCAGGCGCGATGGTGCATGTCTGTAGTCCCACCTACTCAGGAGGCTGGGAAGATCCCTTGAGCCCGAGTTCAAGTACAGCCTGGGCAACATAGCAAGACCCCATCTCTAAAAATAAACACATAAAAATATTATTATTATTATTATTATTTTTCTGAGACGGAGTTTCACTCTCATTGCCCAGGCTCGAGTGCAGTGACACAGTCTTGGCTCACTGTAACCTCCACCCACTAGGTTCAAGCAATTCTCCTGCCTCAGCCTCCCACGTAGCTGAGATTACAGGCATGCACCACTACACCCGGCTAATTTTGTATTTTTAGTAGAGACAGGGTTTCACCATGTTGGCCAGGCTGGTCTCGAACTCCTGACCTCAAGTGATCCACCAGCCTCAGCCTCCCAAAGTGCTGGGATTACAGGCATGAGGCACTGCGTCCGGCTAGATTATTCTTAAAATAAATAAATAAATAAATGATAAGTTTGTCCGGCTGGCGAAGACAGGGAATGGGAGTGGGGAGTGTAGTTTGAAGAGGAAGGTAGGATCCAGGCATGCATTTTGTTTTGAGATAGGCTAGACCAGGGCACATTGAACGGGCGGGGTCTGTAGAGACCAAAGGACTCGGAGACAGAACATAATAGAAAGCAAAAGGCTCCTGAGGGATAACAGAGGGGGGGTTGGGAGGGTGGAGGGCATAGGTACAGGGCCGGGGTGTGGGAAGAAGGAGGCCGAGACTTCCCCTGGAACAGGTAGGACTGCGGGAGAATGGTGGGCCATGCGCCATGGAGCCTGGACTGGTGCAGAAAGAGGAGCCAGAGCTACAGCCTCCTTTGACAGTGCTGGGTTAGATCCGCAGTGCTCGGAAGGAGTTTCTTTCCTATCTTCCTTATTAATAAAACTGCCCTTTTATCTATTTTTTTATTGGTTTTTATTTTGGGAGACAGGGTTTTGCTTTGTCCCCCAGGCTGGAGTGCAATGGTGCAATCTCTGTGCACTGCAGCCTTGATCTCCCGGACTTAAGCAGTCCTCCTACCTCACAGTTCCCAGAGTAGCTGGGACTACAGGCCTGCACCACCACACCCAGCTAGTTCTGTTTTTGTTTTTGTAGCGATGGGGTCCCGCTATGTTGCCTAGGCTGGTCTCGAACTCCTGGCCTTAGTCAATCCTCCCACCTTGGCCTCTCAAAGTGCTGGAATTATAGGCATGAGCCACCATGCCCGGCCCAAACTGCCCTTTTTATCTCTGGTGATGGCTCTATCCACAAATATTAAAGATGATTTTTTATAATAATATAACAAATCTCGAACCTAATGGTTTAAATTCACCCTCCTGAATTAGCTTTTTCGGCATATATTTACTGAGTGAAAATTAGACAGCAGGGCTACCACTCCTGGGCAATCACTTCTGTGTCCTACAGTAGGTCCCTAGTTAAAATGAATATTTGGCCAGCAGCCAAAATGGAAAGAGAGGCCTCAAAGAAACTTGCAGCTGCGGGACAACTTCCCTCTCCCCAGCCTGTTCTTTCTGAGAGCCACGAATACCTTCAACCACCTGATTTAAGCAGAGGAGCACCCAAAAATGCGAGCCGTTGGGGTCTAACCACAGAACTACATCTCTGAACGGAGCAGCCATGGCTGTCGCGCTGACATTCACGCGTCTAAGCTGCTCTTTGTCTTGACAATTTGGCTCCTTTCTGCTTGAGTCAGTCCAGAATAAGTTCTCCTTGTGCCTAGAACACACTGAGCCCTTATTCCCTGGCATGTGCTATGTTATTACGAAGAAAACCAGCAAGTTTTGAATCTCCTCGCACAGTAGAACTATGCATCAAACTGGTTATGCAAAAGGCAGGGAATGGTATGTGTTACGTTACATTTTTCTTACCACCTACTATAAACAGAGGCTGTTTAATTTTTTGGCTTTTCACTCATTTTTAAAAAAAAATCACGAAACATTTCTTTCCTGAATAGTGCTCTGTAGTGTGAACGATCTGGGGGTGGTGTTGCACATTTGAGAATGTTACTGTGCTTCAAAGGCTTGGCAGGACTTGAACTGAGATGAATGTAGAGGTGCTTTGTATATTCAAGGCATTGTGCAGAGTTTTGTTTTTTTTTAATTTTATAAAAACTCCAACTCCACATTAAGGATTGAATCACATAATCATCTAGTTAGTTTTGCCATTTCTTGTGAAGCAAGGGGCGGTGTGGGTCAAATCTTCAAGAGTTCTGGAAAATCAGCCCCATACCCAGAAGCCCCAAGGCAGGATGAAACTCGATTCCCTGGTAGAAATAGGAAGGGCATTTTAGACATGGCCCCCAGGCTTTGGGAATCTAAGAATGATGCCCCTTCATAAAGGGGAGGCACAGGCAGCCCACAAGCAGGACTGGGGAGAAATCAGGCAGTTTCTGTTGAGGTAGGAGGGAGCTGAAAGCATTAGTGAGGAATGGGCTTGAGACAAGACTGTCACAATTCCCTGCACATGCCCTTTGAGAAGCTGTGGAAAAATGCACTAGAGGCTGGGTGCGGGGGCTCACGCCTGTGATCCTAGCACTTTGGGAGGTTGAGGAGGGGGGTATTGCTTGACCTCAGGAGATCAAGACCAGCCTGGGCAACATGGTGAAACTCCGTCTCTACCAAAAATACTAAAATGAGCCAGGCGTGCTGGTGCGCGCCTGTAGTCCCAGTTTATTCAGGAGGCCAAGGTAGGAGGATCGCTGGAGCCTGGGAAGTTGAGGCTGCAGTGAGCCCTGGTTGTACCACTGCAATCCAGCCTGGGTGCCAGAGCAAGACCCTGTCTCAAATAAATAAATAAATAAATAAATAAATAAATAAATAAATGTATTAGAACTCCATCTCAATTCAGAGCAATTTCCATGAGACAATGCAGACTTAGAAAAGCAAGATAAAGAGATGTGGTATAAACAATACCCCTGCCCAATCTCAAATTCATGTTTAATTTGAACCACATGAAAATGTCATTTTTGTAGTAAAGAGTGGTCAAATGTTGGCAGTGTCGTATTGGTTCAAAATGGTTAAATGTTGGGAATCATATATATATATCATCTATATATCATATATATAGATGATATATATATATATAAAAATATATTTATATAAAAGCTTACTGTGTGTGAACCTACAGATTATATATATGATATATAGATATATAAGACACATGATATATAGATATATATTACATATATATGAGATATATACATACATATATAACATATTGAGATATATATACAAACATATATATACACATACATATATATATACATACACATACATATATATATTCACATACACATACACATATATATATATATATATTCACATACATATATATATATATTTTTTTTTTGGAAATGGAGTCTCGCTGTGTTGCCCAGGCTGGAGTGCAGTGGTGCAATCTTGGCTCACTGCAACCTCTGCCTCCCAGGTTCAAGGGAGTCTCCTGCCTCAGCCTCCCAAGTAGCTGTGACTACAGGAAGGCATACACCACCACGCCTGGCTAATTTTTTTTTTTTTTTTGAGACAGAGTCTCACTCTGTTACCCAGGCTGGAGTGCAGTGGCACAATATTGGCTCACTGCAACCTCCGTCTCCTGGGTTCAAGCAATTCTCCTGCCTCAGCCTCCAGAGTAGCTGGGATTACAGGCACCCACCACCACACCCGGCTAATTTTTTTATATTTTTAGTAGAGACGGGGTTTCACCATGTTGGCCAGGCTGGTCTCAAACTCCTGACCTCAGGTTATCCACCTCTCCCCCAGCCTCCCAAGGTGCTGGGATTACAGGCGAGAGCCACTGCATGCGGCCCCTAATTTTTTTTTTTTTTTTTTTTTTGAGACAAGTCTCGCTCTGTCGCCCAGGCTGGAGTGCAGTGGTGCGATCTGGTCTCACTGCAAGCTCTGCCTCCCAGGTTCACGCCATTCTCCTGCCTCAGCCTCCCGAGTAGCTGGGACTACAGGTGCCTGCCACCACACCCGGCTACTTTTTTTGTATTTTTTAGTAGAGACAGGGTTTCACTGGATTAGCCAGGATGGTCTCGATCTCCTGACCTCGTGATGCGCCCGCCTAGGCCTCCCGAAGTGCTGGGATTACAGGCGTGAGCCACAGTGTCTAGCCTGTATTTTTTAGTAGAGGTGGGGTTTTGCCATGTTGGCCAGGTTAGTCTCAAACTGCCAACCTCAAGTGATCCACCTGCCTTGGCCTCCCAAAGTGCTGGGATTACAGGCATAAGCCACTGTAATCTATTTTAAAATAAACAGGTAAGAAACTGTGGCTGCCTCAGAGAAGAAGAGGGAGACTATTACTTAGAATTTGTGGAAACCAAAAATTATCAGCCCCACATCTAAAAATTCTGCCTTGACTAAAAAGAAGATAGCCTGTTGACCCTTTTTAAAGGGTCTCACTTTAAAAAGACAAGACCCTGAACTAGCCATGATACTATTTTTTTTTTTTTTTGAGATGGAATCTCACTCTCGTTGCCCAGGCTGGAGTGCAGTGGCGCGATCTTAGCTCACTGCAACCTCCGCCTCCCAGATTCAAGCGATTCTCCTGTCTCAGCCTCCTGAGTGGCTAGGATTATAGGTACCCACCACCATGCCCGGCTAATTTTTGTATTTTTTGTGGATACAGGGTTTCACCATGTTGGCCAGGTTGGTTTCGAACTCCTGTCCTCAGGTGATGTGCCTGCCTCAGCCTCCCAAAGTGCTGGGATTATGGGTGTGAGCCACCACACCTGGCTGTTTTCTTATTCTGATGTACCACCCCCTTGGATGAGCAGCTAAATATCTGGGCATTACCTCATGTTGCAGAGGCCTGGCCCCTGGGTGGGGGATTGTTACACAGTGTGCTTGGCTAGGCTAGACCAAGCCAGCCAGGTGCCTGTCTTGGAGGCTTTGTCAGAGATGCTGTCCCCAAACTTGCTGTGGCAGGAAGGCTGTCCATCTCCCAGCGGACCCTATGGACTGCAGTAGGCAGTCCCTTGCCCACATCTCTTGCAGTCCCTGCACACACCAACAGATTCCCAGGAGCAACCCGCCCTCAACTAGTGGGGAGAGGAGTTGTTGTCAGTACCCCAACTTCCTTACTCTCCTGTGGGACTATTCCAAACATGCTCCACATGGTCACTCGTTCATTACTGTATTCGTGATTCTTTGTTTTCCCTGTCTCCGTTCCCCATCATTTCACAGTGGCACCTGGGAACACTGCCCAGATAAACCACTTGCACCCAAATCCTCGATCCAGAGCCTGCTTCTGGGGGAATCCAAACTAAGACATATAGACCTCAGGCAAAGCGCTCCTAGGCAGCAGCCATGGTGGACAGAAGGCCACCGGCAGAATTCATATGTCCTGGGCTCCCGCACAGCTCTAAGGAATGAGCAAGGAGGCCCCCAGATATAACCATGAATATCCAATAAATCAACTATAATGTAATTATGATAGAATTTCCAGTAAATCTGGTAGGATGTCATAGATTGACCTAAGTCAACTTGGCCATTCGGCAATAGTGATGTCCTTCTGGTGTCAGTAGCTTCTGGCAGTTAGAGGCAGACAGGGCTAGAGCTCCCTGCTTCCATCACCACCACCTCCCCAGCAGTGGTGTTTTACAGTGACAGCGGGCACCTTGGACTTTTGTTAACAGCCCAAAATTTCCGCCTTTTTGCTGTAGGCCTGAGTGGTTGCTGCCAAAATGGGCAAATTCATGAAACCTGGGAAGGTGGTGCTTGTCCTGGCTGGATGCTACTCTGGACGCAAAGCCATCATTGTGAAGAGCAATGATGATGGCACCTCAGATCGCCCCTTCAGCCATGCTCTAGTGGCTGGAATTGACCGCTTTCCCCTCAAAGTGACAGCTGCCATGGGCAAGAAGAAGATCGCCAAGAGGTCAAAGATCAAGTCTTTTGTGAAAATTTATAACTACAATTACCTAATGGCCACAAGGTACTCTGTGGATATCCCCTTAGACAAAACTGTCATCAATAAGGATGTCTTCAGAGACCCTGCTCTTAAATGCAAGGCCCGACAAGAGGCCAAGGTCAAGTTTGAAGAGAGATATAAGACAGGCAAGAACAAGTGGTTCTTCTAGAAGCTGCGGTTTTAGATGCTTTGTTTTGGTCATTAAAAATTCAAAAGAAAAAAATAGTCATATTTCCTGTTCTTAGACTTTGTGGAGGATTCCCACTCTCTGTCCTCAGGCCTCCACACGATACCTTGCATGAAAGTTTTACTCTTAACGTTAAATACAGGCTGGGCATGGTGGCTCACACCTGTAATCCTAGCACTTTGGAAGGCTGAGGCAGGTGGATCACTTGAGCTCAGGAGTTAGAGACCAGCCTGGGCAATATGGCAAAACGCTGTCTCTACTAAAAATACAAAAATTAGCCGGGCACAGTAGCACGCGCACCTGTACTCCCAGCTACTAGGGAGGCTGAGGTGGGAGGATCACTTGAGCCCGGGAGGCGGAGGTTGCAGTGAGCCATGACTGTGCCACTGCGCTCCAGCCTGGGTGACAGAGTAAGACCCTTTTTCAAAACAAAAACAAAAAGATGCAATGAGACAGCAGGACCAGCTAACCCTGCAGTCCATCTGGTGATGTGGAGGGTTTTTAGGCCTTGTTCTCTGCTCTGATGTGTTTATACTGCTGGGCCTGATGGATTTGTATATCCTGTAGGTGTGAGAGTGAGGCCTCTTTGATATTTCTAGCCAACCACATACCTCAAGTACCCACTCATTGCACCTTTGAAAGATGATTTTTAACATTCCATGTGCTGCTCAAACAAACCTTCTGGGATAGATTTTGAAAACATTTGAAGTGCTTATGTAGCCACCTTTGGAACCTGGGTTCCTGTTTAGGATACTTCAAATGTTAATTGTTCCTGGGGTGGAGATTAAGTTTAAACACACACAGACACACACACACACACAGACACACACACACATCCCTCTGTTTACATGATGTATGTAAATGACCACACACATAGACAATAGCAGCTCCATGTATTGAATATTTACATTGTAATAGACACTTAACCTTAACCCTCCAACTCCCCAGTAAGGTGGGTTCCGGGCATGGTGCCATTTTACTGATGAGGAAAGGGAGATGGAGGGATGTTATCCTACAGTTTGTAAGCTGCAAAGCAGGAGGCAGTCTGGCTTCAGAAAGTCAGAACCAGGCATGGTGGCTCATACCTCCACCCACCACGCTTGGAGGACAAGGCAGGAGGATCACTCAAGCTCAGAAGTTCAAGACCCACCTGGGCAACATAGTGAGACTCCATTTCTACAAAATGCAGGTCAAGGTTGTAGTGAGCTGTGGTCACATCACTGCACACCAGCCTTGGCAACAGAATGAGATCCTGTCTCAAAAAAAAAAAATTTTTTTTTTTGGCCGGGCGCAGTGGCTCACACCTGTATCCCAGCACTTTGGGAGGCCGAGGTGGGCGGATCACGAGGTCAGGAGATGGAGACCATCCTGGCTAGCACGGTGAAACCCCGTCTCTTCTAAAAAAAAAAAAAAAAAAAAAAAAAAAATTAGCCGGGCGTGGTTGTGGGCACCTGTAATCCCAGCTACTTGGGAGGCTGAGGCAGGAGAATGGTGTGAACCCAGGAGGCGGAGCTTGCCGTGAGCCGAGATTGCGCCACTGCACTCCAGCCTGGGCGACAGAGGGAGACTCTGTCTCAAAAACAAAAAAAAAAAGTTTTTAAATTAAAAAATAGAAAGATTTGGCCAGGCGCGATGGCCCATGCCTGTATTCCCAGCTCTTTGGGAGGCCAAGGCAGGTGGATCACTTGAGGTCAGAAGTTCAAGACCAGCCTGATCAACAAGGCAAATCCCCATCTCTACTTAAAATACACACCAAAAATTAGCCAGGTGTGGTGGTGTGTGCCTGTAATCCCAGTTACTTGGGAGGCTGAGGCGGGAGAATTGCTTGAACCTGGGAGGCGGAGGTTGCAGTGCCAAGATCGTGCCACTGCACTCCAGCCTGGGCGACAGAGCAAGACTCCGTCTCAAAAAAAAAAAAACAGATATACAAGGCTACCATCTACCATCACTCCAGAACATTCCCTTGTGCCCCTTCCCAGTCCACCCCTGCCCCACCTCCACCAATCTCTACTGTTTCCCCCCACCCCACCCCACTCCCATCAGCTGGGGAGAGAGGAAAGGTCTTTTCCATCCTCTCCCGGAGGCTACTGCAGTAGCATTCCAAGCAGAGTCCTCAGGGTCAGTCCAGGGATGAAATGCCATCCGTCTGCATTCTTTTCCTTCCCAGGAATGGCATGCACTTGTGCCCTTTCAGTGCCGGGGATGAGTAAGCACGACATTCATTGGGCCCCAGACTTCTGCGAAGACAATTTGAAAAGCCCTCCATTCAGGATTTCATAAAAACATTCAGGGCCAGACAGCCCTTTATGAAACTGGCTAGCAAAATGAAAGTTTTTAAAAAACAAGTCCAAAAAGCTTACTGTGTGTGAACCTACAGATTATATATTGAAAAAAGCTTACTGTGCATATTTTCATATGATGACACACTTCATATCCTTTAATTGCTAAGGGCAGACAGTGTAATAGGGGATTTAAAAAGAAAAGAACCTGGGTCTGAACCACAAAACAGGCTGAGATGTCTGTTTTTAGACATAAAACCACTCAAATTACTTTTCAATATATGATATTTAAAACACTGATTTTGCACTAACTACCCACAGCTAGCCTGATTATCAACAAACTCAAGTTTAGGCACTTGGACACATCCCTGGTTACACTGGAACCCACGGAACAAACAGGGTCTTGCCTCTCCCACCCTCATACTAGTACTTTTCCGGGTGTTGTGTGTGTGTGGAAGGCGGACCCAATAAGGCAATGCATCTCTATAGCTCTTGTCTCTGCAGCAGGGCAGGGGCTTCCTGTGTGCTCAGCCCCAAATTATCCTGCCCCAGGGACGAATTTATAAATAATCTAGAGCCACAGTGGGACACAAGCCCAGCACACCACCACAGGAAGGGCTCAGGAAACAGGCTTGCTTGCTTGCTTCATTTATTTATTTATTTAGAGATGCAGTCTCGCTCTATTTATTTATTTATTTATTTAGAGATGCAGTCTCGCTCTATTTATTTATTTATTTAGAGATGCAGTCTCGCTCTATTTATTTATTTATTTATTTAGAGATGCAGTCTCGCTCTATTTATTTATTTATTTAGAGATGCAGTCTCGCTCTATTTATTTATTTATTTAGAGATGCAGTCTCGCTCTATTTATTTATTTAGAGATGCAGTCTCGCTCTATTTATTTATTTATTTAGAGATGCAGTCTCGCTCTATTTATTTATTTAGAGATGGAGTCTCGCGCTATTTATTTATTTATTTATTTAGAGATGGAGTCTCACTCTGTCGCCCAAGCTTGAGTGCAGTGGTGTGATCTCTGCTCACTGCAAACTGCGCCTCCTGGGTTCATGCCATTCTCTTGCCTCAGCCTCCCAAGTAGCTGGTACTACAGGTGCCCACCACCATGCCTGGCTAATTTTTTTGTATTTTTAGTAGAGACAGGGTTTCACCATGTTAGCCAGGATGGTCTCGATCTCCTGACCTAGTGATTGGCCTCCCAAAGTGCTGGATTACAGGTGTAAGCCACCGCGCCTGGCCAGAAAACAGGCTATAGACAGGCCCCCCTCTGCCTCCAACTCCCTTAATGATAGGGGACATGAAGGCACAGGGGCTAGTTCCCAACAGGAGCCAACCCCCCACCCTGTTTCACACTGGATGGAGAACGTTCCACTCTTTACTCCCCAAGTCCCTCCATGCCCTCACCTGGACATCAAGGAACAAGCAAAATCAAGAATGAGAGACAGCTAAGTCCACCAAAAGTACAAGAGCTAAACAAATGTGGAAAATAAGACGAGAAGCTGCTAAACACTACGGTCACAACTACTACTTGGGAATTTAATACAAACACCAAAGAAGCAAAACATCTGAAAAGCATGTGGCATCCATGAGAGCTTATTAAATTCCAGGGATGTCTCAGAGCTAGCTTTCTGGACATAGTAGTGTGCTGGCCAGATAGGAAAGGGGGATGGGGACAAGCAGCAGAGTGGGAAGCCTCCTCTGTAGGTAGGAAAGGTCAAAGAAATATGAACCTTGTTTCTCAGAACATACAAAGTGCTATGTCTCAATCTAGTTAAGTATTAAACAAAACGAATTAGAAACAAATCCTGCTCTCATAAGCCATCTCACCCTGTGCTCGCTCACTTAACCTCTCTGGAAGCAAAAACAAAGCCTTTTTCTATCTTTCATGGTTTAAATGTACTCAGATCTCTTCCAGCAATTTTTATCCCAGAGTAACAAAATTCTAATTGTACAGATCCCCACAAAAAGCAGAGAGGTAATAATACTTGATTTCAGGGTTAAAAACTCTTTTCTTTTAATCACCCTACCCCCACCCTGTTTTTTCTTCAGCATTTTATCATCACTTAGGATTTTTTTTTTTTTTCTCCAGACGGAGCCCTCCTCTGTTGCCCAGGCTGGAGTGCCGTGGTGCGATCTTGGCTCACTGCAACCTCCGCCTCTCAGGTTCAAGCGATTCTCCTGCCTCATCCTCCCCAGTAGCTGGGATCACAGGCATATGCCACCACACCCAGCTAATTTTGTATTTTTTAGTAGAGACAGGGTTTCACCACGTTGCCAGGCTGGTCTTGAACTCCCGACACTTCAGGTGATCTGCCTGCTTTGGCCTCCCAAAGTGCTGGGATTACAGGCGTGAGCCACAGTGCCAGCTAGATTTTTTTACTATTCTTACTTTAGATTCAGAGGGTACATGTGCAGGTTTATTACATGGGTATATTGCGTGATGCTGAAGTTTGGGCTTCAATTGAACCTATCACTCAAATGGTGAACACAGTACCCAACAGGTAGTTTTTCAACCCTTCCCCGACTCCCTCCCCATTTTGAGTCCCCTGTGTCTGTTGTTCTCATCTCTATGTCCAATACCCAATGTTTAGCTCCCACTTATGAGAACATTCAGTATTTGGTTTTCTGCTTCTGCATTAATTCACTTAGGATAATGGACTCTAGCTGCATCCATGTTGCCGCAAAGGACATGATTCCATTCTTTTTTATAGCTGTATAGTATCCCATGGTGTATATGTACACATTTTCCTGATCCAATCCATCGATGGGCACCTGGGTTGATTCCATGTCTTTGCTATTGTGAATAGTGCTGTGATATACATGTAACTGCAAATCGCCGGAGATTTTAAATATTTGTTTGGTTATTGGTTCCCACCACCAAACCTCCCTCTGCCCCACAAGAACACAAACTGCACTCTTCCCTGCTGTCCCCACTGGCCCTGCCAAGTACCCAGTACATGCTCAGTATTCCCCGAAAGAATGAAAGGGATTACTCCATGTGTTATACCAACCACACCAAGTACAGTATTGCTTGTAAATTGTGCTTTAATTTCTGCAATCAGATATGATGCAGTGAGATACAAGTATAAACTTTCATTGTGCATCCAGAAAATAAAAAGCACAAGTATACAGGTTTAGCTCAACAGCTTATTCCCTTATAAAGAAAAAAAAGTTTTGAATTAAAGCTAGTTTATCTTCAGTGTAAAAACTTGGAGGTATAAACAAACTCAAGATATTATATACAGTAAATTAATTTACATTTCCAAACTTGCACAGTACAGCATTTTAAACAAAGTAAATGGTCTCACTTCAGCTTTCACTGTTAAGCATAATCCACATCCCAATCTCGGATAAAAATTTCACAATATATAAATCCATTGAGAATTCTGTACACAAATACAAGTTATAGAAATCTGATTTCAAATATAAATACAAAAATTGTCATGACCTTACACGTTACAACAGCTTATTTTTCTATTGTAATTTAAAAAAATCATAGAAAAATATTTCAATGCACATTCAACTGCTATGACAAAGGCCATGACCTTGTGCCTTTAAACCATACTTTGTAGAGTGTAAAGCATCACACCGGGCATTTTTGGAATGAAAATTACGAAGCCTGAAGAGGCGACTGTATAAATATTCACGTTATAATGTGGTAACAAAAATAGCTCCATAGCATATTTGGGAGGCAATGGGGCAGAGAAGGAAGTGGAGGTTAGTGCTAATTTAAGAAGGCCTATAGAATGTATGTGAAGGTAGCTAAGGAACTAGTTAGTGTATTTTAAAATCCCTATTGCAAGCCTAACACTGACCTCGCTAGTAACTCTTAAGGCAATCAAGACAGAACATGTGTTTGGCCCCCAGCTGCACGAATCCTGCCCTCCCCTCAACCTTTATTCATCTTAACAGACTAACCTGGCTCCTGCATTAATATGGAGTGGGGAGAACAGCAAAACAATTCACCGTATGTACAAAAGACAATTCAGTGCAAACCTAGAAACTTCTCTTAGTCAATAGTTTCCAATTTTCTTTTTTTGAGACTAGGTCTTGCTCCATCACCCAGGCTGGAGTGCAGTGGCACGATCTTAGCTTACTGCAACCTCCACCTCCCGGGCTCACGGGATCCTCCCACCTCAGCCTCCCGAGTAGCTGGGACTACAGGCATGCACCACCACACCCGGCTAATTTTTGTATTTTTAGTAGAGGGGGTTTTGCCATGTTGCCCGGGCTGGTCTCGAACTCCTGGGCTCAAGCAATTCGCCCACCTGAGCCTCCCAAAGTGCTGAGATTACAGGCGTGAGCCACCACACCCGGCCTAAAATTTTCTTATTGCCCTTGAGCAACTGAAAGTTTTTCCAAACATGTAACATTCAAATTGGGATCCATACTGAAGAGCAAATATATGTAAAAGGCAAACATTCAATTTAAAACATTCTAATGAGTTTTGTTTTTTTCCTCTTTTATGAGATTTGACAGGGTTCCACTGAGAACAAAAAAAACTGCTTACAAAGTATACTTTCCTGCATTAAAAAAAAAAAAAAAAATATATATATATATGATATATATATATATCATTTAGACAGCAGATCCAAGGTGACCAGGCATAGTCAAGTTTCTTCTATGGCTTTTAAAATCACTGAGGTATCATATGATAATCATCACTTCTGATATTTATGTTTAAGCTGCTTTCCTATGAAAGCCACATTCAAAAGTGACCCAATCCCATCAGTCCATAAAGTAAAAGAATGTGAGGAACTCGGCTCAGGGGTTGCGGCAGAAAACTGCAATCACAAGTGCTCCAAAGCCTCAGCAGGCAAGTAGAAAAAGGCGAAGCGATTTGTTCCAAACAAGGAGAGACTGCAGAGGAACGGAAGCTCCTCAGGAAGGATCTCAGGCAAACAAACAGATCCCCGCAGCGTAACCAAGAGGTTTGGCAGTGAGACACTGGGACTACACACACCAAGGCAGGGAGTGCAGAGGGACAGCGGCGAGTGGTGTAGAGCAGGTGGAGGAAGACCTGGGGCTGGCAGCACAGAAAAGAGGATGGTGGCTGGCTAGCCCCCACCCACAGGCAAAGTGACACGGTCTGTGAAGAAGGGAGGGTGGTCTGAAGCATCAGGATGGATGACACCAGTGGAACTTCCCAGGTGTTTTACAGGCAAGGGGGCGTAGAAAGAAAAAAATGTGATGGTTTAAGTAAATGCCACACATCTTAATACCTCTATCTGAATCTTCAACTCGCCGTACAAATACATAAAGCTGAACTTGCTTCTATAATTCAGAGGGTTACACAGAAACTTACTATTCCCAATGACTGGATAAATTATCTTGGCACAAAGAGGATCTGAAGAAAGTATCAAGTCCGAGAATATCTTACTGAAGCCCTTTCTGGTAGTAAACTGGCCACTGTGGGCTCTGTATAATACTTAGGCATCAGAAAACGGCCACAACCCCATTACGGGTCAAGTAATAATTCCTTCCAATTAATAATACTACAGATGTGGTTTTAATTGCATAGTCTTCTAGAATCATGAAAAATAATGAGAGCCACCTCTTTTCCCGAAGGCCCAGGTTTATTCCAACGGAGTGCTAGGCTAAGGACCCGGCCAGCATTAGCTGTAGCGTGACACGAATCCAGGGATCAGCTGTCCCCATCTCCCACATTCCTCTTTCACAATCACTCAACAAACAGGTCACACATCCCCTAGGTCCACGAACTCATCTTCTCGTTTGGCCAAATCGTCTTCATCTCCCAAAGCTTTCCAGCCACTGGTGGGTAAGATGGGCTTAGAGGAATGTCGCTGGAGCAGAGCGAAAGGAAACAAAGATGAGAGGCGGGCAGAGTTCCTCAGCAGGCAGGGGGCCTCGGCCTGGGGGGCCTGCTGGCTGTGGTGTCTCTCGTCGATCTTCTCTTGTAAACTCTGGACTTCCTCCATCATTTCCAAGAGTTTGCTCATAGTGGCCACTTGGCCACCACCTAGGATTTGGGCTTCTGGAATCCAGCGCAGGTAGCGCTGGGCCCAGACTTTGATTTCGGGCCCCTCGATATGCGGTAACAACAAACCATGGTAGTCCGTGGACTTGCTATGCCAGCTGTCATAGAACTCTCGAAAGTTGTCTTGGAGCTCATCAGAAGAATTAATAAGTTTGCTAATTCTCTTGCCCAGAAGGTTTTTAATTAAATGATCAGTTTCTTCCCTGAAAAATCCTCTTTTGGGAGATGACTTAGATTGCGTAAGTGGCAAAGAAAGTTGTCGTTGATGCTTTGAGAGAAAACACAAATAAAAATTGCTGGTTAACATAACAGGCACAGTTAATAGCTGTTACCATAAAAAAAAAAAAGAGCATAACCCTGCTTTAACAAGTTCCAAGAGACATCAGCGTTGCCATGTGAATGCACACTCATTAACACACTGCGACATCCAGAGGTGGGGAATTCCTGTGTATTCCCATGGTGCACACTGTGCCAGAAACAAATGGGAAAGCAGGTGCACGTGGCAGCTGTGCAGAAAGGCATGCTGGGACACAGAGAAAGGTGCTTTTGGTGCCTTCCTCCTCTGTCACAGGGGCACCACAGGACACAAAGTACTTCTGAAAAAGCTGTTTAACTTAAGATAGTTTAATGATTTAGGGGAACTTGTGGGTCAGGCCTATTCATGTTCTAAAGAGAAAAAGATGTTTCTTCTTTGAGAACTTTAAGGCTGTTAACCACTACAATCTTCTGAACAACTGCAAGGAGGCACTGCTAACTACCAGAAGATACTATCGCATGGGTGAAATAGCAGCTTATCAGGCATCCAGTGGGAGTTTAAGCCTAAGTCATAAAGATTCTTTTAGATAAAGAAAACAGGCAAGTGAGAGCAAAGAAACGTGATGAGCCAGCTAAGCTGACCAGACCTGTCTGGCAACCTGCATGGAGTAGAAAATGGGAGAGCATTTTCATATTTTCATATTTCCCTCCTTGGTCATTCTCTCTGTGGCCAGAGCAGAGTATTATATTTGGGGGTGCACCGTGAAAGTGTTGTGAGGCTGGGCGCAGTAGCTCATGCCTGTAATCCTAGCACTTTGGGAGACCGAGGCGGGCAGATCACCTGAGGCCAGGAGTTCAAGACCAACCTCAACCTGGCCAAAATGGCAAAACCCCATCTCTACCCAAAATACAAAAAATTAGCAGGGTGTGGTGATGGGCACCTGAGGCTGAGGGAGGAGAATTGCTTGAACCCAGGAGGCAGAGGCTGCAGTGAGCCGAGATCACGCCATTGCACTCCAGCCTGGGCAATGACAGCGAAACTCCGGCTCACACACACACACACACACAAAAAAAAAAAAAAAAAAAAGGGTTGTAAAAGATGGATGTGGTCAGAAGGTCATGAGGGTTCCCCAGTGCCCAAAGCAGAAGTAAAAACATGTGGGGAAAAGCTGTTTGTCCAGCTCTTTTGCTACTGTTCATTTGAAGTAAGAAGAGATAACAACTTAATTTTCAGGCTCACTCTAAAACTCTCTAACATATTTCCATCAGTGGTTCTTCCTTGTAAAAAGATATTCTTTATTGTAAAGAAAATTATTTCCTTATTATGAAATACGGAATAACAATAAAAATATTAAAAAGAAAGCAAAACCATCCACAAGACCACAACTCGGAGGTGACCAGGATTTGACTTTCCGTCCAGGGTCAGGAAAGATGAAGGCCAGGATTCAGTGGCCTCTCTTTTTCTCCGTCGTGAAGATGTGCCAGGCAGGGCAGGGGCTACACTGAACCACCACCCAGTGCTTCCTGCCTGCTCGGTTCTGTGCTCAGTACTCACATTCACTGAGCACCTCATTCTCAAAGTCGCTATTATTGCCCCACTTTACAAGCAAGGAAACTAAGGCACAGAAGTAAGCAATCTGCCAAAGGCACTCCTGCTCAGTGCCAAAGGTGGTTCAAATAGTCTGGCTCCAGAGCCTGGGCTCTCTACTGAGCTCTCCTTGGTCCTGGAAGCCCCCTTCTATCTCCTAAGCGAAGGGAGCACTCAAGACCAGCTGACATGCCAGCAGCTCTGCAGGCCAAAGCCTAGCCCAAGCCTGCGGCTGACACCGAGGCTGAACACTGGAATGGGTCCCCCCGCCCCCGTGTGGCATTCGCACGGCAGCACCACATGCTGCTCAGCCCCTGCTTCCTCAGAGTCTCTGCAGAACTTCCCCCAGGCCACCAAGGCCGCTCAACACGTTGCCCCACCTGATATCTGGTCTTCTTACCCAAAGGCTTCAAGGTTTCTTGTCGCCCCTGTCCTAACTGTGATTTAGCTAGTGCAACCTGAAATTCTCCACCCCTTCAGCTCAGTCCTTTCCCACCTGCCAACTCCTGGAGCTTAGGCTGTCTGTCCCTGTCTCCCAAGGAAAAGAGATGATTAGAAAAGCTAGGTCTGAGGAGAGAAATGAAATCCATTATTGGAAGGGGGAGCCTCAGGTTCCCCCCTGTAAAACAAGGAACGTTGTCCTCGCTGTCTCTGAGGTCCCCTGCCACTCCGGCACAGGGCAGTTTCTGTGGTGCCAATCCAGCGCTCATGAGAATGTGCATGCAGCCACCAGGGGGCGCAACACACTGAAGAAAAACCAATTTCTGGCCAAGCTGTTCTGGGGCTCAGGGCAATTCTGGTCA
The DNA here is from genome assembly GCF_028878055.3 of Symphalangus syndactylus. NCBI lineage: Eukaryota > Metazoa > Chordata > Mammalia > Primates > Hylobatidae > Symphalangus > Symphalangus syndactylus. Next base: position 72,075,068 of record NC_072438.2, on the reverse strand, counting down.
AACTGGCAGGAGAGGCTCAGCCAGAAAGGGGAAACTCCACCCTGGGCCTGCGGCCCCTAAAAGGGCAGAGTGGCTGTTCTGAGTCGTTCAGCAGCCAACATCGTCTCTGCTGGCCGTGGCTCACCCAGGTCCCCAGTCCTCTTTAGAATAGAACCAACTCTAACACCAGAAAGGGCCAGGCTTTCTGAAGCCCTCCAGATCAGGCAGGATAAGGATGGCATGAAGAAGGCAGTGACACGCATCGACTTAGACTTACCATCACTGCTCTCTCCTTTGTGGACTCTGTGGGGGAGAAATTCTGGGCCTGGAGACAGAGCTAGGAAATGTCAGTTAAATAATTCATCAGTTAGGGAACTTAGGGATTGTCAACTAAAATGAGTTTCTGACATTTGTGGTTCACAGCATAGGTCAGCAAACTGGCCACCCCTCAGGCCAAATCTGGCCTGCTGCCTGTTCTCATCAACACTGGAACACAGCTATGCCTACTTGTTCACCTACTAAGGCTCCTTTTTTTTTTTTTTTAAGTAAAGGAATAAAGAATGGCTGCTCCATGGGCAGAGCAGACTAAGGCTTCTTTTGTACTACAATGGTAGAGGTGTAGTTGTGACAGAGACTTTGCAGCCCTTGACAGTTCTGCAACCTGTGGTTTACAGGCACATTAAGCTCATTAAGAAAAGTCTTACTATTTATTATAATAAATGAACTGGTATCGGCCAAGTAAAACCCACACAATCAATGTTCCTTTTACTCCACTAACACACACACACAGGCAGGACAAGACACGATTCCATGGAGTATGACCAGGGCGGCAGCATCCACAGTGACATTTGGCAAATGGGCCTGTTGCACCAGGGCAAAGGTGATTTGCTGAAAGCAAAGGATTCTAATGGCCCTTGACAATTTGACCATCACAAGTCTCAACTCTGCAGACTGCTTCGAGGGGTAGAAAATGCTGGCAGACAGAATCCATAAGTACCTTTTATCATTACATGCACGGGGTCTGGGCAGCTGAAGGGGGTTTAGACATGTGGACATCTTACTTTGAAGCGCATTCCTTTCCGTTGGCCTTTGTCCAGTTTTGGCTTTTCCACATAAAGAGGGTTTTTGAGCAACATCTGGGCTTTGGGTTCAAACTGCACCGACCAATCCCACACGGTGAGCAGATTCAGAGGCTTGCTTTGTGTATCCTGGCCTTCTCTACCCTGCCAAAACAAGCACAGGTCATGCTGTCTTCCAGGGAGGGCTGAGGAAGGCAAACACATACTTCTGGACACAGGCACCAGGAAGCATGGTCCTGCCGTGCCCTAAGAATGAATAATCATGGGCACTTAAGGCTGAGGCTACCTGTGGTTATTCACTACAAGCTTTTGGTGGGGGAGGAGGGCAAGAACAAGGACACCTCCTTTCCAGCAGTCTATACGCCAGCCGCTGTGCTGGGTGCTTCCACAGCCTCGCGAGGTAACTGTTGTTTTTCCAATTTTACATTTGAGGAAACCAAGGCTCAGAAAACTGAACTGCCCAAGGTCACGAAGCTGGTGAGTCACAAGGCTGAGCTCTGAAAGCAGGGCTGTTGCTCCTACTTCACTGGGGGATTTGGTAATCCTCCCAGCTCAAGCAAAGCCTGCAGCCCTCAGGAGGCTGCTCAGAAGCACTGAGATTATCTAATTGAGGGCACAGTCCAGGAAGGGCCAAAAGGGTTAAGATGGAAGGAGAAGGCTAGCTTCCCTGCTCTGCTGGTTCCCATTCTCTTCACAGAGGAGTTCCAGGCATCAGGCAAAATGGGAGGACATCTGGTCTGACTATCTTTCAAACGGACAGCTTTAAATTTTGCTTAATTCCTCAGCTTCAACACTTGCTTCCAGTTCCAATATTTACCATGTGACCATGGGTGAGTTACTTATCCTTTTTTTGCCTCGGCTTCCTCCAGGATAATAAAAATGCATACGCCATAGGGTGCTGTAAGGAGTAAATATTAATACCTAAGAAGCTCTTAGACCAATGCTTGGTATATAGTTAGTGTTCAATATCTTTTTTAAAATACGGAACGTCTCATGAGTTTGCATGTCATCCTCTTGCAGGGGCCATGCTAATCTTCTCTGTATCATTCCAACTTTAGTTTAGTGTATGTGCTGCCAAGTGAGCACCATTTTTAGCAACAGTATTACTGCATCCTACTTGTGAGAAGAAGCCTCTTTAATACACAGGTTCCTAAGAGGGACTCTTACCATGTTAGTAGCTTTTTGATGAGGTGAATTGAAGAAGAAGGTGCTAAAAATAGGTATGTACAGGCTATCTGACAAAACAGTCAGGTAAGTCTCTGTGAATTCAAATGCTGGGGGATGCTGGTGCACCAGCTGCCAGACACAATCTAGGAAAAGCAGGAACACAGGAACCTGCATGAAAACAAGATACGTTACTTGGTGGGCAGAGCCCAGAGCAAGCCATCCTGAGTTCAGGGGGCAGCCACCTCAACAGCTGTGGAACAAGCACTTCTGAGGACTTCATTCTCTGGGAAACACAGAATACTCCATTCCATCCCAAGTGAGAAATACGCTCAACTGAAATCACATGCTTGCGATTTACATGCCTATCTGTGTCAAAGACATTTCAAAGATGAAATATGTAAAAACCTCATTATGGATCAGTATTACAGATGAGCATCTGCAATTGATTCTGATAATAGAAAACACTAACTTAGAACCCCAATTAAGCAAAACATTATCTCCTCCAAAAAAATTCCATTCTTCCATTAGTAGTACTGTATTACCAAAAAATGTTACTTAATTGTGAGTGCTACTTTGAATTTTGTCAATAAAAAATTATGGGGGGTGGGAGGGAACTTCCATTCCTCATCTGCCCACACACTAACTGACAGAGTTTGATCTTGGAGATCAACTTGGAAGGAGAAGCCTCACTGTCCACCCCGCAGTGAGGGCCCAGAAGACAACGGGGATGGGAGACAAGGGAGAAGCAGTGAAAGTGAGTTTCAAAATGTTTTCAAAATGTATCTTTACAAATCCACAAGCCTCATTTATTAGCTCCCAGGGGCGAGCCCTTGATGAGCAGGGAGAGTAGTTTCTAGTGTGCTTTATCATTTAGAAAGCGCTTTTCCTCCCTGATTCACCAGTGATCCTGCCAGGGGGCTAAGAGAAGCTATGTTAGTCTCTCCCTTAGAGGAGGAAAGGGAAGATTGGAGATGCCTGGAGGCCGGTTCCCAGGGTCTCACACAGGGCTCACGTTTCTTTTCAATTTTCCTTCAAAACTCCAATATATCCATGTTGAGATGCTAAGAAACATTTGTACAGCAACTTTATTTCACACTTCATTTTATGCATAATATCATTAAATAGAGTGGAAAATATTTGAACTGCAATGTATAGGCAGGGCAATAGGCTCAGAAAATACGAGTGACTTCTCCAAGGGCTGGGTGAACAGCAGCAGATCAGGTTTCTTCTTAGACCTTAGACTCTTTCCCCATTAGACATGGTGCCTGCCAGTCCTCCTTTTCTCAAGATATACAAAAACATATGGGTAGGCGCGGTGGCTCATGTGTGTATTTCCAGCACTTTGAGAGGCTGAGGCAGATGGATCACTTGAGCCTGGGAGTCTGAGAACAACCTGGGCAACATGGCAAAACCCATCTCTGCAAAAAATACAAAAATTAGCTAGGCATGGTAGTGTACGCCTACAGTCCCAGCTACTCAGGAGGCTGAGGCAGGAGGATTGCTTGAGCCCAGGGGGTTGAAACTGCAGTAAGCCATGACTGTGCAACTGTATTCCAGCCTGGGCAACAGAGAGAGACCATGTCTCAAAAACAAAACAAGGCCGGGCGCTGTGGCTCACGCCTGTAATCCCAGCACTTTGGGAGGCTGACGTGGGTGAATCACCTGAGGTGAAGAGTTTGATACCAGCCTGACCAACATGGTGAAACCCCGTCTCTACTAAAAATACAAAATTAGCCAGGAATGGAGGGGCATGCCTGTAATCTCAGCTACTTAAGAGGCTGAGGCAGGAGAATCACTTGAACCTGGGAAGAGGAGGTTGCAGTGAGCCAAGATCATGCCATTGCACTCCAGCCTGGGCAACAAGAGCGAAACTCCTTCTCCAAAAAAAAAAAAAAAAGAAAAAAAAAGAAAAAAACAACCATACTCGTCTCCACAAAGTATCAGTTCTCTCTGCCTCCCATGTTATGTAAATGCCGTCAATCTTTCAAATTAGTTCCTTAAAGTGCCTTCCAGGACTGAAAGATGTGATTTCTATTCATCTCAATGGGACACAGATGAGTACAGGCCAGGCCTGAAAGAAACCATCTTGCTCAGTGAGAGAGACCTGGATCACCCAAGGAATCTGCCAAGCCCTTACGATCAGGAGCCATGGCTCTGTGTGCCCACAGCATTCTGTGTTAAGCTGTTCTGCACCACAGACAGACATGCTGACTACCTGGAGTATGAAAAACCACAAGTCACACTGCTAGCATACGTCAGTGCTGCAAGTGAGTTGATTAAAGGAAGTTTGTGTGTTTTCATTTTTCCTTCCACCAATCATCAATAAGGCAGCCAAAGGAGTGTGTACAGCTATCATCTAGACATGTACACCACAATTTGGGGGACTCATTTTCACCAAGTGACCTAAAATGCTAACTCTCCTGTGCCTGAACTTGGAGGTCCAGGTCTGGGGCAATTAATCCAGACAGAAGCAGAAGAGGCTGTGGGGACAGTCCTACCCACGCTACCACTAAGGCCCTGCTAACAGATGGCATTAACATAACCCTGTGCTTTCTTTCTTTTTTTTTTTTTTTTTGAGACGGAGTCTCATTCTGTCACCCAGGCTGGAATGCAGTGGCACAATCTCGGCTCACTGCAACCTCTGCCTCCCGAGTTTAAGTGATTCTCCTGCCTCAGCCTCCCGAGTAGCTGGGACTACAGGTATGTGCCACCATGCCCGGCTAATTTTTTGTATTTTTAGTAGAGACGGGGTTTCACCGTGTTAGCCAGGATGGTCTCGATCTCCTGACCTTGTGATCCACCTGCCTTGGCCTCCCAAAGTCCTGGGATTACAGGTGTGAGCCACCGTGCCTGGCCCCTGTGCTTTATTTCAAAAAGGTTTATGTGCAAGGAAAATTGACTCTGAATGGCCAGGTGCAGTGGCTCATGCCTGTAATCCCAGCACTTTGGGAGGCTGAGGCAGGTGGGTCACTTGAGGTCAGGAGTTCAAGACCAGCCTGGCCAACATGGCGAAACCCCATCTCTGCTAAAAATACAAAAAATTAGCCGGGCATGGTGGCACACCTGTAATGCCAATTACTAGGGAGGCCGAGGCAGGAGATAAGCTTAAACCCAGAAGGCAGAGGCTGCAGTGAGCTGAGACTGCACCACTGCACTCTAGCCTGTGCAACAGAGCAGCAAGACTCCGTCTCAAAAGAAAAAAAAAAAAAATTGACTCTGAAAATCTGAAATCATTCAGTTCCAAAATCTAAAACTTTATTTTGAGATGGGGTCTCACTGTCACTCAGGCTGGAGTGCAGTGGCACAATCATGGCTCACTGCAGCTTTGACCTCGCGGGCTCAAGCAATCCTCTCACCTCACCTTCCCTAGTAGCTGGGACTGTAGTCAGGCATCACCATGCCCAGTTTAGTTTATTTTATTTTTATTTTTGGTAGAGACGAGGTCTGTCTATGTTGCCCAGGCTGGTTTCAAACTCCTGTTCTCCCAAAGTGCTGGGATTACAGGTGCAAACCACCATGCCAGGCCTCCAATTTTTGGATTAAGGATGCTCAACCAGTAATGGAGTGCAAATATTCCAAAATCCAAAACAATTTGAAATCTGAAACACTTCTGGTCCCATGACTTTCAGATAAGGGATGTTCAACCTATATTTTCTGTAGAAAACCTGCACCCTGCATATCTATTTATTGCAAAGACTAATTTTGTAGAAAAGGTAGGAGTCTCCCTGAGTTACTTTATATTTAAGTCTTATTAATAAATATTATTCCCACTATGAAATATGTATACACCCTTGGTGTACACAATTTAGAAAACTCTGAACATACTTGTTAATATCTCTTTCCTCTGGGAAAGGTTTCACTATTATTTAAAGTATCCAAAGTCATCACACAATGAAATGATCCTAGTTTTCTTAACAAACCTGTTCGGCTTACACTTTGCAAGCAGCAATCCTACATCTGATGACAGGTATTAAATAAGAGATTCAGTAGTTCTCCCCATGACAGAAACTGTCTGCAGTGAGAGAACTCACCTCCTCTTTGTCGTTCTGGCGGAGATGGTTGCAGCGATCCAAGAAACAGTGGCCACCCATGACCCACTCCTTTTGGATGAGGCTCTGGAAACCAGTTCTGGTTCTGCAGTGGGGGTCCATCATCAGTTGCACCAGAGAGGAAATGAGACAGCAGAGGTCGGATGCATTCTCCTCTAGGAGAGGCCCAGCAGCAGTGCAAAGAGGAAGGAGGGCATAAAATGTTAAAAAGTTTCAGAATGCTCTCACTTGCACAGTTAAAAGTAGGATTCCCAACACCAAGGTTTACTATTAGTGGTCATGTTCTTATTCCCTAAAGGCAAGAGCCAATAACAACGGGTTATGTTTTCAGACTGAGAGATGAAATGCTCTAGCATGTCTAGTACAGGTTCTGGCATACACTGGTACTAAATATGGATTTGCATACTGAATAAATAAATGCAGCATTACAAAGCTACTTTCAGCATGTGGGGGTCTAGGTGTGCCACACAGAGACAGCAGAATCACCCACATAATGATGACCTGCCAGGCTCCGCAGGCCAAGACTAAAGCTCTTCCCTCCTAGGGTGTGGAAGCCTCCGTCACTGAACTCCTGGGGTGTGGAAGCCTCCGTCACTGAACTCCTCCTGGGGGTATGGAAGCCTCCGTCACTGAACTCACTATTTCACGGCTCAGCTGCTTCTCAAACTCACCTCAGACATCCCTTCCTCTACTCCTAAGTCCTCCACTAACTCTACTTTGGAGAAAGTTTAATATTTCTTGACTGTAGCAAAATTATTTCTATTTTCAGCTCTAAGGCTCTGTCCTTTTCTGTTTGAGGGGCACAGAGGTGCCTGCTTCTCCTGCCTAGCCTAGGAGACAAACTCTCCTTGGTCTACTTCCACATGCCCACCTGCCATGCACTTTCCAAAACTCATCTGATGAAAAGTCCACTCACATACATGTTTAACATTCAAGACTTAGAGCAAAAGAACCACACATCTTTATCCGTGCATTTGTCTTAGAATTTTAAGATCCTAAAAGTCAGGGTCTACATCCCCATAAGTTTCTTTTTCACAAAAATAGGTGCAATTTGAGTCATTTTTTAAAAATGTCCATGAGGAGGATGGTGCTAGTATCATTGGCGTTAGAGAAACTTAAGAATGAATTGTAGGCCAGGCGTGGTGGCTCATGCCTGTAATCCCAGCACTTTGGGAGGCCGAGGCGGGTGGATCACGATGTCAGGAGTTCGAGACCAGTCTGACCAACATGGTGAAACCCCATCTCTACTAAAAATACAAAAATTAGCCGGGTGTGGTGGTGCATGCCTGTAATCCCAGCTACTCAGGAGGCTGAGGCAGAAGAATCACTTGAACCAGGAAGGCAGAGGTTGCAGTGAGCTGAGATCGCGCCACTGCACTCCAGCCTGAACGACAAAGGGAGACTCCGTCTCAAAAAAAAAAAAAAAAAAAAAAAAGAATGAATTGTAACTAGGGAGGTGCTCATATTGTGATAACTCTTTCATCTTGACCCCTATAATCACAGAGCACTATGGGTCCAAGCTTACACTTCTCCCTCCAGGAAACAAGCCTCAACTATGGGATGACATGGGTTACAGAGACACAGATTTTTATTTTTGTCTTCTAGTGCTATCAGTTTTCAAAACAAGTTTTTTTTTGGAGACAGAGTCTCACTCTGTCACTCAGGCTGGAGTGCAGTGGCACAATCTCGGCTCACTGCAACCTCTGACCCCCAGATTAAAGCAATTCTTGTGCCTCAGCCTCCCGAGTAGCCAGGACTACAGGCACACAGCACCACGCCCGACTAATTTTTGTATTATTAGTAGAGACAGGGTTTCGTCATGTTGGCCAGGCTGGTCTCCAACTCCTGGCCCCAAGTGATCTGCCTGCCTTGGCCTTCCAAAATTCTGGGATTACAGGCGTGAGCCACCGTGTCCAGCCACAAGTTTCATTTTTAAGGAACTCTTTCTTCTTGGATCTGAAGGGTGTTAATGATACTCCTGTGGGTAATGGAATGAGGGACTAAAAGAGATTTCAGAGGTGAGACAATTCAGCAGTCCATCCAGGAGTGAAGGATGTCTCAGTTCCATCAGTCAAAGATTCAAATTTCACTTTATGCAACTCTGTGATTAATGTGTTCTGGCCCTGAGTCCTTCCGTTTCTTAGACCTGCAATCTTTATCCCTCCTCCTTTTCATTAGTTGCTCAGTACTCAAATAATGCTCTGTTCTGTCACGGCTGGTTAGGTCTTTTTCAATAGCACACTTAAGGCAACTCTCTCATTAGGTTGCAAACTTCTAGAAGGCGGAACAGAGCCCTGCACATGGCAGGGGCTCAATAAATGTATTCAAATCTAAGTCGGTCAGCCAATATCATGATGGACAGAAGCCACAGAAAGATACATTTTCCCGGCTGCCCTTAGAACCTAGGGCCAACAGTTACAGAGAGTTTCAGAGAATGATAAAAGCTTAGGGGTATAAAGCATGAGACAATCTACTTAATTTATAGTGTGGGGCTATACAAAACATAATATTTCTAAACAGCAGGTAATGTTTTAGCTCATATGTAACTAGTTACAGCACCAATCTTCCTTGCATGGTGGTTCACACTTGCTTTCGCACATTCTGAATGTTTGCATCATGTACAGCAAGTTAAGCCCACTGAGGAAAAGGAACTCACAGGCCACCAAGTTTCTATGGTAACTGAATAAAGTTGTCAACCACAAAGATATAAAAATAACAACCAAGTCATCCATGGATCTCTTTATATAAGAAGGATTCTAAAAAGATTTTAACTTTAACCAAGCTCAGTTAATATAAAACAAAATCCAAAACATTAAGAAATGTGAGCTTTGGTAAAGATACCAACAATTCCTTCATGGATTGTGAATAGGTCTGCCAAGTGCAAAGTGAAAGAATTTTGTTTTAAACTCTAACACTGAAATCCAAGGCAAAGGATTCCAAGGTTAGGGAGAAAGGAATAGGAAGGATTTCTACACTAACTCACTCCTTTTGTTTCCAAATACATAAAGCTACATATACAAAAATTGAATCTCAAGTGAAGGAAAATGGAAATCATCCTTTGTGCTTCCTATATATTACCTAAAAGAAGAACATTCATGTTTTGTGCTTCCATACATTCTGTAATCTCTATTGCTTTTTTCAGGCAACGTCTAAACAGGAAAGAGACAAGAAAAAGGGGCATTAGTTCATGAGCTTGGTAATATAAACATTACGTAGTTTAGAGATAGTCCGACTTGGTCTTCAGTCTTTTTCTCTTATTGTTTTTTTCCATGCTAAAATCCTCTAGAAAAGAAACTAACTTCCATTTACATTATTTAGATATCGGGATCTATTCCTGCCCATTAGAAACTGAAAAACTTCAGAAGGGAATCCTCAAATTCACGTGAAAATGCTCCTAGGTAATTTCTAAACTAGGCATTCTCATTAAAAACTCATGCCTGGGTCTGCTGGTGAGCAAGATTCACAAAAATGCACACCTGGGGAATGCGAGACATGTCCAGATTGCTTTACTTAAGGTGACCTGCTGAATGTATCAGAATGGCTAAAAAACTCCAATATGCTCAGAAATCTTTTTTGTCTCTCTCTACATGTTATTCCCTTTGCGACTATTGCCGCTATCCCCAGCTTTGACTTGTATAACTGGGGGCCTTCACATATGTTGTCTTCTGCTTGCAGAGGTGTCCTCTCCTACCCCCCAGCCACCTTCCCTTCCCACACCCCGACTCTTCATCTGGCCAGAGATGCTCACCCTTCTCTGCCCACCCCACACAAAGAAGGGTTCTTTGCTTCCATAACATTTATCCCTGTCTGCCATTATATATTCAAATTATGAGACGTGTAGCAGGATGTCTGAAGCACAGTTCAGTGTCTAGAGGGCCAAGGCTCCTTTCCACAGTACTCACTTCAGAATGGAGGGAGAATGTGTGTGAGGTAGTAGGAAGCATTGCTCTCCCTCCTGAAATGTGGCCTAGCATTAGAGCTACTCTCTTATGCTGATCATCATTTCTGTTTTGCACCTTTCTCTGCCATATCCTCTATTTAATGGCAACAGAGAAGAGCTATTCAACATAGAAAGTAGGAAAGGCAATGTAACTGTTTTCTGGAACTCTCAACCTAACTCCCAAACCAAAAATAACTGACATTAATCATGGTTTTTAAAAACACAGATAATATATGCATAAGACACAAGATTTAAAAAGGTATTCAGTGAAAAGTCAATATCACTCCTGTTCTCACCCTCAATTTCCTCCCTGGAGGCCAGCACTGCTGCCTCAATAATAATTCTGGGTTGTCACACCCTTTCTGTGTTTTTTCAATGCCTTTTCTGTAGAGTACATCTCCTTGTAAGCAGGTGGCATGTTCATAAATTCCTATCAAATGTGCACAGAAATAAGTAGCAAATATAAAACCTAGCCGTAGAACATGTGATCTAAGAATATTTAACTGTCAAATATCAAACAGTTAAATTATTTGTCAGTTTGATCTACTACCCTGAGTTAGACAATTATAAAATTCATGAGTAAAACAATGGTTTGAAATACCTGATTATGTCAAGCCAGCTGCTACTTTCCAACAGAGAAAACCATTTTATATCTGTGTCCCAAAATTCAGTACTGTTATCTGAAAAAAGAAAAAGGAGTAAAGACGTCAGGTCATTGTTCACTGACATACTTGCCGCAAAAATCCTGTGCTCCTCAACTGTGTCATTCAGATTAACAGTCCTGACTCAAACTGCAGAATCCAGGCACAGGACTCTATTTTGAGTAAGGGTCATTTCAAAACTTCAGCTGAAATGGTTTCTGAGCTGTAGGCCCCTAGAAAATTGTGGTGGCCAAAAAGAGATCTTTATTGCTGAAATAAGAAATTCCTACAATACATACACAAAGCCATGGTTCATCCTGTAAATCGACAGAGAGTAACATGCTTTAGGCAGAAATAGTTGACATCCAGGCTGCTAATTCTAGAAGTGGAAAATGCAACTGGATCCATCCTGATGCCATGGAAGCCTAAGGGTCAGGCTTAACTTTCATTAGAATCTCCATGCACAAGTTCGTCCACCCAGCATACCATGACACGACTCCTCCTATATGCCTTATAAAACAGAGAACCTTAAATCTTACAGAAATCCAATACATTTAAAAGTTGCAAACTCAGGCTGGGTGCTGTGGCTCATGCCTGTAATCCCAGCACTATAATCCCAGAAGCAGGAAGATCACTTGAGGCCAGGAGTTTGAGGCTGCAGTGAGCTATGGTGGCGCCACTGCACTCTAGCCTTGGCAACAGAGTGAGACCCTGTTTCTAAAAAATGAAAAAAAAGGCCAGACGTGGTGGCTCACACCTGTAATCCCTGCACTTTGGAAGGCTGAGGTGGGCGGATCACCTGAGGTCAGAAGTTCGAGACCAGCCTGACCAACACAGAGAAACCCCATCTCTACTAAAATACAAAAAAATTAGCCGGGGGTGGTGGCCCATGCCTGTAATCCCAGCTACTTGGGAGGCTGAGGCAGGAGAATTGCTTGAACCAGGGTGACGGAGGTTACGGTGAGCTGAGATTGCACCACTGCACTCCAGTCTGGGCAACAAGAGCAAAACTCCATCTCAAGAAAAAAAGAAAAAAAAAGTTGCAAACTCAAATCAATAAAAGACAGATATCCCTGAAAGTCCTGAGTGACTGAAATAAAACTAGAATGAGTGTCCTTGATTAAATAGTAAACATGTATTGTAATGTTTTAGTTTGAGTTAGAGTCATACATTGCTGTTTCCCCTGCAAGAATATAAGCTCTTGGTGTTATATTTCTCTTTATCACCAACGCCTAGCATAGTTAGTATATACAACGGGACTTCAAAAAGTATGTGAAAACATGGAATTAAAAGATGAAAATAAAAAATATAAACTATTTCTCAACATAAGCTCCATCAAGTTTAAGACACTCTCATCCCCCCCTAAAGAACTGAGGGTCCTGGGAATTTAACCATGTCATTGCAGTCTATTTTACATTATTAACTGGAAAAAAAATGGGTTCTCTTCAAGGATTTTTGTGTTTTTTTTTTTGAGATGGAGTTTTGCTCTTGTCACCCAGGCTGGAGTGCAATGGCACAATCTCAGCTCACTGCAACCTCTGCCTCCCAGTTTCAAGCGATTCTTCTGTCTCAGCCTCTGGAGTAGCTGGGATTACAGGTGCCCGCCACCATGCCTGGCTAATTTTTGTATTTTTAGTAGAGATGGGGTTTCACCATGTTGGCTAGGCTGGCCTTGAACTCCTGACCTCTGGTGATCCGCCCACCTCAGCCTCCCAAAGTGCTGCAATTATACACGTGAGCTACTACGCCCAGCCCCCTTTAAGGATTTTTTAAGATTAGAAAATGAAGTCAGAAGGAGCCAAATCAGACTTTTAAGGTAGATGCCTAATGAGTTCCCATCAAAACTCTTGCAAAATTGCCCTTGTTTGACAGGAGGAATGAGCAGTAGAGAAGGACCCTCTGATGAAGTTTTCCCAGGCATTTTTCTACGAAAGCGTTGGCCAACTTTCTTAAAACACTCTTATGGCTGGGCATGGTGGCTCATGCCTATAATCCCAGCACATTGGGAGGCTGAGGAGAGTAGATCACTTGAGGTAAGGAGTTCAAGACCAGTCTGGCCAACATGGTGAAACCTTGCCTTTACTAAAAATACAAATATTAGCTAGGTGTGGTGGTGCACACCTATAATTCCAGCTACTCAGGAGGCTGAGGCACAAGAATCACTTGAACCCAGGAGGTGGAGGTCGCAGTGAGCCAAGATCACACCATTGCACTCCAGCCTGGGCAACAGAGTGAGAATTTGTCTCAGAAAAAACAAAACCTCTCATAATAAGCACATGTTTTTGCGCTTTGGTCAGAAAGTCAACAAGCAAAATGGCTGGAGCATCACAAAAAACTGTTGCCATGACCTTTGCTCTTGACCTATCTGCTTTTGCCCTGGCTGGACCACTTCCACCTCTCGGTAGCCATTGCTTTGATTGTATTTTGTCTTCAGGATCATACTGGTAAAGCCATGTTTCTTCTCCTGTTACAATTCTTCAAAGAAATGCTTCAGGATTTTGATCCCACTTGTTTAAAATTTCTGTTGAAAGCTCTGCTCTCATCTGAAGCTGATCTGGGCACAATAGTTTTGGTGCCTATTGAGTAGAAGGTTTTTTTTTTTTTTTTGAGATGGAGTCTTGCTCTGTCACCCAAGCTGGAGGGCAGTAGCATGATCTTGGCTCACTGCAACCTCTGCCTCCCAGGTTCATTTTCCTGCCTCAGCCCCTCCAAGTAGCTGGGATTACAGGCACCCACCACTATGCCCGGCTAACTTTTGTATTTTTAGCAGAGATGGGTTTCGCCATGTTGGCCGGGCTGGTCTCAAATTCCTGAACTCAAGTGATCCGCCCGTCTCAGCCTCCCAAAGTGCTGGATTACAGGCGTGAGCCACCGCGCCGAGAGTAGTTTTGCTCAACTTTATCCTTTCAGTCAAAATTGTGTAGGCTGAACCAACTGAGATGTCTATGGAGTTGACTATTGTTTCTTCTGCTTTTGGTCCTCCTCAATTAGGGCAGAAACAAGATTAATTTTTTCCTCGCAAATTGATGTGGACAGTTTGCCACCGCAGGCTTTATCTTCAACATCATCTGCTCATTCTTAAAAATGAGTTGTCCATTTGTAAACTGCTGATTTCTTTGGGGCATTGTCCCTGTAAACTTTTTGTAAAGCATCAATAATTTCACCATTCTTCCACCCAAGCTTCACCATAAATTCAATATTTGTTTTTGCTTCAATTTCAGCAGAATTCATGTTGCTCTAATAGGGGCTGTTTTCAAACTAATTTCTTACCCTTCTTAGCTCCTCAAACCAGATCCTGCTCAGGCATGTTATAATAAGTCAGTATGAGTTATTTTGGGGTAAAAAAACTTCTGGAATTCATACATAGTTTTTTCATAATATACATTTTCCATGAACTTTTTGAAAACCCCTTGTTCAATGGAAACTCAATAAATGTCACTGAATGAATCCCAAAACAGTTAAGAACTTGCTAGGCTAAAAAGTCCAAGTTAGTCCAGGCAGTGGCTCATGCCTATAATCCCAGCACTTTGCAATGCCAAAGTGGGAGGATCGCTTGAGCCCTGGAGTTCAAGATCAGTCTGGGCAACATTATGGGACTCTGTCTCTACAAAAAATACAAAAATTAGCCAGGTGAGCAGGCGTGTGCCTGTAATCCCAGCTACGTGGGAGGCAGAGGTGGGAGGATCACTTGAGCTTGGGAGTTTTAAGGTTGCAGTGAGCTGTGATCATATCACTGCACTCCAGCCTGGATGACAGAGGTGACACCCTGTCTCAAAAAACAAGGAAAAGTTACTTATAGGCATGACAAATCTCAGAGCGTAAAGACTCATTCCGGAATGAAGAGAATCAATGAGTGACTGAGCAGTGTTAAATATGAGGCACCAGTAGGCAGCCTGGGCAGGAAAATTGGGGGTAGATGGGACAGGCATATTTCATTTTCTACTTTGTACATTTCTGGCAGAACTTTTAATATGGTTAGAAACTGTATATTCCCAATCAGGGGAAAAAATTAAAGTATTTCCACTTTGGGAAAAAGTCTACAGAGGAAAACGAACATTACTCACTTTATAAATTACTGCAAGTCAACAAATATAAATACTACATAGTTCAAAAACTTTTAAAGGAAGAAACCAAAATGCTCACCACTGGGCAACTGGTATGATGAGGAAGGGGAGAAGAGGAGGGTGGCTGTGTGATCACTGCCACAATAAGGAGGCATGGGGGGAAGCCTGGAGAGAGATGGAGAGGGAACTGTGGTAATGGCAGCCAGACCCCTGGCTCCATGACATCACAGTCCTGGGCTTTGCGTACTAACATAAGGAACCCAGGGAAAAGGCACCAACTTTCACCTGATCTGCATGGCATGTCTTTCCCCATATGACACAAAAGTTTTTGCTCAGTATTCTTCTCACCTATCAGAAATAGCTGTTTAAATTTAGAGTATGCAGTCTGGATTTCCTGTAGGGATAGGAAGTTGCTTGACAGGTCTTCTGTTTTAACAATTTCATAGGGTGGCCTGTGGATGGTCTTGTAAATTCTAGGTATCAAAAAGGAATATGAGATTAGAAGAGCAAACACAAATTTTGCTTAAGGATTTGCTACGTGCCACAATCTGTGTTAAGGGCTCAGTAGGCATTCTCCCATTTAATATTCACCTACCAGGCAATTGCTGCAGGACTCCTGTTCTCAGTCAATGGGTGTGGAAATGGAGGTGCATAGAGTAAAGCTGCCTTGCCCAAGATTATCCAATTTATAAACTGATAGAGCCATGATTTGGACCAAGGCAATGTAACTGAGTCTATTCCTTCTTTTTTGTTTTAAATTCATCTACTTTGGGTTTTTTTTGCTTTGTTTTGTTTTTTTAATTTGAAACATGTAGAAAGTAGAATAGTATCGTGACATGTACCATGACCTAAATTTGACAACTGTTAACATTACAGACATCATGTCACCTCCCCGCTGAAGACTTTAGCACGCACCTCTAAAAACAATGCAGGTGACATTCTTAATTATTATGTTATACTGTCTCCTTTCAAATTAACTCAAAACAATCACCGTAAGTTGTATTCCCCTAGCACTAAGCTACCAGTAGGTAAACAGAAATGGACATACTACTAAGAGCTGTTCCCTGCTTCTTGGAAAACAAGAACTGAACAAGAACAAAATGTAGAACTAGTACTGACCCATCTAAGAAGCTCTTTTGGATTTGTAAAATGCCATCATCCTGTTCTTTGGGCAGTGCTGACATTTTCAAAAGGGCACTTCCATTGTGGCAGGACCAACACCATATCTGTAGAAACAAATAAAGCTTTACCAGATATAATAAACACAACCCAACAGGGGACACATAAGCTTAGCATTTAAATGCATACATGGAAATCTGTAACTTCAGTATGAAACGGCTGGACATACCTAACTTTATTAAGCCTGGGAGAATTTAGTCACAATGAAAAAGAATGATTTAGTTTTTAAAAATAAACAGGTCTAGGTAGTCAGACACAGACTTATGGTATAACATATACCTTTTGACTTATCATCAGCTGGTAACCCAGATGATGACAACAACAACATTATTATTATTAGGATAGTAGCTATCATTCAAATGCAGCTTATTACATGTCAGGTATTTTACATGAATTAACTCATTTAATTGTTATGGTAACTCTCTGTGATGGGTATGATTATTTATCCCCCTTAATAGCAAGAAACTGAGGCTTGGAGAGATGGAAGGACTTTCCCAAGTTGTACAAAAGTAGCTGCAGTGTGACTCTAAAGGCTGTGTTGTATATGGATGGCAAAAAAGGGGCAACTCTCATTAGAGAAAATCCACACTAGGAAGAATGGAATGTTGGCTATTTGACATAACTGAATTCAAGACTTGTGAAATGCAAGGCACCACATTAGGTTGTGAGAGGGCACAAAGATAGTAAGACACTGTGTCTACCTTCAGAACTTAGTTTTAAAAGGGAAATAAGCGTAGGAATATAAAACAAGGTAGAATGTGTTATATAACTGAACAAAGAAATTTCAAGGAACAATAAAAACAAGGCAAGGAGAAAGAAGTCACACGAGTGACCAAGAGTGGCAGGCGAGGCTGTTTAGGCTTTCTTCTACTTTGGCAACAGGTTAAGGTGTTCAGGCTTTTTCAGGTTACAGTGGGGGGTTTTGTTTGTTTTTCAGGAACAAAAGGAGATTAGAACTGATCTTGGGGCAAAGTAATCTCCCAGTGGAACCTAGAATGGAGAAGAAAGACAGACTGGTTGGACAGGTGAGTACAGTTGTGGACTTTAAGTCCTGCATAAAGGCCTGGCTAAGTGCTTGAGATGGCCAAGGTCCAGCCCTTGCTTTGCTGACCAAGCCATTGGCCTGGGCTCAAAGATAAACCTGGAGGAAAGACCTTTTATAATTCGGCTGCCCAGAGGGAGCACCTTTTTGCCATTCATCTGCCAGGTATAAACCATGCGTTGGATATGCTAGCAGTGGCGTAGACCGAGAGTTAGAGATCGGCATGACAATCCAGGTGATATTGTGCACTACACTTTGAAAATCACAAAGGGGAACTGGTTCGGGATTTCTGGGGAAGGTGATGGAATCAGCACATACTGGGTGTCTAGTATCAACAGGACCTCCATGTGGAGATATTCAGGAGGCCCCTAAAATGAGAGGAAAACAGGCCTGACTCTAGAAATGGAAGCTGATGGCCTGTTGCAGTGGGGGAGATGATGAGCCCAGCCAGAGAGCAAGGACAGAGAGACACAGAACTGCTTTAGGAACTGCTGAGAACAGCAACAACTCCTCTCTTGGGGCCAAGCCACACTTTAAGATTCATGATGAGGCGGAAGTGTTAGAACATAAGATAATCAAAGGGCCCTTTGCTGTTCTTGCATTCCCTTTCTCAATGCCATGCTAAGCGATGTGCAGAAACCACCATACAGTGTTCAGCTCTCTGCCTATGGTGATGAAATTTTGGTGCCCAGGCAATTGTGCCCCCCTTAGTTGGCACAGCTCACTTGGATAAAGGGGGAGATACTCTTAGCCATGACTGGATGGTGAGTTCTAATAAACTAAGTGTTCTTAACCCTTTTTATCTCCTCTTCTGGAGCAGAAGGGGCAGAAAGCATAGTCCCTTGGTGTATCCAACTACAACTCATTTTCCATCTGGGGCACATGTAAAAACTTCTAATCATAACCGTCTCATCTCATCTGAGGCGTGAAGGGCCAACTCTCTTACTATTCTCTGTGCGAAACAGTAAATAGAAAAAAGCAAAGTTCCTGGTGAAAGAGGCTTCTCACAGAAATTTAGCAAAAAGTCTTCTATTGCTGCAATTCTCTCTGGGAACTGTGAGGGCCAGAATTCTTATTATGAGTGACCTCATAGGCAAGAATCACAGTCTGTTAATCTTATTTGTTTTTTTAAAAAAAGGATTACTCATTATTCGGTACATTTTAAGGTCCCTCTCTTAATAGAGTCAAAAACACAGCTTTAATAGAACATCTACAATCTGAGGCAGAAGGCAGCGTAAGCAGGAAAGGACCATGAAGGAGGTCAGCAGGCCAAGGGAGTACAGCGTTTCCAAGGCCAGGACAGGAACTTAAAAGACAATGTCATCAGAGTCAAACACTGCAGTCATGTAGGGAACTGGGGCTGCACATGACATAAGGACTTCTGGGAGGGAAATGTCCACAGTGTGTGGGGAGTAGAAGTCACGTTGCAATAAGAAATGGTAGAGAAAACAAGTACAGACTCTTTAAATATGATTGGCAGTACAGGCAGAACAAGACAGCTGCTTGACTACTAAGGAAGTGCCTCAGGTTAAGGGAGACAGAAGGATGTCTTCAAGAACAGACATAGCAGAACAGACTTGGGAAAGGCAACCACGGAAGAGGGAAGGCCCATGGAACTGGGCTCCAGACAAGGCAATCAAGAGCCCAGAGATCAAGATTCTGTACGCAGGAAACAGGAGCCCAGAGAGAAACAACACGAGGCTGAGTAGAAGGAAGCTGAGGGAGTTCTTGTCGCTGTCCTGGATACCACTGGACTAGGAAAAGGTCGTCACTGGGAGTTAAGAATGATACAAAAAACTTAAAGGGATGAAAACCTGTTCACGCAGAGAACAATGATATAGGAACCAAAAGGAGTTAAATAGCATACTGCTGGGCGGGACAAAGCATCACCAGTGGTTTTCACGGTCCGTTAAGCACAGTTTGCTGTTTGGTTTGAATAATCTATAACAATGTTCATTTGCCCCAGAGGAAAAAGAAGATACTCAGGGTTGAAGAACAGCGGCCAAAGCCTTTAGAATAGCGGCAAGGACATGAATAAACTGACCAATTATACAGGTCTTCCTTGAAAAGAAGTGAAGGCAGGGAAGAACAGACTGGGTGAAAAGCCAGGGTAGACAGCATGGAGACGTGGAAATGTTCTGGAACAGACTGTGGTAATGGTTGCACAACACTGAGAATAAACTAAACGTCACTATGGGAAGTTTTATGTTACGTGTATTTTACCACAATTTTTAAAGATTCTGTGAATGAAATGAAAGAATGATTGCTCATAATCGAGCCCCAAACTATCTCTTCAATCTCAGCTTCCTATGCACCTACTGCAAATTACCTGTTACTATTGATTTGAGTGCTTATATGCCAGGTCCTAGAGAAAATGTATGTACATGCAATCTTGCAGATCAGTGGTTCCCATAAGCTATAGCTATTGATATTTACCACATTAGAAATTAAAACTGAGAAACTTTTAAATACTAATTCATTTTAAAACAGTAATTACCAATTACCTGTTACTGTAAATAACATTTTCCACCCAAAAACATATAGGAAGATAAACGGCTTTATGTTTTTGCAAATCTGTTAAATATCTGGTTTAAGAGAAAATAGTTTGATGTTCTTATCTCTTAACAACAAAAATAAGCACGGAGAATAAGTGTAAATATAAGTAGGTTCAATAGGAATGAGAGAAAAGAAGAACAAGGTAAAGACGAAGCCAGAGAGGGGCTTACGGACACTCACATCACCTAGTTGTCACATTTTCTGTAAGTCTCTTAAGAGTCAGAGAAGACATATGCTAAACAGAAAACAGTCCAGATCACCCAAAGCAGGAGTTTTCAACCTGCATTTTGTGCCCCCCACCCCACCCACAAGGGGACATTTGGCAATGTCTGGACATATTTGTTGGCTGTCACAACTCACGGGATGGGGTGCTACTGGCACCTCAGAAAATGCTACTGGCAGTGCTGATGCTATATATTCTACAATAGCGGCCCCTACAACAAAGAATTATCTGGTCTAAAACGTCAATAGTGCCTACGTTGAGAAAGCCTGTCTTAAAGAAAACTAAAAACAAGAGGCTATAGTGGTACTGTGTACACTTAAAAGGATTGGGTACTCTAGGTTAAGGTACATAATTTCACCAATTTCAAATATAAAATAAATTACCTTTTAATTTGCTTAAGACCATTTCTGGTGATCTTAATGTTCCAGTCAAATGAAAATTTTATGTTAAAAGAAAAGAGAGGGAGAAAGAGAGAGAGAGATTGAGGGCTCTATGTTTCCCGGGTAGATGTATAAATTCTATCTTGTGTAATACTTTTTTGCTGTCCACTCACACAAACTCCACTGTAACTTTTAGGACGTATAAATATAGGAAGAACTAATGAAGTGAGAACACCTTCTCACAGTTTTCTTTTCTTTCTGAGACAGAGTCTGCCAGTAGCATTTTCTGAGGTGCCAGTAGCAGTGCAGTGGCACGATCACAGTTCACTGCAGCTTCGAACTCCTGGCTCAAGGGATCCTCCCACCTCAGACTCCAGAGTATCTGGGACTATGGGCATGTGCCACCTTACCAGGCTAATTTTAAAAAATTTTTTTGTAGAGATGGAGTCTCGCTTTGTCGCCCAGGCTGGTCTCAAACTCCCGGGTTCAAGCGATCTGCCTGCCTCAGCCTCCCAACGTGCTGGGATTATAGGCATGAGCCACTGCGCCCTGCACTTCCCACAGTTTCTATCAAAGTAATGCCTCAGGCTCCTCACTCAAATCTCATCAGAACATTTGCTACTTCTCAGGCCCAAGGCCTGGCTAGAATGCAGAGTATCTACATTTCATATACTGCAGGGATGGAGAAGCAGCCTATTCCTACATATGTGAACAGTTCATCTCTGTTTCTTCCCACAGAGCATATCCTCTTTTCTAGATCCCTCTATGAAAGACTGAAAGATAGACTCTCTCATTTTCATTACTCTAAAGCATCCATTTTCGAAGTCTCGTATACACTACCCTGGGAGGTCTCAAGATCCTTCCAGGTGGTCTGAGAGGCCACAGCTATTTTCATAATAATACTAAGATATAATTTGTAATATGTACCGTGGTGACTTTTGGTACAAAAGCAGTGGTGGTAAAATTGCTGGTGACAGTACCAATCAAGGCAGGGCCACCCAACTGTACTGATGCTCACTGTATTCTTCACTGCCACACCAGCAGAAAATAAAAAGTTTCCCTTCAGAATGTCCTTAATAAAGAACTAAAAATTATGAATTTTATTCATTGTGACCAATTCTGTCCCCAAAACATGCTTTTAAACATCTGAATCAGTGGCATATATTTAGAAATCAGGAAAACTCACATAAAAATCTGTATCTAGGCCAGGCGTGGTGGCTCATGCCTGTAATCTCAGCACTTTGGGAGGCCGAGGCGGGCAGATCACCTGAGGCCTGGAGTTTGAGACCAGCCTGGTCAACACGGCGAAACCCCGTCTCTACTAAAAACACAAAAAATTAGCTGGGCCTGGTCGTGGGTGCCTGTAATCCCAGTTACTCGGGAGGCTGAGGCAGGAGAATTGCTTGAACTTGGGAGGCAGAGGCTGCAGTGAGCAGAGATTGGGCCATTGCACTCCAGCCTGGGCAACAAGAGCGAAACTCCATCTAAAAAAAACAAAAATAAAAACAAAACAAAAATCTGTATCTATGGCTTCTCCTGAAAAATCAGGACATCTGGCAACACTTGGCTCATATTCCCATGTGGCATATACTGCCTAGCACTGAAGAGATGTCCCCCTAGACCAGGCGGAGGGCCTCTGGTTCACTGCAAGGTCATACTCATTACCTGCTTGGCCTCCATGGGCTTCTGGGCATGTGACCCTGCTTAACCATACTTCCACCCATATGGGAGTAACCCTTTTGGTGAACCAGCTGTGTACACAGCACAGCACTTATTTATAATTCTCATTCCTTACTAAATACCCTGCAGGCCTGGCAATTCCCAACCACCAATTAGAAACTGGAGTAACTGCCAGAGTCTTGCTTTCTTTGATCAGTGACACATTAAATATGGCTCCAATCCCATTCTATTCTGTGAAAACTAAGAAGCACTCCATGTTGTCTCTGGGAGAAAACAGCACCATCCCCATACGAAGATTAACAGTGTGGGCCAAAAAAGAAGCTTAAATCCTACTACCCTTGGTGTGCTTTGGCTCAGGTTCAAAATGACTTAGGTGTTAAACCGGGCTTGCTTTCAACACCAGACAGACCTATGATCCTCTTAAAGCTCTGTTAATGTCTCTTCTAAAAACTCAAGTGCATTTGTGAAAACTTCAGAACTCTGTCCCAATCACGTTTCAGAGACTCCTCTAGGGAGTCCCTAAGATATTTTTGGATTGTTCTTGGACTGAAAACAAACTCTAGAACAAAAGCCAAGGCTTTCAGTAGGATCATTTTGCCAGGATAGACCAATGCACGACCCACGCCTCTTAGGGTTCCCAGAGGCACTTACTGGTATGCCGTGACCCTGAAAGCGCTGCACATTCTCTTCAGGAAGAGCGGTGGGGACAACAAAGTATGCTGGCAATCTAGAAGAAAGAAATGTCATCAAGTTTTAGTACAACACTGAATTCACAAAATATGAAAGCTCAACTTCAATGGATACGATGAATACAAGCAAAGTGTTAAGCAGACAGGACCATATTTCCCTGTTCAGAACTAGCTCAGAGGAACTACTGCTCTCGGTGTGGCATGAAGTACTCTGGACCAATCAGTGGGGAATCTAAGTTCAGATGGTGGCTCTGCCCATGATTCTGTACAACCCCAGGTAAGTTATTCTACTTCTCTGGGTCTGTTTCCTCTTTCAAAACGAGGGGATAGGAAAATATGATACCTAAAAGCATCGAATTCTGAAATTGGGAGTATTGTTCTCATATAGTAGCCATATAAGCATCTGTGTTATTTTCAGTTAAACTAATAGGAAAAACAGTAATTATGAGGTTTGCTGCCCAGACATTTCATCAAGTGCTCTGACAAGAACATTTAAGTGCTACTGTGTACCAACCACTATTCTAATTACTTAACACCTCTTATTTAATATACTTACCAGTAAGTACTGAACATTGCTTATCCATTTAATCCTCCCAACAATTCTACGAGATATGTTAATATTATTTCCATCTTACAGATAAAGAAACTGAGACACAGTTCTGCTAAGACTCTTCCCTGGTTACCCAACTAGTTAGTACACAGTGCGGCTGGGACCTGAACCCAAGCAGTGGGACTTCAACTTCTACAGGAGAAAATTCAGTCTCTAAAAAGAACAAACTTGTTAAGTAGTAGGACATGGTAGAAAGATCAAAATTACATGGAGACATCATCTCTCAGGCAGCAGATGTAGGTTTCTGTTAATAAGAAAACTGCCTAAGTTTCTTTCTTTTTTTTTTTTGAGACGGAGTCTCGCTCTGTCCCCCAGGCTGGAGTGCAGTGGCGCGATCTCGGCTCACTGCAAGCTCTGCCTCCTGGGTTCACGTCATTCTCCTGCCTCAGCCTCTCCGAGTAGCTGGGACTACAGGCACCCGCCACCACGCCCGGCTAAATTTTTGTATTTTTAGTAGAGACGGGGTTTCACCGTGGTCTCGATCTCCCGACCTCGTGATCCGCCTGCCTTGGCCTCCCAAAGTGCTGGGATTACAAGTGTGAGCCACCATGCCCGGCCAAAACTGCCTAAGTTTCTATCACTGTGAATCTATAAAAATCTGTAAGCATCTTTCCATCAAAGAGCTTGAAATAAAGCCTCACAAGAAATAAGGTGCTTATGGTGTTAAGTTACGATGGAAAATAATCGATGGAGTTTGTATGCATGCTGCATGTGTGATGTAGATCAGTTCATAGGAGATGGAGGAACAAATAAATATCACCATGGGGATGTGATCATCAAAACCCAGGCTGTGGAAAACTATCAGTCAAGTTTCTTCAACATATTGCAAGAAAAATATGGTGGCTTGAAAATCTATAGAGGAAGCAATTTAACAAACCTACCAATCTCATTTAATCTTGATTAATTTTTAAAAAAGATTAAAAAGATGACAGAGAAAGGGTTTAAAAATTTGTAAGACACGGCTGGACGTGGTGGCTCACACCTGTAATCCAGCACTTTGGGAGGCCGAGGCATGGTGGCTCACACCTATAATCCCAACAATTTGGGGGGCCAAGGTGGGAGGGCTGCTTGAGGCCAGGAGCTTGGACTAGCCTTGGCAACATAGTGAGACCCCATCTCCACAAAAAAATAAAAACAAATTAGCTGGACAAGGTGGCACACACCTGTAGTCCCAGCTACTTGGGAGGATCACTTGAGCCTCCAGGAATTCAAGGCTGCAATGAGCCATCACTGTGCTACTGCACTTAAGCCTGGGTGACTGTCTTTAAAAAATTAAAATTAACACAAGATAATCCAAGAGAGGGTGAAGCAGGTGGGGGTACAGATAAAACAAAATTGGCCATCAGTTGATAACTGTTGAGTCTGGGTACTTTAGGGTAAATGGGAATTCATCATATCTTCTTTCCTTTTATACTGCTTGAAATTTTGCATTTAAAAAATCATCGGCCGGGCATGGTGGCTCACGCCTATAATCCCAGCATTTTGGGAGGCTGAGGTGGGTGGATCATGAGGTGAGCAGGTTGAGACCAGCCTGGCCAAGATGGTGAAACCTCGTCTCTACTAAAAATACAAAAATTAGCTGGGCATGGTGGCGGGCGCCTGTAATCCCAGCTACTCAAGAGGCTGAGGCAGAAGAATCGCTGAACCTGTGAGGTGGAGCTTGCAGTGAGCCAAGATTGCGCCACTCCACTCTAGCCTGGGCAACAGAGCAAAACTCTGTCTCAAAAAAAAAAAAATTGGACTGGGCATGGTAGCTCATATTGTAACCCCACCTGAGTTCAGGAGTTCAAGACCAGCCTGGGCAACATGGCAAAATCCCCCTCGCTACTAAAAATATAAAAATACAAATATAAATAAAATATAGATATAAGTTTTTTGCAGTCATATAAAATATAAAAAATTGAGCCGAGCATAGTGGCGGGCACCTATGGTCCCAGCTACTCAGGAGACTGAGGTTGGAAGAATCGCTTGAGCCCAGGGGGCAGAGGTTGCAGTGAGCAGAGATCGTGCCACTGCACTCCAGCCTGGGTGACACAGTGAGACTCTGTCTCAAAAAAAAAATCCAAAACCAAAAAATCTTAAAAGTAATTAATGAAGAAAATGTTCCAATAAGATTGTGATAGAAAACCAGGTTTGGAAACTAATGGTCACTAAGACACTTCAAACCATCAAAACTGTGAAGAATGTTTGCCTTCTGAAGTTCTGAAGTACTTGAAATATTTTCTTGTAAGTCTGCCTGAATGGGTGACTGGTAAGGCATCCCTTTTTCAAGTGTAGTCATTGAAGTAAAAACCTCTCCACAGATCAACTGCTCTTTTTTTTTTTTTTTTTTGAGACAGAGTTCACTCTTATTGCCCAGGCTGGAGTGCAATGGCATGAACTCGGCTCACTGCAACCTCTGCCTCCCGGGTTCAAGCGCTTCTCCTGCCTCAGCCTCCCGAGTAGCTGGGATTACAGGCATGCGCCACCATGCCTGGCTAATTTTGTATTTTTAGTAGAGACAGGGTTTCTCCATATTGGTCAGGCTGGTCTCGAACTCCCGACCTCAGGTGATCTGCCCGCCTTGGCCTCCCAAAGTGCTGGGATTACAGGCGTAAGCCACCGCACTCAGCATCAACTGCTCTTAAACTCAGGCTGCTCATTCAAATCAAGTGGGAAGATTAAAAGATTACCAATGTCCAGGCTCCATCCAAGAACTATTAAATCAGAAGCTTAAAAGCTCTCCAGGTAAGCAGCTGGGATGAACACTGTTGTTCCAGAAGATCCTGCTACTCATAGTTTCAGCAGCATGACCTGGAAGCTGATGACGACTGCAGATGCTCTAGCCTCCCCCAACCTACTGAATCAGATTTTGAATATTGGACAAGAGCCTCCAGTGATTAGACACACATTAAATGGAGACGCACTGCTCTAGACGGTAGCTTACAAACAGGCCACTGTTTCTCAACCTTTTCAGGACAGTCATCTGTGCAGTTGTTTAAACCAGATCCTAAGCTCCTTCCTCAGTGGCTCATGCTACAAAGCTGGACTGGGGCCGCATGGTTTTAAAAAATTTCCATGTCTTCCCCAACTAGTGAGGTTGAATATTTTACACTGTTAGTTCATTGGTGAGTTTTCTTATAGATGGTCTTTCACAAAAAAAAAGAACCAAATGTATTGGCAAATATCCCATCCATCACCCAGCAGAGAAGGCTGTACAGAGACGAAGAGCACTGCAGTCAGTGAGAGGTGTGGAGGGTGTCCTCTCCTGACCACTTAACTCCAGGTGGATTCCATGGAGTCCCCACTGTGACATTCCCATTGGATACAAGCAATCAATCCTCCCTCCTTGGAAAGCAGTCATTTCAGTCATTAAGATGAGTTTAGAACCCAAAGTAAACAGTTCCTGCAAATACAAGATGACTTTACTCATGGAAAGTTGTGTATCTACTCAGGCACAACCTCCCAGAACAGCGATGTCTTCCTGTGCCAGCAACAGCTCCTAGGTCTCTCTGTGTGGTACATACTCCACAGGGCCACATACCATCCTATGTGTTTACCGGGAAGTGGGATGAGAGAAAGGTTTGTCAGGAGGAGAATGAAAAAGAGAAGGAAGAGACCTGTGGTACTGGAATAGCCAGCTCTGACCTTGTGGGAAAGTGAAGTAGACAGTTCCTTGTTCTTACCCAAACTGACTGCAGGTCCCCCCTAAATACAAATGGGGCTTTTCCTTCTTTCTCCTATTTATTGAGCTCCTCTTAGAAGCCAGCCACCGTGCTGGGTACTCAGGAACAATGGGCAAAAACAGCATCCTTTAACTTCATAGAGCTGTAGGTTGCAGAAACTCACATTAACGAAATGATGATACAAAACAACAACGAACTTGCCATTGCAGGAAGCGCTGTGAAGAGGGGCAGACAGTGCAATGAAAACTCACAAGGACACCTGACTTAGCCTTGGGAAAGCTCGCAACTTAAGTGGTACCTGGGGCCTGGCACAGTGGCTCAAGCCTGTAATCCCAGCACTTTGGGAGGCTGAGGCAGGCGGATCACTTGAGGTCAGGAGTCCAAGACCAGCCTGGCCAACATGATGAAACCCCGTCTCTACTAAAAATACAAAAACTAGCTGGGCGTGGTGGCGCACGCCTGTAACCCCAGATACTTGGGAGGCTGAGGCAGGAGAATTGCTTGAACCTGGGAGGCGGAGGTTGCAATGAGCCGAGATCACACCACTGCACTCCAGCCTGGGTGACAGAGTGAGACTCAGTCTCAAAAAAAAAAAGCAGTACCTGGGGTAAGATCTGACTGATGAAGTGGAGTTAATTATACTTGTGCAGCTAGAAGCTAAAAGGACTTCCAGACAGGAGCCTGTGGCAGGGAGGTCAGTATGGCCAGAGGGGTGGGACACAAAGCTGCAGTCAAACCATGAAGGGCCTTGAGAGTGCTTGTTGAGGGCTCTGTTCTATGCCAAGAACAGCGGGAAGCCACTGAAGCCAGAGACAAGTGCCATGAGATGCGTGTGGAGTAGCCTGCTTGGCATGCGACATGGAGAATGGATGCTGGGGCACCAGCGGATGGGGGAGACCATGGAGCAGCGACTACAGTGGTCCGGGGGGAAACAAACCACAGCTTTTCCTGTATATTTCTGACATGCTAACACCTACGCAAATGCCAGCTAATTAGTATGTGGCAGGATTTTTTTTAAAAACAATTCTGGGAACTTACGTTAGTATCAACATCTTATTACAAACAATCATCTCCTAGGAGCAGGGGTTTCTAACTTCTTTCTGAGCAAGAGCTAGCTTTATCCTTTCAAGCTTTAAAACCAGGAAAGAGAAAAGAACAGGGTGTGGCTGACAGTGAGGTCCTTGGTGGGGGTCAGGATCCTGGCAGGCCCTTCCCCACTGCCCCCACAGCTCACACTGTGAAGGGGCTGCAGGGCGAGGGGGAGGGGGGCCAGTGGCAGCAACCTGATGAATATTGAGAGTGATCAGAATCAAAACTGATTACTGAAGAGGCCTATCAGAACCATGATACAAAAAGCTCTACAAAAATACAAAGTTTTATGAATCTGTTAGCAGGGTGTTAGGGAGTATGTTCCAAAATGATAATATTCAAGTTTCTGAAAACAGATTATACAGTCATGTTTTAAAAATGTAGGTCAACCAGGCGCGGTGGCTCACGCGTGTAATCCCAGCACTTTGGGAGGCCGGGGCAGGCAAATCACTTGAGATCAGGAGTTCAAGACCAGCCTGGCCAACATTGTGAAACCCCGTCTCTACTAAAAATACAAAAATCAGCGGGGCGTGGCGGCAGGCGCCTGTAATCCCAGCTACTCAAGAGGCTGAGGCAGGAGAATCACTTGAACCCAGGAGGCAGAGATTGCGGTAAGCCGAGATCGTGCCACTGCACTTCAGCCTGGGTGACAGAGTGAGACTCAGTCTCAAAAAAAAAACGTAGGTCAGATCATGTCTGCCTCTGCTCAGCGTCCCTCTCACTGTCCTCCCATCAAAGTCTCTGGGCCCATCATCTCCCACTCCTCTCCCTAGCTTGCTCCTCCCCTATCCCTGGGCACCTTGCTGTTCCTCACACAGGCCTTTGCCCTTACTCCTCCCTCCACCTGGAATGCTCCTCCCTCGGGTGTCCTCTGACTCAACCTTTCACTTCCTTTACGACTATGCTCACAAGCCACCACGCAAAACCTTACTTCCACCACGCAAAACCTTCCCGACCAACCCTCCCACCATCGCCTCCAGCACTCCCTAACCACGTGCTGGATCTGTTTTTCTCCATGGCACTTATCTTTTAACATGTTATAATTTACTTCTTTATTCTACCATCATCTTCCTCCCTCCAGAATGATAGCTCCAAGAGGGCAGAGCTTTTCAGGTGCCCTGTTGACTGCTGCCATCTCTAATAGCTAGGACACTGCCAAGCACATGGTAGGCACTCAAAAATTTTTGGTGAATGAATAAAAGAAGTGCTCGATAAAAGGGAAGAAAAAGGCCAGGCGCGATGGCTCACGCCCGTAATCCCAATATTTTGGGAGGCCGAGGCGGGTGGATCACGAGGTCAGGAGATTGAGACCATCCTGGCTAACAGGGTGAAACCCTGTCTCTACTAAAACATTAGCCAGGCGTGGTGGCAGGCGCCTGTAGTCCCAGCTACTCAGGAGGCTGAGGCAGGAGAATGGCGTGAACCCAGGAGGCGGAGCTTACAGTGGGCCGAGATCACGCCACTGCACTACAGCCTGGGGGACAGAGAGAGACCCTGTCTTAAAATGAACAATAAATAAGTACGTAATAAAAAGCTAGTATTGATGTGGAGAAAGAAACTCTCATACACTGCTGGTAGGAATGTAAAATGGAACAGTCTCTATGAAGAAGTCTGTAAGTTCCTCAAAAGGGTAAACACAAATTTCCACAGGATCTGGCAGTCCACTTCTAGGTAATATACCCAAGAAAAATAAAAACATACATCTACACAAAAATTTATAATTGAATGTTCATATCAATATTATTCACGGCCAGGCACGATGGCTCATGCCTGTAATCCTAGAAGTTTCAAAGGCCAAGGTGAGAGGATCGCTTGAGCCCAGGAATTCAAAACCAGCCTGGGCAACATGGTGAAACCCCATCCCTACAAAAAGCAGAAAAATTAGACAGGCATGGTGGTGCACGCCTGTGGTCCCAGCTATTCAGGAGGCTGAGGTGGGAGAATCACTTGAGCCGCGGAGAAGGTTGCAGTGAGCTGAGATGGCACCACGACACTCCAGCATGGTATAGCATGGGTGTCAGAGCAAGACTCTGTCTCAAACAAAAACAAAAAACATTATTCAAAGAGCCAAAAAGTGAAAATAACCCAATTGTCCGTCAACTAATAGATGGATAAATTAAATGTGCTATATCCACATTATGGAATATTACTTGGCAATAAAAAAGAATGAGATTCTGATACAAGCTGCAAAACAGACTTTGAAAACATCATGCTAAGTGAAAGAAGCAAGTCATAAAAGATCACATATGATATGATTCCATTTATATGAAATGTTCACAACAGGCACATCTATAGTGATAGAAAGTAGATTAGCGGTTGTCTAGGACTGGGGAGGAACAGAGATGAATTTGGAGAAAATGGGGAGTGACAGCCCATGGGTATGGAGTTCCTTTTTGGGATGATGAAAATGTTCTAAATTGACTGTGGTGATGACTGCACAACCCTGTGAATATACTAAAAAACACTGTACACTTTCAATGGGTGAATTGTACAGCATGTGCCCAGCCTGGAAAGCTTACCTCTCACAGACTTTATAGCCTTCGTTGACACTCACTGCTTTGTACTTCACGTTGCCTTTGGTCCGTTCCAGTTCCCAACACCAGTCCTTAAGTGTGTCAAACATTACGGTATGGTTCTTGGGATCAGTGACTAAGAGAACAAAATGTAAAAGACAATAAAATCTTTCCATGAAGCACTGGTACTTTTATTATGTGAAAGTCCTTCCTTAGGTTTTGGTTTCCTCCACTAAGCCCATTTTTATCCAAGCAGAATGAATCGATTGCTTAATCCTAACCTTGTTCCATTTTTTGTCATTAATCCAAAATTATGACTGAGTCTCTTTTTTTTTTTTTGAGATGGAGTCTTGCTCTATTGCCCCTGCTGGAGTGCAGTGGCCAGTGGTGCCATCTCGGTGCACTGCAACCTCCGCCTCCCAGGTTAAAGTGATTCTCCCGCCTTAGCCTCCTGAGTAGCTGGGACTACAGGAATGCATCATCACATATGGCTAATTTTTGTATTTTTAGTAGAGATGGGGTTTCACCATGTTGGCCAGGTTGGTCTCAAACTCCTGACCTCAAGTGATCCACCTGCCTCAGCTGCCCAAAGTGCTGGGATTATAGGAGTGAGCCATCATGCCTGGCCAGCTCTGTCTTTTTACATTGTAGGAACTGAGTTCCATTCCTTGGAAAAGTAATTTATAGCTCCATTTCTAGTCATCTGACCATGAGTTAATTTATATAACACAAAAAGATCATGTGAAGCACTAAAAGACAGGCTTGGCTCAAATGCTAAAGTGACAAAATATTTTTAGCCCCGCCAATGTGTGCATAAGACGGCCAACTAATTTGAATAGTATCTCAGGATCTTCAATGTAAATCCTCCTTCAGTTTGAAGATGCACTGCTTGTAAGAGGATTTGTCTAGTGTGACAACTGGTTCCTGAAGGCCATAAACAGATGATAGCCATGGTGAGGATCAGGGCCTGCTAGCCAAGGGCTGAATCATGGTTATGGGTATGCACTTCTATCTCCAACCCAGCCCTGCCACTACCTGCTAGGACAAAATGCCCTGGAGCACCGCTCTTGCAGCCTAGCAGATGTGTCCTTGGTCTTCTCCCAAGCCACAGCACTGCTTGCCGGGTATTTACACGTGTACCACAGTAGTCTTGAGTATATACACAAATTCTATCACAAATAGTTCAAGTCTTTGCATATCTGAAAAACCAAGCCTTCTGGGAAAAACAAAGGGTTTACAAAAACTACCCCAGCTCCTTTTCATAAAACCAGATCATAGCAAAAATAAGAATAATGATGACGATAATAGTGCTTATATAGCACTTACTAGGTATTAGGTACTGTTCTGAGCGTATTACTTTTTTTTTTTTTTTTTTTGAGACGGAGTCTCGCTCTTTCGCCCAGGCTGGAGTGCAGCGGCGCGATCTCAGCTCACTGCCTCCCAGGTTCAAGTGCTTCTCCTGCTTTAGCCTCCTGAATAGCTGGGATTATAGGCACCCACCAACATGCCTGGCTAATTTTTGTATTTTTAGTAGAGATGAGGTTTCACCATTTTGGCCAGGCTGGTCTTGAACTCCTGACCTCATGATCCACCCACCTTGGCCTCCCAAAGTGCAGGGATTACAGGCATGTACCACCATGCCCAGCCTATATTACATTTTATTAACTCAATCCTCACAACCCTATAGAATAGATAATACAAAAGGTAAGATCATTTCCTCCATTTTACAGATATAGCACAGAAAGGTCAAGTAACTTGCCTACGTCACAAAGCTAAGCAATGATGGAACTGGGATTCAAACCCAAGAAACTATAAAAGAAATTTCCGTAAAGTTCTAATCCTGCCCCTCCAAACCCCACCAAAAAAAAAAAAAAAATTCCCCATGGATATAAGATAGTAACAACATTCCCATTTACCACAGTAGGCCATCTTCTAGGCAATACAAGGAAGTCCTTCCCTAAAATGCCATGTCATAAACATTTAGGACCTTCCAACCAAAACACATTTGTGAATTATGAAGCCAGGGAATAATTAAAGGTATTCAAATTGCAAAACACCCACCTCTACAAACCCCTAATGAAAAAGTTATTTGGTCAATTACCATCTATGAGTTATAAACTTTACTTCTCAAAACAAATGAGGGCTGGAAGGAAGTAGAAGAAGAGTGGAATTAAATCATAATAAAAGATGCTATTGGCCGGGCGCGGTGGCTCACGCTTGTAATCCCAGCACTTTGGGAGGTCAAGGCGGGCGGATCACGAGGTCAGGAGATCGAGACCACGATGAAACCCCGTCTCTACTAAAAATACAAAAAAATAAGCCGGGCGTGGTGGCGGGCACCTGTAGTCCCAACTACTTGGAGAGGCTGAGGCAGGAGAATGGCATGAACCCGGGAGGCGGAGCTTGCAGTGAGCCGAGATGCGCCACTGCACTCCAGCCTGGGCGACAGAGAGAGACTCTGTCTCAAAAAAAAAAAAAGATGCTATTAATACAAATCCTGGGCCTCTGGCACAAAAAGCCACCAGAAGGTAATGAAACTGCCAAGGTCGATCAAGGTAAGGGTTTTGGCATGCTGATCCACATATGTTGGCAGGCCGAGAAAGTGTCCTATGCTGGGTACAGAACAAAAATCAGGATACAAGGAAAATCAGAATTCCTGAAAATAGAATACAATTTTGCAAATGTGCACTCAATAAATGTTTATATAAATTATAGCAATCAACAAGCCGTATTTGTATATGTCATATTGCCACAAACTCTTAAGTCAACACCCAGTTAATCAGCACTTGTATATATAGCTACAGTAAAAATCTATCATTCACAAAGATAAACTGAATGAATTAAGGGATAAATTTTATGTTCAACCTAATATTACTAGGAAGTGTATTTTATGTCAGTATAATTCTCTAAGCATAATCTGTCCTCAATAATATGCAGTTTTACCCTCAATTAACTCCCAATTAATGACTGCACCTTACATGCCATCCATTAACAATTTATAATTCTCACAAGACTTAATGCTGCTATTTTTAAAATAAGAAAGCAGAGGTTTTCTTATTTTAATAGAGTTAAGTGTCATCCCCAGGATCACACAGCTAGAAAGCAGCAAGGCCAGGATTTGAACACAGGTCAAATGGACACCAAAACCTATCTATACCTTTTCTATGAAATCACCATAGCTCCCAAAATGCAGCATGCTCTCTGAGATAGCCCCATCTCTGTACACGCCAATCCCTCTGCCCAAAATACTCCTTTAAGCCTACCAGATGCTCCACTATCTGCTAAGGCCCAGACTTCTCCCCCTGATAGTCCACCCTCCCCCAGAGGGTGGGCGCCTCCACAGAGGACACATCACTCAGCTTCCTCTCCTATATGACTTTACGCTTTTTTTTTTTTTTTTGACTTTATGATTCTTGAGGGCAAGGATTTAGTCCTGTTTATCTCCATGTACCCACAGAGCCTGGCTCACAGCAAGCAGTCAAAACATATTTACTAAAAGAAT
The DNA here is from genome assembly GCF_028878055.3 of Symphalangus syndactylus. Classification (NCBI taxonomy): domain Eukaryota; kingdom Metazoa; phylum Chordata; class Mammalia; order Primates; family Hylobatidae; genus Symphalangus; species Symphalangus syndactylus. The sequence continues at coordinate 72,041,021 of NC_072438.2, read as the reverse complement.
GGATAGTGACAAAGCAACTCTGCCTTCCAGAAAGCCTTATGACAAAGCCTTGTGTGCTTTTAAAAGAAACTGCTAGGCTGGGTGCGGTGGCTCATGCCTGTAATCCCAGCACTTTGGGAGGCCAAGGCGGGCAGATCACTTCAGGTCAGGAGTTCGAAACCAGCCTGACCAACATAGTGAAACCTTGTCTCTACCAAAAATACAAAAATTAGCCAGGCGTGGTGGCATGCGCCTGTAATCCTAGCTACTTGGGAGGCTGAGGCATGAGAATCACTTGAACCTGGGAGGTGGAGGTTGCAGTGAGCTGAGATCCCGCCACTGCACTCCAGCCTGGGTGACAGTGTAAGAGTTGTCTCAAAAAAAAAAAAAAAAAAAAACCCACCACCAACAAAAAAAACTGCCACTTCCCTGACAAAAAGTACATGGGACTCAGGATCACTAAACATCAACTTCATTTAAGAGTAATGGATGGAGCCAGGCGAGGTGACTCACACCTGTAATCCCAGCACTTTGGGAGGCCAAGGCAGGAGGATCACGAGGTCAGGAGTTTGAGACCAGCCTGGCCAACATGGTGAAACCCCGTCTCTACTAAAAATACAAAAAGATTAGCTGGGCATGGTGGCGCACACCTGTAATCCCACCTACTCAGGAGGCTGAGGCACGAGAATTGCTTGAACCTGGGAGGCAGAAGTTGCAGTGAGCCAAGATCACACCAGCACACTCTAGCCTGGGCAACAGAGCAAGACCCTGTCTTGAAGGAAAAAAAAAAGAGTTAACGGACGGGCCCTTGAACCTGTAATCCCATCACTTTGGGAGGCCGAGGCGGGTGGATCACCTGAGGTAAGGAGTTCAAGACCAGCCTGGCCAACATGGTGAAACCCCGTCTCTACTAAAAATACAAAAATTAGCCAGGCGTGGTGGTGTGTGCTTGTAATCCCAGCTCCTTGGGAGGCTAAGGTGGGAGAATTGCTTGAATCCGGAAGGTGGAGGTTGCAGTGAGCCAAGATCGTGCCACTGCACTCCAGCCTGGGCAACAGTGGGAGACTCCATCTGAGAGGAAAAAAAAAAAAAAAGAGTAATGAATAGAACAAGTGAACAGACTGAGGTGAAAGAACAAGAGGAAGAAAACAGACATCTGTGAAAACACGTCCAATGCTAGGCATTGTTAATGGCTAATTCAGATGACCAGTTTTGTTCTTAAAAGATTGCTCTCTTTTTCACCAAACTGAATGAAAAACATTTGGAACTTTAAGTTTTGTCTTACTAAATTAGTTGCTAGATGTGCTTTTCTTATGTATAACTGTCCCATTTTCCCTAAAATATTTGCTATAAAGTATGCTCTGGCTGTTAAAAAACTTTCTAGAATGCAAGAAATTCTCTATGGTCTTATGAAATAAAATCAAGTGTATTTAAATAGAAAAAAGAACCCAGGGACAAACATGGTTATTTTAAACTTTTCTCAATTTTGCTTCCCTATAGTCTCATATTCCTAGTTATAATATATTAATCTTCTTTCTTTCTTTTTTTTTTTTTTTGAGATGGAGTCACGTTCAATTGCCAGGTTGGAGTGCAGTGGTGCGATCTCGGCTCACTGCAACCTCCATCTCCCAGGTTCAGGCGATTCTCCTGCCTCAGCCTCTCAAGTACCTGGGATTACAAGCACGCACCACCATGCCCAGCTAATTTTTGTATTTTTAGTGGAGACGGGGTTTCACCATGTTGGCCAGGATGGTCTTGATCTCCTGACCTCGTGATCCACCTGCCTCCGCTTCCTAAAGTGCTGGGATCATAGGCATGAGCAACTGTATCTGGACCTTGATCTTATCTTTCATAAGATGCAACCAAACAATCCCTTGCAAAAAGTAAGCAAACAAACCTAAAAGAAGGTAAACAAAGATCACAGAAGGCCTGGCCCAGTGGCTCACACCTGTAATCCCAGCACTTTGGGAGGCCGAGGTGGGTGGATCACTTGAGGTCAGGAGTTTGGAACCAGCCTGGCAAACGTGGAGAAACCTCATCTCTACCAAAAAATACAAAAATTAGTCAGGCATGGTGGTGAGCACCTGTAATCCCAGTTATTCAGGAGGCTGAGGCATGAGAATTGCTTGAACCCTGGAGGGGGAGATTGCAGTGGGCCAAAATCACACCACTGCACTTCAGCCTGGGCTACAAAGTAAGACTCCATCTTTAAAAAAAAAAAAAGATCACAGGAAAGAAAATGTAGATATCTGAATGAATCACTCAAGCAAGGGGTGACCAATTGGTAGAGGAGACAGGAAAAAACAAAACAACCCATAGATGGGTTTTCCCCCAGTGGCTTCAGGTGGGAATTGGAAGGCTTCTGCTTACCCTCAAATGAGAACCCACAAGATATTTACCTGTATTGTTTTGTGCAGCAGTCGCATAGGAAAACAGAAACAATCGTTTAAGCAGTTTAGGAGCCTGGGTATGATGAATTATGCCACTGACAATCTAAAAAAGAATCGAACAATGGATATAGTTATGCTTTTGACAGATGAACACTAACAGAGACAAGAGTCAAGGTGTCTAAGTTCTCAGTCATGCCAAAGGGGTTCCAATGGACAACATATTAATTCTCATTTGAGATCTGTATCTATGACATTAGCTTTTGGAATAATGGCAAATCAACAGGATGCTAACCATTTTGTCAGGTTTTCTTTCTTTCTTTTTAAAAAATTTTTATTATGTTTATTTTTATTTTTAATTTTTTATTTTTTTTTTGAGACAGAGTCTCGCTCTGTCGCCCAGGCTGGAGTGCAGTGGCGCGATCTCGGCTCACTGCAAGCTCCACCTCCCGGGTTCACGCCATTCTCCTGCCTCAGCCTCCCGAGTAGCTGGGACTGCAGGCACCTGCCGCTACACCCGGCTAATTTTTCGTATTTTTAGTAGAGATGTGGTTTCACCGTGTTAACCAGGATGGTCTCGATCTCCTGACCTCGTGATCCGCCCACCTCGGCCTCCCAAAGTGCTGGGATTACAGGCATGAGCCACCGTGCCTGGCCTCTTCTTATTTTTATAACTTTTTTTTTTCTGAGACAGTCTCGCTCTGCTGCCCAGGCTGGAGTGCAGTGGCATGATCTTGGCTCATTGTAACCTTCGCCTCCTGGGTTCAAGTGATTCTCCTGCCTCAGCCTCCCAAAGTGCTGGAATTATAGGCACGAATCACCCTGCCCGGCCTATTATTATTATTATTAAGACAGAGTTTCACTCTTGTTGCTCATTGCAACCTCCACCTCCTGGGTTCAAGCGATTCTCCTACCTCAGCCTCCTGAGTAGCTGCGATTACAGGCATGTGCCACCAAGCCCAGATAGTTTTTTGTATTTTTAGTAGAGACAGGGTTTCGCCATGTTGGTCAGGCTGGTCTCAAACTCCTGACCTTAGGTGATCTACCCACCTCAGCCTCCCAAAGTGCTGGGATTGCAGGCATTGGCCACCATGCCCAGCCCAGTTTGTCAGGTTTTCTAAGAACTCTGAATTTCTAGGGAAAAATTTAAAACAGTCTAATTTCTCAAAAACAAAGTGCTAAAAAACCTAAGTGCCACATTAAGTCAGATACTCCAAAACTCTGACATGTCAAAGACTTACAGCTGATATCGGATGATAACCAAGACACAGCTGTTCTGATCCATTGTGGAGGCCTTTAGGACCTTCTTATGGAAGATAAATCAATCTATCACGCTTTCTGTTTCGTGTGAAACTAAAGTATATTTGGTTAAGTGACTAAAACCATTGTTCAAATTGAAGTTTCTGCCTTCTCAGGAAATTTTCTATATCTATACTATTCTTTTGTTGCTCAGAATAGATATCAGTCATGTTTATTATTCTAACTGAACTACCACACTACTTAAAGAAAATTAAAGAGTTACCACTAAGTGTGCAAACTCACTGCAGCCAAGACAACATACATGAACAGGCCTCCTGCTAGGTTTCCTCTGATGTATTTATACCATCAGAGGGCAAAGTCCGAGATCAATATCTTAGTAAGAGAAATCTTGGATACCACTGCACTTCAGCTGGGGCGACAGAGTGAGACTCCGTCTCAAAAAAAAAAAAAAATCTTGGAAATTACAACAAACATCAAATTGATACAACCACTTTCTAAGTTCACCTAGTTGCATATCTCAACTTGCTGTGGCAACCAGGAGATTACGTTTACTTAGTCTCCAAAAGCATTCCTGATTATTTGGCTTTGCTCATCTGACCTGTATACTTCCTCCTTTCGATGCACAACCACTACCTCCCAGAGGTAAACTCATTTACTCATGAAAGTTGGAATTCTCCATCACTACTGTCTTTTGGAAAGACTGTCAGAGGTGGGAGAATAGGGATAAACTTTGAGCTGTCTCATCCTTTCTTCATTTTCCCCTACCGCCTCCTGACCTGGTTTACCACCTCCCACCATTTAGTGGCTCCAGGAATAAAAACATTATCAATTGAAGTATTAAAAGTAGCATGTGCCAAGATGATACACAGGCATGCTTTATCAAATTACTTTTCACATTCTAATAAAAGAATACGGGATTACAACCAATTTCAAGTTCACAGAGTGAAAGCCTCCCCTCAACCTTCATGCAACGTAAGCAAAAACTAGAGCTAGTGGGGAAAACCTGATGGGAAATAAAACCTAAAAACACATGCAACTAGTTACCCTTTTGACTTCCTCTTCCTTTGTGTACCTCAGACAAAACTGGAACACTCGAAGGTCTTTGCAGTGGATGATGAGCTTCTCAGGGTATTTCTTCAGTTGTCCAAAGAGAGTTTTCTTTTTCTCATCAAACACTACAGATCAGCAATGAAATCAGGAAGGGAAATTATGTTACACAGCAATAAGTGAATGCTAAAGAAACGAAGTAGATGATCAACTTCTAGGGATACTTCCCAAGAATGAGAGGAACGGTGCTGCCTGACTTTTAAGTGACTGCCAAAGGAAACCCGATCTCTTCCAGCAGGGGCCCTGGCTCTCTGAGAGCAGTCAGCGTGCTTTACTCCTCTGGAGTAAGCACAAGAACAAACAGACTGGCCACTGTTGGCAGAACTGATTCCAGTGGCCCAAAGAAAACCCACTCTGAAAGCTGAGCTTATAAAAGATGAAAGGGAAATGACTAGAGACATGCTTTCATGACAGTCAACTCCTGGGTTTACAGCTAGGACTCCTCCTGAGACCCCCTCACTGTCCCAGAATGTGGACCCACTCAGCACCTAGTAGTCTTGAGAACATCATAAATGATCACTGAATGATTTCTGAAGATGCCTCGAATACAAAAATAGAGAAGTGGAACAGAGAGAGGCTTGGCAGGAGAGGCTTGTTTAGTCAGCAGAAAAGACATCCTAATGCAATACAACAGACCTTTTTATCAGAGCAGCCTATAAAGTAAAACCTACACAGCTAACTGATATCAAAAAGTCTGATCAACATCTAGCATATAATGGTGTCGTGTGAAGTATCAGAAAGAACAGGTTCCAAGTTCAAGTCCAAACTCCTCTAGCTAAATGACCTTATATAAACCACTTTACATCTCAATTTTAGCATCTGTAAAACAGATTTAAACAAGATGACATATATGAAAAAATTTTTAAAAATTATAAATGGTCATAAAAATATTATTATCATTATTAGCTATACTCTCAAACATTGCCAACGCCCCAGGGAAAAACAGATACTTACCTCCATAAATCTGATCAACACAGTGGAGTGTAATGTCATTTTCTCCTATAACCTTATTCTTAAATTGAGTTTCCTAGAAGATTCAAAAGAAACAACTGTGACTTCTCCGCACACTGTTAGACATTTATAGGCAGAGTAAATCACCATTCTCTACTTGGATATTAAGAAAAATGGGGGGCCGGGCACAGTGGCTCACGCCTGTAATCCCAGCACTTTGGGAGGCCGACACAGGCAGATCACGAGGTCAGGAGATCAAGACCATCTTGGCTAACATGGCAAAACCCCACGTCTACTAAAAATACAAAAAATTAGCTGGGTGTGGTGGTGGGCGCCTGTAGTCCCAGCTACTTGGGAGGCTGAGGCAGGAGAATGGCGTGAAACCGGGAGGCGGAGCTTGCAGTGAGCCAAGATCGCACCACTGCACTCCAGCCTGGGTGACAAAGTGAGACTCTGTCTCAAAAAAAAAAAAAAAAACAATTGGGGAAATGCAGCGATATTCCTAAAAAAGGGACAATGAAGTGTGTGAGAAAAGCTCCTGAGATTCATTCTGAGACAGGGTTTAGTTCTATCCCTTAGGCTAAGCTGGAGTGCAGTGGGGTGATCTTGGCTCACTGCAACCTCCGCCTCTCAGGCTCAAGCTAACTTTGCACCTCAGCCTCCTGAGTAGCTGGGACTACAGGCACACTCCGCCACTCTCGGCTAATTTTTGTGTTTTTTTAGAGACATGATTTTGGCATGTTGCCCAGGCTGATCTTGAACTCCTGAGCTCAAGCAATCCACCTGCCTCAGCCTCCCAAAGTGCTGAGATTACAGGTAAGAGCCACCACGCCTGGTCCAGAACATGCCATTTCTAGGCCCCTCCTAGGCAAACCCACCATGCCACACACAATCACTTTGAGAAGTGTGGGGAAGTTATGTACAGGTTAACATTTCTCCACACAAATGTGAATAGGGGATTGACAGAGCTACCTGAAGTCAGCTTCAGGAAGAACAAGAGATTCAAGTTTCTGGTGAATGCTCTCTTTGTACAGGACTATGAACCAAGCCCAAGGCCAGATGGAAGAGGCAGTACTGGTGCTGCTGTTTAAAAAACAAGGGTGATCTGGGACAGTTGGCACATTGGGGCCAGCATGTGCCTTGGTTGGGTTTCCACTAACATATGGTGCTCTCCTAGTGGTATGGGCAGTTGTCTCCTTACTTGATTGCTCATTCTTCATGAATAGGAACAAATTTCACAAGGCCACTGCTACTAGGTTCAGATTAAACACAAGGTGAGCGGGTGAGGCGGCTCATGCCTGTAATCCCAGCACTTTGGGAGGCCAAAGTGGGTGGATTTCTTGAGCTCAGAACTTCGAGACCAGCATGGGCAACACGGCAAAACCCTGCCTCTACCAAAAATAACAAAATTAGCCAGACGTGAATGTCACATGCCTATATGGTCCTAGCTACTTGGGAGGCTGAGGTGGGAGGATTATTGGAGCCACGACTGCGCCACGGCACTCCAACCTGAGTGACAGAGTGAGACCCTGTCTCAAAAAAAAAATAAAAATAAAAAACAAAACAAAAAACAGAGTGAACCGAAATTCAAAGGCTGCATTCACCATTGGTTTCATTACTGAACTCAGTTCCTGGGTTTAAGGAAGAGCTTAGTATAGAGAAAACGTGAGGAACTAGTATATTTGGAAGATGTTATTCCAGTGAGTGATATATATTGCACTGAAATACAGAAGAAAATTAAAAGTTGATAGTGTCAACACATTAGGTCAAAAGCAAACCAGTATGACATGAGGCACGGGTGAGAAATTTCTAAACAGTCCTGCCACTGAAAGGAGATCCTGAAGGACAGACAGCAGGCCAGTGATGAGAAGGACTCTGTCCTTTGTGTGTATTTATGTGGGGTGGTGGGGAGGGTGGGGATGATAGGAAGTGGAGTAACTGAGTAGCTGGGGGGAAAAAAGACAACAGAGCTACAACTGTGCTATTCCCCCCAAACTTCACCAAATGCAGTTCACACATGCAGGATTTCTGTCCTTTGTGTTTATGTGTGTTAGGGGGTAGAGTAATTGAGAAGCTGGGAAAAAAAAAAGACAACAGAACCACAACTACACTGTTGCCCGCAAACTCTGCCAAATGCAGCCCATACATACATCATTATCCAATGCAGATTCATCATCACCCAAGAAGGCAATCTTGAAGTCTGTGCAGACAAGCCTCCCATAGACCCCATGCTGACAGGAATCTTCCTGGACATACTTCAGTACTGTGCTGGCTTCACAAAGCAGCTGTTCACCTGGTGGAAACCAAAACAGGTCCTCCTTAGAGTTCTCAGGGAACATACAATATGCAAACACTAAAGGCTTTCCAGCCCTATTTACACAAGGACAAGTATACAATACAACATGGGGCTTCAGAACTTTACACTTTTCAGCACGGCAGGAGCTGCAAAAACATAGGAGAGAAGATGAGGCAGAGTGGAAACCACCAAGAAGTGAAATTGAAATGGCTCAGATACACCTCCATGCAGGACATTTCTCTATCTTCTCACTGGTTGGAAATTTCCAAATAGGTACTAATGATCTGAGCTGCACTTTCACGCAGAAATCTTAGTGTTTTCATTACTTTGACCCAAGCAGATGTTCCATAGAAGCAACACCCTAAGTCAACACAGATGGGCTTGCCCCAGTTTGCCCTAAAAAAACGCAGATCCCAAGCCTACTTTCCTGTGAGAGGGGGCAGCTTCTAATACTGGAAGTGCTGAGAGAGAGTGGCAGTGCCTCCCTGGCAATGGGACTTCCAGGCAGCTTCCATAGATCCAAGAGGTGCTGCAGCCTTCCACAGCATGACCACCCTTGTTCTGGCTCCACGCTGGGAGGAAAACAGAGGTCAGAGGTTTGTGGGGAAAAAACGTGTTTCCTCTCTTTCTTAGTTAAGCGTATTTCCTTTCAATGTGTCACCTCTCCTCCTCCATCTGCAGCACCCAGCCGACGTGAGAAGCTGCAGCCCCTGGAGACAGAAAGTATCCCTCCTTGCAGTCAAAAAGATGAGGATTAAGGAATAGGTCAGTATTCTCTGCCACCTGGAAGCATAGGAGCTCACGGGGCAGGCAAAAGAGAAGACTATGGGGGAAATGAAAAACTAAGTATAAATGTTTTGCAACAACAACAAAAAAAACCCAAAGGATTTTTCTTTTCATGCAACAGATCACCATCTTCTCCTTGGAATCTCCCACTTGATAGCTCCTTCAACGTCTTTAAATTTACTTTTTGGCTCAAAATTTATTTAGTCTACCTTTCAATACGAAAACGAACAGTTTCAGACACTCAGAAGGGACACATATTATGGTGTTGTTCCCTCATCTTTCAAGGGGTTAATTACCTCTGGCTGAAACACTAAGGAAATACCGGAAGATGGCTCAGTCACTAGGTCAGCCTCTCAGTGATCTCTTAACTAAAGAGATCACAGTTTGAAGGCAATAATGAAGACAGGGCCTCATTAGGGTTTAAAATAGTCCCAGAAAAAGGGTCTCTGCCAAGTCCACGGGGGAAGACATGTAAGCAAGGCTTCCTGTGCTTTCACCTCCCAACATGAAACACCTTTTAACGGTGAGGCTCTCCCCAAGACCAGGCCAGCCCTGTCCCATCCTCATGTACTAGAGGCCAGAAATTAGCATGCACTAGCTAATACAACATTCCTGGTGAGGCCCTCTGCAAACATGGCATGCTGTGCCATAATCAGCTGGTTTATACCAGATCACAGAGTCTAGAAGCACAAGAGTTGGGAGCTAGAAATGATCTTTGTCTAGTTTGTCAAACTAGGCTCAGAGAAGTTAACTGTGAACTCACCGCTGCACACCCACACCTAGATGAGACTGTGAAGTAATTCAGGAGGGGGGAGAATATGCATAATGCTAAGCTAAAAATAAAATTTCCGAATCTATAACCCCAAGAAGAGAAAAACAAGAGGAGATAAGGTTTAAGTCATCATTATAGAAAAAAAGCCTTTGACATTTAAAAACATCAAAAAAAGTTATAGAATTCTTTTACCAAATAAGGTGGATCAGTTTGAAACTTGCACAGATTTATATCCCCTCAATAAACTGGAATAAAATAAAAAGCGGCAGAATAAAGCCTGTATTGTTTTGGGGAAACGTACCTAAAAAAACTTATTTTAAAAAAGCTATTTTGAATTAAGAAAAAGAAAGTAGAGGCCGGGCGCGGTGGCTCACGCTTGTAATCCCAGCACTTTGGGAGGCCGAGGCGGGTGGATCACGAGGTCAGGAGATCGAGACCACGGTGAAACCCCGTCTCTACTAAAAATACAAAAAATTAGCCGGGCGTGGTGGCAGGCGCCTGTAGTCCCAGCTACTTGGAGAGGCTGAGGCAGGAGAATGGCGTGAACCCGGGAGGCGGAGCTTGCAGTGAGCCGAGATCGCGCCACTGCACTCCAGCCTGGGCAACAGAGCGAGACTCCGTCTCAAAAAAAAAAAAAAAAAAAAAAAAAAAAAAAAAAAAAGAAAGTAGAAAAAGAATTAAATACATGGATCACAGAATATTCCATATATGGAGAGGATACACCACCAAGTAGTTTCTATTCCTGAATGTGGAAATGATTAAAACTTAACTTAAGCTAAAGTCACTGTCCTCTATCTCAAAAATATTCAACCAATCCAGGCTCCTTCACAATGACTGCAGGGTGAAGTGCTGGCAGCCCCAGGGCTGGTAAACCCCAGCATCCCCAGTACACGTGCTCACATGCACAAGTGGGTATGGACCAAGAGGTAAAGCCACCCATGAATGGTTGCCTTGGGAGGCCATGGCAGTTGAATTGTTTTCCTCAATTCCCTACAGATTGGGGATCGACATAAAGATTGGGGATCAGCATACTGGAAGAGGCCATTAGAATGGCCTGAAAAAGTCCTCATTTGCTTGTGAAAGCAGTGAGAATATTCCAGGTTTATTTTCATCAGTTTGGGGGAAGAGGAAACAAGAAAAATTCTTTGCAGATGTTGTAATACTCAGACCCAGGTGTGTAGTTATTGAACTAAAAACCTTGATATGTCTGTTCAATTCATTACTGTTATATGTGAGAGGATGAAAACAAAGGAGTTTAAATATAGCAAGGCTAGGGATGATGTAATTTATCATTGGCTTTGCCTTGCATGGGAGTTACTATGCTAACATGACAGTTACCTGGCAACAAGTGAAGAGTTACTTCCTTCTCTGTTACTTCCTTTTCGTTTGTGTGAATTTCCTAAAAGAGAAGAGCAAAGGATATTTTTCTTTGTTTAAGGGTTTAAAATGAATAACATTAAGCCATGCTTTCAGAATGCACACTAAAATATCACATACCCTCAGAAGCTTTTTGTTTATGTTACAAGCTACATTTTTTTTTTTTTTTTTTTTGAGACAGAGTCTCACACTGTCACTAGGCTGGAGTGCAATGGCACGATCTCAGCTCACTGCAACCTCCGCCTCCCAGGTTCAAATGATTCTCCTGTCTCAGCCTCCCGAGTAGCTGGGACTACAGGCGTGTGCCACCACGCCCAGCTAATTGTTTGTATTTTTAGTAGAGATGGGCTTTCACCTTGTTGGTCAGGATAGTCTCTTGACCTTGTGATCCGCCCGCGTCAGCCTCCCAAAGTGCTGGGATTACAGGCGTGAGCCACCGTGCCCAGCCCAAGCTAGACACTTTTTAAAAACGTTTTTAACTAAAGGAAGATAGAAAATTCCAAGTTATGGATATTTAATGTATCAAACTAATTATTTAGGACTGATAACTAGTAGCTGTCCCAAGTAGAGGGGGAGAAGTAGGCACTCCTTATCTCTCCTTACCTAAGGAACAACCTGAAGTGTCACACAGCAAAGCAAGGCTGCTCAAACACAGAATCAGAAATAAAAGAGATGGCCCGGCGTGGTGGCTCACACCTGTAATCCCAGCACTTTGGGTGGCCAAGATGGGCAGATCACTTGAGGTCAGGAGTTCGAAACCAGCCTGGCCAACATGGCAAAACCCCGTCTCTACTAAAAATACAAAAATTAGCCAGGCATGGTGGTGAGTGCCTGTAATCCCAGCTACTTGGGAGGCTAGGGCAGGAGAAACACTTTAATCCGGGGGGCAGAGGTTGCAGTGAGCCGAGATTATGCCACTGCACTCTGGCCTGGGTAACAGTGAGACTCTGTCTCAAAAAAAAAAAAAAAAAAAGAAAGAAAGAAAGAAAAGAGACAACACGCCACAGCATGATCCCCTCTCCTTCCAGTGAGGATCAAGGGTTGAAAGCAAAAGATGATGTGTTCTTGAGAGAATATGGACACATGAATAAGGCCCAAAGGTAAGAATAGGAAAACATAAATGTATCAAGTCAGTATTGATCCAGCTAACCTATAGCACACCAGGGCTCAGTAAAGAGAGCTGGAACATTCTTTGTCCATTCAAAGTTACCTAAAACCACAAGACAGTGCCAAGGGATACAGTCATTTCTAATAGAGAATCAAGGCCAGGTTCTGGGTCACTGCTTCTCAGTAAAAATATATTCAAGTGCCTCTATTTGGGGCTCAGTATTTATTGGATATTCAAAGATAATTAATTACAAACATTTAATGAATTAATAGACCAAAGCAATGATCATATATGGCGGTTAACATAACAAAGAGAGGCACCATAGGCCTCCTAATAAAGTGTACCACACCATCCAGGAAGTGTTCTTGCCAAAATATCTAACCTCAATCTCCTTGAACTTCCATGGCAATCAGCCAATTTATCAGAAACACTGGGACAGAGAAACATGTCAAATAATACAGTGGGGATATAATCAGTCCAATTCTGACTGTGAAAAATTCTACAAGACATAACCAGTTTTGTCAACAAATAAAATCAGATTTTTTTTTTTTTTTTTTTTGGTAGAAGGCTCTGGGTGGGAAGTTTTCTGAATTTGTTAATTCGGACTGAAATATGGCATTAGAAGAAACTTGGGTACAGCCTATCCTGAGGCCGAAGAAGAATGTTAGAGCTTTTCCTGAGAACTCATTTTTGAGCATGGTATAAATTGGAGGTGACTAAGATGCCAATAAACCAAGTCCCTCTGAGGCAGTGTGGTCAGATCACGTGGGAAGCTTGTTATCTCCAGCACCCATAAGCCTGCGGACTTACAGTGCAAGGATGCAGACTGGCTCTCTGATTTTGTAAAAAGCTCCCCAGATGATTCTGAAGTATTGGTCTGGGGCTTAAGCAAGAGGAACTATTCTTGCATGTTAAAAGCTATGAGTGTTTTGGTAATTTAAAAATTCTTGGCCAGGTGTGGTGGCTCACGCCTGTAATGCCAGCACTTTAGGAGGCCTAGGCAGGCAGATCACTTGAGGTCAGGAGTTTGAGACCAGCATGGTCAACATGGGCAAAAACCCATCTCTACTAAAAATACAAAAATATTACCGGGTGTGGTGGCGGGCACCTGTAATCCCAGCCGCTCAGGAGGCTGAAGCAGGAGAACTGCTTGAACCCGGAGGCGGAGGTTGCAGTGAGCCAAGATCGTGCCACTGCACTCCAGCCTGGGTGACAAAAGCGAGACCCGGTCTCAAAAAAAAAAAAAAATTATAATTGAGAGTTTTCCTCATGTGTCCTTGACAAAGAACTAAATTAAAGCACTTTTTTTTTTGAGACGGAGTTTTGCTCTTGTTGCCCAAGCTGGAGTGCAATGATGGGATCTCAGCTCACTGCAACCTCCGCCTTCTGGGTTCAAGTGATTCTCCTGCCTCAGCCTCCCGAGTAGCTGGGATTGCAGGCATGCACCACCATGCCCGGCTAATCTTATATTTTTAGTAGAGACGGGATTTCTCCATGTTGGTCAGGCTGGTCTCGAACTCCCGACCTTAGGTGATCCGCCCACCTTGGCCTCCCAAAGTGCTGGGATTACAAGTGTGAGCCACCACGGCCGGCAAAGCACAATTTTATTTTTATTTATTTTAGGTTTTTGAGACGCAGTCTTGCTCTGTTGCCCAGGCTGGAGTGGCGTGACCTTGGCTCACTGCAACCTCTGCCTCCTGAGTTCAAGCGATTTTCCTGCCTCAGCCTCCCAAGTAGCTGGGATTACAGGCTGCTGCCACCAGGCCCGGGTAATTTTTGTATCTTTAGAAGAGACTGGGCTTGCCAGGCGTGGTGGCTCACGCCTGTAATCCCAGCACTTTGGGAGGCCGAGGTGGACGGATCACCTGAGGTCAGGAGTTCCAGACCAGCCTGACCAACATGGAGAAACCCCATCTCTACTAAAAATACAAAATTAGCCAGGGTGGTGGTGCATGCCTGTAATCCCAGCTACCCGGGAGACTGAGACAGGAGAATCGCTTGAACCCGGGAGGCGGAGGTTGCAGTGAGCAGAGATTGTGCCTTTGCACTCCAGCCTGGGCAACAAGAGCTAAACTCTGTCTCAAAAAAAAAAAAAAAAAAAAGTAAGTTATGGCTGGGCACAGCAACTCACACCTATAATCTCAACACTTTGGGAGGCCGAGGTGGGAGGACTGCTTGAGCCCAGGAATTTGAGACGGGCTTAGGAAATAGAGTGAGACTCATCTCTACAAAACAAACAAACAAAAAAATTAAAAAATCATCCAGGTGTGGTAGTACATACCTGAAGTCCCAGGTACCTGGGAGGCTGAGGTGAAAAGATCACTTGAGGCCTGGAGGTCAAGGGTGCAGTGAGCCATGACTGCACCACTGCATTCCAGCCTGGGAAACAGAGCAAGACCCTGTCTCAAAAAAAAAAAGTTACTAACCAAGGATCTGCAAGCCCCATTGAACTCAGAGCCTACATTCTTCCCTGCTATGTACCAATTCTAACAAACATGGTCTCTAGTTTCCCATTGCAAAAGAGAAAATCAATGTAGCATCCCTTGCTTGTAAAGGAAACTCTTACTACAAAACTGATCAGAACAAATCAGAAAAATTCCGTTAGGAGAACTGTACTTCACGTTCAAGGATCTGTCACACACAGCAGCATTCCCCAACCTTTTTGGAGCTAGGTGTTGGTTTCGTGGAAGGAAGACAATTTTTCCAAGGACCTGGCAGGGAGGCAGGGGATGATTTTGGGATGAAACTGTTCTACCTCAGATCATCAGACATTACTTAGATTCTTATAAGGAGTGTGCAACCTGGATCTCTTGCATGTGCAGTTCACAATAGGGTTCGTGCTCCTATAAGAATCTAATGCCGCCACTGATCTCACAGAAGGCAGAATTCAGGAGGTAATCCTTGCTGCCCCCTACTCCAACATTCACCTCCTGCAGTGCTGGCACAGACTAGTACCAGTCCGTAGTCTAGGGGTTGGGGACATACAGGACAAAAGCACATGGATGTTAAAGCAAACTACCACTCCTGAGGACTTGCTGAGAGGCAGCCTGGTGGTATTTACTTCACTGGTTCTTGAAAAGTCAATTCTTTGGATTCTTACCAAGTTCACATTCAGAGTGCACATCATCTCAAATGTGTGATGATCCTGGGGCACCTTAGGAGAGGTAGAAAAAGGGTAGGGCCCTGCCAGAAAGATCTTGAAAAGAATTGGGGTGTGGTGTGTGGGGGTACAATGAAGCTCTCATAGGTCAAAATGCTTACAAATGCTCCTATCAGCTTTAAATAAAAAACTGAAATTGTTGTTCTCAGATTAATTTTATCCAGCCAGAGGGACAAACTCTAAGAAGCAACATCTCTAAAGGTTCCAAAACAATTTCTTTCCATTGCATTTGACACCAAAGTGCTAAAAGGACATAACACAGACATTTCATTTCCTAAAAGCTGCCCTACTTTTCTAGAATGAACACTTAATACTCATTTTTTCCAGCTAAGCAGAAAATCTGAGGGAGAAAAATGAATTTGCATCTACGTATTAGGTAGGTATCCATGTATATCTTAAAACAAAATTTTTTTAAGTAGAAAGTTGTATTTTTTATACAGCATAGTACTAATAATTTAAGTTTTTGTCTTTCTCTATGTTTCTCCAATATTTTCTCTGTGCATGTACTAAAAACAGAAAGAATACCGACCTGGGGCCACAGTCCAAATATGGCTCTGGCATCCACAGACATGACTTTGATCATGTTATTTAAACTGACTGAGTGTCAGTTTCAGTTTCCTCCAATATAATAAAATGGAAACAATACTACCTAGTATGAGAGCTTTAAGAGATACATATGTAACTTCAGTGACACAGGTACTTAGTAATGTAATTTGTTATAGTTGTTGGGGGTAGCAGGATCTGTGCTTCTGCTTGATTTCCTTTCATGAGTAAAGAAAGAGCAGGGGAATTATTCAAGAATCTGTCGGCAGGGTGTGGTGGCCCACACCAGTAATCACAGCACTTTGGGAGGTTGAGGTGGGTGGATCACTTGAGGCCAGGAGTTTGAGAACAGCCTGGCCAACGTGGTAAAACCACGTCTCTACTGAAAATACAAAAATTGGCCGGGTGTGGCAGTGTGTGCCTGTAATCCCAGCTACTCGGGAGGCTGAGGCACGAAAATAGCTTGAACCCAGGAGGTGGAGGTTGCAGTGAGCTGAGATCGCGCCACTGCACTCCAGCCTGGGCAACAGAAGGAGACTCTATCATTAAAAAAAAAAAAAAAATCTGTTTCATGAGACTAGTAACTTCTACTTTTCTCCCAATCCTGTTTCCCATATTAAACTAAATTGACTCTACTCAGGAGGTCTCACAGTTCTTTTTTCTGTGAATCAGGAATTCCTGAAATTAGCAACACTGAAGTTGGCCCTAAATCTTTAACTACATAGGAATATCTGAAGCCAGGGAAAAGGAAATAGCATTTTTCTATTAATAGGATTTATCTTCTAGCAGCACACCATGATTTATGTCTGGTCATTATGCATCTTATCTTTTGCAACAGAAAGCACTTTGAACCCTCTGCAAGACCAAAAAAGTAGACCAATGGCTTTCTTAAGAAACCACATCTGGGCTGGGCACGGTGGCTCACGCCTGTAATCCCAGCACTCTGGGAGGCTGAGGTGGGTGGATCACGAGGTCAGGAGTTCGAGACCAGCCTGACCAACATGCTGAAACCCTGTCTCTACTGAAAATATAAAAATTAGCCAGACATGGTGGTGCGCGCCTGTAATCCCAGCTACTCAGGAGGCTGAGGCAGGAGAATCACTTGAACCCGGGAGGTGGAGGCTGCAGTGAGCTGAGATCATACCACTGCACTCCTGTCTGGGAGACAGAGCAAGACTCCATCTCAAAAAAAAAGAGACCACATCCGAGGAAGGACCTGCTTGGACATGCACACACAAAAAAGCTTTCTCAGCTACTACTTTTGTTGACAGTAGATCAAGTTGCTAAAAGGTGGTAACAAATTGAGAATAGAAACCTATATAACCGCTGGAGCACTGGAATTTAAGGTGCCACATTGTACTCAATCATCACTAGTATCAGGCTGGGCGCGGTGGCTCACGGCTGTAATCCCAGCACTTTGGGAGGGCGAGGCGGACGGATTACGAGGTCAGGAGATCGAGACTATCCTGGCTAACACGGTGAAACCCCGTCTCTACTAAAAATACAAAAAATTAGCCAGGTGTGGTGGCGGGCGCCTGTAGTCCCAGCTACTCCGGAGGCTGAGGCAGGAGAATGGCGTGAGCTTGGGAGGCAGGGCTTACAGTGAGCCGAGATCATGCCACTGCACTCCAGCCTGGGCGACAGAGCAAGACTCTGTCTAAAATAAATAAATAAATAAATAAAATAAATAAATAATAAAAAAAATCATCATGAGTATCTAATCCTTTCTGGTTAACACTTCAAAAAAAATTATAAATATACACTATGCAAGTCTTACAGATAATCAACTCAGGTAAAAAACAAATACCATCATCACCACTATCAACTGCTTCCCCCTTCAAACAAAAATCCATACCAGTCCCAAGAAGAGAAATAACCTAGAGGACTCCAAAAAATCAGGGTACACAATTAAGAATCATAAAGAAATCCTTGCCTCAAAAATATGTTTAATTGAGTTTTTCTTTGAATTTGATTTTCACAAGTTACCTGTTTGGGTGGGTAGGAAGGACGGAATGGAGAGTATTCACTGGCAATGTCTGTAGTCTCTTCATCCCTATATTTCACAATCGCTTTTTCAACTCCACAAGAAAAACAAAGAAAGAACTGACAAATATGGAGCTAATATATCTCAATATTCTTAAGAGAAAACAGATGTACCATTCTTTGCTTGTTGATCCCAGGAGAATGAACATAGCTGAATGAAGGAGAGCAGAGGTGGATACCAACAAGGTATGAGAGCACCCGTATCTGGATGTGCTGAGTCCTACATGTGGATCTTGGAGTGAGTTCCCCTGAAATTCCCCTATGTGCATCCTACTCCTAACCATGCTGTAATGTGTATAAGCTGTTGTCTTCGTTGGCAAGTCTGTTGGACGAGTGATTAAAGGCTTTCCAACCTTTACAATTGAATGAGTAAATATAATCTCTTTCTTAGTGGCATTACAAATTACTACACTGTGACCAAGAGTCACTTGTGGACTGTAGAAATCACAGATGTCCAATCTGTGAATGCCAAAGTCTACCGGAAGTTCCTTTTTCCAAAGTGGGTACAGGGCCAGCCCTTACTGAGGTTGAGAAGTGAATAATAAACATTTCTTGGGCTCTAAGTGCCAGCTACTGTCTAAAAAGCTTTATATTTATTTATTAACTCATTTAATCCTCACAGCAAACCTTTGCAATAGAGTTATTATACCCATGATTGTCTCCATTTTACAGATGAAGACACTCTGCTAGTATGTGGCACAGGTGAAAGTCAAACCCTGTGCGCAGTCTGCGTTCCTGGCCCAGTCTGCGTTCTTATTCGATGCCACACTGTCATGTGGAAAGAAGAAATGAAAGGAAAAAGGAAAAACAAGGCAGAATGATCAGTGAAGTACCTGCTAGATCCACCTGAAACCAGGTCAAAGCGAGCAACACAAAGTGACCAGGGAAAGCCTCAAATGAGAGTTATAGAGAGGCCAAAGGAAGCTAAAGGGAAAACAACAACAAAAGACACCTACACCCAACCTAAGTGACACTGGCCCGATGCATGGAGAAGAAACTTGAGGCTCCTCAACACCTACTGAAAGAGTTACCTCTTATGACTCACTCCACTGGGTCCTCTGAGGCATGAGTCTCTAATTTTCAAGCCAAGTGACTCGAGAGTTCAGTGGGACTCCAGGAAAGACTCTAACTATGAATAACACTGGTATGTATGCCTGAGCAATTCTTGCTTCCTTTCAAGAGTATATAATCTTGGCCACGCATGGTGGCTTATGCCTGTAATCCCAGCACTGTTGGAGGCCGAGGTGGATGGACCGGATCACTTGAGCTTAAGAATTCGAGACCAGCCTGGGCAACATGGCCAAACCCCATTTCCACAAAAAAAAAAAAAAAATTTTTTTTTTTTTTAATTAGCCAGGCATGGTGGCATGTGCCTGTAGTCCCAGCTACTCAGAAGGATGGGGCGGGAGAATCACCTCAGCCTGGGAGGTCTAGGCTGCAGTGAGCCATGATTGCACCACTGTGCTCCAG
This sequence comes from Symphalangus syndactylus, assembly GCF_028878055.3. Taxonomy (NCBI): domain Eukaryota; kingdom Metazoa; phylum Chordata; class Mammalia; order Primates; family Hylobatidae; genus Symphalangus; species Symphalangus syndactylus. The sequence goes on along the minus strand of NC_072438.2, from coordinate 72,021,782 downwards.
CCTGGGTGACAGAACAAGACCCTGTCTCAAAAAAAAAGAATAGAAAAGAAATAGCTAGGCTTAGCCACTAATATGGATGGCATCACCAAATGCTCTACTCATATTGCAATACACTGGAAAAGGGAGGATTCCTCTAAAGCTTAATGGAAAGACTATTACTCGTGAAGCCTTTTCAGAGAGAGCAGTAGATAGGCCTAGCACATCCCGGGATCTAACAGCCAATTCAAGCAGCATCCAGTGAGAGCTGCCTGTGTACTATCCCTGTTCTTTGGGGTGGTGGGAGATTCTTAAACCATAAACTCGTTTTAAAGAAGGGTCTAGAGTTGCCCTTAAGCCTCTGCGCCTTTAACTCTGACAGTCCCTACCAACTGCCTAGTTAGTGGATGTTGACAACCTTACTTCTGCAGCTGTGAAACATGAGGTAACACTCCTCACTGATTCCATTAACTATCACGTTCACTGTGCAGCAGAAAGGCAGAAAAGGTATAGTTCTTTAATACTCAAGCAGAACTGGTTCTACTGGTTAGGCTGACAGACTTTTCTTAAAAAACTAACTCCGAAAATTATGCAAATTTTCAACAAATGCATCAGTTAAAAATGGTCTATGTGTTTTGCATAGCACCTCTTGCTGCTCCATTTGAATTTCAACAAAGCTTGCCATTATGGCACAAAGGAAAGGCAAAAACTGCTGGCACCAGGATCACAGCACGTCCAGGTTTTCTAAACTAGAATATCTCAGTGGGGCTTAAATTCAATTAGAACAGAAGCATGGGCAGGGCACAGTGGCTCACGCCTGTAATCCCAGCACGGATCACTTGAGGTCAGGAGTTCGAGACCAGCCTGGCCAACATGGTGAAACCCCATCTCTACTAAAAATACAAAAATTAGCCAGGTGTGGTGGCACACGCCTGTAATCCCAGCACGGATCACTTGAGGTCAGGAGTTCGAGACCAGCCTGGCCAACATGGTGAAACCCCATCTCTACTAAAAATACAAAAATTAGCCAGGTGTGGTGGCACACGCCTGTAATCCCAGCTACTTGGGAGGCTGAGGCAGGAGAATTGCTTGAACCTGGGAGACGGAGGTTGCAGTGAGCCAAGAACGTGCCACTGCACTTCAGCCTGGGTGACAGAGCAAGATTCCATTTCAAAAAAAAAAAGAGGGAAGCATGACAGCCTCAAGTGATCCTTCTGCCTTGGCCTCCCAAAGTGCTGGGATTATAGGTGTGAACCCCCTGCCCGGCCACTGTTAATTCCTTATTTCAACATTTACTCCAATGTTATGGCTACTTTTTATTTGTTTATTTTAATTTTGTAAAAAAGAGGCAGACATGAAAAATAAGTCTTCCAGTTTCCGCAAGTTTTCTCCCACAGATCAAAAGAAACTGGCTACATCTGTTCTGGATCCCATTGCAAGTATCAGCAATTCCCAGAACCCACAGCTGTGACTATCCCCACATTATCTAAGAACCTCGCCCATGCTGAGCCAGAAGCACTCCCATTCTGGCAATGTCTATGCCAGACAAGAGATGAGAATTTGAGAACTGCCACCCATTCTTTAGCAAGCTTATGGCCCAAAGGAGACACACCTACTGGAACCCGTATCACACAGCTGGTCCAGCATCAAAAGAGTTGCCAACCTGATCTCTTCTCAGAACTATGTTTCTGAGGAGTGGCCCAAAATCACAGGGCTCCAATGGGCCTGAGTCAATATTTAAGTTGTGCATCTGGTTACTCAGAGTTGCAAAATGACCCATCTCTAATATATACCAATTCATTTCAACAAATAGCTCCTGAACATGTTAAGTACCAAACGCTAAGGATAAAATGATGAGTAAGGCCAGGCACAGTGGCTCATGTCTATAATCCCAGCACTCTAGGAGGCCCAAGGCAAGTGGCTCACTTGAGCCCAAGAGTTCGAGACCAGGTTGGGCAACATGGCAAAGCCTTGTTTCTATAAAAAATATAAAAATTAGCAGGGCATGGTGGCATGTACCTGTAGTCCCAGCTACTCAGGAGGCTGAGGTAGGAGGATCACCTTGAACCTGAGGAGGTGGAGGCTACAGTGAGCTATAATTATGCCACTGCACTCCAGTGTGGGTGACAGAGGAAGACTCTGTCTCCAAAAAATAAATAATAAAATGATGAATAAGAATTGACTTTTATTAGCCAGGCATGGTGGCATGCACTTATCCCAGTTACTCAGGGGGCTGACATGGGAGGACTGGTTGAAAGTTGAGGCTGCAGGGAGCCGTGATTGTGCCACTGTACTCCAGCCTGGGCGACAAAGTGAGACCCTGTCTCAAAAAAAAAAAAAAAAAAAAAAAGGACTGACTTTTGCCCTCATGAAATTCAGATGACAAAAAATAACTAGAATGCTAAGTAATGGGTGCTGTAAGGGCCAGAAGCCTATAAAAGATTCTATCTCTATCTCTACACATCATCTAATTTATTCTTCAGAGCTTAGTTAACTACTATTATTGTTTCATTTTAGAGATGAAAATGAGACTAAGCCAGGTTAAGAGAAGTGGGTCTCAAGCCTTTACCTGAAACGCTTTACCTGACAAGGGTTTATCTGACGAGGGTTGTACTCTCAACCACAATCCAACCTGCCTCCCCCAGCTGACCATGCCTCCTCCTCCTGGGCACTGTTCCTCTCCTTGAGTTCACATGCTCTTTCATTTACTAAATGATCATCTCTTATGCACCTGCTCTCTTCCACACACAGCAAACACAGGAATGAACACAACACACAGCACCTAAGTCCCCAGAGAACACAGGAGTCTGACAGCCTTGGTAGAAATGTGCTATGTTAGAGGAAATACAGGGTACAATGGGAACACTTAGAAACACTGAACTACATTCAGAAAGGGTCAAAGAAGACTGCTGCACTCAGGAAGTGTCATTTATACTGAGACCTGAAAATGAGCAGAAATTAGTTACAGACAGAATGGCCATGTGATGGTTAATACTGAGTGTCAACTTGATTAAAGGATGCAAAATATTGATCTTGGGTGTGGCTGTGAGGGTGTTGCCAAAGAAGATTAACATTTGAGTCAGTGGGCTGGGGAAGGCAGACCCAGCCTTAATCTAGTGGGCACAATATAATCAGCTACCAGTGAATATAACGCAGGCAGAAAAACATGAAAAGGTGAGACTGGCCTAGCCTCTCAGCCTACATCTTTCTCCTGTGCTGGATGTTTCCTGGCCTCAAACATCAGACTTCAAGTTCTTCAGTTTTGAGACTTCGACTGGCTCTCCTTGCTCCTCAAGCTTGCAGACAGCCTGGTGTGGGACCTTGTGATCATATAATTTAATACTTAATAAACTCTCCTTTATATATATATATATATATATATATATATATATATATACATACACATACATACATACATCCTGTTAGTTCTGTCCATCTGGGAACCCTAATATGGATTTTGGTGCCAGGAGTGGTTCTAGAGGTACAGAATATTAAGGATGGCGTTCTTTCATTCGTCGTGGAGTTGGCTGCTTAATATGATTAGACCCAAAAATGCTAAGGACTCTACTGCTAATGGAAGTAGAGAACACTGATAGTCCTTGACATGAACTGTTTAGAAAGATATGCAAAACAAACACATTTGACACTCCTGATTCATCGCTCATGAGAGGCAAGGAGTTAAGTGACTCTATATATAATACCTTTGACCATATGTGGAGAACCAAGGAACATAATGAAGCTGGTTGGTTGCTCCTAAGTTCAGTGGACAAAGTGATGAAAGAAAATGATGAACTCAGGGATTCTATCTCCTGCCTTCAGAAGCAGATACTGAACCTCAAATCTGCTAAGACTGTCCTGAGTGAGAGTCTTATCTCTGGCAGAGAAAGAGCTGAAATTGTGGAAAAACAGATACAAGCTCTTATCATGCGAGTGGCTGACCTGCAACAAAAGGAGCATGCACAGCCTCGCCAGGTGTCTTTTGTTAAAGTGAAGGCATTCATGGGAAAAGAATGGGACCCTGCAACTTGGAATGGGAACGTGTGGGAGGACCCTGATGAAGTTGGGGACACCGAGCTTGCAAACTCTGATGAGTTTTTTTTGCGAGAAGGAACAGCTTCCCCATCCCCAGTAGTGGCAACATCCCTTCCCTGACCCATACTGCCATCAGCCTTTCCACCTTTGTCTGAGATAAACTCTGCATTGCCTGAGCAACACTGATGGCCTCCCCTGGGGCAGCTGCCAGGTAAGATAATGCTGATTCTCCTCAGGAGCCACCCCCAACACCCCTGTTTGCTTCTAGACCTATAACTAGACTAAAGTCCCAGTGGGTGAGGTGAGGCTGAGATTGTGACCCGTGACGAGGTACACTACACTTGAAAAGAACTGCTTGAGTTTATAAACAGAAATCTGGAGAATAGGCATGGGAATGGATATTAAGGCTATGGAATAATGGTAGAAGGAACATAGAGTTGGATCAGGCTAAATTTATTGATTTGAGCCCACTAAGTAGGGACTCTGCTTTTAATGTTGCAGCTCAGGGAGTTAAAAAAGGTTCTAACGGTTTATGTGCTTGGTTAGCTGAAATGTGGATTAAAAGATGGCCAACTATGAGTGAGCTAGAAATGCCTGATCTCCCTTGGTTTAATGTAGAGTAAGGGATCCAAAGGCTTAGGGAGATTGGGATGGTGGAGTGGATTAGTCACTTTAGACCTACTCATCCCAGCTGGGAGGGTCCAGAAGATATATCCCTGATCAATGCTTTGCAAAACAGATTTGTGAGGGCAGCACCTGCAACATGGAAGAGCCCTGTAATTGCTCTTCTCTGTATGTCAGATCTAACAGTGGGAACTGCAATCACTCCACTACAAAATATAAATACAATGGGAATAACTGGATCCCTGGGTGGCAGGGGCCAAGTGGCAGCACTCAACTGTCAAAGACAAGGTGTTCGTAGCTACTGTAATGGATGGTAGAGATAAAGCAGCAATCAGAATAGTCTGACTCATGCAGAGCTCTGGCATTGGCTAATTAATCATGCTGTTCCTAGAAGTGAAACTGATAGAAAGCCTACTGCATTCCTACCTAATTTATATAAACAGAAAACTTCCAGGTCGAATGGACAAAAGACTAGTTTGAATTCTAAAAACAGAGAATCACGGCCCCTCAATCAATTTCCAGACTTGAGTCCGTTTACAGACCCAGAACCCCCTGAAGGAAGGGGAGGCCGGGTCCCCTTCAGGAAGGACCCACTACATTACCGACAATTTATGCAGTGGATCTTTCTCTCATCCTTCCCCAAGGAGACCTCTGACATTTTACCAGGGTAAGTGTGCATTAGGGAAAGGGAAATGATCAGACATTTCAGGGACTAATGGACACTGGTTCTGAGCTGACAATGATTCCAGGGTACCCAAAGTGTCACTGTGGTCCTCCAGTTAAAGTAGGGGCTTATGGAGGTCAGGTAATTAATGGAGTTTTAGCTCAGGTCTGACTTACAGTGGGTCCAGTGGGTCCCCAGACTCATCCTGTTATTTCCCCAGTGGTGGAATGCATAATTGGCATAGACATACTTAGCAGCTGACAGAACCCCCACACTGGCTCCCTGACTGGTAGGGTGAGGGCTACTATGGTGGAAAAGGCTAAACAGAAGCTGTTAGAGCTGCCTCTACCTAGAAAAATAGTAAATCGAAAACAATATCACATCCTTGGAGGGACTGCAGAGATTAATGCCACCATCAAGGACTTGAAAGACGCAGGAGTGGTGACGCCCACATCCCTGTTGAACTCTCCTATTTGGCCTGTGCAGAAGAAGATGGATCTTGCAGAATGACAGTAGATTCTCGTAAGCCTAACCAAGAGGTGACTCCAGTTGCAGCTGCTGTACCAGATGTGGTTTCATTGCTTTAGCAAATTAACACATCTCTTGGTACCTGGTATATAGCCATTGACTTGGCAAATCCCTTTTTCTCCATTCCTGTCCATAAGGCCCACCAGAAGCAATTTGCCTTCAGCTGGCAAGACCAACAATATACCTTCACTGTCCTACCTCAGGGACATATCAACTCTCCGGCTTTGTGTCATAATCTTATTCGAAGAGACCTTGATCGCTTTTTGCTTCTACAAGGTATCACACTGGTCCATTATATTGATGACATTATCCAAGAAGTAACAAACACACTGGACTTACTGGTGAGACATTTTCGTGCCAGAAGATGGGAAATAAATCCAACTAAAATTTAGGGAACTTCTACCTCAGTAAAATTTTTACGGGTCCAGTGGTGCGGGGCCTGTCAAGATACTCCTTCTAAGATGAAGGATAAATTGCTACATCTGGCCCCTCCTACAACCAAGAAAGAGGCACAATGCCTAGTGGGCCTATTTGGATTTTGGAGGCAACATATTCCTCATTTGAGTGTGTTACTCCAGCCCATCTATTGAGTGACCCAAAAGGCTGAAAGTTTTGAGTAGGGTCCAGAAAAGGAGATGGCTCTGTAACAAGTTCAGGCTGCCGTGCAAGCTGCTCTGCCACTTGGGCCACAAAACCCAGATGATCCAATTGTGCTTGAGGTGTCAATGGCAGATAGGGATGCTGTTTGGAGCCTTTGGCAGGCCCCCATAGGTGAATCACAGTGGAGGCCTCCAGGATTTTGGAGCAAGGCCCTGCCATCTTCTGCAGATAACGACTCTCCTTTTGAAAGACAGCTCTTGGCCCGTTACTGGGCTTTGGTAGAAACTGAATGTTTGACTATGGGTCAAGTCACCATGCGACCTGAACTGCCCATCATAAATTGGGCACTTTCTGACCATCTAGCCATAAAGTGGGTCGTGCACAGCAGCATTCCATCATCAAATGGAAGTGGTATATACGTGATTGGGCTCGAGCAGGTCCTGAAGGCACAAGTTACATGAGGAAGTGGCTGAAATGCCCATGATCTCCACACCTGCCACCCTACCTTCTCTTCCCCAGCCTGCACCAATGACCTCATGGGGAGTTCCCTATGATCAGCTGACAGGAACAGAAAACTAGGGCCAGGTTCACAGATGGTTCTGCACCATAGGCAGGCACCACCGAAAGTGGACAGCTGTAGCACTACAGATCCTTTCTAGGACATTCCTCAAGGACAGCAGCGAAGGGAAACCTTCCCAGTGGGCAGAGCTTTGAGCAGTGCACCTAGTTGTGCACTTTGCATGGAAGGAGAAATGGCCAGATGTGAGATTATATACTGATGCATATGCTGTAGCCAGTGGTTTGGCTGGATGTTCAGGGACTTGGAAGAAGCCTGATTGGAAAATTGGTGACAAAGAAATTTGGGGAAGAGTTATGTGGATGGTCCTCTCTGAGTGGTCAAAAACTGTGAAGATATTTCTTATCTTCATGTGAGTGCTCACCAGTGGGTGACCTCAGCAGAGGAGCATTTTAATAATCAAGTAGATAGGACGACTCGTTCTGTGGACATCACTCAGCCTCTTTCTCCAGCCACCTCTGTCATCACCCAATGGGCCCATAAACAAAATGGCCCTGGTGGCAAGGATGGAGGTTATGCATGGGCTCAGCAACATGGACTTCCACTCACCAAGGCTGACCTGGCTACGACCACTGTTGAGTGCCCAGTTTGCCAGCAGCAGTGACCAACACTGAGCCCTCGATATGGCACCATTCCTCTCAGGGCGATCAGCCAGCTACCTCTTCTATCATTGAAAGGGCAGAGGTTTGTCTTTACTGCAATACACACTCCGGATATGGGTTTGCCTATCCTGCACACAATGCTTCTGCCAAGACTACCATCCGTGGACTCACGAATGCCTCATCCACCATCATGGTATTCCACACAGCATTGCCTCTGACCAAGGCACTCACTTTGTGGCTAAAGAAGTGCGGCAGTGGGTTCATACTCATGGAATTCACTGGTCTTACCATGTTCCCCATCATCCTGAAGCAGCTGGATTGATAGAGTGGTGTAATGGCCTTTTGAAGTCACAATTACAATGCCAACTAGGTGACAATAATTTGCAGGGCTGAGGCAAAGTTCTCTAGAAGGCCATGTATGCTCTGAATCAGCGTTCAATATATGGCACTGTTTCTCCCATAGCCAGAATTCACGGGTCCAGGAATTAAAGGGTGGAAATGGAAGTGGCACCACTCACCATCACCCCTAGTGATCCACTAGCAAAATTTTTGCTTCCTGTTCCTGCGACATTATGTTCTGCTGGTCTAGAGGTCTTAGTTCCAGAGGGAGGAACACTGCCACCAGGAGACACAACAATTCCATTAAACTGGAAGTTAAGATTGCTACCTGGACACTTTGGGCTCCTTCTACCTTTAAGTCAATAGGCTAAGAAGAGAGTTACAGTGCTGGCCAGGGTGATTGACCCGGACTATCAAAATGAAATCAGTCTACTCTCCATAATGGAGGTAAGGAAGAGTATGCATGGAATACAGGAGATCCATTAGGGCGTCTTAGTATTACCATGCCCTGTGATTAAGGTCGGTGGGAAACAACAACAGCCCAATCCAGGCAGGACTACAAATGGTCCAGACCCCACAGGAATAAAGGTTTGGGTCACTCCACTAGGGAAAATACCACGACCTGCTGAGGTGTTTGCTGAAGGAAAGGGAAATACAGAATAAGTAGTAGAAGAAGGTAGTCATCAATACCAGCTATGACCACATGACCAGCTACAGAAATGAAAACTTTGTCATGAGTATTTCCTCCTTCTTTTGTTAAAACATGTTTGTGCATATATACATTTGTTTTATTTCCTTTCCCTTTATCATATGACATAAGATTTATTGACTTCATATCAAGCATTTAAGTATTGTTAACTTTATGTAATGGTATTTAGGTTGGGGATTGGTGAGTTTCCAGTTGTATGAAGGATAGTTGTACTATGTTAGGCATAATTATGACCTTATTATTGTCTTTATTTGAAGATTATGTATGATCTCAGGAGATGTGTATGGGTTCAAGTTGACAAGGGGTGGACTTGTGATGGTTAATACTGAGTGTCAACTTGATCGAATTGAAGGATACAAAATATTGATCTTGGGTGTGGTTGTGAGGGTGTTGCCAAAGGAAATTAACATTTGAGTCAGTGGGCTGGGAAAGGCAGACCCACTCTTAATCTGGTGGGCACAATCTAATCAGCTACCAGTGAATATAAAGCAGGCAAAAAAAAAGGTGAAAAGGCGAGACTGGCCTATCCTCCCAGCCTACATCTTTCTCCCATGCTGGATGCTTCATGCCCTGAAACATCGGACTCCAAGTTCTTCAGTTTTGAGACTCTGACTGGCTCTCCTTGCTCCTCAGACTTGCAGACAGCCTATTGTGGGACCTTGTGATCATGTAAGTTGATACTTAATAAACTCCAGATATACATAGGAGAGAAATATATATATCCTATTAGTTCTGTCCCTCCAGGGAATCCTAATACAGGCCAACACTCGCTTTCTCAGGCTCTTGTTGGTCAAGTCTCCTTTCTGGGCAGGGTCCTCTTACTTCCTCACAAACCCTGTCTTCCCTGGATGAGCTCTCTCACTCAAAAGTGTTTCAACAATATAGGCTGATGACCCCTAAGTGGTACTTCACTCCAGATCTGCCTTCAGAGCTCCAGGCTTGGACACCTCAACAGCCTTCTGGCTACCCACACCAGAATGTCCCTCAGATCCTTCAATTGACATTTCAAAATCAGCTCATCACCATCCCTTGCCAAATCTGTTCCTCTGAGCTCTGGTTCAGGACCAGCCACCCAGCTGGCCACACCAGAAACCTGGGAGTCACTCTTACCTACTCCCTGCCTCTCACACCCTGTGCTCTGCTCCAAATTGCCCACGTCTATCCATCCCTGTTGTCGCTCTGACTTTGGGCCACCATTATTTCCTAGCTCGCATGCTCCCAACTGCCAGTTGCACTGCCTCCAACTGGCCCCTACTGCATCCACTGGGACCACCCAACCCACTGTCTCCACTCCTCCTGTCCATCCAACTCACTGTCAAATCCACTGTCCACACAGTTCAGGTCCTGTGAGGCTTTCTGTGGTCAAAACTCTCTCCATCAGAACACTGAGGTGCCCCATTGCTAGATACCCAAACCACACTCTGTATATGCCTCCAGAACAGCACTTTTCCTTTTTTTTTGTTTTTTTTTTTTTTTAAAGACAGAGTCTCCCTCTGTCACCCATGCAGGAGTTCGGTGGCATGATCTTGACTCACTGCAACTTCTGCCTCCCAGGTTCAAGAGAGTCTCATTCCTCAGCCTTCTTAGTAGCTGGGATTACTGGTGCCCACCATCACATCTGGTTAATTTTTTTTTTTTTTTTTTTTAGTAGAGACGGGGCTTCACCACGTTGGCTAGGCTGGTCTTGAACTCCTTACCTCCAGTAATCTACCCACCTTGGCCTCCCAAAGTGCTGGCATTACAGGTGTGAGCCACCACACCTGGCCAAGCATAGTACTTTTCATGCTGAACTGCAAGAGTCTCTTACCTTGTCTGTCTTGCCAACCAATGATACAAACTGAGGGCTGAGGCTGTACCTTTACGAATTTTTAGCCTCAACTCCTAGCATATAATTCCTGACAAGACAGTAAATTGTCAGTAAGTCTGCTGAAAGAATGGACACATGAAAACATACAAAGAGACAATAATTCTTGATCCTGATAATATTCTTCAATCCTATGCATAGCTCTCATGAAATTAAAGAAATTGCTCTATTAAAAATTCCTACCTAAGTGTATTAGTGCCAAGTATCACTGAACTATTGTCACATTCTTCCCTTAGCTGGCTTCCAGAAATACATTCTGGTCTCACAAATAGAGTAGGGGCATAGTCAAGGTCAGACTTTTAATTTGGAGCTTTCTCACTGAGAATACAGACTAAAGACTGAATGAATCCATCCACTTTCCAGCTGTAGGAAGCTAAAAACCAAAACAGGATTTATTTCCTGAAGCTGATTCCCAGGGCTGCTGGTATCCCACTCCTGGCCAGAGGGCTTAGCTCCCTCTGAGCAGGCCTGACTAGCAGGCTCATTCCCCATGCTTCTGAAAGCATGACAGGAGGCAGCTTTGCTGCTAACCACAGCTCTATTCCACCAGTTATATACTTTCAGCAGTTACAAGCAACAATTACTCTGACAACAAACCAAGAGAACAGCATCTGAAGCCAGGGAGGCAGACATGCAGTAAGAGGCTAACTGACAACGTCTGGTCTCAAGGTAACAAACCACATACACAAACCTAACCGGGTACCTGGTCTTTCAGTATTCTGCTGTTTACGCAGTATGCAAATCAGTTCTCAGCCCTAAAATGCACAGGTTAAATGTTCTTAATCCAAACATGACACTCAAAGGAAGGGATTTTGGATTTTCAGATTAGAAATACTCAACCTGTATTCATTTCAGAGGGCTACCTGGAAACTTGACAGAGCATTTCAGACTAAGCATCTATTATCCACAATGATATACGCCTAAATTAAACACATAAAAATATGTCATTGGAGTTTACTATGTCCACTTTCAATGTCCTATGTCACTTATCTTAACAACAATCTGTATGGTATTTTCATCCCCACTTTACAGATAAGGCCAATGAAGTGCTAAGGGTTTAAATAAGGAACCCAGGTTCACAGAACTAGATGGTAAAGCCAGAACTCAGTATCAATTCTGACACCAAGCTTAGTACTTTTGAACTTTAAACTCTGTCTTTGTAAAAGCTTTATCAAGGCCGGGCATGGTGGCTCATTCCTGTAATCCCAGCATTTTGGGAGGCCAAGGTGGGCAGATCACCTGAGGTTAGGAGTTTGAGACCAGCCTGGCCAATACGGTGAAACCCCATCTCTACTAAAAATACAAAAAAAAAATTAGCCGGGCATGGTGGCACACGCCTGTAATCCCAGCTACTGGGGAGGCTGAGGCAGGAGAATTGCTTGAACCCAGGAGGTGGAGACTACAGTTAGCTGAGATCACGCCATTGCATTCCAGCCTGGATGACGAGGCAAGACTCTGTCTCAAAAAAAAAGAAAACTTTATTAAGATATAATTGAGGTCAGACACAGTGGCTAACGTCTGTAATCCTAACACTTTGGGAGGCCGAGGACAGGAGGATCTCTTGAGCCCAGGAGTTCGAGATCAGCCGGGGTAACATAGTGAGACCTTGTTTCTACAAAAAATGAACAAAATTACCTGGGCATGTTGTGTGTACCTGTAGTCCCAGCTACTTGGGAGGCTAAGGTAGGAAGATTGCTTCAGCCCAGGAGGTTGAGGCCGGAGTGAGCTGAGATCACACCACTGCATTCCAGTCTGGGCAACAGAGCAAGACCTTGTCTCCAAAAAAAGAAATGAAAAAAAAAAAAAAGGTATAATTGGCTGGGCATGGCGATTTACACTTTGCCTGTAATCCCAGTACTTTGGAAGGGTGAGGTGGTGGGGGAGTGGGGATTGCTGGAGGCCAGGAGTTTGAGACTAGCCTGGGCAACATAGTAAAACCTGTCCCTACCAAAAAAAAAAACTTAGGGACAGTGACACGTGCCTGTAGTCTCAGCTACTCAGTAGGCTGAGGTGGGAGGATCCCTTGAGCCCAGGGGTTGAAGGTTGCAGTGAGCTATGATCACGTTACTGCACTCCAGCCTGGGTGACAGAGGAAAACATTGTCTCTTAAAAAAAAAAAAAAAAAAGGCCGGGCGAGGTGGCTCATGCCTGTAATCCCATCACTTTGGGAGGCCAAGGCGGGCGGATCACGAGGTCAGGAGATCAAAACCATCCTGGCTAACATGGTGAAACCCCGTCTCTACTAAAAAATACAAAAATTTAGCTGGGCGTGGTGGCGGGCGCTGGTAGTCCCAGCTATTCAGGAGGCTGAGGCAGGAGAATGGCATGAGCCCGGGAGGCGGAGCTTGCAGTGAGCCGAGATTGCACCACTGCACTCCAGCCTGGGTGACAGAGCGAGACTCTGCCTCAAAAAAAAAAAAAAGATATAATTTACCAACCATGTAATTCACCAAAGTATTTAATGTTTAACAATATAAAGTGTTGAAATGGTTTTCAGTATATTTAGCTGTACAATCATCACCACAAGCAATTTTAGATCATTTTCATCACCCCAAAAGGAATATTCTAAGGCAAATCACCTCATACCAAAGCTGACCTGTTATTCCCCACTTAATCCCTCTGTTTACATTGTACCCCTAACCCTAGGCAACCACAAATCTTCAACTTTTTTCCTATTACACAGTAATACCTACAAATGTCCTTTCAGTTGTAACAAGTCTCCAGGGCAGGGGAACAGGCAATGACCTTGGACAATTCATTACCCCCAACAGCTAAGCAATACTAATTCACTTGGCCATTCTAAATCCTTTTCTTCACATTTAGACACTGTTTTTTTCCTGACCTCATGATTTTTTTTTTTTTTTGAAGGAAGAGGGTATCTGCTCATTAAGATGCAAACTAAATTCCTCACTCTGTTTTGACAGCTCATCATTTCTTGAAGTGCAGTGAAAACATTACTCATTTATAATTCTCAGCAAGGATCACTCTCACCAGGCATTCACTAGGCCTTTAAACAATCCCAACACCTCATTAAACTCTCCCTAATAAAGAAATAAATAAATAAAACTTACATTAGAAAATAAATGTTAGGACCCAAATACCAGTATAAGCCTCAGACCCCACAGACCTGATCTCACCAAACAGTTAACTGGCTTGGTTCTCTTATTATCTGTGAACCACACCCAAAGAGGGTTGGCAAGCTTGATGGGATAAGGACCTGCCTCAGGAAGCAAAAGGTCACACAGAAAAGAAATGGCTAGAGCCAGAGGCCTCCCAAATCCAAGCTAATGCTCCTTCAACAGAACCAGAAGCAGGCAGGATCTTAGCTGTGCCTTGAAAGCTGGTTAGGATTTGGATCAGTGGAAGGGGCAAGAAGTGTGGAGGGCTCTTAAATGGGAAGATGACAACATGAAGGCCGTGTTCAGCAGAAGGCTGGCTGTGGTGTGTGGGCATCTGGGGGTGGTGCAGATGGGGAGCAGTGGGAAGTGGAGAGGCCAGTCAAGCTCTTGTGGTAGGTGGTTGCACGCACCAGGAGATGCTACACAGAAGGTGGCCATGGAAATACAGACGGATCACCACAGAGGGCCCCACAAAGGGCACAGTGGGGGCTGTGACTGGTTTGGCATATGAGTGATTAGGGAAAGAAGGGTGCTGTTGGCAGAAGCTGGGAAGGCTCACTTGAAAGGAGAGGGATGCCAAGCTGAATTGCAGGTATCAAGCTCTAGACTTAACATGCTGCCCAAACCCCAAGTCCTCCTAGAAGCCCTTGAGACAGACGATGATACTGTTACAGGAAACGACTCACTGAAAAAGAAAACTGTGCAGGAAGGGAGGCCCTCTAGGTAGACTGTAAAGGTACCCATGGTGGGTATGGCACAGTCCTATAAGAGAGACAGCATGCCTGGCTCCAGACACACACTTAGAGTGCCAGAGAAGAACAATGCTGGAAGGAAATGAGGTCAAGTCTTGCCACAATCAGGACCTGCACTGGTGGCCCAAAGAACACACACATGAATGCGCACACACGCATACACACACACACACAGCTGCAGCTCCTGGGGTGGTGAGGAAAAATAGCAACTAAATAACATTTAATAAATGTTCACTACATGCCAGGTACTGTGTAAACAGCTTTCCATAGATTGCATCACTTAAGACTAACAGCAACCTTATGGGCTACTTTTATTTTATTCCCATCTAACAGATCAGAAAACTGAGGCTCAGAGAAGTTAAACACCCAGCCCAAATTCACCATTAGCAAGTAGAAAGCCCTGTGTGACACCAAAGCCATGCTCTTAACTACCACATTATACTGAAAGTAAAGATTGTTGTGTTGGGATATGTACAAGTGCCAGAAAAAAGGTGTCAGGTGGCAGTTATGGGGCTGTCACTGCTTTATGATTTAAGCTAATGGATGTGACTGACAGCAGCTGCAGAGACACATGGCACTGCCATCTGTGCCTCCCCTTCTACCACCGCCTCCAAAACTGCTCTATAAACATTAAGTTAGGGGAAGAGCTGGGAGAAGTTAAAAGGCTTGGAGCAGGAAGAAGGCAAGAGGAACCAGGGACAGATGAGAGGTGTCCACAGGTTCACTAAGGTCCAGACTGATCTATGGTACAGCAGCATGTCACAGAAAGAAGGACTCCTCAATAGAATCTTAGAGATACTCCTGCAGGTCCTAGCAGCGGCCCTTGGATTCTATTCCTCAAGACTTCTCTCTCACTATCACACACGTGTGCACACACCTTACATAAGGGATGAGGAAAGATGTCACCCAGTCCCAACACAGCTATGAGCCTTTCACACCCCTCTTGCCTGCTTGCTACATTATCCCCCTCCTCCCCACACCAAATCCCGCTTTAATGTCGACCTTTCCAAGTCCTACACAGCTTTTGCATAAGACTGGATGCTGCCTCGGGTTCTGCAGTGGGTCTTGCTCTGTGCCCCCAGAGCACCTGGGCATGCCTCCCTCATAAGTAGGCAGCTCTGACCTCTGTGCAGAGAACCCTGGTGACCAGCCATCTCCCCAAGAGAATGTGAAGCTCCTGAGTGCACAGACTGTTTCTTTGCATTCCTAATTTTAATAGTGCTTAGCAAATGGTAGATACATAAAAATGTTGCTTAAATAACAAATCTTCCAGTTCAAGTTATTAATAATAACAGCATCTAGCAGTTGTTGAGTATCTGCCATGTGTCAGGTCTTTAGCTGGGTTTATATGGTTTATTTCTTCTCATCCTCTAAATAAGCCTGCAGGGAAGACACCTATTCACGTTACAGGTAAGTAAAGGAAGTCTCGGATAGGCGAAGTTACATGTCTAAGGTCACTGTCAAGTGGCTGAGCCTGGATCAGAACTTTCCAAAATCAAAGTCTCTTCCACAATGCTATGGCACCTTGCTCCCATCCCCAAACTCCTACTGCGGTTGGTTTATTCCTCAGTTGCTCCTCTGTAATAGGACCAGACACAGAGACAGTCACACCCACACCACACTGAGGGCCTCTCTCATGCACCCCAGAGCTCCCATACCCCCTCTGTCTGCCACCCAGATTACATCTGCCATACTTACTGCGTTCCTCGAGCACTACTTATAGGTATACCAGGTTCTTCCTGTTACCCTTTTAGCATGGATCATCTTTATTCAGCAGGTAGCAGAAAGAGATCATTAAAACAAAAAGAGAAAAAGCAGCCCCTTCTCTTCCGCAGAAGGTAAAGCTGCATAAAGAGATTTGTAGGGGCCAGGCACAGTGGCTCACATTTGTAATCCCAGCACTCCGGGAGGCTGAGACAGGTAGACCACCTGAGGTCAGAAGTTCAAGATTAGCTTGGCCAACATGGTGAAACCCTATCTCTACTAAAAATACAAAAATTAGCCAGGTGTGGTGGCGTGCGCCTGTAGTCCCAACTACTCAGGAGGCTGAGGCAGGAGAATCACTTGAGCCTGGGAGGTGGAGGATGCGGTGAGCCAAGATCTCGCCACTGCACTGTGGCTGGGTAACAGAGCAAGACTCTATCTCAAAGAAAAAAAGAAAGAAAGAAAGAAAAAGATTTGTAGGGCAAGTGAACTTGAAGCTAAACTAGGCAAGCTGGGGTGGGGCTGGGGGCTGCAGACAGATGACAGGTAGGTAGGTAGGTAAAGAGTGAAAAAAGAGGGGTAAAGAGTGAAAAAAGAGGGGCCAAGAGAATACATTTGGGCATCAAAGGAGAAGGCACAAAGTATAAACACTGAGGCCAGCCCAGGAGTCCCTCAGAGATAAAACAGGGGCACCTGCTGATGCCAAACATCTCATCCCTGGGATCTGAGCCCCAGAGTCCCTTCTTTAACTAACAAGATACCCCATACCACAGACTGACGGACTCCCTAGGGAAAGTGCTATTCCCAGTGGTTTGCATAGACAGGAGGCAAATATTCATGGGGAGACCAAGAGTGAAAGAGAATCATTACTTCTTCCGAGGACAGGGACACATTGCGAAGTTGATCTCAAGGGATGCAATGTTATGTCTGGAGGAACACAGATTTTTTTATTTGAAAAACAGGACTCATTCACTTCAAGTATTCTCAAGTATTTCAATACTCTTAGCAAAGGCCGGGCGTGGTGGCTCATGCCTGTAATCCCAGCACTTTGGGAGGCCGAGGTGGGTGGATCACCTGAGGGCAGGAGTTTGAGACCAGTCTGGCCAACATGGCGAAACCCCGTCTCTACTAAAAATACAAAAATTAGCCGGGCGTGGTGGCACACGCCTGTAACCCTAGCTACTCAGGAGGCTGAGACACCACAAGAATCGCTTGAAACTGGGAGGCGGAGATTGTGCCACAGCATTCCAGCCTGGGTGACAGAGTGTACTCCATCTCAAAAAAAAAAGAATAAAAATAAAAATAAACAAAAAATAAAAAACAACGAACAAAAAAACTCTTAACAAAAGCAAAAAAACAAAAACAAAAACATAAACAAAAAACAAAAAACATTGAAACAGGAGCTGGCAATCTGTCACAAGAGGAAGGTCATCTTCAACATATTTCACCATTGTGGCCAGGGCTTCCCTTGCCCCCACTTATACATAAGCCCTATCTTACGGCTGAAATCCCTCCCTTCCCAAAACAACTGAGGTTTCACATGCCAACTCTGAAAGCCTGTGCACCAGCCAGGCCTACAGGAAATGAAGGACAGGGTACAAGAGGGAAAAGCAATGGCTATTATTTTAGGAAAAGCATTTAAATGTGAAATCAAAACAGCATGGTTTTACAACTGCCTTTGAAATACAGAGAGTATTAGTTTCAGAGACAATTTGATTTTATTTATGCTAGTTATGATTTTACTTGATTTGATTTACTCATCTCTTAAATGAACCACTAAAGAGATGTGATAAATGGACAAAATTTAATCTTTGAAGAGAGACCATTAGAAATTAGGAAAGAGGGGCCGGGTACGGTGGCTCATGCCTGTAATCCCAGCACTTTGGGAGGCCAAGGTGCGTGGATCACAAGGTCAGGAGTTCGAGACCAGCCTGACCAACATGGTGAAACCCCGTCTCTACTAAAAATACAAAAATTAGCCGTGCATGGTGGCACAAGCCTGTAATCCCAGCTACTTGGGAGGCTGAGACAGGAGAATCGCTTGAACCCGGCAGGCGGAGGTTGCAGTGAGCCAAGATCGCGCCATTGCACTCCAGCCCAGGCGACAGAGCAAGACTCCGTATAAAAAAAAAAAAAAAAAAAAAAAAAATTAGGGAAGAGGGAAGAAGAATAAGTCCACACAATGAAACTAGCAAAATGTCAAAGGCCAAATGTTAATAATGAAAAAAGTCAACAACTAAGTGTTCTTATTACGTTGGAATTTTAAATAAACCAAATCATTCGCAAATGTATAAAGGAACCAGGAAAAGAAACTTTTAGAGATAGCAAAAAATTTTCTAAGAAAGAGTTACCACACAGGGAACTTTCCTGGCATGACAACATGGCAACAATCACAACAAAATACTCCCCTTTTATTAATACCTTAGCTGGGAAAGATTTATGCACTCTTAAGATTAATGATTAAGCACTTTCTGAAACCATCCAAATGGCTCTGACGAAACTTCTGAATAACAACAATAATGGCCCACATCTCTTAAAGGTTAACTACATGCTAAGTATCCTGTGCTAAGGGCTTTACATGCATAATGGCATTTGATATTAATAAATGTTCATACATGTCTATTATATAACATGGACATATCATTATTCCCATTTTCGAGGTAGAAATATAACTGAAGCTTAAAGGAACTGGCATTACAGCTAGTATGAAGAGCTACTGACTCTTGCTTTCCTTAGAGTTGCGATACAGGAGGTAAGCAAAGGGGAATAAAGGAAGGGTGAGGCCCTGGGGCCTTTCCATCTCTCCCAGCACTGTACTCCCTCCCAGAATCCCTTTCTATTTCCAACTCCCCTATTCTTCCTCCCAAAGCCAACAGGAGATTAGAGGTTAAAAGAATTATTTCAGTTCAATCCTGCCTCCCAATCTCAAGAGGTTTATTTCAAATGATTCATTTTGAAAGCTTAGAAGACATTTTTACATAGCACTCATCCATCATAAACTTGATTCAGTGAGAATAAACTCAGGGTGCTAGGCTGAGACAACTTTGGCTTATCAATGTTGCTGAATTTGTAGTTGATCAAAACTCCATCTACCATTTTTACATAGCACTCATCCATCATAAACTTGATTCAGTGAGAATAAACTCAGGGTGCTAGGCTGAGACAACTTTGGCTTATCAATGTTGCTGAATTTGTAGTTGATCAAAACTCCATCTACCAGGGATGTCTACCACTGCTTTTTTATAAACCTCACGTAGGCCCCCACAGGTGGCTACCGTGGGCATCATCCTAACAAAGCCAAGATCTCGGCTTGAGCCCTTTTCAGAACCTGCATGTTCTCTTGTCAATGGCTACAAACCCACTGCCCTCTTTGTCATCTCAAAAAAAAAACAAAAAAAACACAACACATCAGAAGTCACAAGCACAACTTGATGAGAAACTGAGAGTGGGTATTTACTGGAAAAATTTAACCTATATAATCTACCAATATGGATCAAGCATAATATCTTTACATATGACAACCACATGTAGGTTATAAATTTTTACACAATTACAAATGCAACCATAAGCCGGGCGCAGTAGCTCACGTGAGCCTGTAATCCCAGCACTTTGGGAGCCAAGGTGGGCGGATCACAAGGTCAGGAGATCAAGACCATCCTGACTAACATGGTGAAACCCCGTCTCTACTAAAAAATGCAAAAATTAGCCAGCCGTGGTGGCACGTGCTTGTAGTCCCAGCTACTTGGGAGGCTGAGGCAGGAGAATCACTTGAAACCAGGAGGCAGAGGTTGCAGTGAGCCGAGATCGCACCATCATACCCCAGCCTGGGCGACAGAGTGAGACTCCGTCTCCAAAAAAAAAAAAAAAAAAAAAAAAAAACAAAAGAAATGCAGCCATATGAGATACACACTCACGAACAAAACACAGACATAAATGGAATCATTGCTTTGGTTAAGGTACCACCATTGGTAATTTTATTTTTCTAACTTCCAAACTCTGCAACTTTACTATATTGTCTTTATCATAATAAGGTATACATTTTTTTTGTAGCAATAGGAAGTTTTTTAGCCCTTATGATAATGGAATTTCCTCTAAAGCACACCATCACAAAGGGTGGTTTAATGCGGAAGAACACCCAACATCCTGTTTAAGATGTTTAGAGAAAGATCCAGAACTTTAAACTTCTAAGTATGGGGTCCCCACAGCCTAAAATTCTGATGGTAGCCCTGATTTTAACGTTCGAGCTGGAAGTAGGGTGCAGAAGTATCTGCTCTTAGACAGTGGCTGTCCATGTGGCAGCTGTTTGATCAGGCTGCAGGAAGTGCTGCTTGAGACAGCGTCATGATGCTTTCTGAGGCTCCATCTGCAGAAGTTGTGTGGTGTTGGATAAGACTCAGGGAGATGCTGCAGGAAGCACAGGCAGGAGAGAAAAAGCAGAAGCTTTGGACAGATTATCGGGCTAAAGCCACAGCTAAGAAAGTGACCATCTCTGGAGGGACTTTTAATGTCTTCTGATGGCCTACCAATGACCTCCACGCTCAAAGAGAAAATTCTGCAATTAAGAAATTAGCTGGGTGAGTTCTGGGAGATTTAAAAAAATTAGTTGAGAATGGAGAAAAGGTTATGAATTCTTTTTATTTTTTTTTTGAGACGGGGTCTTGCTCTGTCGCCCAGGCTGGAATGCAGTGGCGCGATCTCGGCTCACTGCAACCTCTGCCTCCTGGGTTCAAGCGATTCTCCTGCCTCAGCCTCCCGAGTAGCTGGAATTACAGGCGTCCGCCACCACACCCGGCTAATTTTTGTATTTTTAGTAGAGACGGGGTTTCACCATATTGGCCAGGCTGGTCTCAAACTCCTGACCTCGTGATCCACCTGCCTCAGCCTCCCAAAGTGATGAGATTATGCGTGAGGCACTGCTCCCGGCCACGTTATGAATTCTTAAAAAAAAGAAGGCAAAGGATCTAGACTTTGTTTTTGAAGTTATTTTTACTGCTAGGACTAAGGCAGGAGGTCTGTTTAAGACAAGCCAATCTCTTCTTGTTATCATCTATCCGCCAAAGACATCAAAGTTAGTGGTCCAACAAAAATCATCCCAGTAATTTCATCTGTTCTGTAAATTGATGTATCCCCACTCAATACCTAGAACAATATCTGGGATACCACGGCCAGGTGTGGTGGCTCACGCCTGTAATCCCAGCACTTTGAGAGGCCAAGGCAGGTGGATCACCTGAGGTTGGGAGTCCGAGACCAGCCTGACCAACACGGAAAAACCCTGTCTCTACTTAAAATACAAAATTAGCAGGGCGTGGTGGCACATGCCTCTAATCCCAGCTACTTGGGAGGCTGAGGAAGGAGAATCGCTTGAACCCGGGAGGCTGACGTTGTGGTGAGCCAAGATTGCGCCATTGCACTCCAGCCTGGGCAACAAGAGCAAAACTCCGTCTCAAAACAAAAAAAAAACTGGGATACCTCAAGTGCTGAGTAAATATGTGCTGAACTAATTAATTCTATCTTTCGAAAACACCAGCTCTAGAGACGAAAACAACCAAGAGATCCCTGTATCTGCTCGGCAGTTACCTGGTTGACAATCTAGCAAAAGCCAGAAAAGAAATTGCTACTAGAGAACACTACTAAGGAAGTACTCTAGTGTGCAAAGGCTAATCATGATATAAGCATGTTTCACTAGTAATATTCCTTACGTTCATAAATGTAAGAATAAGAGAATGGGACCCGAGGTCAGACTGCTCTAGTTTAAACCCTGGCACAAACTCCATAACCTTGAACAGGTACTCAACTTCTCTGAGTCTCAGTTTCCATATCTAAAAACAAAAAAGATGGGTAATAATAGTATTCCCTTCATGAAACTTGTTGAAAGGGGAAAATGAGATATGCATAGTTCCTGGAACACAGAAGTGCCTAATAAATACTAGTAATTATTCATTTTTATTTTGTATATACCCACAGTCATATCTCTGGGAAGACTACAGGATCATATATTCACTTCTCCTGACCAAAAGAAATGGCCTTAAATAAGAACTAGGCAACAGAATGCATTTTTTCCTGAAGGATAAATGAAAAAATAAAAAAATAGCTATTAACACCATATATGTATTTTTTTTTACTCTTCTCAATCTTCATCTCTCTTGACTTTTCTTCCCACATCTATATAAAACCTTTCCTGAGCTCATGTGACCCTGGTTTAGCACTGGCACTGCTGGCTAGTAGGAGAGAGTTTTTATCTCTGTTCTGCAATAACACTGTGTCCATGGGCAAGACATTAAACTTTACAGGGCCTCAGTTTCCACATCTGTATGATGGAGGATGAGTATAATGGAGACAGAGTATATTATCTTTAAATTCTCTTCCAAGGCTAAAAATCCACAAATAAGTGCCCGTTAACTATTATTAGTTCATTCAGGTCAAACACTGACCTAAACTCTTAGAAAGTATATTTTAGCCCTATTTGGAATACCCACAAAATGGGTACAAGTACAGCCATCCTCTGAAAGCTAAATTTTGCCTGGCTAGTTTCAAAGATCTAATTTTAAATGACATTGTGGGATAGCAACTGACATGGAAAGATGTTTACAATATACATTTTTGGTGAAAATGGCAGATTACAAAATATGATCAGCAATGTTAATCCCAATTTGGTTAAAAAATATATATACCTACACATATATCTGCTTAAAGTGTACAGAATACACTCCGAGCTGTTTATATTTATAATCTTTCTTTAAAAAATGTTTTCGCTTATCTGTACCTTATTTTTCTACAAAGAATGCTTATGAAATAATTCAAACAGGTGTTTTATTTAACAAGAAAGATGGATTTGGTACCCAAACTATAACCATATCCCTCCCTAGAGCAGGTCCCCCCCACAGAGGCACCGACATCCTTTGCACCCTGTGTCTGGGGCTGGGCTGGGGTGGGGGTGCTGCGATGTTTTTAGGTACCAGCCATCAGGTACCATCAAGATGGCCCCAGATCTCTCCCTCCTGTTCATCTCAACTTTCAGAGCCAACAGCTGCCCACTTAACTAGCTTTACCAACTTGTAACCCTCTGGGCAGAGTTTTCAAAACATAATCAAAGGTCCTAAATTATGGTCCTATATATAAAATTATGGTTTTAACTGTCACATTCATTGATTTAGAATAATCAAGGATAGAAGAATCCATTTTACTCTGGCAGCAATCCAATTTTAAAAGTCAGAGTTAACTACTGGTCCTCATTTTACACTGTCCGATGACAGTCCTTTCTGATCATGAGGAAAAAAAATAAGCTTACTATGTTTAAAAGCATAATCTTAAAATACTTTATCCAGTCAAGCACTTTTGTTTCCAACACAAAGTGCTGACTCTTGACAGATTCTCTGGCATACTGAAGGCCACCACTGCTGAACCTATCTGATCAGCCAAGAACAAGCTTATCACCAGGTACAGGTATCATTACATCATTAGGTATAAAGGTTGTTCTGGCAGCTCAGTCATCTACCAACAAACAGGTGTCTAAGAAACTGAGATTTCCCAGCTACCAAAACCCATACAAAGAAATAAGCAACAGTTGGCCGGGTGGGGTGGCTCACGCCTGTAATCCCAGCACTTTGGAAGGCCGAGGCGGGTGGGTCACGAGATCAGGAGTTCGAGACTGGCCTGGCCAATATGGTGAAACCCCATCGCTACTAAAAATACAAAAATTAGCTGGGCGTGGTGGTGTGGGCCTGTAGTCCCAGCTACTCGGGAGCTTGAGGCAGGAGAATAGCCTGAACCTGCGAGGCAGAAGTTGCAGTGGGCCGCGATCATGCCACTGCACTCCAGCCTGGTGACAGAACGAGGCTCTGTCTCAAAAAAAAAAAAAAAGAAAGAAGCAACAGCATGACATACACCAAGGCAGTTCAGAGAAAGGCAACATGAGGGAAAGCAGGGTAGAAATAGGAGAACAGTTCAGAAAAGTGTCCTGAGGAACTCCTCCCACTGGGTAAGCCAAGAGAAGGTTACCAGACCCAGAGCTCTCAGAAGCACATAAGCCATGCCTCAATGCTGCTCACCTGCATTTCCCATAATATGATTACCTGGCAAAACCTATATACTTAAAAATACATTGCCTTTTTACCCCTTCCTACCCTTACCTTCTTTTTTTTTTTTTTTTTTTTTTTTTGAGATAGAGTCTCTCACTCTGTCGCCAGGCGGCTGAAATGCAGTGGCGCGATCTTGGCTCACTGCAATCTCTGCCTCCCAGGTTCAAGCGATTCTCCTGCCTGAGCCTCCCAAGTAACTGGAACTAACTACAGGCACGCACTACCATGCCCAGCTAATTTTTGTATTTTTAGTAGAGACGGGGTTTCACCATGTTGGCCAGGATAGTCTCGATCTCTTGGCCTTGTGATCCACCCACCTCAGCCTCCCAAAGTGCTGGGATTACAGGCGTGAGCCACCATGCCCGGCCTTACCCTTATCTTTTAAAAAACCATCCACAATTTAGGACAGAGCCTTATCCTCTGTTACAAAACATGTTTAGAGTCTACTACAACAAAGAGGCATAGTGTCTGCACAGCATTATTTTAATGCAAGAAAACAAAACTGCCAACTATAAGGATCTGAAAAATGTGACCACTTCAGGCTTATTTTGAGGCTGAACCACTCCCCTTCCCTAATTATCCCTCAAAGGAAATATATCAGGCACTGTGGGCAAAGAGAGAAACATGTCTAATTACAACATGTGCACTTGGTGGATGAAGAATTTGAACATTCTTGAACTCTGGCCACATTTCAGAAGACTTTCCACTTGTAATTTAATTTCACTGAAGAGAAAAGTTTAAAGACCAGTTGCACTTCAACCAGGGCTCTATCAAAAAAAGACACAAAGAATACCCAACAAGCATAGGAAACCAAAGCAAAAATGGACAAATGGGATCACATCAAGTTAAAAAGCTTCTTCACAGCAAAGGAAACTATCAACAAAATGAAGACATAACCCACTGAATGGGAGAAAATATTTACAAACTATCTATCTGACAGGGGATAGCAAGAATATGTAAGAAGCTCAAACAACTCAATAGGAAAAAAATCTAATAATCCACTTAAAAATGGACAAAAGATCTGAATACCCATTTCTCAAAAGAAGATACAAAAATGGCAAAAAAGGTATATGAAAACGTGCTTAACATCAGTGATCACCAGAGAAATACAAATCAAAACTACAATGAGTGCTCGCTTCGGCATCACATATACTAAAATTGGAAGGATACAGAGAAGATTAGCATGGCCCCTGTGCAAGGATGACATGCAAATTTGTGAAGCGTTTCGTATTTTTAACAAATCTTTAAATGTTAAAAAAAAGTATGAGATATCATCTCATCCCAGTTAAAATGGCTTATATCCAAAAAAGATAAGCAATAACTAATGTTGGTAAGGATGTGGAGAGAAGGGAACCCTCATACACTGTTGGTGGGAACGTAAATCAATACAACCACTGTGGAGAACAGTACGGAGGTTCCTCAAAAACTAAAAATAGAGCTACCATATGATCCGGCAAGCCCACTGCTAGGTATATACCCAAAAGAAAGGAAATCAGGGCCAGGCGCGGTGGCTCACGCCTACAATCCCAGCACTTTGGGAGGCTAAGGCAAGAGGATTGCTTGAGCCCAGGAGTTTGAGAGCAGCCTGGGCAAGGCAGCAAGACATCACCTCTACTAAAAATTTTAAAATTAGCCAGGTGCTCTGGCATGCACCTATAGTCCCAGCTACTTGGGAAAATAGTTTGAGTACATGAGGTGGAGGCTACAGTGAGCTGTGATCATGCCACTGTACTTCAACCTAAGCGACAAAGCAAGATCCTGTCTCTAAAAAAGGAAGGAAGAAAGAAAGGAAATCAGTATATGGAAATCTGCACTTCCATGTTTATTACAACACTATTCACCATAGCCAAGATTTGGAAGCAACCAAAGTGTCCATCAACAACACATAAATAGATAAAGAAAATGTACACACACACGAGTACTATTCAGCCATAGAAAAGAATAAGATCCTGTCATTTGCAACAATGAATAGAACTGGAGGTCATTATGTTAAGTGAACTACGCCAGGCATAGAAAGACAAACTTTGCATGTCCTCACTTATTTGTGGGAGCTAAAAATTAAAACATTTGAACTCATGGAGACAGAATGATGGTTGCCAAAAGCTGGGAAGGGTAGCAGGGGGAAAGGGAAGTGGGGATGTTTAATGGGTACAAAAACATAGTTAGAATAAGATCTAGTAAGTGATAGCACAACAGGGTGACTACAGTCAACAATAATTTATTGTATATTTTATAATAACTTAAAGAGTATAATTGGATAGTGTGTAACATAAAGGAAGGATAAATGCTTGCAGTGATGGATACCCCATTCGTGCATTGTATGCCTGTCTCCAAAGATTTTTTTTTTTTTTTTTTGAGATGGAGTCTTGCTCTGTCGCCCAAGCTGTAGTGCAGTGGCGCGATCTCGGCTCACTGCAACCTCCGCCTCCAGGGTTCAACTGATTCTCCTGCCTCAGCCTCCCGAGTAGCTGGGATTTCAGGTGCGCACCACCATGCCTGGCTAATTTTAGGGTTTCACCATGTTGGCCAGGCTGTTCTCCAACTTCTGACCTCAGGTGATCCACCCACCTCAGCCTGCCCAAAGTGCTGGGATTACAGGTGTCAGCCACCATGCCCAGCCCAAATATTTCATGTATCCCATTAAATATATACACCTACTATATCCACAAAAATTTTTTAAATTTTTTTTTTTTTTTTTTTTTTTTTTGAGACGGAGTCTCGCTCTGTCACCCAGGCTGGAGTGCAGTGGCGCGATCTCGGCTCACTGCAAGCTCCGCCTCCCGGGTTCACGCCATTCTCCTGCCTCAGCCTCTCCGAGTAGCTGGGACTACAGGCGCCCGCCACCACGCCCGGCTAATTTTTTGTATTTTTAGTAGAGACGGGGTTTCACCGTGGTCTCGATCTCCTGACCTCGTGATCCGCCCACCTCGGCCTCCCAAAGTGCTGGGATTACAAGCGCAAGCCACCGCGCCCGGCCTTTTTAAATTTTTAAATGTTTTAAAAAGACACAAAGAGAAATTGACCATATTGCTTAAATGTGATACTACAAGGGAAGCCTGCTGAAACTTTAAGATGACCCTGACTCCACATCAAGTGCTAACAGAGGAAATGGTATTTTACAACTACGACTAAAAATAAGAACCATTTTAACAGCACTCTCCCCTGGAGAAAACACACATATCTCGAATTTAAAGATACATATGCAAATGCCTCAGGCCCCAGGTGGTCTTTACAGAAGCAGTCCCTGATCAGATCTCTCATCCACAGCCCACGTGCTTCTGCATTACAGAGGTGGGAAGACATCTGCAACAAATTTGGTGGTGCTTCTGCACTTCTGCTGGAGAGAAGGGCAGAAAAAAACCTTCACAGATCCAAAATGAGAAGGCATCTCATTAGGCATTTGGATTAAGAACTATTGCTCAAGAAGCCCTGAGCAAGGCCTACAAGTTCTGATCTCTCTAACCTCCTCTCCTATGACTGCCCCCTTGTCCATGGGCCTCTGCCATGCTGGCTTCCTTGACGTTCCGCCAACCCTTCAGACACACTCCCACCTCACGACCTTCCCAGGGGCTGTTCCCTCTATCTGGACGACTCTTCTCTCAGACCCCTGGTATCTTCAAGTCTCGGCTCAAAATGCCACCTTTGCGAGGAGGAAAAAGATTTCTTTTCTTTCCCATGATATTTATCACCTCCTACTACACCGTATAATTTCCTTAAATATCTATAATTCACCCTGTTTCTCCTCTCCCCCTCAAATAAGCTCGAGGAGAGCAGAGATCTCTGTCCTGTTCACTGATGTCTATCACAAGCACTTAGTGCCTGACACACAGTAGGAGCTCAAGAAGTATTTTCTGAATGAATGAACAAACTTCTTGATCTGAAGATTCAGAACAGTAAGAAGTGGGTGGAAAGGATGATGGTGAGGAGATGAGGAGAAAGAAGCGACAGCGGAGAACTCCCAAGGGAGAGGCAGAGACCGGCTGAGGCCAGGCCGACCCCCGTTTCTTCCCGCAGCGCTGACGGGAGGCGGACGTAGGTGCAGGGCATCCCGCCAGCGGCAGCCGAGGCACTCAGACGCAGGCAGCGGAGGCCGGCGGGCTCCTGCGCTCACTGAGAAAGTCCAGAGGCAGGACGGACCCACGCGGGATCCGAGCAGGCCGCGTTGGAGGCTCCGACCCCCGGCCCTACCCCTCCCAGCAATGCCCACAACTCCAGGTCCTCTCCAGAATCCCCAGGGTCGTTCCGGGCCGGGGAATCCCTTCTCGTCTCGGGCCCCTCCGCCAGCGTCCAGCGACAGGGCCCTGCGCTCGGGCACCTGCCTGCCTGCGCCAGGGTCCCCACTCCGGCCCGCGCGGAGGCCCCAGCGTGCTCCTGCGGCCTCAGCCCGCCTGGCTGCTCCATCGCCCGGCACAAGGGCAGGAAGCGCTGCGCGGCACTCCCCGCGGCAGGGAAGGGGCTCCCGGCGCCCCTCGCACGGGCCGCCCCTGCCCGACGCCCCGCCTGCGCGGCGCCCCCTCACCTCAGGGCGTACATACGACACGAAGGAGGGCTTGGGGGCCTTGGTGCCGCCGCCACCGCCGACTACTCCTTTCCCCAGCATACCGCCGCCCTGGGAAGCAGCGACGCGCGGACGCAGAAGCGGCGGCTCGGGCTCCAGCTGGGGCAGCAGCGGCGGCCACCAGCACTAGCGGCTGGGGCTCCGCCCATCCCCAGGGCCGCGACCGCCGCGGTGCCGCCCGCATCCGGCTCCGCCGCTGACACCGCTCGCCCCGCCCAGGCCCGTAGGCCCCGCCCACCCCGCGCGCTGGCCCTGAGAGCCGGGAGACCGCAACTGGAGGCCACGCCCCCCATCACGGCAGGAGGGCCTGACCCGCCGAGATTCACCACCTTCCTGCGGCAAAGCCCGCCCTCATGCTTTCTCTGATTGGCCAGAGGCGTTGCCGGCCGAACCCCCGGCTCCCAACCCCTTCTTGAGTGCACTTGGAGAGATGTTTCCTCCAACCAATCCAGAGAGCGTTCTCTCCGGACTTTCTGACGATTGGATGGCGAGGATAAAACCGTCGTCCAATGATCCTGCAGTCACCAAGTTGTTAGCAGCGGTTCAAGGCAGTGGTTTTCTTCCTTTTGCTTGTGTCTTTGGAATAAGACGCCCAAAAATGGGATGTGTGGAATCTTGCTATAGGAGTTCCCAACTTACATCGATGAGGTTCAAGGTTTTTTTTTTTTAATTATTTACTTTTGAGACGGAGTTTTGCTCTTGTCGTCCAGGCTGGAGTGCAATGGCGCGATCTCGGCTCATTGCAACCTCCGTCTCCCAGGTTCAAGCGATTCTCTTGCCTCAGCCTCCCGAGTAGCTGGGATTACAGGCGCCCGCCACTACGTAAAGCTGATTTTGTGTGTGTGTGTGTGTGTGTGTGTGTGTCGTTCTGTCGCCCAGGCTTGAGTGCAATGGCGTAGTATAGGCTCACTGCAACCTCCGCCTCCCGGATTCAAGCGATTCTCCTGCCTCAGCCTCCCAAGTAGCTGGGATTATAGGCGCCTGCCATCACACCTGGCTAATTTTTGTATTTTTAGTAGAGACGGGGTTTCACCATGTTGGCCAGGCTGGTCTCAAACCCCTAACCTCGTGATCCGCCCGCCTTGGCCTCCCGAAGTGTTGGAATTAGAGGCATGAGCCACCGCGCCATGCCGCTAATTTTTGTATTTTTAATAGAGACGGGGGTTTCACCATGTTGACCAGGCTGGTCTCAAACTCCTGACTTCAGATGATCCACCTGCTTCGGCCTCCCGAAGTGCTGGGATTACAGTCGTGAGCCACCACGCCCGACCTCAAGGTTTATTATTTTAAATGTAAACAAAAATGAGACAGTGACTCACGCCTCTAATCCCAGCACTTTGGGAGGCTGAGACGGGTGGATTTCTTGAGGCCAGGAGTTCGAGACCAGCCTGGCCAACATGGAGAACCCCTATCTCTACTAAAAATACAAAAATTAGCCTGGCGTGGTGGCGGGCTCCTGTAATCCCAGCTACTCGGGAGGCTGAGGCATGAGAAATCACTTGAACCAAGGTTGCAGTGAGCCAGGATCGCACCACTGCACTCCAGCCTGGGCGGCAGAGCAAGACTCTGTCTCAAACAGAAAAAAAAAAAAAAGTGTCAAATCAAGTGTTAACAAAGCAGTAAGGAATAAGTTTGAGTGTTTGATAATAAAAGACTTTGTCAACTTCATTTTTCCAAACCTTTTCCCTTCTTTGTGTTTCCTACAGGAAGAATATCAAGAGCCCTTAAGAGATTTTTATTTACTCTATGAAGTTATTGCTAAAATCCTCGTTTTTTAGTCAAGATTGCAAAGAAAATTCATTTCAGTTCTACGTTTGGTGCCAAGCGTTGTTAGTTGCAGATAAATAAGATAGAATCCAGCCCTTAAGAAATTCAATCTAGTGGAAAAAAATTGATAAATATTTGCAGTTAATTTTTTAGGCATTAGGCACTGTGCTAAGTACTCTCATTGGTGACCTTGATTTTTATCCTCTTAATCTCCATGTGCTCCCCCTTCCCAAATACACTCCAAGTAAATATAAAATCTTAGTGAAAACAAATGTGCTTGCTTTTGCAAACATAGTTTCAACACAAGTCCTGCAGCTCTGTTTCCAGCTAGATTGCCACTGTAAGCCTATTTGGTATAGCTGTGCTGCAGCCGCCGCTGAGTTTCCTTGTCCCTGTTTCCAGGTGACAAAACAGAGATGCAAGTAATTTGGCCAGGTCTCAACAACTAGTCACCGAGAGAGCTGGGATTTCAACCCAGGTTTGTCTCATTCGAAATCCCAAGTTCTTAGCATTATAATTATACAAATTAGAAAGGAGCGCAATGAAAGTGTGGTCAATTCTATTTGGGGAGTCCAAGTTGAGGCCATCCTTACAAGGTTGAGAAGAATTCTGCACAGAAATAGAGTTATAACTAAGCATTAATCAGGCTGCAGTTCGGCCTGCTTCTGTGTATTGATAACTCAACTTCAGGTAACACTAGGTACTGACCATTTGCCTCCCTGTTGTTTCAATAGGTAGGATTTCTGGCTCTGGAATCATAAGGGTTTTATTTAAGAATTGCTTAGGCAGATCCTAAGTTCCAGCAGAATAGCCGACATCAACCAGTTTAAAGACCGCCCCCCGCCCCAACACACACACACACACACACACACGAACCGAATCAGTGTGAGAATACAATTTCTTCATCTCTCTGTCTCATGACTTCGCCCTGCACTTTTCAACCAATTGATGATCTCCACACTTTGGTCCACTTCAAAACCCTTAAATACCCTAGCCCCAGGCAGGGTGCAGTAGCTCACACTTGTAACCCCAGTACTTTTAAAGGCCAAAGTAGGAGGCTCACTTGAGTTCAGGAGTTCAAGACCAGACCAGACAACATAGTGAGGCCCTGTCTCTATGAAACATTAAAAAATTAATCGGGCATGGTGGTGCAAGCCTGTAGTCCAAGGTACTCAGGAGGTTGAGGTGGAAAAATTGTTTGAGCCCAGGAGTTTGAGGTTACGGTGAGCTGATATGTCACTGCACTCCAGCCTAGGTGACAAAGCAAAATCCTGTCTCAACCCCCACCCCACCCCCAAAAAAAACCCTAGCCCCAAACTCCTTGACTCCTCAGGGAGACGAATTTGATGAGAGAATCCTGTCTCCTCATCTTGCAGCCCTACAATTAAACCTCTTTCACTGCTATAACCTGGTGTCTTGGTGTATTGACTTGTCCAGTGCATTGGGCAACAAACCTATTCTGGTTACAAAATAAGGCTTCATAAAAAAAGATATTCCTCATGGCAGTGTTAAAGTATACGTTTCTTTGTCAAGACTAATATCACTATATTTTGCAGCAGCCTTCACTTTTCTAAGTAGAATGGCAGGGCAGATTTTTATACACTGAGGAAATGTTTCCTCTCTCACTTTTCAAAGTATTTTGAATTTCCATGACCTTTCACCATAGTTGTTAGTAAATGTGACTATGTCCAAGGCTGGCTTCTTTGGACATGAAACTAGTGCAGTCACACAGAATCTCATACTTAAGAAGGCTCGGAGGCCAGGTGCAGTGGGATTACACCTGTAATCTCAGCACTTTGGGAGGTCAAAAGAGGCAGATCACTTGAGTCCAGGAGTTTGAAGCCAGACTGGGCAACATAGGGAGACTCGGTCTCTATAAAAAATACAAAGAATTAGCCTGGCATGGTGGTGTGCACCTGTAGTCCCAGTCTCAGCTACTTGAATGGCTGAGGTGGGAGGATCACTTGAGCCCTGGAGGCAGCAGTGACCCATGATTATGCCACTCACTCCAGCCTGGGTGACAGAGCAAGCCCCTGCCTCAAAAAAAAAAAAAAAAAAAAAAAGGGCAGGGGGCGGGGGGCTTGGGGTTTAATCCTTTGTAGTTTTGGCCTCGAGCTTTTTTTTTTTTTTTGGCAGCAGGGGAAACAGAGTCTCACTCTGTTGCCCAGGCTGGAGTGCAGTGGCATGATCTCAGCTCACTGCAACCTCTGCCACCTGGGTTCAAGTGATTCTCCTGCCTCAGCCTCCTGAGTAGATGGGATTACAGGCACCTGCTACTGTGCCTGGCTAATTTTTGTATTTTTAGTAGAGACGGGGTTGCACCATCTCGGCCAGGCTGGTCTTGAACTTCTGACCTTGTGATCCACCCACCTCATCCTCCCAAAGTGCTGGGATTTCAAGTGTGAGCCACCACGCCTGGCCAGCCTTGAGCTTCTTAGTAATTTTATCTTTGAGTTTGTGTTTTAAGTGAAGGTTAACAGTTGATGAGCAATGGGGCACACACAAGGGGTCTTGGCGCCTCAGCTCATACACAGCCCCACCTACCAGCTCCTCCTCTATCCTCCTGGGTGCCTGCTACCCCATTGCACTGTGGTTCTGCCTAGCCAACTCCACACTGCTGCTCACTTCTACCCAGGGCAGCAACCAGGCCTCATTGCGCAGAGGTGTGGGCGGGTGGAATCTCCTGTGCTGCCGTTGCCATCCATCCTCCCGGTAGGTGCCTGGGCACTGTCTCACAGAGGATCAGGGTGAGGCACAGCTCCTCGACCCTCTCTGGTGTCTCCGAGTTAAGGCGGCAGCTATCTCTGCCCTAGGTTGGCAGTGCCTCAGCGACTGGCAGGGGCTTCCGCCCACCCCCGTCCAGATGCCAAATATGGCATGGGTGGCAGAGGCAGCCGTCCCTTAGGGGTCACCCATCCACTATGAGAAGGGGGGTTGACTTCCCCACTCCCTGGCCAGAGCCCCACATTCTCATTATGTGCTTGGCCCTGCAAATGATGCAGCCAGCCCAGCCTATTCCCTGTCTTATCTCTGTGTCTTTGGGCAAAGTACTTCCTCTCTCTGTGCCTCTATTTCCTCACCTCAAAATGAGGGTGACAAAAACAATAATAACTACTTCACGGTGGTTAGGGGACTGTATTAGTCAGGTTGTCTAGGGGGACAGAACTAATGCTATACATATATATATATATATATATATATATATATAGGGCATTTATTAAGTATTAACTCAACAATTAACACACAATCACAAGGTCCCACAATAGGCCGTCTGCAGGCTGAGGAGCAAGGAGAGCCAGTCCGAGCTCCAAAACTGAAGAACTTGGAGTTCGATGTTCTAGGGCAGGAAGCATCCAGCACGGGAGAAGGATGTATGCTAGGAGGCTTGGCCAGTCTCTCTTTTCACATTTTTCTGCCTGCTTATATTCTAGCTGTGCTGGCAGCTGACTAGATTTCGCCCATCCGGATTAAGGGTGGGACTGTCTTTCCAGCCCACTGACTCAAATGTTGTCTCCTTTGGCAACACCCTCACAGACACACCCAGGATCAATACTTTGTATCCTTCAATCCAATCAAGTTGACACTCAGTGTTAACCATCACAGGCACTGTTCGGAAGATTAAACAAGTTGATTCAGGTGATGTCTGGTACACAGCAAGAACTAAATAGGTGATAGCTATGCTCTATAGGATCTCACCAAGTAGAACATAACTTACTCAGTTTCAGGGATTACAGAAGGAAAAGCAAAGTGACTCCTCCCTGCTAATTAATTATGGGACTTGGTTAAAGAAAGAAGTTTGATTGTTTGTCTTTGTCTTTAACTTCTGGCCCAAACCTTGGACTAGATTTTTAACTTCATAGTTTTGTTTGGTGTTTTTTTTTTGAGACGGAGTCTCACTCTGTCACCCAGGCTGGAGTGCATTGGCACGATCTCGGCTCACTGCAAGTTCCGCCTCCCAGGTTCATGCCATTCTCCTGCCTCAGCCTCCCGAGTAGCTGGGACTACAGGCGCCCGCCACCACGCCTGGCTAATTTTTTGTATTTTTAGTAGAAACAGGGTTTCACCGTGTTAGCCAGGATGGTCTCAATCTCCTGACCTCATGATCCACCTGCCTCGGCCTCCCAAAGTGCTGGGATTACAGGCATGAGCCACGATGCCCAGCCTGTTTTTGTTTTTGAGACAAGGTCTTACTCTATTGCCCCCGCTAGAGTGCAGTGGTACAATCATCGCTCACTGCAGCATCAGCCTCCTGGGCTCAGGTAAAGATCCTCCCTTCTCAGTCTCTCAAGTAGCTGGGACTATAGGCACATGCCACCACGCCCAGCTAATTTTTGTTTTGTTTTGTTTTTTGTAGAGATGAGGTCTCACTATGTTGCCCAGGCTGGTCTCAAACTCCTGGACTCAAGTGATCCTCTTGCCTCTGCCTTGCAAAGTGCCGGGATTACAGGTGTAAGCCACCATGGCCCACCCTAGATTTCAAATTTCTAGTTCATGACACCAAATTTCCCATCTTTCAAATCATCCTGTGTCATATAATTACTTTATCCTGACTTTCAGTATCCATTTGTGGTCAGGTTAGTTTGCAATGTGATGATTCCGATAACTTGACACTATTATGGGATCCTTGGGCATGTTGCTTTTCTGGCCAGAAGCCTCTGTGGCTGGTGGCACCTTTGCCTGAGTTTGGTTTGGGCCCCCTGGGCCCACTCATCCTGGCAGGCTGTTCAAGGCCTGCACTGCCAGCCTCAATCCCACGCCTTCAAAAAGTCTGGAGCAGAGTGGCTAGGGGCGTGTGAGTGAGCAAGCACGGGATCCAGCCACTGCACAGTCAGGCATGCTGGCTGCTGCAGTGCGGCAGGCAGCTCCAGGTGCCAGCTCACTGTGAGGCTGCAGCTGAACCAGGTGCACTGCAAGCAGCTTCCATAGCTAGCACCAGGGAATGCGGCGGTGCCTGGAAGCTTGGAGGCTCCAGGAACCACTGGCCCCAAAGCAGGAGTCACAGCCCTGGCTCGGGTAGCTCCCAGGTCTAGACTCCCTGAAGGGCCACAGCTCTTCTCTCCTTCTCTCTTCTCTCCTCCTTGTGGCCCACAATATGGTAAGGGGCATGTTTCAGCCCTGTTTGTGTTACTGCTATTTTAGCGCCACCATTTGGCAGGTCCCAGGTTCTTGTCCTGCATCCGGGAAGAATGAGGTACGCAGACAAGTGGAGGGTGAGCAAGATGAAGAGAAGCTTTATTGAGCAATAAAACAGCTCAGAGGAGATCCTCAGTGGGCAGATCCTCTCCATAGTC
The DNA here is from genome assembly GCF_028878055.3 of Symphalangus syndactylus. Classification (NCBI taxonomy): domain Eukaryota; kingdom Metazoa; phylum Chordata; class Mammalia; order Primates; family Hylobatidae; genus Symphalangus; species Symphalangus syndactylus. The sequence goes on along the minus strand of NC_072438.2, from coordinate 71,985,998 downwards.
AGGGTGTCCCGATGAGTGTTTAGCTCTCAGCAGACAGGACAGCTCTTCTCTGCTGTGCAGGTCGTCCTGACGAGTGTCCTGCTGTCAGCAGAGAGAATAGCTTCTCTCTGCAGCTGGTCACCTTGTCATTTTCCATAATTTCTCCATCCTCTGTTAGAGTCTGGCTGAGTCCAGGCGTTTTTATGGGCCTCAGAGGAGAGGAAGTGCATGCTGACTGGTCCATGGTAGGCCATGGGCGGGCCCAGGAAAAAGCACCACAAGTTCCCCCTCTGGTCCAGGGGCCTGGTGGCCCAGCCCCCAGACTTCAGGCCCTCCCTGGTTTGAAGGTGGGGCTTCACCAGGGACCAGACCCCTTCTGCGCAGAAGCCTGCCTGCCTCCTGCTGCTGTTCATGGCACCCAGGCTATTCATGCCAACGGGCGCCTGCAGGCCAGTGCTGGGCCTGTCCTCAGCACCCCCTTGGCCTCTTTCCCATGCTTGTCAGTACCCAAAGTCTGGAGGGGGCCAAGGTGGCAGGGGCTGGTGTGTCAGTGCTGCTTCAAGACTGTGCACACCCAGCTGGGCTGTGACAGCACCCATGCTCAGCCTCAACTCCACCCCATGATCAGAGGGTGTGCCAACAACAGGAAGAGGCCAGGAAGCAGGAGCAGACACCTGCAGGGGTAAGGGGGGCCTTCCTAGGCCCGCCAACAGTGCAGAGATGCCTGGGTCCGCAGCCACAACCTGGGAGGCTGCAGCCACTCCTGGGAGGGTGGGGCTTCTGCCTGCTTCTGGCTCCTGCCAGCTCCCTAGAGTGCAGTACAACCCCAGGCCCAGCTCTGCCTTAGGGCCCCTCTCTGCCTGCCCCTCTGTGCCTCACCATGCTGCTCCCCAGCCAGTGGGCAGCAGGCTCCGGCGCTGGTGGGTGCTCTGAGGGGTGGGCTTTGGGATCTGTCTGCCTCCTCCCCACACCCTCCCCGTGGTGGTGGCAGGTGAGAGTGGCAACACGGGGCCAGGGGCCAGAGAAGTGGAGGCTCCGAGCCTGGGAGTGGGTTCTGCCTGGCTGTATGAGGGTGGGGGAGCGCAGTCGGCTGCCTCAGGGACACAGGGGTCCTGCTGCCACCACTGCCACTCTCATAGCCATTCCTGCCGCCACTGCCTGTACTGCCCCCAGTCCCAGCTGGTGTGATGGCAGCGGCTGCTCCAGATGGCCCACAAAACACACAACCTAAGCTAGTCGCATGGTGGGAGACCTGAGGAGCCTACTTTTTGTGATCTGTATTCTGCCTTCTTCAAAGCACAAGTTAATGACCTGGTTGGTTTATTCATCAAGTAGGGGTTACCAGTGGGCACTGTGACTCACCTCTTAGCCTCTCCTAATAAGACTGGAAGTTCTCAAGAGCAGGGATGGTCTCCTTTATCACGAGCACCTAACCAACCACTGACACTACAATATTAAGTGAGTCCCTCAGTGAGGACTGGAGAAATGAGGACTCTCACCCATTAGGGTGTGAGTGTCAATTGACAGGGCAAGAGGAAAGGTAATTTTGCAATGTACATCAAAAATTGTCTCACAGCCTGGTACAGTGGCTCATGCCTGTAATACTGGCACTTCAGGAGGCCAAGGCTGGGGGGAACACTTGAGGTCAGGAGTTTGAGACCAGCCTGGACAACATAAAAATTAGCCAGGTATGGTGGCGTGTGCTTGTAATCCCAGGTACTTGGAAGGCTGAGGCAGGAGAATTGCTTGAACCCAGGAGGCTGAGGGTGTAGTGAGCTGAGATTGGGCCACTGCACTCCAGCCTGGGTGACAGAGCAAGACTCTGTCTCCAAAATAAATAAATAAATAAATCGTCTCAGGGCCTTGACTTCTAAAAGTTTAGCCTACAGATATACATGTGTAAAGGTTGTAAAGTTTCATGGTTGAAGGCAGATATTCTGGACTCAGACTGCCTAGGTTCAAGTCCCGCCTCCACCAATTACTAAATATGTGACCTTTAATGATGCATTTATCTTCTTGGACCTCAATTTTCTCACCTACAAAAATGATGGTTGTGAGGATGATAATGGCAACTACGTCACAGGGTTGAATGAGTTAATAAATATAAAGTGTTTAGAGTGTTGACATATATTATATGACAGCCAAGATATAGTGAGTGATTAAAGCAAGGTGCAGAGCAGTATGCGTCTGTAAAAATGGGTGGATTATAGACTACATGTATCTCTTTTTTTCTTTTTCTTTTTTTTTTTTTTTTTGAGATAGATTCTCACTCTGTTGCCCAGGCTGGAGTGCAATGGCACGATCTTGGCTCACTGCAACCTCCACCTCCTGGGTTCAAATGATTCTCCTGTTTCAGCCTTCCGAGTAGCTGGGATTACAGGCACATGCCACCATGCCCAGCTAATTTTTGTGTTTTTCAGTAGAGACGGGGTTTCACCATGTTGGCCAGGCTGGTCTTGAACTCCCGACCTCAGGTGATCCTCCCCCCCTCGGCCTCCCACAGTGGTACCTATCTCTTTATATTTGCATAGAACATCTTTGGATAGATACAAAGGGAACTATAACATTCATTGCTTTTAGAAAGGGAAATTGGGGCTGGGCGTGGTGGCTCACACCTGTAATCCCAGCACTTTGGGAGGCTGAGGTGGGCGGATCATGAGGCCAGGAGATCAAGACCACCCTGGCTAACACAGTGAAACCCCGTCTCTACTACAAATACAAAAAATTAGCTGGGCTTGGTGGCGGGTGCCTGTAGTCCCAGCTACTCGGGAGACTGAAGTAGGAGAATGGTGTGAACCCAGGAGGCAGAGCTTGCAGTGAGCCAAGATCGTGCCAATGCACTCCAGCCTGGGTGATAGAGTGAGACTCCGTCTCAAAAAAAAAAAAAAAAGGGGAAACTGGGCCAGCCACGGCGGCTCACGCCTGTAATCCCAACACTTTGGGAGGCTGAGATGGGTGGATTGCTTGAGCTCAGAAGTGCAAGACTAGTCTGGGCAACATTATGAAACCTTGTCTCTACAAAACATACAAAAATTAGCCCGGCATGGTGGCACATGCTTGTAGTCCTAGCTACTTGGGAGGCTGGGGCAGGAGGATTGCTTGAGCCCAGGAGGTAGAGGTTGCAATGAGCTTAGATCACACTACTGCACTCCAGCCTGGGTGATAGAGTAGGCCTTTCTCTCAAAACAAATAAATAAACAAACAAACAAAAGGAAACTGGGTATTTGGAGAAATTATTGGGAAAAAAATGCCCTTTTTAAACTTTTGGATTTTGAGCCATGAGAATTATTTCCTAGCCCCAACAATAAATAAATTAGTTTTTTTTGCTGTCTCAATGTAGCTTTTTTTAACTGAGGTGAAAGTCGTATAAGATAATATTAGCCATTTTATAGTAGGAATTAAAATAATCTAAATTTTAACATAAAAACATGAGCCTTTACCAAGAACTTCACCATTTTCTGTTTCTGCCTATCTTGGTGTGGGTCACCAAGTCATCCCATCCAAATGTCTGCTCTCAATGCTACCAGCTCTTTTAATATCTTCCTTAGATACTGTTGGAAGTGATCTAGAGTTAGACTCTTTCTGAATCCTTTTTTTTTTTTTGGAGATGGAGCCTTGCTCTGTTGCCCAGGCTAGAGTGCAGTGGCATGATCTCGGCTCACTGCAACCTCCGCCTCCCAGGTTTAAGTGATCCTCCCATCTCAGCCTCCCAAGTAGCTGGAATTACAGATATGTACCACCACACCTGGCTACTTTTTGTATTTTTAGTAGACACAGGGTTTCGCCATGTTGGCCAGGCTGGTCTTGAACTCCTGACCTCAAGCTATCCACCCGCCACAGCCTCCCAAAGTGCTGGGATTACAGGCATAAGCCACCGCGCCCCACCTTCTTTCTGAATTCTTTTTTTTTTTTTTTTTTTTTTGAGATGGAGTTGTGTTCTGTCACCCAGGCTGGAGTGCAGTGACGTGATCTCGGCTCACTGCAACCTCTGCCTCCCTGGTTCAAGCGATTCTCCTGCCTCAGCTTCCCGAGTAGCTGGGATTACAGGCACCTGCCATCATGCCTAATTTTTGTATTTTTGTGGAGACAGGGTTTTACCATGTTGGCTAGGCTGGTCTTGAACTCCTGACCTCAGGTGATCTGCCCGCCTCAGCCTCTCAAAGTGCTGGGATTACAGGCCTGAGCCACTATACCCGGCCTCTTTCTGAATTATTAAGCATCTAGAATCTGTTTGCTATCTTAGTCTGTCCTCGTGAATATGTCTCGGATTGACTGGAATAGGTCCATGTCTTTTCTTCTTGAGAGCTACTGCGAGCTCCTCACGGTCAAAGGCCTCTCCTGCGCTCCCCGATATGCCCTGTTACCAAAGTGCCATCCTCAGTGCTTCGAGTAGATCAACAGATGGACAGAAAAGCCTTCAGGACTTGACTGAACCATGGGAGCCGCGGGGACGAGGACACTGTGCCCTCTACAGGACGATTTCAAAAGTGGTGACAAGAAAGGTATTCTCAGCACAGACTGGGAAATTCTCCCACGTAGCTGCACAGGATAAAGGAAGATGACAAAGGAGGCTGGGCCTGGTTCTTCCCTTCCCTCTGTCACCAGGCCTCCTCTGGGCACACTTACTGGGCCCACAACCACATCAGTCATGGAGTAGAAGCTCAGCTTGAGCTGCAGGCCACCTGGGGGCTATAGAACTGTAACTCCCAGGGCTGGGAGAAAACTCATTTTGAAGACGGGGTCGCAGGGCCCGGAGAAGTAAAACAACTCGCCCAGGATCACAGTGCTGGTCAGTGCCATCCTGACACTTACTCTGACCATGTAACTTCTGAACCCTGATTCTAAGCCAAGTGGTCTGATGCAGGCAACTGAATGCGGTTATTTTATTTTATTTTATTTTTTTGAGACGGAGTTTCGCTCTGTTGCCTGGGCTGGAGTGCAGTGGCGTGATCTTGGCTCATTGCAAACTCCGCCTCCTGGGTTCATGCCATTCTCCTGCCTCAGCCTCCCGAGTAGCTGGGACTACAGGCGCCCGCCACCATGCCCGGCTAATTTTTTGTATTTTTAGTAGAGATGGGGTTTCACCGTGTTAGCCAGGATGGTCTCGATCTCCTGACCTTGTGATCCGCCCACCTCGGCCTCCCAAAGTGCTGGGATTACAGGCTTGAGCCACCGCACCCGGCCTGAATGCGGTTATTTCTGAGCTTTTTCTTTGTCAATCCGGGCCTTATGAGCCAGTCACAGTTCATTTCCAGCTCCTCTCTCTGTTTTCCTCCCTCTCCCCTCTGGGCTGAATTGAAGGCTCTAGGAGTGCACAGAGCCTCTATCTGAGGTGGGATGGGTGGGGTTGCCCATCTCCCCGACTTGGGTCCCAGGGCTGGGCTTGTCCGTTCCTTGGCAGGGAAGGTACTTGGCTCAGAGGGTGCCAACTCAGGCCTGACGTCACTCCTTCCTGCTCCTGTGCAGCTCGCTGGCTCGGTGCTTCCTCAGAGATGCAGCTAAGTCCTTTCTCACCCTTTGGCTGGCTTATGCCATGTCCTTGAACCAGTGTGCTCATTTCCTCTGCTGGGCGGCCTCCCAGTTGCACCTTGGCTCTCTCTCCTAATTACTTGCTGTGTCTCACTTGAGGGCCGTGGAAAACTTTGGAGACATAGAGACAAGCTCTGCGGCACCTGGAAAGGCCATGGCTCCATTTCAACCACTCCATACCATGCGTGTGCATGTGTGCACATGTGTGCATGTGTGTGTGTGTGCATGCAAGTATGTGTGTGCGTGCGTGTGTGGCAGGGTCGAGGGAGTTGGTCAGGAGGTCTACCAGCTACAAAACTCGCAGACAGAGGTGCAGGGCTCAGGCCCATTCTTCTCTTACATCCCCCAAATGACAGGAAAACTGTAGGGAGGCGATAAGTGGAATGACACTACCTCCTTCTCCCTCTGCTCTTTCCAGACCTGTCTCTCTCCTGGCTCAGAGCCGTCATGGCGCGTGTATGTGTATGTGTGCGCAGTCATGTTGGGAGGGAAAGAGAGTTGGGGTGTGGAAGAGGGAAGTAGCAGCTAGAAAAACCTGTTGTGTTCCCCATTTAAATTTCTCTTGGCTCATTCCAGGATAATAGAGGTCAAGTTTAGGCATCTGACTTAGGGATGATCTCCATCCAGGAGGGAGGAATGAAGAAGCTTGTTGATGTCTCAAATTATTAAGATTGACACAATTAAATGCTTTACATGTCATTCAATCAAACAAAGGCTGCACATCACAAATAAAAATAATGTGTTCTCCCTTCTGGATTTTATCTGAGATCAAAGCATTAAGTTTAGATCTGAGAATTTCTGGTTGGGCTGAGCTGATCAGGGAAGGGTGAGAACAACCAGGCTGTCTGTTCTTTAAGCTGAAGGAAGATGACACTGAGACAATCTTCTCTTCCTTCCAAGTTTTGTTCAGGGCTGAATAGGGTTTGAAAATCTGGAAGAACAATGAGAAGACACCTCTTTTCCACAGGGGAGGGCTGCTGGTGTTTGGAGCCTAATGATCTTTGAAGGAAGCTGTTGCTGACTTAGGGGCTGGGGGAACCTTCTCAAATAAAAACAGGCTAGGCGTGCCTCCCTGCTGGGATATTTGATCTTTGCTCAAAGTGCAGTCAGACCTGTTTTGGGCTTGGCTAACCGTTCCCACTCACTGAAGAGCTGAAAGGCTTATTGTTCAGGTGGCTGTAAAAGAAACCAGAGGTTGTGAAAGGCCCACTGTTTAATATTTGTAAAGGTCATCTGCCTCAGGGTTAAAATGTAATCAAACAAATTTTTTAAAAATCCTTTTTGTCCAAAGGTAAAAAAGAGAACATAAGCAATAGAAATTGTTAAGCTGCAAAGAAACATCTCTGTATTTTACAGAGTAACTTTTCTGCTTGGGCATTGTTCATGATCAGCCGTTTCCCTGTCCCCCTACCTCCCTCCAGAACACTGGAGTCTATTCACCATTCATTCACCTGGCCTCTGGAATGGGTTCTGAAAGCAGCCAAGTACAGCACCAAACAAGGCAACCTCAGATGCTGCAAATGTCTTACACACGTTTAAGTTGTCTGAAAAGAAGTTTTATGGGTTAGCTGAACTGGGAGCCCAGAAAGGGGGAGGAGCGGCTGGGGGAGTCCATTTATTTTCTCACCCCATGTAGGACGACATCAACTGAAAAGAAAATGACAAGAGAAACTCAGTTTGGAACCACATAAGGGCAGAGAAGTAATCCATTCATTTTTAGAAAGCTCCGTTCTCCTTTTTTACTGGTCTCTTCATGTCATCAGGACAACACCTTTCCCCATCCCAGAGGAAAGACTGTCACACTCGGTCAGAGAAGAAGCATCTCACAAAGGTCTGTGAGGCTGAACTCAGAAAGAAAGCAGGACATGCATATATGGGGGGAGGTGAGAGCAAGGACTTTGCTCTGGAGGTTACTGTTGGTTATAACACAGGGAGAAGTCAAAGACAAGACGAGAAGGACAGGTTGGAGCCACAGTTGGTGGGGCTTTGAATACCGTGCTAAAAAGTTTGCAATTTATCCTTAAGCATGTTGCAATTTACCCTTAGGATAATTTTTACGCCTTTTAAATTTAAATTTTATGTTATATTTTATTTTGAGACAATGTCTCACTGTGTTGCCCAGACTGGTCTTGAACTCCTGGCCTCAAGCCATCCTCCTGCCTCAAGCTTCCGAGTGGCTGGGACTTATAGGCATGCACTACCGTGCCCAGCTTACAGCTTTAAAAAAAAGAGAATTATTAAGTCATCATTATTTAATAATTATTAATTAATTCACTATTAAGCAGGAAAAATAATTACAGAAATACTAGAAACTAGATATTAGCAATTTTAATCAAATAGAAATCAAAACCCCAAACAAAACAAGCCATAATCATACTACACAGGGTAACCACGAGAACATTTTGGGGAATAATGGTCTATATGTATATTCATATCTATTCAAACAAAAAAGAATAATGACTTACACCTGTTTTTTTGTTTGTTTGTTTGTTTTGAGATGGAGTCTGGCTCTGCCACACAGGCTGGAGTGCAGTGGTGCAAGCTTGGTTCACTGCAACCTCTGCCTCCCAGGTTCAAGCAGTTCTCCTGCCTCAGCCTCCCAAGTAGCTGGGATTACAGGTGTGTGCCACCACGCCAGGCTAATTTTTAAATTTTTAATAGAGATGGGGTTCGCCATGTTGGCCAGGCTGATCTTAAACTCCTGACCTCAAGCAATCCACCCACCTCGGCCTCCCAAAGTGCTGGGATTACAGGCAAGAGCCACCACGCCCAGCCTACACTTGGTTTTATGACCTGATTTTTTTCACCAAACATTATAAAGTAGATTTCTTCATATGTTATTCGCCTACATAGTTATTTTGTCTTTTCCTGACCTAACATTCCTGAGGAGTTGACACCTCTCATGAGTAACAGGGATTGAAAAAGGAATAATATTTAAAAATGAGGCACTCCCCTTTAATTAATTAATTAATTAATATATATATATACGGGGCCTCACTCTGTCACCCAGGCTGGAGTGCAGTGGTACAATCATGGCTCACTGCAGCCCCGACCTCTCGGGCTCAAGGGATCCTCACACCTCAGTCCCCCAGTAACCAGGACTACATGTTCATACCCCCATGCCTAGATAACTTTTAAAATTTTTGCAGAGATGACATCTCACTGTGCCCCCAGGCTGGTCTCGAACTCCTGGGCTCAAGTGATCCTCCTGCCTTAGTCTCCCAAAGTGCTGGGATTACAGGTGTGAGCCACCACACCCAGCCAGCACTCTCCTTTTGACTTACTGTTGTATATATTAATTTAGGTGATTGGGCTGTATTTCACTAAAGTCCTTATGGGACAATTTCAATTGTTTTTAATGTTGCACACTTGCCAATAATGCTTCAGTGTATATATATATACCATATATATTATATATATGCTATATATATACCATATATATTATATATATGCTATATATATACCATATATATTATATATATGCTATATATATACCATATATATTATATATATAGCATATATATACTATACTATATACAGTATATATACATACTATACTATATATAGTATATATACATACTATATATATACGGGGCCTCACTCTGTCACCCAGGCTGGAGTGCAGTGGTACATCAACTGAAAAGAAAGTAACAAGAGAAACTCAGTTTGGAACCACATAAGGGCAGAGAAGTAATCCATTCATTTTTAGAAAGCTCCGTTCTCCTTTTTTACTGGTCTCTTCATATCATCAGGACAACACCTTTCCCCATCCCAGAGGAAAGACTGTCACACTTGGTCAGAGAAGAAGCATCTCACAAAGGTCTGTGAGGCTGAACTCAGAGAGAAAGCAGGAAATTGGATTTGAGGGAGTCTGTTAAAGATGTTAAAAGTTTAAAACACTTAATACTATGCTTAACCAGTTTGACCATGAGGTGAGATTTTTATAAACCTTTTGTAATCCTTTACAATTTTTGTGAAAGATTTTTTTGAGATGGAGTTTTGCTTTTGTTGCCCAGGCTGGAGTGCAATTGGTGCCATCTGGGCTCACCACAACCTCTGCCTCCCAGGTTCAAGCGATTCTCCTGCCTCAGCCTCCCGAGTAGCTGGGATTACAGGCATATGCCATCACACTTGGCTAATTTTGTATTTTTAGTAGAGATGGGGTTTCTCCACGTTGATCAGGCTGGTCTCAAACTCCCAACCTCAGGTGATCTGCCTGTCTTGGCCTCCCAAAGTGCTGGGATTACAGGCATGAGCCATTGCGCCCAGCTGAGTAAATCAGGTTTTTAAGAAAACCCTGTTGTGTTTTTTTTTCAATGTTCAATTTATGGAAAACCAAATAATAACCCTTTAAATTTAGTCAGTATGTTCACACACAAATTTTTTTGTTTTTTTGAGACAGAGTCTTGCTCTGTTGCCCAGGCTGGAGTGCAGCGGCATGATCCCAGCTCACTGCAAGCTCTGCCTCCCGGATTCATGCCATTGGCCTGCCTCAGCCACCCAAGTAGCTGGGACTACTGGCAGCTGCCACCATGCTCAGCTAATTTTTTGTATTTTTAGTAGAGACAAGGTTTCACCGTGTTAGCCAGGATGATCTCGATCTTCTGACCTCGTGATCCACCCACCTCGGCCTCCCAAAGTGCTGGGATTACAGGTGTGTGCCACCGTGCCTGGCCACACACAGAATTTTTTTTTACAAGATTAATTTTTCCACAATTTGCTTCAACTTTTACACTTATGTTATCTAATTTAAAAATCCTTTCATCCTTTAAATTAGGCAAAAATTTACATTCTCATGCCTTTTTATAATCTTTTACCAAAAACATATTTTACTTTCCTCTCACACCTTGTACATGAACCTATTTCTCCAGTAGTCTCAATTACATGTTTTATTGATAACTCTTAACAACTTTTACTTTTGGTGCATAAATTTCCTTTCATGAATCCTTTCACGACTTACACAGACCATCTATGACATGTTTGGACTTTGACTTGTCTTGAACATCTCTCTTTTTAAATAACCAGTTATTTTATTTTAGGACAAGAATTTATTATACAAGGTCTTTCTTATATAAAATCTCTTTTCTTTATAACCTTCTTTGTATAGTTAGGGGGCACTGTTAATTCCACGTTTGCAGGCCTTATGTAGAATCTAAAGCTCCAAAATAAATTGAACAATTTTTAAAGGTCAAGGAAGCAGTTTATGACCTTAAAGCATTTAGTAAACCTAATATCCAATCTGTATAATTTAGACAAAATGTTTTTATTTTGTCAATAATCTTTAAAGCTGTTTTTATTTCCCAAAGAGCACTAAAGTTACGTGAACTAAAAGACATTATAGTTTTTATTTTTTTCAAAATATTTGATTTAAGCACTTATTTATCTTTAAGCCAATTAATTAGAGCTCTTTTATATAAACATTATACACACAACACATATGTAACTACACAGACAGAAGAAGATTAAGTAGCTGTAATATTTTTCATTTACATTTTTAAGTTTCTTAATTGGATTATTGGCTTTTGGGTAGAGTCCTTGGAAGAAACAGCTACGGAAGCATGTAGTTTCTGCGGCCTAATAAGTAGGCACAGATGGAGGGCAAAAACAAATCCCCAAAATTAAGGGTCTCTTTTTTTTTTTTTGAGATGGAGTCTCACTCTGTCACCTGGGCTAGAGTGCAGTGGCACAATCTGGGCTCACTGCAACCTCTGCCTCCCAGGTACAAGCATTTCTCCTGCCTCAGTCTCCCAAGTAGCTGGGATTACAGGTGCCCACCACTACACCCAGATAAATATTTTGTATTTTTAGTAGAGATGGGGTTTCACCATGTTGGTCAGGTTGGTCTCGAACTCCTGACCTCGTGATTCTCCCACCTCAGCCTCCCAACATGCTGGTATTACAGGTGTGAGCCACTGTGCCTGGCCAAGATGCTCATTTTCTTTTTTTTCTTTTTTTTTTTTTTTTTTGAGACAGAGTCTCGCTGTCTCCCAGGCTGGAGTGCAGTGGCGCGATCTCGGCTCACTGCAGGCTCCGCCCCCCCGGGGTTCACGCCATTCTCCTGCCTCAGCCTCCAGAGTAGCTGGGACTACAGGCGCCCGCCACGTCGGCCAGCTAATTTTTTTTGTATTTTTAGTAGAGACGGGGTTTCACTGTGTTAGCCAGGATGCCAAGGGGCTCATTTTCATATTGTATCCTGGATCCCCCTACAAAGGGAAATCCTATTGGAGAAGACAGTGTAATGTTACTACTATGTATTTCATTATATGGTAAACTAAAGCCAATCAATCCATTTTGTAATTAGTCCATCTCCCATGAGAGTCTCATTCTCACTGGGGTTGGAAACATCTCCATGCTTCTTAAGGGTGGCCAAGAGTATGTTTCTCTGATACAAATGTGTAGAGCTGAGTGTTTCCCCATAACTGTCATTAGACACCCCAAAAAATATATTTTCTACCTAGTTATTACACACCAAATCTCTCTTAAAATGTAAAGTAGTTTCTGATAACCCCAAAAGTAACAAATGGTGGATAATGTAATACAAAACAGATCAGAGACTTAGATTTTGAAAGGAGTCTATCCACTTTCAATTTTGGGGATTTCATGAAGAAAACAGGTTTTTCCAAAAACGGGCTCTCTAGCATCTCCTGTTTTTCCCAAAGGGTCTCAGGCTGTTAGGGCTTGAATATCTGTTTTTAATTAAGCTGACTTTTAAAAATAGTGCTCTTTTTAAAAAATCTTTTAAAATTTCTTTTAAATTACCCTACTTTAGCCAGATCAAATGGCCAATATTTCTGACTTTTAAACTTTACCAAGTAACCTTACAGGTGTTCTGAGAAAGGAAAATTCAAGATGGTTACAGAAGGGGAAGACAATCAACAAATGGTAATGGCTATGCAGATATTAAACAAGAAAGGACTTATTTTCTAAGTCAGGAATTGAACTGGGCTGTCACTGTGAAAGGACAAAATCTTAGTTACTGAGTTACAGCACTGGGTGGTTTATATTGCCTTTTCCAGAAGGAGTCTAGAGTAGTTAATTTTGAGCTTGTAATGGCTTTTAACTACTTAGGGTAATTTTTAGAGTTAACTATGACATGAACTTTAAAATTCTTCTTCCTTGGAAGGTGGAGACCAAGAGAAAGTACAGCTATGTTGTCACAAGGTCAAGTTCCCAAGGACATAAAACAAGATGGAGACCTCATCCAGTTTTCTTGTTTGTTTGTTTCAGTAAGGTTTGTTATTAACCAGTTTGTTGAGCCATCTTGAGCAGCGGGCTTATGGGGTTTTAAGCCCATGTTCTATCCTAAAGAACTCCTCTTTATGACAGAACGATATAGGAAGACACATAAAGCTTACCAGATTGGCTATAGTTCAAAAATAGCCTCATAAATCCTTTTTTTTCATTAATCAAAACTTCACAGGAGATAATGATTTTTATCATTCATTCAACCAGTTCGTACAGGGAGAGAGAGGCAGAAGTCTGACTGGTAAGAAATTTTTACTCTTTTGCTGACATGTCAGGCTTCTGGGTTCCCTTTCCCCAAGTGGCCCTAGTGACCTGCTGGCTGCACCACAGCACTGGGGGCCAAGCTGCAACACAAAGGAAAATAATATTTTTCTGTCTCATGGAACCACAGGCAAAAGCCTCTCAATTTTGCAAGTTGCCACCCAGCTGGCTGCATGGAGGCACCAAATATTAAACTGGCAAGGCTCAAACTTGCCCCGGTGGGGCTGTGTCATCTTTAAACCATTTTTAACCAAGAGGGACTTTACTGAGGGAAGGGCCTCTAACCCAATGCCATCCTTTACTCAGGTAAAATGTACCCCATTACTTATTCAAAGTCAGTCAGTTGGTGCTGTAGTCTATTTCCTTTAGATGGGGATAGTAACTAAGTTAAAAGGTTAACAGATTTTAATTTTTGGGAGTCCTTATTTTTAAATGTACTTTAGTCTGTTGTGGTTCATTCAGAACGTTCCACTGTAAGTTACCTTTAGTAAGATTTCATCGTCTCTGTAAGACTATGCTATTTTTGTGTTTAACGTATAAGTCAGAAGGAGCTCAGTTTTCCAGAAATTAAGGATCCCACTTTTATCTAAAATATTGGCTTTACTCTCAGGTGCCCTTGATTAACTTATTCAATGATTTTTTTTCCTACCTAAGCATATAAGAAAAATGAAACAAAGGGGTAGAACACAAACATCCCCATGAATTTTTAAAAGTCAAATCTTACACCCCCTGTAATATTACTGTTTACCACCAGTTTCTTTCTGATTCAGTCAGTTGTAAGAGGCATCTCACTGGATCCAAGCCAAGTAATTACCCACTTCTTGTACTATCTGTTAAAAGAAAAAATTCAGCCAAATTAAATTTAAGGGAGTTTAATTGAGCAATGAATGATTCACGAATCAAGCAGCCCCCAGAATAACAGCAGATTCAGAGAGACTCCAGCACAGCCAAGTGGTGGAAGATTTATAGACAAAAATGGGAAGCGACACCTATGGGTGATGGGACTAGGCATGTACAGGATCATGGGACATAGAGAACCTTTTTCTTCCCAAAGGGGGAAACTTGAGAGCTAATGTGATGCTGGAGAAGATCTCTTTGCTAGTGACAAGTGGCTGTCTGACTTTTGATTCAGCATTGCTGCAGTGGGTGAGTGTTTCTCTGACCTTGCCTTCTCCACCCTGCTGCAAGCAATGCTTTTTTCCCTTTCTCCATTTTTTTTATTACTGAGGGCAATTGTCCACTCTTTGATCTTGCCCAGAGACCACATGCTGAAATTCCTGGTCAGAAGATCATTCCACCCCACTCTGAGTGGCTTGAGTTTGTAACCATGTGGCAGTACTTTCTTTTGGTCTCTGCCATTCAGTGGACCACAAATTTGGAATTCATGTCATAGTAAGCTCTAAAGATTATCTTGAGCAGTTAAAAGTCATTGCAAGCTCAAAATTGGCTGCTCTAAGCCCCTTCTGGGAAGAGCAATGGAAACTGCCCAATGCTGTAACCTGTGAGGTTACTTTTGGTAAAACTCAAAAGCCAGAAATATTGGCAGTTTAGCCTGGCTAAAGTCAGGCAATAAGAGATTAAAGAGGACTTTTTCTTTTTCTTTCTTGTTTTTTTTAAAGAGCTCTATGGATAAAAGTCAGCTTATTCAAGCTGTAACAGTCTGGGACTCCTTGAGAAAAACAGAGGAGGCGCTACAGACCGTTTTGGGAAAAACTTCTGTTTTCCTCATGAAATCCCAGGAATTAGAAGTGAATAGATCCTTCTCAAAATCTAAGGCTCTGTTCTGTTTTGCTTTGCGTTATCTGTTGGTTTTTATTTTGGGGGGTATCAGAAATTATTATTATTATTATTATTATTATTATTATTATTATTATTATTTTGAGACAGAGTTTTCGCTCTTGTCGCCCAGGCTGGAGTACAATGGCGCGATCTCGGCTCACCTCAACCTCCACCTCCTGGGTTCAAGCGATTCTCCTGCCTCAGCCTCCTGAGTAACTGGGATTACAGGCATGTGCCTCCACGCCTGGCTAACTTTGTATTTTTAGTAGAGACGGGGTTTCTCCATGTTGGTCAGGCTGGTCTTGAACTCCTGACCTCAGGTGATCCGCCCGCCTCGGCCTCCCAAAGTGCTAGGATTACAGGCATGAGCCACTGCGCTGGGCCTCAGAAATTATTTTACATTATGAGAGTGCTTTGATGTGTAATAGCTAGGTAGGAAATATAATTTGGGGATGGCTAATGGCAGTTATGGGAGGATACTCAGCTCTTTGTACGTTTGGATTAGAGAAGCATGCTCTTGGCCACGTGGAAGGTAGGGCAATATCCCAACCCCAACACTGAGAGCTAAGACTCCCATGGGGAATGGGCTAATTGGCTTCAGATTGTTTTGCAATGAAATGTAAGTTGCCAGGCATGGTGGCTCACGCCTCTTAATTATAGCACTTTGGGAAGCCAAGGCAGGCAGATTGCTTGAGGTCAAGAGCTAGAGACCAGCCTGGCCAACATGGTAAAATGCCATCTCTACTAAAAACACAAAAATTAGCCAGGCATGGTGGTGCGTGCCTGTAATCTCGGTTACTAAGGCATGAGAATTGCTTGAACCTGGGAGGTGGAGGTTGCAGTGAGCCGAAGTTGTGCCACTGCACTCCAGCCTTGGCAACAGAGTGAGACTCAAAGAAATGCATGGTAAAATATCTGCACTGTCTTGTTCTGTTGTGTTTCTCTTTTGGGGATCCAGGATTCAGTATAAAAATGGGACCCTTCATTTTGGGGGTCTCTTTTTGTCTTCCAGCTGTGCCTGTCATAGAAACTGTATGCTTTCCTGGTCTTTCCCTCCAAGGGCTCTACCCTGAAGCCCATAATCCAATTAAGAAACTGGCAAATGAGGCTGGGCGAGATGGCTTATACCTGTAATCCTAGCACTTTGGGAGGCCAAGGCAGGTGGATCATTTAAGGCCAGGAGTTTGAGACCAGCTTGGCCAACATGGTGAAACCTTGTCTCTACTAAAAATACAAAAAATTGGCTGGGCGCAGTGGCTCAAGACTATAATCCCAGCACTTTGGGAGGCTGAGGCAGGGGCAGGTCATGAGGTCAGGAGATTGAGACCAGCTTGGCCAGCATGGTGAAACCCCATCTCTACTAAAAATACAAAAATTAGCTGGGCGTAGTGGCGCATGCCTGTAGTCCCAGCTACTTGGGAGGCTAAGGCAGGAGAATTGCTTGAACCCAGGAGGTGGAGGTTGCAGTGAGCTGAGATCACACTACTGCTTTCCAGCCTGGTGACAGAGCAGGACTCTGTCTCAAAAAAAAAAAAAAAAAAAAGGTCAACCGCAGTGGCTCACACCTGTAATCCCAGCTCTATGGATGGCCAAGGTGGGCAGACCATGAGGTCAAAAGATCAAGATCATCCTGGCCAACATGGTGAAACGCATCTCTACTAAAAATACAAGAATTAGCTGGGCATGTTGGCATGTGCCTCTAATCCCAGCTACTCAGAGGTTGAGACAGGAGAATCGCTTGAACCTGGGAGGTGGAGGTTGCAGTAAGCCAAGATCGTGCCATTGCACTCTAGCCTGGTGACAGAGCGAAAAAAGAAAGAAAGAAAAGAAACTAGCAAATGAAAAATCTTACAACTACTGGATCTTCTTCTGCCTGCCTATTTATATGTGCTGTGTGTGTTGTTTATGTATGAAAGAGCTCTGATTAATTGGCTTATAAAATGAGAGCTTAATTCAAATATTTTGTCAGAAAAGTAAAAGGTGCAATGTCTTTTAGTTCATGTGACTTAAGTAATTTTTGGGAAGTAAAAACAGTTTTACATGCAAGGTGTGTAAGAAAAGTGAAATGTGTTTTTGGTATATATATATATATATATATATATATATATATATACATTTTTTTTTTTTTTTTTGAGACTGAGTCTTGCTCTGTCACCCAGGCCCAGGCTGGAGTGCAGTGGCATGATCTCTGCTCACTGCAAACTCCGCCTCCCAGGTTCACACCATTCTCCTGCCTCAGCCTCCCAAGTAGCTGGGACTACAGGCGCTTGCCACCACGCCTGGCTAATTTTTTGTATTTTTAGTAGAGATGGGGTTTTACTGTGTTAGCCAGGATGGTCTTGATCTCCTGACCTCGTGAGCCGCCCACCTCAGCCTCCCAAAGTGCTGGGATTATAGGCATGAGCCACTGCACCCGCCCCAAGTAAAATATTTTAAGAAGGCATGGGAATGTGGGATTTTTTTTTTGCTTAAAGGGTTAAATGATTGTTTCAAGTTAGGATAAAGCTGAAGGTTTGTGAAAAATTAATGGTTTTCTTGTTTTTGTTTTTTGTTTGTTTGTTTTTTGAGACAGAGTTTCACTCTTGTTGCCCAGGCTGGAGTGCAATGGCGTGATCTTGGCTCACCGTAACCTCTGCCTCCCGGGTTCAAGCGATTCTCTTGTCTCAGCCTCCTGAGTAGCTGGGATTACAGGCGCCTGCTGCCACGCCCAGCTAACTTTTTTCTATTTTTAGTAAAGACGGGGTTTCACCATGTTGGCCAAGCTAGTCTCAAACTCCTGACCTCAGTTGATCCACCTGCCTCGGCCTCCCAAAGTGCTGGGATTACAGGCGTGAGCCCCCGCACCCAGCCAAGGTTTTATTAAGAATTGGGTTTAACATTAATAGTACATTAATGCAAAGGTGAGACTGGCTTATTTGGTATAAAAATCATATAGGAAGCATTGCCAAATATGAAATGGTGGCTTTCTTTGCACTATATTTGTATAAATACATTATTGGTATGTGTTCCAAAATTATGGGAAACTTCTATAATTCTGATATGACTTAGTGTGTGTTATTAATACTTATGTTATGTAAAGTTATTGTGTGCCATAGAGGTAACCAAAATTCCTAATCTATTGTGGCTTAAATAATGGCTGGTCTAAGAGTTTTTGTCATCCACAAACTATTGTTGTTTTGTTTTAATCCTCTTCAAAAGGTGGTGTATATTAGCTATAGGACCTTGACAAGTGCTGTTGAATGCAGGTTTCTGACAACTTTGAAGACTGTGACATTAGAATAGAGGAAAAAACTTTCAGGACTCTCATGGAGAGTTGAAATGTTCACGAATATCAACAGGAGTTAACTGCATGGACTGAACTAATAGAAGACTGAAGTAATCTTTTTTGACCTTTTGCTTAAAATATTGCTAATCCTTTGTTTTGTTTTTCAGAGTCAAGACAACTTTTCTTTTGAGCTATTTACAGCTTTTAACAATTGTGTAAAGTATATTCCCGTGAACAAAATTTGGACTATATTTTTTTTCTCTCTACCTGATTTATCTTTTCAAAAAAAGCTTATTTTTGCAAGCAAATCGGTCTTAGTATGATTTGTGTTTAGTAAAAATGGGAGACTGGAAAGAGAAAAAATCAGGTTTCAAGAACTATGATACACCTGTGATTAGATTCTAGTCTCATCAGTAGTTTTTGAGTTTTTTTTAATTCTGTAATTTAGACCAACTGCTTATTCCTGTGAACCAACCAGTGATCTTTGGCTACAGCTTAGAAAAAACAAGAGATGAATGGGTACTGTGAAAAAAGTCTGGATAAGTATTCTAATTCTAGGCACATATTGGAATCAGCTGGCAACCCTGTATCAGCTTGGTTCCAACAGTTGCCCAGTTCATGGAAAGTCTTCTATTTAGTTTACTTGGGATAATTTTACTTATTTTGCTTTACTGTTGTGGAATATATTGCTGTTGTACTCTTTGTGTAGGAATGCAGGATAAGCTTACTGAATGTTTTCTTAAATTGAACACTTATTAATCTTCTAGATATTACCTTTTGTTGGAACTCAAAGTTATGAATGGCCCTCACCATACTGATTCTTTCTTACTGAGTGCCTCTCTACCACAAATACAAGAGACCCTACTTTGTTAGGCAGGAATATCATTGCCCTTATTCACCCTGAAGTTACAGAAGATGGATCTTTGTCCCTCTAGAACTCAGGATTAAGGTTTTTCTTATAAAAGGCAGGGGGAAAATATGTCAGAGGCATTCAAACCAGAGCAACTCCATCTTGAATAGAAGCTGGGTAAAATAAGGCTGAGACCTACGGGCCTGCATTTTCAGGAGGTTAGGTATTTGTAGTCACAGGAAGAGTTAGGAGGTTGGCACAAGATACAGGTAACAAAGACCTTGCTGATAAAACAGCATGCAGTAAAGAAGCTGGCCAAATCCTACCAAAACAAAGATGGTGATGAAAGTGACCTTTGGTCATCCTCACTGCTCATTATACATTAATTATAATTCATTAGCATGCTAAAAGACACTCCTACCAGCACCACGACAGTTTACAAATGCCATGGCAATGTCAGGAAGTTGCCCTACATGGTCTAAAAAGGGGAGAAACCCTCAGTTCCAGGAATTGCACACCCCTTTCCCAGAAAACTCATGAATAATCCACCCTTTGTTTAGCATATAATCAAGAAGTAACAATATGTATAAGCAGTTGAGCAGCCCAGGCTGCTGCTCTGCCTATGGAGTAGCCATTCTTTATTCCTTTACTTTCCTAATAAACTTGTTTTCACCTTACTCTATGGACTTGCCCTGAATTCTTTCTTGAGTGAGATCCAAGAAATTGGGACCCCTTTCCAGTAACAATACAATTAAAAATTTTGTCATCTAGAAATATCTTATTTTCCTTTTAGCTCATCTATGTTTTCTTCTTCTTCAACTCCCAATGCCCTTTCTTCTACCTCTTTCTTTTAGTCCAGAGAGCAGACAGGATGACAGGCAGGCTACTCCAATGTGACTGAGATTTTAAGAAGGTAAATGGATTTGGTCTCTCCAATGAAAGGACGGATTTTCTTAAGGCTGTAGCTTGCTTAAATTTCAGGCCTTCTTCCTGATATTTCTTTTGAAAAAAATCAGTGAAGAAAGCACAAGTGTTTCTCTGTGGTTGTCTGTTACATTAAGTAGAGGAGGATTAAATATCCTAATGTATAGGAAATGCCTGATTACAGAATTTAAAAATTTAGAATAAAAAATAACTAGAGATTTTTCCCAAGCTTAACAGATATGGTTCCATGTTAAAGTTGGAAGAATACATAGGTAAAATGTCTGGGGTCTGAGATATAATAAAATCAAATGCCAACAGGGCTAGCCTGGTAGACAAATAGGAAATGATGGAGGCTGTGGTAAACTGCTCAGAACAGGTTATGTCTAAAATTTATCTTCTAAAGGGAGTGGCCCCTACTCTCAGCTTTAGCTAATTGTTGCCATGTCAAAACACAAGCCCTGTGTCATCAAGTTTTCTCATTTTTCTTTTTCTTTTTTTGAGATGGAGTCTTGCTCTGTTGCCCAGGCTGGAGTGCAGTGGCACGATCTTGGCTCACTGCAATCACCACATCCTAGGTTCAAGAAATTCTCTTCCCTCAGCATCCCGAGTAGCTGGGCCTACAGGCATGCACCATCACACTGGCTAATTTTTGTATTTTCAGTAGAGACAGGGTTTCACCATGTTGGCCAGGCTGTTCTGGAACTCCTGACCTCAGGTGATCTGCCCACTGGGGCCTCCCAAAGTGTTGGGATTACAGGCGTGAGCCACTGTACTCAGCCTGAACTCTTAATCTTCATGTATTTTTAATCAGTTCCTACAATTTAATCACCTTTTCATACTTTTATTCAATAGGTTGCTTCTTTTTAGAAAAAGGCTTTCACATTAGGTTTGTTGCTAAACTGAATAGTCCTTTCCAAACTAAAGACCCAATTTCTTTAATATTAAATAGCATGTCTCACTTGGGATTATATTAGAATGAGGTGAATATATTAGCTTTGTATTTAACATAGAATCAGCTTAATTAATGTTAAAAAATATTTTTCAGGCCAGGTGCAGTGGTTCACACCTGTAATCCCAGCACTTCGGGAGGCCGAGGCTGGTGGATCACTTGAGGTCAGGAAATGGAGAGCAGCCTGGACAACATGGTGAAACCCTGTCTCTACTAAAAATACAAAAATTAGCCAGGTGTGGTGGCACTTGCCTGTAATTCCAGCTACTCAGGAGGCTGAAGCAGGAGAATGGCTTGAACCTGGGAGGTAGAGGTTGCAGTGAGCTATGATTGCGCCACCGCACTCCAGCTTGGGGGACAGAGCAAAACTCTGTCTCAAAAAAAAAAAAAAAAAATTCAGGCTTTAAGTTAGTAATATAACTGTTTCATATTTCCAGATTTTATTTTACACCCAATATTATTACACTAAGCAAGATAAAGGAAGACTAAAATTACCTAGACTACAGGTAATCAATAAAATTCACCAGGGCCTGTTGTGGGGTGGGGGGAGGGAGGAGGGATAGCATTAGGAGATATACCTAATGTTAAATGACGAGTTAATGGGTCCAGCACACCAACATGGCACATGTATATATATGTAACAAACCTGTATGTTGTGCACATGTACCCTAAAACTTAAAGTATTAAAAAAAAATTCCTTACGGAATGGGGATATTACGATTTGCTTAATATTCCAATTAACATACTGATAACTATATATACACGATTTGGCTGATGACAAAATACTCTTAATACTAAATTTAAAATATAGTTTAGTTTTGCACCATATAGTACATTATGGTCACTGCTATAAAGCATTTATTAAAGCATGATCCACAATTTGTATCAGAACCACGTACATTTTTTTGTTTGTTTGTTTTAGACGGAGTCTCGCCCTGTTGCCCAGGCTGGAGTGCAGTGGTGTGATCTTGGCTCACTGTAACCTCCTCCTCCTAGGTTCAAGCGATTCTTCTGCCTCAGCTTTCCGAGTAGCCGGGATTACTGGTGCGCGCCACCACGCCCAGCTAATTTTTCTATCTTTAGTAGAAATGGAGTTTCATTATGTTGGTCAGGCTGGTCTCAAACTCCTGACCTCGTGACCTGCCTGCCTCAGCCTCCCAAACTGTTGGGATTACAGGCGTGAGCCACCGCTCCTTGGCTTTTTTTTTTTTTCGAGACAGAGTCTTGCTCTGTCACCCAGGCTGGAGTGCAGTGGCACGATCTTGGCTTACTGCAAGCTCCACTTTCTGGGTTCACGCCATTCTCCTCCCTCAGCCTCCCGAGTAGCTGGGATTACAGGCTCCCGCCACCATGCCTGGCTACTTTTTGTATTTTTAGTAGAGAGGGGGTTTCATCATGTTGGCCAGACTGGTCTCAAACTCCTGACCTCAGGAGATCCACCTGCCTCAGTCTCCCAAAGTGCTGATTATAGGCATCAGCCACTGTGCCCGGCTTTTTTTTTTTTTTTTTTTGACATGGATTTTTGCTCTTGTCACCCAGGCTGGAGTGCAATGGCGTAGTCTCCCACATAAAATTTAAGAAAAACAAAAAGTCTAATTTGGAATGATCCTATAGTGATTGTTAGAAATGCAGTTTCTCTATGTGTACTGATACATAATAACCTCCAAGACTCCAGGATACCTTAAATAAAAAGCAGCAAGGTGTAGATCATACACAGTATGCTATCATTTTTGTAAAGAACAAACACGATGCATCCATTTATGCTAACACACACAGTGATCATCTGTGGAAGGACACACAAAGAGCTGACACTGCCTCTTGGAAGGGAGATAACATAATTGGAAGGCAAGGTAAAGGAGAATACTTGTTTTATGCTATACATCACCTTATACCTGTCAACTTTTTTAATATCATGTGTATGAACCACCCATTCAAATAAATTACCTAATATAGTCATCTTAAATTGCAGATTCTCAGGCTTTTCTGGCCTACCTCAGTAAGAATCTTTGCAGTTAGGGTTTAGAACTCAACTTTTTAGAACAGGGTTTTGCCACATTGCCCAGGCTAGTCTTGAACTCCTGGGCTCAAGGAATCTGCCTGCCTTGGCCTCCCAAACTGTTAGGATTACCGGCACGAGCCACCACGCCTGGCCAGAAATCTTAACTTTTAGAATGTTCCTGAGATGACTCATGAACAGTCAAGTTTCAGACCACTGCTATGAACATTATCATCTTTGTATGACCCTGTATTTGTCCTTTTTTTTTGTTTTTTTTGAGACGGAGTTTAGCTCTTGTTGCCCAGGCTGAAGTGCAATGGTGTGATCTCAGCTCACTGCAACCTCTGCCTCGTGGGTTCAAGCGATTCTCCTGCCTCAGCCTCCTGAGTAGCTAGGATTACAGGTGTGCACCACCACGCTCGACTAATTTTTTGTATTTTTAGTAGAGACAGGGTTTCACCACGGGCAGGCTGGGCTTGAACTCCTGACCTCAGGTGATCTGCCCACCTCGGCCTCCTAGAGTGCTGGGATTACTGGCGTGAGCCACCATGCCTGGCCAGTATTTGTCCTGTACTGGGAAAATTTTTTTAATAAAATGGCTCTGTCAAATTCGAAAAATGGTGGCTCCTCTAAAGGAACTGCTTATAAATTCATAACACATAATAATGTAATGACCATGCAAAAACAAGACTTCTGCTTTTTTTCAGTAAGCAGAAAAATTATTTACAATACTGTTGACTTAAAAAAATCAGGCCAGCCTGTAATCCCAGCACTTTGGAAGAACAAGGCAGGTGGATCACTTGAGGCCAGCAGTTCACAAGACCAGCCTGGCCAACATGGCAAAACCCTGTCACTACTAAAAATACAAAAATTAGCTGGGCGTGGTGGTGCACATCTATAATACTAGCTACTCGGGAGGCCGAGGCACGAGAATTACTTGAACCTGAAAGGCAGAGGTTGCAGTGAGCCAAGATAGCGCCACTGAACTCCAGCCTGGGTGACAAGAGCGAGACTGTCTCAAACAACAAAATCGGGCCAGGTGTGGTGGCTCATGCCTGTAAATCCAGTGCTTTGGGAGGCCGACGTGGGTAAGGACTCCTTGAGACCAGAAGTTTGAGACCAGCCTGGGCAATACAGCAAGGCCTCCATCTCTACAAAAAAGGAGCTGGGTGTAGTGGTGCACACCTCTAGACCTAGCTACTTGAGAGGCTTAAGCGGAATTGCTTGAGCCCAGGAGTTCGAGGCTGCTGTGAACTATGATCGTGCTACTGCACCCCAGCCTGGGGGACAGAGCGTGACCCTGTCTCAAAAAACAAAACAACCAAACGAACTGTCAAAGCAGAGGGTACTAAGGAATATTCAATCCAAGTTACTCTTTCATATAACTAATGTGGGTCTAGCCACAGCTATGAAAACAAGCTATGTAAAAAATACAGAAATAATTATTTTAGTAAGAAACTTTAATGGTACCAATTGCATTTTTGGATGAAGACACTCAAACCAAATGCAAAATTTTGGTCCCAGATGGGCTGAAAACATCTTTAGTACATAATTGGAGGGTGAAGGAAGCAGCCTGGCAAAGTGCTGACCATGAACTTTGAAACTGTCATTTAAACAGTGACATAAGGTGTATAATCTACATTTAGCCATTCTAGGCTTGTTTCCTCATCTAAAAAATATGATGTTTACTACCTACAATTCACTTACGATAGTTTTAAATGGGAAAATACATAAAAAGACCTAGCATGGTGCCCAGAATCAACGTGTAGTAAAGGTCAGTTCCCTTTTTTTTTTTTTTTAAGACATGATCTCACTCTGTCACTCAGGCTGGAGTGTAGTGGCATGATCTCACTGCAGCCTTGACCTCCCAGGCTCAAGCAATCCTCCTGCCTCAGCCTCCTGAGTAGCTGAGACTACAGGCATGTTCCACCATGCTCAGCCAATATTTTTGTATTTTTAGTAAAGACGGGGTTTCGTCATGTTGCCCAGGCTGGTCTCAAACTCCTAGGCTGGAGCAGATCTGCCTGCCTCGGGCTCCGTAAGTGTTAGGATTACAGGCGTGAGCCATCGTGCCAGGCCAGCATTCTTCCCTTTTAAGAGAACTGTGAGGAACGAAATTCTAAAAGAGAGTAAAATGAGACCCAGAAAAATTTAAAAAGGGAAAAAAAGCCTTGTCCAAGTTAAACAGACAGTACAGGTTGAGTATATCTTAGCTGAAATGCTTGGGACCAGAACTGTTTTGGACTGTGAAATATTTGTATCAGTTGAGTATCCCTAATCTGAAAATCTGAAATGGTCCAATGAGCATTTCCTTTGAATGTCATGTAGGCCCTCATAAAGTTTCAGATTTTGACAATTTTCAGGTTTTTAGATTAGATAATCTATATGTGATGAATCTGGGAGAAAAGTCTGAGTCTCCTACTCTATTTCCCCCGTGGTCTCCTATGGTTTCCTGGCCCTCTAAGACTCTGGGGGAAGATTCTGACCCTAGAAAGAAATTAAGCCAATATAGTATTGAATTACAAAATTTTCTGAAAATTATGTGCTTAAGCAACAAACATTTGTCAGGAATAACAAGATGCAGTACTCAATAAATTTGAATATGATTTTACTGAAGCATACATCATTTCAAAGCAAAAGTAGTTTATGTTGTCAATTCTAACATATAATACATTTAAGTCATTATATGAATTTCATTTTTTGTGTATTTCACTGTAGTGCTGTGACAACAAAATGACATCTGTGTACCAGAGCATACATATATCAACAGTAAGATGTAATTTTTCATTACATCACTGCTAGAATATTTAGCTTTGTGTAGGAGACATAAGCATGTTAATAAGATGGCCACACCAAATAATTTTCTGTTTTTTTCCTTAGATAATCTTCATTTTTTATCAGTAATACTTTATCAACCTCACTGTTAACAGAACTGTAAATTATCTGGGTGATGGGGTGTGTGGAGAAGATCATCTGTGTTATACTGTAATAGTTGCTAGAGTAATCTCACACACACCAGTAAGGAACTGTCACCATAATGAAGGGCTAGTTACTGTTGTTAGTTGCACAATGATGAAGTTCTTTTGAAAATATTGGTTAGCCCACTTATATGTGAAAAATGCCCTTTCCACTTATACACAAGAAAAAAATATTCAGAAAGTTATTTTTGGCCTTGCTATGTCAAAAAGTCAACTGTACAAAGATCTACGTGTTAAACCTAAAATTATAATTTTAAAAGTCTATTAAAAACAAAAAAGTCATGCATTTTTATTATCAATTATGCAGAGGCTTTAAAACTGTTGCAAGACCATATAGTATATATTAGCTTTTATACTGCTAATGCACAACTAACAGCAAACTTGATTAGATTAACAGAATTCTGTCTTAATTACACCTTTATATATCACACTAGAGACAAATGCCACAAGATCTGCAGAAACATTCAGTTCTGAGCACTCGAATGGCAGGGTAACTTTTTGTGTTGTAATCCTTCACATATAGAAAAACAAATTCTGCAGTCTCACGTTACAAAAAAACGTACTGCTGTAAAATATTAAGAAGGGGTAAAGGATATCGTCTATAACACAAAGTAACTTACAACTAGTGTCAAAAAGCAAACAAAACCTCTAAATCAAAATACACAGAGCAACTGAAGCACAAATCCTGCATTAAATACAGTGAAGATTTAATAAGACAATGCACTAGTTAATAAAAGACACAAAAATAGGGGGGGAAGCTAGGGCAACCAGAAAATAAAATAATGGGAAAAAATCGGAACTACTGTTTTCCCCCTAGTCGGAGCACTTTTTTTTTTTTTTTTTTTTTGGGTGCCTTTCCATTCAAATAATACCTAACACTGTACATTTTTTAATGTCATAGAAAAACTTGGTTCTTCCATGAAATCCTTTAAATTCTTGATAAATTTTTCAATGTAGACATTATTATGAATGAAAAACAGCCAACAAATGGGCACCTGTTTTTTTAACACTGAAGATTTACAGACAGTTTTTAAAAATTATCATAATCTTTTTTGTCTTTTTTCCCCTCAGCTTCAAACCCATCAACTCCATCACTATCTCTTCTTCGTTTCCTGTTGTTGTGGATGTTAAAACGTTGGCTCATTTGCGGTAATGGATCCATGCCTAGAACTTTGTGTATCTGGCGGAATGCAAGGAGTCTCAATGCAAACTGCAACAAAGAGAGTCAGAATTTTGAGTTAACTGAAAAACCCCAAGTAGTAATACTTATTACATTTACCTCCCTCCAAATGCAACATTAAAAAGCATGTATAATGAAAGAAACATTTAAAGGAATTACTTTCACAACTGAAATAATCTGTTCTCATGTTTTTATTTCCTAGCTTTTCTGTGTGCATGCCATTTTGTTTTCTTAAACATTAAGTAAAAAAAACACAAAACTTTAACACACACACAAAATTACAAAAATTATGAGAGGTGACATCAAAGAAACAAGCAGGATGTTGAAAACAAAGAAAAATGGGAGCTACCTGCTTTAACAGAATGGTTGCTGATGGCCTTCCTAGGCATTTGGTAGACAGTATATAATTTAAGAACTGTAATTATACTCACGTGGATGTACCAAACTTATTTACCTAATTTTTTACTGGTAAACACTAGGCTGGTTTCAGTATTTTTTTTTTTTTTTTTTTTTTGAGACGGAGTCTCGCTCTGTCGCCCAGGCTGGAGTGCAGTGGTGCAAGCTCGGCTCACTGCAAGCTCCGCTCACTGCAAGCTCCGCCTCCCAGGTTCACGCCATTCTCCTGCCTCATCCTCCCAAGTAGCTGGGACTACAAGTGCCCGCCACCACGCCCAGCTAATTTTTTGTATTTTTAGTAGAGACGGGGTTTCACTGTGTTAGCCAGGATGGTCTCAATCTCCTGACCTCGTGATCCGCCCGCCTCGGCCTCCCAAAGTGCAGGGATTACAGGCGTGAGCCACCGCGCCTGGCCTCCAAGTATTTTTATTACTGTATTACAATGAATGCTTGTTTTAAGATGTTTCTGTGCACTTATGTGACAAGTTCTGGAGAAAGAACTTTTATTAATCAGTGGGACCGCTGAACATATAAAAGTGGTAAGTACTAACAAATGAAGCTCCCCAAAATTTATACTGATTAATATATCCACTAGTAATATGTATGCGAGTCTGCTTCTCCCCTTCTGGATACTATAAACGGAAAAATATTCTCACAAGTATGATGGGCAAAACAGTATCTAATTGTTATCTACAACATTTTTGAGACATGGTCTTACTCTGTTGCCCAGGCTGGAGTGCAGTGGTGCCATCACAACTCACTGCAACCTCGACCTCCCTGGGCTCAGATCTCACTCAGCCTCCCGAGTAGCCAGGAACACAGGCTCACACCAACACACCTGGCTCATTTTTCTATTTTCTGTAGAGACGGGGTATTTTCGCCATGTTGCCCAGGCTGGTCTTGAACTCTGCCCACCTGCTAGGATTACAGGCGTGAGCCATCATGCCCAGCTATAACTTGTATTTATTTATTTATTTTTTGAGACAGAGTCTTGCTCTGTTGCCCAGGTTGGAATGCAGTGGCGCGATCTCGGCTTACTGCAACCTCCGCCTCTCAGGTTCAAGTGATTCTCCTGCCTCAGCCTCCAAAGTAGCTGGGATCACAGGCGTGTGCCACCATGCCAGGCTAACTTTTGTATTTTTAGTAGAGATGGGGTTTCACCATGTTGGCCAGGCTGGTCTTGAACTCCTGACCTCAGGAGATCTGCCTGCCTCGGCCTCCCAAAGTGCTGGGATTACAGATGTGAGCCACCGGGGCCAGCCAACGTGTATTTTTTAATCAATCAGTGAGGTGCAGCATATTTTTGCTGGCTCATTTGCTTAAGTTTAAAGATACCATATGAAATTTCCAATAATATCTTTCACGGCTTCCTGTATTTACAGCCTTCTTAAAAAGATCTTGCCTATGTAAAAATTATATTTTTCTTAATACTTTGATAATTTATGTGTGGCTCCTTAAGTCAGTTGGTATGTACTTGTATATATGTATAGCTTAATTTTTTCCTTAGATGATTAGCCAGTTATCTCAACACCACTTTGCTGATGATTCATCTTTTTCCACTGATTTGAAGCATCAGGTCTGTCATACATTAATTCCCTTATATCTAATGGTCTACTTCAAGGCTCTTCCATTCCAAAGGTTTATCTGTCTACTTCTGTGCCATAACTACATTGTTTAAATTTCTGTTGCTTTATAGGATGTTTTGGTATCTGGTAGAGTTGAACTTTTCTTAGCAATTCTCTTGTATTTCCAATTCCAAATGAAAATTAAAATTGGCTGAGTGTGGTGGCTCATGCCTGTAATCTCAGCACTTTGGGAGGCCAAGGTGGACGGATCACTTAAGTTAGGAGTTTGAGACTAGCCTGGCCAACATGGTGTAACCCCATCTCTACTAAAAATAGAAAAATTAGCTGGGTGTGGTGGCGTGCACCTGTAGTCCTAGCTACTCGGGAGGCTGAGGCAGGAGTATCGCTTTAACCTGGGAGGCAGACGTTGCAGTGAGCCAAAATTGTGCCACTGCAATCCAGCCTGGGTGACAGAGTGAGATTCTGTCTCAAAAAATACAAAAAGAAAATTTAAGGCTGGGTGCGGTGGCGCAAGCCTGTAATCCTAGCACTTTGGGAGGCCTAGACGGGCGGATCACGAGGTCAGGAGATCCAGACCGTCCTGGCTAACACGGTGAAACCCCGTCTCTACTGAAAATACAAAAAATTAGCCGGGCGTGGTGGTGGGCGCCTATAGTCCCAGCTACTTGGGAGGCAGAGGCAGGAGAATGGCATGAACCCCGGAGGCAGCTGCACTCCAGCCTGGGCGACAGGGCGAGACTCCGTCTCAAAGAAAAAAAAAAATTTTTTAAATCGATTTTTAAAGTTCTATCCTCTTCTCCCTCTGAAATTTTAATTAACCTTTTTTTTAAAAAAAAAATTAAAAAAAAAGGGGAGAGGGGAAAGTTCAGACCAAATGTTAATTAATCCTCTTGGCTGAAGGGCATATCGAACTATCAGCAGAACTGAGAGCCAAAAAGAGCCTATTGTTTTCCAAGATAAGGGAAGGGAAAGCAAACTTCTCACTGAATCATATCATCTTACCTTGTGCTTTTACTTCATTTTTCTTTTATTAAAATTTATTAAAATCTATTAAAATTCTAAAGCTTAGCCAGGCATGGTGGCTACGCACTTTGGGAGGTAGAGGTGGGAAGATCACTTGAGCCCAGCCTGGGCAACATAGGGAGACCCTGTCTCTACAAATAATTAGCTGGCCATGGTGTCGCACACCTGTGGTTCCAACTACTTGCAAGGCTAAGGCAGGATTGTGTGAGACGGGGAGGTTGAGGCTGCAGTGGGCCCAGATGGTGCCACTGCACTCCAGCCTGTGTGACAGAATGAGACCGTCTCAAAAAAACTGCAAAAACAAAACCAAAAAACCCCTAAAGCAAGTTTGTCCAATCCGTGGCCCTCAGTGTTGAATGTGGCCCAATAAAAATTCATAAACTTTCTTAAAACATTATGAGATTTTTTTGTGATTTTTCTTTTTAGCCCATTAGCTATCATTAGTGTTAGTGTATTTTATGCATGGCCCAACACAATTATTTCAATGTGGCCCAGGGAAGCCAAAAGACTGGATACCCCTGCCCTAAAGCTTAAAGATATGCTAATATCTATTTAATGGGTTGTTTACTTTCAGCCAGAAGCATGTGCCATTCACTATGCAATCTTAAAAATGTACTGATACTGTAGCTGGTTTTCAATGAGTCTAAGTTGCTCCCTAACAGTAGCCAATGCCAAAAGATTCCTTCCTTAGAACACAAAAAAATGTGCATCAGTACAGAAACATTGTGTATGACTGAAATCACTATGATTAGAAAAGAAAATCCTTGACCAGGTGCGGTGGCTCACGCCTGTAATCCCAGCACTTTGGGAGACAAAGGTGGGTGGATCACGAGGTCAGAAGTTCAACACCAGCCTGGCCATCATGGTGAAACCCCGGCTCTACTAAAAATACAAAAATTATCCAGGGGGTGGTGGCGCATGCCTGTAATCCCAGCTACTCAGGAGGCTGAAGCAGGAAAATCGCTTGAACTCAGGAGGTGGAGGTGAGCTGAGATCACACCATTGCACTCCAGCCTGGGTGACAGAGTGAGACTCCGTCTCAAGAAAAAAAAAAAAAAAAAAAAAGAAAGAAAAGAAATTCCTTGTTACTTCATGAATAAAAACAAAACTTTCACTACATGACCATGTCTATGTAAGACTATCTTTGGCACCAATTTAAAAAGATTTCTTAAAATCTTGAAACTAGGGGGACTTCAGAGACATGATTTAATCTATCCCTCCATTTCTAGGGATATACCCACTTAACCTAATTCAAGGAAATTTTACAGTCACTTGATTAAACAGTAACTTTCTCTACATAGTTACAGCCTTCAATGTAACTGGACTCTTTTTTTCTGGTAAAATTCACATACCTTTAAAATGTATACCTTTAAAATGTAAAATTCAGAAGCTTTCAGAATACTTAGAAAGTTACTCAACTATCACTATTATCTTATCCTAGAACATTTTCATTACCTTAAATGGAAACCCCAAGCCCAAAGGCAGTTACTCCCCAACCCCTCTATCCTCAGTCCTTGAGAACTACCATTGCCTATGATGAATATTTCATATAAACGAGATAATTAGGATAAAGTTTTTAAGGTTCATTCATGTCGTAGCATGTGTCAGTACTTTATTTCTTTTAATGGCTGGCTGAATAATATTCTAATGTATGACTGTATTTGTTTATTCACTCATTCATCAATTGATGGACATTTAGGTTGTTGCTACTTTTTGACTATCACATAGAATGCTGTTTTGAACATTTGTGTACAAGTTTTTGTGGGGACATATTTTTTTCAGTTCTCTTGAGTATACACATCTAGATATGAAAGAGTTGCTGAGGCATATAGCAATCCATGTTTAACTTACTGAGGAGCTGCTAACCTGTTTCTCTTTTCCTTTTTTTAAGCGATGAGGTCTTGCTATGTTGCTCAGGCTGGTAATGCACTCCTGGGCTCAAGAGATCCTCCTACCTCGGCCTTGCAAAGTGTTCAGATTACAGGCATGAGCCGTTGCTCACTGAACCCTCAACTTCCTGGGCTTAAGTGATTCTCTCACCTCAAGCCACCTGAGTAGCTGGGATTACAGGTACATGCCACCATGGCCCAGAGCTAATTAAAAAAAATTTTTATAGACATAAGGTTATGCTACGTTGCCAGGTCGTTCTTGAACTCATGGGCTCAACCAATCCTCTTACCTCAGCCTCCTAAAGTCTTGAGATTACAGGCGTAAGCCACTGTACCTGGCCCTAACCTGTTTTTCAAAGTGACTGCTGTTCACACTATTTTAAATCCCTGCTCTGATTTTGAGATAAAGGATAGTTACTGGTTTAGTCATCCACATAGGAATTTATTGCTCCAAAACTTTTCCCCAAAGTTAGATAATTCTAGTTGCTAAGAATTTTGGCTTATACAGCTGCTTTGAAAATCCTGAAAGTCTCAAAGTCATCTGTAGTCAGGACTTGATACAGCATTCTACTTAAGTCTATAATTATTAGGGACTTTTGCCAGTAGTTTCTCTACTTCACTTAAGTTATAAGACTGTTAACTTCCCAGGTGAGAACTAGGAATATTTATCATCATAATATACTAATTCTTTTTTCAGAGAGACTTATAAAAGGTCCTTCCTAAAGATAACATAATAGGGTTTTCTTCTACATTAATAGAAAATATCCGAAGATATCTCATATAGAATAATGAATATTTATACATTTTTACCACAGAGATATTCTTACTAAGCATCAGCCTATTTTTTTTTTTTTTTTTTTTTTTTTGAGATGGAGTCTCACTCTGTTGCCCAGGCTAGAGTGCAATGGTGCGATTTTGGCTCACTGCAACCTGTGCCTCCAGGGTTCAAGCGATTCTCATGCCTTAGTCTCCCAAGTAGCTTGGACTACACGCATTCACATGCCACCACACCCGGCTAATTCTTGTATTTTTAGTAGACGCAGGGTTTTGCCACGTTGGGCTCAAACTCCTGACCTCAGGTGGCCCACCCGCCTCGACCTCCTTAAGTGCTGGGATTGATTACAGGTGGAAGCCACCGCACCTGGCCCAGCCTATGCTAATATTTTATGAGTTTCTAAATGAAGGAATACTCCAGTAAGTAAAACCAATATAGCATTTGAGGTTTGAGTGAGCACCCTACAATCTCTTGTTCTGCATGTGGTTTGTAGGTACTTCTAAGGTCTGACAAGAAGAGAAAATTCTACCATATTACTGGCAATTATTTAGCAGCAAGCTGAATTTGAAGATTGATACAAATCATTCCCATACAAAGACATTTTGGAATTTTAATCATCATCGAGGATTAAGGGTTTATTTTATAATCCATTTCCTTCTTGGGAAGGGATGATTAACCCTATAAATTTTGCCCGTTTAAAGGTATGTTAAACTATGTACACCTACCTATAGAAAGGAATTTTAATAAATGACAAAGGCTGTATCTGGCAGAAGCAACTTAAAAAGGATCACTGGAGAAAAGACATACAGGGGCATACAAGAATAAAGGCAGACACTGTGGAAGGAAATAGGGAATCATTCCAGAGACAAAGGAAGGAAGAGGGACATTAACATGGGCACTACAGGCCACCGAAAAACAAACTGAAATTGACACTGGTACTTCAGATTTCACCAGTTATATATGCACTAATTTATGTGTGCATGTGTGTATAGCTCTGGGCAATTTTATCACACACGCCACCTTATGTCATGTAACTACCATCACAATCAAGATGGTTAACTGTTCTATTGCCACAAGACCCCCTTTAGAGCCATGCCATTCCTTCTTCCTATCCTTAACTCCTAGGAAACACTAATCTGTTTTCCCCCTCATGCAAGTATTATGTCATGAGTGCTACATAAATGCATTATATATTATGTAACTCCTTCACTTTTATTAAGAACACTTCTAAATGTTCTCCTAAATGTCCTCCTAAAATCAGACCACTTTCTTTAAGGTCACGTTTTTAGAAAAGTAAGCATTCTTCTTAATGAATTTTGTTAGTTTTCAAGTGTTTCCTCCTGAATTTCTTTTCCCTTAGATTTATAACTAATTCCTTTAAGTATTAAAGGGAGAAAGAACAGACACTTAAGGCAACTATCTTCTTCCCTAGAATATAAAATGAAAGAAATAAAAACAACGAATGCATAAGAATTTGGTCATGTTGTGAGTCTGTAAGATATCCATAATATTCTATTACTACTCTCTCTCCTTCAATACCATTTCTGGCATAACAATTTACTTTGGTCCTGACATCTTTCAAATTCCAAATTATTCAAGATAACCAATCAAGATCTTAAATCCAACAACTCCTAAGCATCTTAGAGTGGATTATTGTTCATAGCTAGTATGCTTTTTTCCCCTACTCAGCACATTTCTGGAATCAACAAAGGGAAGCTATACCAATCTTAGGTTGATTTTTTCCATTCACTCATTAGGTTCAATGTTTTTTCTTTTTCATAATTATTCAATAGGGTTAATAAGATGATGATAATACTAGCTAACATTTAAGATCCTTCCATATACCAGGTGCTAACATGGTTACACATATTAACTCATTTAATCTTCTCAACAATCCTGTTTGAGACAGATACTGCTTTTATATCCATATTATAGATGAGATGGCAGAGTTGGTAGTCAAATCCAGGGAGTCTGTCTCCAGAGCCCACATTTTTATTTACTTTATTTGACAGTGGCAGGAAAGGTTAAATTATAACAATAATGACCATAAACACCACAGCAAATTACTTTTGTACAACCAGAGGACATAAGAATTTCTGTTGATCTTGATACATAACCTATTACCCAGATTTAATGAGACACTGAAAATATTGCTGTATTTTTATAATATATAATACACTTACTTAGAAATGCCCATATAATTAAATAATAAAATTTTAAACTCTATTAGTGAAATCTAGTTTTGGGCAAGCTATTTTAATATCCTTTCTAGGGGCTTGCTTACTACAGAAGCAGAAGAATGAATATTATATAGTGACTTATAATATTCCTTAAGACAATAACAGAAAAGTAAAACCTTAATGGAGTAACCCAATAGGGCTCTGAATTTAGGAATACTAGTACCTGTGCACTGGATGTGATGTCTTCACGCTGCTGGTCAGTCATTGTTGCCAAGGTATCAAAGGGATCCTTTTCACAAGGATCCAGAAGTCCAGGACTACCTATAGCAATCACCACAGGGAGAGGAAATCATTAGCATTGTCCACTTATAAAAAAAATTATTCAACCAGCAAATGAGTAAACTCTATTTCATTTCATTAAAAACAAAGTAAAAGTTACCTTTAAGAATAATCCCTGAAGAAATGCACTCAAAAACTCTTCTCAGTGCATCCCCAGGGCTCTGAGGGCTAGAAGCACTGCTGATTGCTTTCTCTACTAATAACTCCATAGCCTAAAAATACAACATAAAAATGTGTTTAACAGCTTACCAAAGGAATTACTCATTTTCAAACACTAGAATGAAAAACTAAAATTTTAAAGATTGAAAAAGCTACATAGAACAAGTCACAAAAACAGAAAATAAATATTACATATAATATAAAAACATTCAAAATTAAGGAATAGGCCGGGCACAGTGGCTCACGTCTGTAATCCCAACACTTTGGGAGGCAGACTGCCTGAGTTCAGGGGTTAAAGACCAGCCTGGGCAAGATGGCAAAACCCTGTCTCTACAAAAAAAACCCCCCAAAAACCAAAAATTAGCTGGATGTGGTGGCACGTCCTGGTGGCCCCAGCTACTTGGGGGACTGAGGCGGGAGGATCGCTTGAGCCTGGGATTGTTTACTGGCTGCAGTAAGCTGAGATCACGCCATTGCACTCTAGCAGCCTGAGTGATGGAGTGAGACCATCTCTCTTCACAAACAAAAAAACAAACAAACAAAAACCCAATGCAGTGAGTGGTGTTTTGAAGGGTCTCATGATAAAAATTTGTATTTAGATTTTTAAAAATTGAGATATAATTCACATATAAGATTCACTCTTAAACTGTACAATTCAGTAGTTTTTAGTATATTCACAAAGTTGTTCAATAATCATCATTACCTAATTCTAGAACATTTTCATGATCTCCAAAAGAAACCACAGAACCACTAGTAGTCATTCTCCATTCTCCCTTTCTTCTAGCCCTTGGCAACCCCTAAATCACTTCCAGCTTCTACAGATTTGCCTACTCTGGACGTTTTATACAAATGGAATCATGTAATACGTGCTTTGTGTTTGACTTCTCTCACTTAGCATAATATTTAAGGCTTATCCATGTTGTAGCTTTTACTTAAAGTTTAAATGAGACTACTAACAGCAATTCAAAGAAACTAGTTTGGAACCACTATGAAATCCTTAAGATGATAATGAAAGCTGAAAAGACATTAGTGAGAATCCATACTTTTGGCTATACACTAAAAAAGGTCATGGACTTATTTATCAGAGGTAAAAACTACGTCAACCCATTCACTCCATGGCCATTTCTCAGAATCTCTTTACATTTTAAGAGATGGGAATTTAAAGAAATAGTGCACATTAACAGCTATGAAAAATAAATGATAGCTTCCAGCACGATTGGAAAAAACCTGAAAATAATGAATATTAATAATGATAAATTTAAGTCACAATTTAAAAAATTAAGACAGCTCAGTTTATTACGTTGAAGAATGCAAGAAGATGTTCAAGATTCTTTTTTATTTTGAGAAAGGGTCTTGTTCTGTCACCCAGGCTAGAATGCAGTGGCATGACAACGGCTCACTGCAGCCTCAAGCTCTTGGGCTCAAGTGATCCTCCTACCTCAGCTCAGGATCACTTGAGCTCAAGAGCTTGAGGTTGCAGTAAGCTGTGGTCGTGCCACTGAACGACTGGGACAACTGGCGCAGCCACCATGCCTGGCTAATTTTTGTAGAGATGGGGTCTCACTATGCTGTCCAGGCTGGTTTTGAACTCCTGGGCTCATGCAAACCAACTGCCTTGGCCTCCCAAAGCCTTGGGATTACAGGCATCACAGCAACAGCCCCTCAAGACATTTTTCATTTTTTATGGATTTTCATTTTAAAGTTGTCTTAATATTTTAAGGGACAAGCTTCAGCCATCTAGAAAACTCTATGTATATGTATGGAATATGCATGTGCATGGAATATTTTAAGATGCGAAAAGACTGAGACCCTTGAGGATAAGGTCAGTGTTACTCATCTTGAACCCACTTGCCTAGTACAAGTAGCCAGAAATTTTGTAAATACTTAGTAAATGATTATGACATGGAATGATTTTGGAAAGAATGTGAGAATAATCCTGACAATTCAGTGATAAAATAAACCAAGAGTAGTAATTAGCAAAATATTGATGTTGTGATTAAAACACAAAATTGAAGTCATAAAATATGCAACTTTCGATAAATGCCTCAAATTTTTACTGAGTACTTTTAGCAAATTTTATGAGAAAAGTGAGGATTAAATAATCAGCTACAGTTCAGGTATGTCAA
This sequence comes from Symphalangus syndactylus, assembly GCF_028878055.3. NCBI lineage: Eukaryota > Metazoa > Chordata > Mammalia > Primates > Hylobatidae > Symphalangus > Symphalangus syndactylus. Next base: position 71,948,590 of record NC_072438.2, on the reverse strand, counting down.
GACATAAAAATATGTTTCAAGTAACTCAAAGCTTTTTCAAAATCTGTTTATTGATTGGCTTTAAGAATCAGGCATTTCTGATTTATACCAGCAGGTAAAAGCAGAAATTAATTAAAAGTCAAGAAAGAAATCAATTATTTATGGGACACAAAAAAGTCAATATACTTAAACACACACAATAAAACTAATCAACTACCTATCTCTGACACCATTTACTGTGAACTAAGCAATTAAAACATATTAATTTTCTAAAGAACATAGCTATTCTCCAAGCACATGTCTATAGTTAAAAGAACAATGAAAATAGAATATAATTCAAAAGTAAAAAGATAATATCAAAAATAAATAGAATCAAATTAAGGATTATAACACTTCAGGTTGTAATATAAAGGGTCTTGGAGGCTATAATTATATAAGAGAATAACTTATTAAGAGTTACTATAACTGGAGATGGAAAAAGCTCCCCATATTAAATGATTAAAAAAATCAAGGATTGTAATATTTGCTTTAAAAGATTTTTTAATTTTTTTTTTTTTTTTTACAGACAGGGTCTCGCTATGTTGCCCAGGATGGAGTGCAGTAGTTATTCACAGGCACGATCATAGCACACTGCAGCTGAGCTTGAACTCCTGGGCTCAAGTAATCCTACCTCGGTTTCCCCAGTAGCTGAGACTACAAGTGAATGACACTGCACTCCACTGCAATATTTGCTTTTATTTTTTGAGAGACAGGGTCTTGCTCTGTTTCCTAGACTGGAATGCAGTGGTGTGATTATAACTGCCTGTAGCAGGCTGGGTGTGGTGATTCACGCCTGTAATCCCAGCACTTTCGGAGGTCAAGGTGGGCAGATCACCTGAGGTGAAGAGTTTGAGACCAGCCTGCCCAACATGGCGAAATCCTGTCTCTACTAAAAACACAAAAAATTAGCTGAGTGTGGTGGCAGGTGCCTGTAATCTCAGCTACTAGGGAGGCTGAGGCAGGAGAATCACTTGAACCCGGGAGGCGGAGGTTGCAGTGAGCTGAGATCGTGCCACTGCACTCCAGCCTGGGCGACAAGAGTGAAACTCTGTCTCAAAAATAATAAATAAATAAACAAATAAATAAATCACTGTAGACTTGACCTCCCAGGCTCAAGTGATTGACCTCAGCCTCCTGAGTAGCTGGCACTACAGGACCCACTACCATGCTTGGCTAATTTTTATTTTTAGTAGAGATGAGGTCTTGCTATGTTGCCTGAGCTGGTCTTGAACTCCTAGGCTCAAGCGATCTTTCCATCTTGGTGTCCCAAAGTGATGAGACTGGCCGGGCGCAGTGGCTCATGCCTGTAATCTCAGCACTTTGGGAGGCCAGGGTGGGCGGATCACGAGGTCAGGAGATCGAGACCATCCTGGCTAACAAGATGAAACCCCGTCTCTACCAAAAAATACAAAAAAAGTTAGCCAGGCGTGGTGGCGGGCGCCTGTAGTCCCAGCTACTCGGGAGACTGAGGCAGGAGAATGGCGGGAACCCGGGAGGCGGAGCTTGCAGTGAGCTGAGATCGTGCCACTGCACTCCAGCCTGGGCGACAGAGCGAGACTCCGCCTCAAAAAACAAACAAACAAACAAAAACAAACAAAAAAACAAAGTAATGAGATTACAGGCGTGAGCCACTGCACCCAGCCCTATTTGCTTTTTAAAAACCCTCATGAAGTGTATTTTTTCCCTTCCCATCTCCAGTTATAATAAGAGTAACTCTTAGTAAGTGGCAGGCACCATGCTAAATGATCACTTACATGCATAATTTAATTCAAGATGGAAAAAAACCCCATAAATTTAAGAAGCTAAAAATAGTTTTGTCCCAGGTCATGTAGCTAGGTGATAAAGCTGAGATTTGAAACCAGGTCTTTCTGAAATCAAAATAATGCTTTTTTTTTTCTTCTTTCCCTTATGTTTTCTTTCCTACTATGTTTCAATAAGTATCTTTCATCAATGGGTGATCCAGAGAGAAAACATGAACTAGTTTCTGTGAATATTAGTTTCCAGCTCTGGTAAAGATAAAGACCTTTGTAAAACAAACAAAACAAAGCCACCTGATGAGATTTCAGTAACACAGGCACTTTCACTGGTGGGAGTGTAAACCAGTAAAATCTTCCTTTAAAGCACAAGTGGCAAACTGTATCAAAACTTTTTTTTCTCCCCAACAAGAGACAGAGTTTCACTCTTGTTGTCCAAGCTGCAATGGCGTGATCTCAGCTCACTGCAACCTCCACCTCCCGGGTTCAAGCGATTCTCCTGCCTCTGCCTCCCAAGTAGCTGGGATTATGGGCATAATCCACCACGCCCAGCTAATTTTGTATTTTTAGTAGAGATGGGAGGTTCTCCATATTGGTCAGGCTGGTCTTGAACTCTTGACCTCAGGTGATCTGCCCACCTCAGCTTCCCAAAGTGCTAAGATTACAGGTGTGAGCACCTGGCCACAAAATTTTAAAAGACACACATTAATTAGCCCAGCAATGGCAGTACTAAGATTTACAACAGGGCTATTACTACATAACAAAAGCACAAAAAATATTCTGCCCAGCTCTTAATTTGTAACAGTCTGGAAACAATCACTAGCACTAGGAGTTCTGGCTAAATAATAGTAGTAGCAGCTATCCTCTTCATTATAGCTACCACTTACTGAATGCTTATCCTTGCTAAGTGATGCTCTAAGTCTTCACATATATTAACCGATTCTAACTATTATAATCACATTCTGAAGGCAGATATGACTACCATTCCCATTTTACAAATTAAGATGTTTATGCTCTTTAAATGGGATTTTATGAATACCTTAACAACGGGCAATTGTACATACAAAAGCCACTTACATAGTCCAGTTGACATGGATCACTGTTGATACATGCACAACAGACTTTGATTTGTAAGCCCATTTGCAGGTTGTTGCATTTTTGTAATATATTTACTCACAGCACTTTATTTTATATGGTGAAATGTATGAAAGTCTTAATAAAAATGGTCATGTCTTGCAGGGAAAAGGTTTACTTACAGCTTTTAGTGATTTAGGGGTATGCATACAGTTAAATAGATGATTTTTGTTAAGGGGTATCTAAATGCTGAGTTAGTTCATGTACCATTTGCTGATTTTTTTGTAAGCTGAGACTGTTTGTTCTTTGCCCTGAGATGTCAGTGTCCTATCATTTTAGAACTCTTTGTTGGTTCTATCAGCAACAGCTAGGAGAACTGCTAGTACAAACCACCACCACTAAAATCTGTATTACTTACAAATATCTCTGAAAGCCAGTAAAATATGTGAAAAGAAATGTTAATGTATTTCAACTGATATTTGGGCAGGAAGAATAATTATAGCAGTTTTCTTCACCTTTCTTTGAGAATGATTCCTTTACATTTGATATATCATTCTTTAAAACAAAACAAAACAAAACAAAACAAAAAACTGGTCCGGAATGGTGGCTCACACCTATAATCCCAGCACTTCTGAAGGCCAAGTCTGGAGGATCCCTTGGTTCTAGGAGTTTCAGACCAGGCTGGGCAACATAGTGAGACCTTACCTCTACAAAAAATTTAAAAAAAAATGTAACCAGGCATGGTAGTATGCACCTACAGTTCTATGTACGTGGGAGGCTGAGTTAGGAGGATCACTTAAGCCTGGGAAGTCGAGGCTGCAGTGAGTCATGATCATGCCATTGCACTCCAGCCCGAGTGACAGAGTGAAACTCTGTCTCAAAAAAGATAACATTAAACATTTTAAAGTGAATAATTCAGCAGCATTATTATACTATGTTGTGCATATCAAGTTCCAAAACATTTCCATTACCCCAAAGTAAACCCCCTTACCCATTAAGCAACTTATCCTTATTTCCATAGAGACATGCACTGTCTCTGTGGATTTATATATTCTTGATATTTCATATAAATGGAATCATACAACATGTGACCTTTTGAGCCTGGATTCTTGCACTTAGCATACTGTTTTCAACGTTAATCAATACGGTGGCAGAGTTTTGGTTTTTTTTTTTTCGTTTTTTTGTTTTTTTTTTTTGAGATAGGGTCTCGTGATGTGCCCAGGCTGGCCTCAAAATCCTGGGCTCAAGAGATCCTCTTGCCTCAGTCTCTTGAGTACCTGGGACTACAGGCATGGGCCACTGTGCCCAGCTCAGTAACAGATTTTTTTGCTTAAATACTCATCACTGTCTAGAAATAAAATATATAATAAACAGTGTGTGTGTGTGTGTGTGTGTCTGAGGGAGGGAAGGAGGGAGAGGGAGAGGGAGAGAGAGAGACAGACAGACAGACATGGTCTTGCCCTGTCACCCAGGGTGAAGTGCAGTGGTGCAATCACAGCTCATTGCAGCCTCAAACTCCTGGGCTCAAGTGATTCTCTGACCTCAGCCTCCTGAGTAGCTGGGACTATAGGTGTGCACCATCTCATCCGGCTAATTTTTAAGTTTGTCTTTTGTAGACATAGGGTCTTGCTATACAAATACGGCTGGTTTTGAACTCCTGGCCTCAAGTGACCTTCCCACCTCGGCTTCCTAAAGTGCTGGGATTACAGGTAGGAGCCATTTTGCTAGGTCTATAATAAACATTAAAAAAATTACATGCCTTTTATAAGTTACTGCAGTTATACTATTATAAAGGTTTAGATAGCACACAGCAATTCTGATATCAGACCAACAGTACAGAAGAACTCTACCTATATTTTATTTCATCACCATGGATTCATGACAAAAGAACAACTAATCTGAAGGCAGAACACCATTTTCAATCCTCACTGCAGTGGTAAAGGAAAGGCCACAAAAGCAGGCTTTGTTACTTAAGGATTTGTTCAAAGTAATCTGAATGCTAAATAAAATTAAACACAATACAGTTCATAAGAATTTCAAATTTATTTGATAAAAGAAAAAAAGTTACTCCTGTTTATGACAATAGCACAGACCCAAACTGAAGATCTCTTGCCTCCAAAACATGATTAAGAAATATATTAGGGCCATGCATGTTGGCTCATGCCTATAATCCCTGCACTTTGGGAGACCGTGGCAAGAGGATCGCTTGAGCCCAGGAGTTTGAGACCAGCTGGGGCAACATAGTGAGATCTCATCTCTACTAAAAATAAAGACATTAGTCAGGTGTAGTGGCATGTGCCTATCGTCACAGGCTCTGGGAAGGTTCAGGTAGAAGGAATGCTTGAGCCCAGGAGTTCAAAGCTGTAGTGAGCCAGGGTTGCTCCATTGCACTCCAGTCTAGATGACAGAGCAGGACCCTGTCTCAAAAACAAATGATAGAATATACACACTACTGCCTTTCAAGAAAAAATGTAATAGCTTGAATCAAACAGGAAAAGGCCAGTGACGAGAACATTCCTGAAGAACAGAGTGTTTACCCTGCTTAGGCTTGGCTCTCCAGAGATGAGGGTGGGGATGACAGATGATTCAACAAATCCCAAAAATTTCACCAATAACTTTCAATTTGGAGAAAGGTAAAATGAATCACATTATAAGCAGTTCCAGAAGAAATTTTCCTAAAAGTAAAAACTCCATCTGACCATCTTCTATCTCACCAGAGAAAAGAAAAACACTAGAATTTGCTATCCTGAAGACTTTGAAAACCAGGAAAGAACAGAAGCAATCAGGAAATCAGGAAAGAGCAGAAAAATGGTAATCATTCACATCTAACTATTTCCAATAATAAATGCATTTGGCTAAAATGCAGATAAAAGAAAAAATAAAGGTAAGATCTTCCAAAGGAATTAGAGGTAGGAAAAAAAAAAACCTCATAGAGCCCCAAATTAGCTTCACATACCCAAATGCTCTCTTGGTTCAGGGGAATATAAATTGTTAGTGAAAAGAAATGGTAAAACAGGTTCAGGAAACAAATGGGAGCAAATCCTGCAAAGACAAAGCTCTAGGAGTCCATTCTTGGGCTGAAACCTGAAACTGAAGGGGTGGCAATAAAATCCAGCACATTTGGAGTGCCATAGTATATTTGATAAAGACACACGAGAGTGTAGCCTACATTTGCTAACAAGGCTGCAGGTAGCCAAATCCTACTCCTTTTCATAAGCAATCCTCCAATCATATCTCACAGGGGAAGGAAAAGAAGAGTTATCAAAGAAGATGAGAATAGATTTGCATGACACCTTTGTACTTGTGTGGAACATAGCATGAAAACTAGTGATAAAAATCTATTCTGTAGGGACTCTGGGTGATAGTCACAGGTCAATGTAGGTTCATTAATTGTAACAAACATACTACTCTAGTGTCGGGGGGGCTGTGTATGTGTGAGGGCAGGGGATATGTGGGAACTCTATATGGTTGACCCTTGAAAAACATGAGTTTGAACTGTACAGATCCACTTATATGGGAGTTATCTTTCATCTCTGCCACCAGAGACAGCAACAGCAATCTTCCTTCCTCACCCTTAGCCTATTCAATAAGAAGTTGAGGGCTGGGCACAGTGGCTCACACCTATAATCCAAGCACTTTGGGAGGCCGAGGGGAGCAGATCACTTGAGGCCAAGAGCTCGAGACCAACCTGGCCAACGTGGTGAAACCCCGCCTCTACTAAAAATACAAAAATTATCCAGACATGGTGGCGTGCGTGCTTGTAATCCCAGCTATTTGAAAGGCTGAGGCAGGAAAATCGCTTGAACCCAGGAGGTGGAGGTTACAGTGAGTTGAAATCACACCACTGCACTCTAGTCTGGGCGACACAGCGAGACTCGGTCTCAAACAAACAAACAAACAAAAAAAACAAAAAAGGAACAAAATGACTGAAGTTAAAAAATTAAGCGGTATACATTATACCTTGTTGAGAGCAGATCTCTTAACCATAGTTTATAAAAATTGAACACATATTAGGCAACAAAAAAACCCTTTAAATTCCAAAAATTGCAAATAGCTGACTACATTTTTTGGATCACAATGCCATAAAAACTGAATTATTATTTACAAAAACAACAGCAACCCTCCTTCAACTGCGCAGAATATAAAAATTCCCTTGGCTGGGTGCCGTGGCTCACGCCTTAATCCCAGCACTTTGGGAGGCCGAGGCAGGCAGATCATGAGGTGAGAAGTTCAAGACCAGCCTGGCCAACATGGTGAAAGCCTATCTCTACTAAAAACACAAAAATTAGTCAGGCGTGGTGGCGCATGCCTGTAATCCCAGCTACTCAGGACGCTGACACAGGAGAATCGCTTGAACCCGGGAGGTGGAGGTTGCAGTGACCCCAGGTCGAGCCACTGCACTCCAGCATGGGCGACAGAGCAACACTCTGTCTCGGGGAGAGGGCGGGGAAATAAAATTCCCTCAAAACTACTGTTGGCTTACAGACAGTATGAAAACAAATTACAAAGCATTACCTCTGCAGCCAAAACTCTGTGTTCATCTTTAAACTGCAGCTTTAAAACCTCTATAACTACAGAATAAATCAATGAATCAAGCATCTAACTCAAGAAGCTTGTAAGATAATAACAGAAAACCCCAAGGAAAATATTGAAAGATAAAATCATAAGGTAATAAATTATTAATGAGGACTACAATAGAGCTGATTTTGAGGAGACAAGCAATAAAACAGATAAACCACTGCCTAAACAATACAATACTAGGAGCGAATTTTAAATGTCAAAATACTGACATTTTGGTGGTTTTTTAAAGTACCAAAATACTAATGTATTTGTTGTTATATGTAAATGATTTCAAAGATCAGCCAGCAGCTTTTTTCACTTTTGACTTTCTTCACAATCATTTCCCCTGCCATGGCCAATGCTCCTTCAATTCCTTTGACCTGTGCATTCTCTTTTCTTCTCAGTTCTTACGGCTCTCCACCCTCAAAGAAAACATCCCGTGAAGTGCATGGGTGACTCTCTCAAAGAAGGCCTGGGTAGGACCAATCTGCAGTGCTGAAAATCCAGACTGCAAGAGTGGCCCAGACGCAGTGGTCTTGAGAGTCTATTCATACAAGTAACAACGTGGACTTACTACAACAGAGATAGCTTCAAGGACACCCTGGGTGGGTAGAGGGGACCAAAGTTTAAGAAAGCAGGAAGCAGGATGACGATGTACAATGCTTGTATTTCCACACATTCTTAAAATTTGGGACGGGCACGGTGGCTCACGCCTGTAATCCCAGCACCTTGGGAGGCCAAGGCGGGCGGATCACTTGAGCTCAGGAGTTCTAGACTACCCAGGCCAACATGATGAAACTCTGTCTCTATTAAAAATACAGTCAGCCAGGCGTGGTGGTGCATGCCTGTAATCCTAGCTACTCGGGAGGCTGAGGCAGGAGAATCGCTTGAACCTGGGAGGTGGAGGTTGCAGTGAGCCAAGAAAGCACTGCTGCACTCCAGGCTGGGGTACAGAGCGAGACTCAGCTTCAAAAATAAATAAATAAATAAGTAAAATTTGAAGCTATACAATGCCTACAAATTATTGTATTTAGAATCTATCAAGAATCTAATAAATTCCAAACACCTAAATACTGAAACACCCACATTGTTATTTTGCTCCCATCTGGCAAATACTTTACTGGCTAGTCTAATCAACGACACAAAGAAGAATTAAAAGTAAACAAACAAACAAACAAACAAGCAAAAAAAAAAAAAAATCCTAAAATAGCGTAACTCTATTGAATGGGTTGATTTTTTTAAGGGAAATATAAATTGCCAAAATTAACCACCAGAGAGAGACTAATTACAATGGGAGAAATTGAGAAAACACTATTCCCTTAAAAGGAATTGGAAAGTGATGATGTCACATAAATTTTTATAAACTGTCAAGAAACAAAGTTTTGATGCTATTAAAACTGCTTCAGAGTTTAAAGAAAGCTTCCAAATTATTTTTACAGAGTTAGCGATCACTGCTTCTAAATTTGACAAAGAGCACAGAAACAAAACGTAAAAAATTTGTTTCATGTCACTGAGAAATTCTTAAACAAACTATTGGCAAACAGAACTTAAGAGTTCATTACAACACTTTTCTCATATGTATGAAGAATCATTCCCAGAATGCAAAGGTAGTTCAATATGAAGAAATCTATTTACACAGTATTAACAGGTTGAAGGAGAAAAACTATACATTCATGTTAGTAAGACTTAAAAAATTGATAAAAGTTCAACTTCTGTTACTGATTCAAAAATTACTTAAACTGCAAAAAGACTGATAATTCAACGTGACAAGTAAATATCTCAAATAAAAGGCTATATACCGTCATGCTTAATACACTTTATAGACCAGAAACATTTTTAGTACAATCAGGAACGTATCATACATGTCAAGTAGTATTTCTTTTATTCCGTATTTGTTACTCTAGAATTCTTTTAATTAAAATAGAAAAAAAAAGTATTGGAAAGAAGGCAAAATATCATTTGTAGATATGTCTCAAAGAAAAAAAGAGAGATAAGGTCTCATTCTGTCACCCAGGCTGGAGTGCCGTGGCACAATCATGGCTCACTGTAGACCTGACCTGGGCTCAACAGATCTTCCCACTTCACTCTCTCCAGTAGCTGAAACCACAAGCACATGCCACCAAACCTGGCTAATTTTTGTATCTTTTCTAGAGAAAGGGTTTCACCATGTTGCCCAAGCTGGTCTCCAACTCCTGGATTCAAGCGATCCTCCTGCCTCGGGCCTCTCAAATAATGGGATTACAGGCATGAGCCACTAGACCACAACTGGTTGATCGTTGATCTATCGATTTATAGTTTTTAAATTAGTTTTTTCTTTTTGAGATGGAGTCTCACTATGGCGCCCAGGCTGGAGTACAGTGGCATGATCTCGGCTCATTGCAACCTCCGCCCTCTGAGTTCAAGAGATTCTCCTGCCTCAGCCTCCCGAGTAGCTGGGATTACAGGCGTCTGCCACCGAGCCCAGCTAATTTTTTGTGTTTTTAGTAGAGATGGGGTTTCACCACCTTGGCCAGGCTGGTCTTGAACTCCTGACCTTGTGATCCACCTGCCTGGGCCTCCTAAAGTGCTGGGATTACAGGCATGAGCCACCATGCCCGGTTTTAAATTAGTTTTTAAGTAATGCACATGTATACTTTATCCTGGCAAAAATTAAACATTACAGATCTCTATACTAGTCATCTCTTCCTCCCACTCTTCAGAAATAATCACTACTGTAAATTAGAATATATCCTACCAAAAATTTTGCTATGTATTTAAATTTACATATACGTATCTATAGAAAATATAATTCGATGAAAAAAAAAAAGCCCTAAAACGAAGGAGATGTGCCGGGCACAGTGGCTCATGCCTATAATCCCAGCATTTTGGGAGGCCAAGGCGGGTGGATCACAAGGTCAGGAGTTTGAAACCAACCTGGCCAATATGGTGAAACCCTGTCTCTACTAAATATACAAAAATTAACCAGGTGTGGTGGTGCGTGCCTGTAGTGTGTAGTGAGCCCAGATAGCCGTACTGTCTACAGCTGCCACTGCACTCCAGCCTGGGCGACAGAGCGAGACTCTGCGTCCAAAAAAATAAAAAGAAGAAAGCAGGTGTGAACTAATTTGCCAGAATACAAAATCCAGAAATGATAAAAAAAATTAATGAATCAAAATTTGTAATGCCAGGTATGGGGCTCAGGCTTATAATCCCAGCAGTTTGGGAGGCCAAGGCGGGCAGATCACCCGAGGTTAGCAGTTTGAGACCAACATGACGAAACCCCATCTCTACTAAAAATACAAATTATTAGCAGGGCGTGGTGGCCCCAGCCTGTAATCCCAGCTACTTGGGAAACGGAGGAAGGAGAATCGCTTGAACCTGGGAGGCAAAGGTTGCAGTGAGCCGAGATCATGCCACTGCACTCCAGCCTAGGCGACAAGCTGTCTGAAAAAAAAAAAAAAAAAAAAAAAAAAAAAAAAAAATTGCAAAAATGTGGCAACTTTCAGCCGGGTGTGGTGGCTCACGCCTGTAATCCCAGCACTTTGGGAGGCCGAGGTGGGCAGATCACGAGGTCAGGAGATGGAGACCATCCTGGCTAATACAGTGAAATCTTGTCTCTACTAAAAATACAAAAAATTTAGCCAGGTGTGGTGGTGGGCGCTTGTAGTCCCAGCTACTCGGGAGGCTGAGGAAGGAGAATGGCATGAACCTGGGAGGCGGAGCTTGCAATGAGCCGAGATCGTGCCACTGCACTCCAGCCTGGGCAACAGAGCAGGACTCCATCTAAAAAAAAAATTAAAAAAAAAAAAAAAAAGTGGTAACTTTGCTTCTCTTTCTTTCTTTCTCTCTCTCTCTCTTCTCTCTTTCTTTTGAGACAGAATCTTGCTCTGTTGCCAGGCTGGAGTGCAGTGGCATGACCTCGGCTCACTGCAACCTCTGCCTCCCAGGTTCAAGCGATTCTCCTGCCTCAGCCTCCTGAGTAGCTGGGATTACAGGTGTGCATGTTGGTCAGGGCGGTCTTGATCTTCTGACCTTGTGATCCACCCGCCTGGGCCTCCCAGTGCTGGAATTACAGGCGTGAGCCACCGTGCCCAGCAAAATGTGGTAACTTTCATATAGCAAAAATCATCATAAAGCTGAAAAGTAGATGAAAAACTGGAGAACACAATTTTCAACACAGGTAAAGGCTAATTATTGTAAAAAGAATTACTTATAATAAAATGATAAGAAACTGGCAGTTAAGAAAAAAACAATTACAAATGCCAACCATTACATAATTAAAGAAATACAAAAAATAAGATAGCATATATATATTTTTTTGAGATGAAGTCTCACTCTGTCACCCAGACTAGAGCTAGTGGCACAATCTCGGCTCACTGCAAGCTCCGCCTCCCGGGTTCAAGTGATTCTCCTCTCCTGCCTCAGCCTCCCGAGTAGCTCGGATTACAGGTGCCCGCCACCATGCCCAGCTAATTGTTGTATTATTAGTAGAGACGAGGTTTCACTATGTGGGCCAGGCTGTTCTCGAACTCCTGACCTCAGTGATCTGCCCGCCTCGGCCTCCCAAAGTGTTGGGATTACAGGCGTGAGCCACTGTGCTTGGTGAATACCATATTTTGCCTATCATATTGTTAACTATTAAGAAGTGTGAGTGTGATAATATCCCAGAACTATGAGAGTGTAAAGAATATAATTAGTCTAATAGTTTTTTGAAATTTTCAATGACCCAACCTTCTGGTGAACAATTAGTACATGTTCTTTGACCTTGATATTTCAGCCCTAGCAATTTATTCTGCCCTCAAAAGCCTGACAGCAATATATACAATGAGGTATAACAAGGATTTAACAGCAAAAGATTGTAAACCTAAATGTCTATCAAATGAATGTAAGTTAAATAAAATACGGCATGTCCATAGAAAGAATGCAGTAGATGTGACTGCCTTTTCAAAGAACTCTAAGATGAGCTTTGTTAAGAAAGTTTTAAACTGTACAGTTTTAAACTGTGATAGCAAGGCCATGCTTTTGTTAAAAAAGATTAAAAAAAAAAAAAAAGAACTAAGGTAATCTTGCCTATTAACTCTGATTCAACTCTGGAGTCAATAGGTTGTTTTATTTTTTGATGAATCCCTGTCTATCTGAATTCTTGCTCTTCAGGAATCAAAGTTTCAAACAGTAATGTACATAAAGATAGAAACATATACTGTATATGGGTATAAATTTTTCTCCTAGAAGAAATCACAGCAGATTGTTAAGATAATCTGCCTTTAAATAAGAAGGCTTTTGGTTATTTCGTAGCTTTCTGCGTTACTGAATCTCCTATTTTTTTGTATTATTTTTGAATAATATATATTTCTGAATTTTTACAGTTCCCAGCCACATACATTATTTTAAAAAATGTCCCTGCATAAGGAGATTAACAGTTCTTCAGTCTTCTTTATACATTTGTATATTATATGTAAAAGCCAACTAATAAATGCTGTAATATTTAAAAAAAATACTGTGAAAACAGCAAAAAGAAAAAAATACACGAAGAGAAACATCAATGAAAATTCTTTAATTAGTCACATCTGAGAAAATTAAACATTCTAAGACTCCCCCAGGATTTTTCAGCAGAAAAGAAAAACTGTATTTAGTAAATGCAAATAAGGCTGATAATTATAATGTAAACTGAGAGGATAAAAACTGCAGAATTATTTCCTACATGTTTTTACACCATACAGTTATGTACTACTTACCCAGCTTGGAAAATCAGACCAAGTTGGAACTCGCTGACAGAGGTCTCGAAGAATGCGTATGATAATCACACAGGACTGCAGACCATTAGCTCTAGCCTTGAGAGCAACACAAAAACCAATTGAATTAATCTTAGAAATACTGAATATATCCCTTGATGAAAAAAAGTTAAAATACCACCGTTCAATGGAAGCTCAGATAAAAACAAAAACAATCACACTTAAAATTGGATTCAATGAGCTGCCATTTACAGCAGTATTTTATGCCAGGGTTAGTATTTAAAAGCTGGTATTTAGGTCAAAGTAAACAGATTATACAAGAATAATATTTCTTGATCCCCTGTGAACCTTGACCTGTGTTCATTTAAAACAGTAAACTTAAAAAAAAAAAAAAAGTCTGCCTACATTAGAAATAAAAGAAAAAGTAAAGAGCTAAAAAGTTTGTCTAGGGACTGAAAGGTTAAGGAAATCTGTTTGGTTTCCCTTCTGTGCCTTTGCATGACTGCAAAGTCACTAAACCAAACAGCTGCTTCCTCACCTTTCACTCCCTACACTTATTAACTTAGAGAAAGAGGGGGAAAAAAATCTTAAAACTATACACAAAGCTTTAAACACATATTCCATTATTTAAAGCAAAGTTAATCTGCAGCCTTATGGAATATAATATATATACACAAACATGTGATGTTCCTAAACAAGTCAACTTTAAATATAGCCACTAAAAATAAAAAATAAAAAAACCCCAACTACAAAACACTCCCCAAACCTAAGTTCATTGTCAAATTAATAATAACTGCAATATGCAGATCATCATACCCAGCTTTCTATGTTAACATATTTTCTGATATTTAATTTAAAATAGTATTGCTTGGGCAGTCTTTTGAAATGTTTAAGCACAGTTAAACATGTTGTACTGAACTACTCTCTCATAAGGCTACAAGAAAAAAGTAAAATGATGTTCCGAACCTGGAACCACTTAGCGTGGCGTAGAGCAGCCAGAGCGTCAAGGCATTTTTGCCTGTCCAAGACGTCCGGTGGGTCTTTCACCATACCCGAGGTTACATCTAAAATGGATTGAATTGGCAAAATGCAGTGAGGAATGGGTGTTTGACCAGGTGAGCAAGACACTTCCTTAAGGTAGCATCAGTGTCACATGAGCCATTTGAGAGCTTGTCAGCACTTTAATATATTCACGGAGTTATTTTCAACAAATTTACATAATCCAATATGAGGAACAAAAGAAAGGTTAACTTATTAATTTAGTAATATAATAAACAATTTCTGGAAATATAAACCCTACCCACCAAAATGAAATCTGAAGGAAAGATTACTGGACACAGTGCACTAGCACAAAGACAACAAGACAAGAGGGAACACAAAAATCCACCTTAATAAATGAGAATGTACAATAAACTACTGAGTTTGTTCAGTACTCTAAATGGTCATAAATTATCCTGGAGCTAATATAACAAAGAACTGATGATAAATATAAAATGCTCAATATAGTTATAGTTACAGAAAAAAAATGAAGAACCTAAAACAGGCATTTCTTTTTTTTGAGACGGAGTGTCACTCTGTCCCCCAGGCTGAAGTGCACGATCTCAGATCACTGCAACCTTGGCCTCCTGGGTTCAAGCGATTCTCCTGTCTCAGCCTCCCAAGTAGCTGGGATTACAGGTGTGCACCACCACACCAGGCCAATTTTTTGTATTTTTAGTAGAGACAAGGTTTCACCATGTTGGCCAGGCTGGTTTTTAACTCCTGACCTCAAGTGATACACCTGCCTCGGCCTCCCAAAGTGCTAGGATTACAGGCGTGAGCCACTGCGCCCGGCCCAAAACAGGCATTTCTAAAAGTTAAATGCTCCCCCTTCCACATGAAAATTTTAGTTACCAGAGAGTATGAAATGCCCTTTAAAATTTAAAGTTCCCATAAAGTATTTCAAAAAGTGATAAAAGAGAAACAATAGGCAAGCAGAACAGCGAATAGGAACTAGCATGGTTAAACAGAATTAAGAGTGGAAAAGATGCAACAAACAGCATCCTGTGATGATAGATGTGTAGGGTTTTTAAGCTGATTAAAACATAAATGAGCTACACAAAACTTGAGAATATATGAAACTAAACCAGGACAAGAAGTTAACTTTACATTAATATGTCATTCATAAAAGTAGACAAAGGGCTATCTGTATATCCATCTAAACATCTGTAAAATGTGTATATTAACAGCAGATCTGCTAATCAAGCTATTAATAAGCAAATGGCAATTATTCCAATCTAATTCACAGCTCTCAGTGATTTAAATAGTATATTTTCTCAATACAGAAAAATTATATAATCTATTAAATATAATAGTCCTTTGGAAATTATGGGGCATTTAGAATACAGTTTAGTAATTGAGTATATAAAATGAATATGGACAAAAGAAAAAATACATGATAAAAGTATGAAAAAGTTAATTATCTTCAGAGTACTAGTTGCAGTTCTGGTCAAGTTATTCATATCTCATAAGCATTCAGATATCTTAAAAGATAACTTGTTCTTATTCTGAGTACATGACATATAAAAAACATTTTGAAACTGATAGAGAATTCTATTCTCTGTCTAAAGTTTCTTTTTCTTAGTTTTTTACTCCTTGAGTAATCAGATGGACACAGATTCTTCAGAAGACATATTTAGAGGAAAGACAGATAATCAAGGAAAACTGTGTGGCATTTTGAGAATGAATACCAAAAGAGGAATTTGGTGCTAAAAAGAAGTTATCAAGACAAAAATATTAGTATTCTCAAAACTTATAAGACCAACTATTGAACCTAGAAATAACCTGAACATAAGAAATGAACTATTCTGTTAGGAAGAGATAAGAAAAGGGACCCAAGAAACAGCTAACTATGAAGTTTTAAAAAAGAAAAAAAAGGCCAGATGCAGTGGCTCATGCCTGTAATCCCAGCACTTTGGGAGGCCGAGGCAGGTGGATCATCTGAGGTAGGGAGTTCGAGACCAGTCCGGCCAACATGCTGAAACTCCATCCCTACTCAAAAATACAAAAATTAGCTGGGCGTGGTGGCACATGCCTGTGGTCCCAGCTCCTCAGCTACTTGGGAGGCTGAGGCATGAGAATTGCTTGAACCTGGGAGGTGGAGGTTGCAATGAGCCGAGATTGTGCTGCTGCACTCCAGCCTGGGTGACAGAGCGACTGTTTCAAAAACAAAACAAAAGCCCTCACACACAAAAAAAGAAAAAGCTGACTTCCCCAAAGCAGTATTATAACATGCTAAAGAACCTCTTTCTATGTCCCTTATTTATTTACATTTGCTAAAGCTAGAATGCAAATAGGTGACAATGTGCAATCTCTTTCTAAAATGTTTCTAAATTTCTAATGTTAATTCACAATTTTATTTCCTCCAATATGCAAGAAAATTTTGTTTTGCACATAAGCATTCATAACTTTGGAAATTTTAATCCATGATATAAATTCAAAGATGCCAAGACACCTATTGCAATTTTTTTTTTCTTTGAGATGGAGTTTCACTCTTGTTGCCCAGGCCAGAGTGCAATGGCATGATCTCAGCTCACTGCAACCTACACCTTCTGGGTTCAAGCAATTCTCCTGCCTCAGCCTCCCAAGTAGCTGGGATTATAGGCACCCGTCACCACGCCCAGCTAATACCTATTGCAATTTAAAAACAAATTACAGCTGTAAGTAGAAAATTTTTGTTAAATTTAGTGTGGATTTTTGTACCCATTTTCTATTTCAAGTAGATTAACCCCTTAGATATATTCTGCTAAAATCATACTTGTTGCCTAACACCCAGTTAACAAAGCAAAACAAAAACCAGTTAATTTATAAAAACAAAATGCTAATTCTTGTTCTACATGAACGTATTTCATAGATTTTAAGGGGTTAATCACCAATTAGAAGACATGCTGTGTCCACACTATTTTAAGATTAATCGTTAATGGGAATATATTAATTCAAATTAACATGGTAATGTAAAATATATAACCCACTCAACCATTTAAAAACTAGTGTGAACACTGCTCAATACTAGAAGAGACGAAGACAAAACAAAACAGCCACACAAAGGACAATAAATGCCAGGCTCTGCATCCAAAATCCCTCCTTTATCAAATGGCAGATGTGACACTGAGCTTTTGAAAACCTTGGTCAAAAATCCTTCCGATGTCTTGGCAGCAACCCCTGACAGGATCAATCCCCTCTGCTAGAAGGCTTTGGACCGGGCCTGATAAGCTACAGGTGGGAAAAAACACACAAAATACTTAACTTGCTGCAGAAAAGATTCTGTAGCAAGGGTTAGAGCATTCTGAACATTCCAAGCCTAAAGTCAATTAAATGTTTACTTAATGTTTAACTGTCAAACACAGTATCATAAAACAGATCTGTCATGCGTTTAACAGTTATTTGGACAACATAATCATTTCCTTTATTAATTAATTTTTGGTATTAAAAAGGACCATTATGCACTAAAGAGGCTACCACACAATGTGCACGTAGTAACGCTCATGATTTACAATTGTTCTTCCGGCAAAGCCTTCCTTAACCCCTGTACTAACTCCCCAAAGCAAGCTATAGGCTTTAAATGATTTTAAGACACAGAGCATTGGGAGCTGCAGTGAGAGAGAATACATACCGTTATTCTGCAGCAAGAAAGAAGCAATCTTCATAATGAAGCTAAAGACATGGTTTACTGCAGTTATCTGCAGCAAGGAACACTATCAATGTTTCTACACTTTGGCACATCCAACTTTTCAGCTCAGTGTCTTGAAGCAGAATCTTTCTATTTTGGACTGACCATTTTCCTCATCATAATATTTATGAAATTCAGAACAATAATTCTAACTCAAGTCTGGGTCAGACAAAAATATAATTTTGTTTCCTTTAGAAGGGATAGGTTATCAAATAATTTACTGCAAATATGATACTACTCACTTTAGACTTTTACAACATAATAAAATGGTTTGATACTGTACAAATTTAATTAAGTCTAAACATAAATGAACAAAATGTATTCTGAAATAAAGTTAATGGTTATCATTTTACACTAAATATAGCAACATTTATGATGTATCATATTAGTTTTATCAAATCCCATATGCTGTATATGACCTGACCAGATTGACTCAGGAACTGTTTCTCCAGCAACACCCATGGCCAGACCTTGACTAGAAACTCACATTCACATAAGAAAATCCTTTACATAAAACTCATTTAAGATGCAAAGCTTAAGATATAAATATCATCTGATTATGGTATACATGCAAAGTATGTAAAATTAGACATAGCTCCCAATGACATTTTTGGTAAAATGTTCTTTTCCTGGGTTGTGAAAAGCCCAGTGTCTTAAAAAAATTGCTTTGTTATAAGCAAACAAATTTAAAGAAACAGTAATTGAGAGACTACTGATGCTATTTTATACAAATGAATTTTAATATTAAGTATGTTGTACCCTCTTCCTCCTCAACCTGTATCACAAATAAATATTAGTGTAGACTGTTATTCCATACTCAACAAGATGTACAAAAACATGAAAGGAAACAAAGTAAATTTTATCTGACCCATAAAACAACAGAACCAACATACTGCAGACACTGATCATGCTTTTCAGCTTAAAAGCTTTTGAAGCTTTGAAAATGTTACAGAATAGTCCCTAAAGCAACATTGCTGGCACCAGCAGGATTTCATATTCTATAGTTGTAAATTAAGTTTAAAAACCCTGAATTGTGCTGTGACTCACTATCTACATTTACACAGTTTATGTTTCAGTATCTCAAGTGTGATATTAGGGTCAAATGTCCAAATCCTCCCGCTTTAGGATGTTCTGCATTTATGAAAGCGCTCCAAGCCAAAGAGCAACCTCAGAGAACTAGAAATATTTACCACAGGACAAGCCAAATCCATTATTACATATATAAAAATGCCTCTTAAAAATATAAGTGTTACGAATACTTAGCCAATTTTGTTTGTGAAAACTCTTGTCTGTTTTGTAATAACAAGGCAAGAGCAAAAACTTCTTAATCCAACTTAAAGTTGTGCCCCCTAGTCACTAGCAACATTTTAAAACCATTTTTTCATGCATTGACTATGCCAGTAAAAATAATTTTGAAGTTTTTTTCCAGAAATCTGAGGTTAGCAAGAAAAGAAAGAAATCAAGAAAATCAATCATACCATAGTGTTTTATATGAAAATACATCACTAAAAAGAGCATTTACTCTGTGGGAAATTATCTTAGGCAAAACCAGTTGCTAAATAAGTCAAATCTATCAAATTCACATGTAATGCCAGCATGTTGCCTTCTAGGGCTTAATGCCATCTTAAAGAGTAGATAAATGAAAAAAAAAGTTAACAGAAAGTAGAAAGTTTAATGGCTTTCCAACCTCCTTCCCTCATGTTCTCTTCTCGAATAATTGGAGATGTCAGTGTGATAGTGACTTGCATTTTGGGTTCCACACATGAATTCAAAATTATTGCCGCTTCAGATACAGCACATTTTATGTCATACTTCTCAGGGCTTATAACCTGTGTAATGAAGATTATAAGAAACAAATTGGATTGATCTGTTGTATTAACAAACAAAAGCACCTTCATTATGGCTCTTTCACTCTCTTACTACCCTAACCATTCTATATGAGGACTGGATCATATACTGCTCCTTCTAGGAAGCCCTGCCATACATGCCAGTATTATTAGTCTTACTCCCTACTTTCAGAATTCTGTGTTGAACTAATATTTACCATTGTTTGTACTGTGAGTTATTTGTACATAGGTGTGTCTCTCTTAGATGATAAATTCTTGGATAAAAGAAACACTGCCATATTTATAATATATATTTGCATAATTTGAATGAAGCTAAAATGGCTACCTGACCTTAATAGGAGCTACAATTTATTCCCATATTGTACATTTTCTGTGAAATCGACATTTTATCAGGGAGCAGAAAGTCTCAGTAAATATCCAGAAAAACCAGGATTTGCTGTAATTTGGTAGACACGTAATAAGCTCCATTTTATACGAACAAATGAAGACTCTACAGAAACTACATACAGTATTTACAGTACAGTATCTAGGTTTAAATCCTAGCTCTGATACTTTACCAGTGATGCGATGATAGACAAATTATTTAACTATCCTGCACCTATTTCTGTAAGAAGGAGAAAATAATTGTACCTAACCTGTAGGGTGGCTGGAAGATTAAATGAATCAACTATATAAAGCACTTACTATAGTACAAATTAACTATAAATGAATTTTATTTCACTTGCTTATCCACTTATATAGATGGGTTTGAAGAGTATTCCACTTTTAGCTTAACTGGTTGTTATTTAGTTATGATATATTCCTTGGTTTGCACTTTTACTAAACACCACAATTAGGATCAAGATGTTCCTCGCAAATTCTATGATTCTTCCAAGGCTTCCAAACCTTTTATTTTCCCCCTTCATTGCCCTAGCAGCCTCAACAGGAGTAAGAAGTAAACACACAACAAAGCCAATTCTCCTGGCTCCTGATAATTAAAAAAAAGACTCATCTACAATAAAAAGTTTCCCATCTGGAATAACGGTAATATAAAACAAGCAACAGTAAGTGCAGAGTTGTCAGTTTTAAGTTTAATACTGTGCTTCATTGTCCCTTTTGTCATCAGTTGCTCTGTTACAGTAAGGTACTGTTCTAATTCACTACTGTAGAATACATATTACCAATGAAATCTGATTCCTTGAATTTAGAATGCTTCATTAAATTGTGAGTTTTATACCCTCAATTATTAAAGGAATCACTATTTTAAATCTCAGTCATTCTGACAAGCTAATATATAAAATTTTTATAAATTTAAGCTTAAAAAAAGTTTGTTTTTGTAGGACCCAAATAAAATATTAGTTTTGCATTGCCATGTTTTGCTGAATGGAGACAAGATAAGTATTTCCTACCATATAAACATCTAGGAAACTGAAAATATGCACAATAAAACTGGGGAAATTAAAATCAGAAAGACTATTTTAGTTACTATATTTTATTAAAAGCATTAAACTACATAGGCAAGAGATTCATGAATTAAAAAAATTTAACCTTGCTACACATGGGATTTTTTTTTTTAAAATCACTTTGTCCTAACAACTGCCTTCTTATGATTCAAGTCTTGGAAAAAGAACAAGAAAGGGAAGGCATATGCTGCAATTTTACATTTTTAAATAAGTCAGTAAGATGGCTTCATGCCACATATAATCACTATAAAACCTAAAAAAGATGAAGTAGAAAATAGTTTCATCAGTTTGCACAGTCAAACAAAAAATACAGAAAGTCAAGCCAAAATTTTAAAGGCTGGCTTAGGTTTAAACCGAAGTACAGTGAGTCCCGCCAAAAACTTCTGAACCAGACAAGGGGTAAAAATTAACATTTCCATCATACTTACAGCAAGCTGTTTGGGTAGGTTTTCTGCAATACGGCTTAATAATGTCTTTGAAGGTTTCTCTGAGCACAGCAAAACAAGGTTGACATTTCTATCTCCTCGGAGAAGTAATCCTTTTGCCAATACTCCCACTCGCAAAACTCCTTTCAAAGCTCTGCAGTAAAATAAAATTATATTATGATATTTCTCTGCTTAACCAGAAGCATGATATTCTGTAAACATACAATAGTAAGTGAAATAACTTTTATACCATTAAAATTTCCATCAACCGCAGTAGAAAGACATCCAGCATTTTTAGAACTATACTTCATTTAAGCAATGTGGATTAAAAAAAAAAATAAGAAAGAGCTAAGTTCTTTACAGAAAGACAAGTGCAAAGCAATGGACATTAATACTTCTGTTTCTTATTTCACAAGTCAGAATAATAAGAGTTATGTTTAATGTAATACAAAAATTTTTCCAAATGGTAAAAGGAAAATAAAAAGTTACAGCTAATAATGCAAACTTGATATAAAGACATTGCTAAAGCTTAGGCTTAATCATGCTTTATAGTCAGTGCTTTAAGGAAATAGTTACTAAAACAAAGACTGGGTGTGGGGCAGAACCAACAAATAAATAAAAACAGAAAAACAGCAGCTGAGTACAACTGTAAAACTATAATGGCTGCTTTGAAATAGACTCAAAATAGTTTATATAAACTTAAAATGCGTACAATCACAAGGTTAGAGACTACATATGTCCGTGGAACTGTGTATTTCTATTTTTGCAAGCAGCGGCTGAATATATGAAATATCTAACACAGGTATGGTTAAAACAAATAGAACTCACACCAGAGTTATCAGTCATAAGCTATATTTCAAATGTAAGAAGTCCACATAAGAAAAACCAAAATTACACATGGTAAATAACTTTCAAAACACACCTGTCTTTACCTCCCTCTTTCTTATCATCTCCCTCTTTGTTCTTGTTCTTCTCATGTTCAGACAAACTGTCTGAAACGAGTTTTAAAGCACGTTCAGTAATAGAAACAATTTTCTGAACTGCCTGTAACTCCTCTTCAGTTGGATAAATGGTGGCATGTTTTGTCATTACATAACGGTCATCAGATGAGTCAGGACGACGTAAGGGCTACAGAGAAACAAAGTTGCTCAATTTAAAAAAAAGTTTCCTGAGCAAAAGCAAATTATATTTTTCAACTATACATATTTGTTGTATCTTTTCAATAAGAAAGCCTTTATCTTCTTTTTTCCATTTCAGTAAAAATGAAAATGCAAACTATGGAAAGTTATACCATCAAGACTATATGTATGTATGTAGGCATGCATGCATGCATGTATACCCACTTTGCCTCAAAACAAGTAACATTTATAATACATATAAACCTAAAGCTATGAAAATGCTCTTTACTCAACCTTAAAAACAAGTGATTCTGAAACTTTCTTTGCTTTCAGTAATTCAAGTCTTATAACTGCCAACCCTCTGAGCAAAGATAAATGAGAGAATAGGTTAAAGAAGAGAAGTCTACTTTTTTCTTATAACTGCTCTATAGAGAAACAAATCTTGCTTTTGGTAGACTGAACTTACACAAAATGTCCCTTTTATCCAGCTTCTGTACAACATAAACTCTCAAGATGCAGATTTTTCCTATAGTCTTAATAACACATCAACTCTGGGGCTTATCTTAAAACCATTTTATCTACCCCTTATCTTTCACTCAATTCAGAAGTAGTAGGTTTTAGATGGTCAAAACTGGAAGAAGGAAAAAAGATTCTAAACCACTGGTAATGGAAAAATAAGAATAAATTTCTTTTTATTAAAAAAAAAATGTTTATAGACACTGGGTCTCACCATGTTGCCTAGGCTAGTCTTGAACTTCTAGCATCAAGCCATCCTTTCACCTTGGTTTTCCCAAAGTACTGGGATTATAGGCATGAGCCACTGCACCCAGACCAGTAAGAATAAATCTAAAGACAAAGCAGTTGCCTTCAACATCAGTTGTTCCTGACAGGTATACAGGCTCATGCCTGTGTCCCGGCTACTAGGGAAGCTGAGGCTGCGGTGAGCTATGATCATGTCACTGCATTCCAGAGGAAAAATAAGAAAAGAAACAAGAAAAAAAATTAGTTGTTCCTGCTCATGTAAGGAAAACCAAAGGCAAGAGTTTCATGTGAAAGAAGAGTTGGCATAAAAAGCTCTGTTCCCGTTTAGCATATACTGAAAATAAGAAAGATTCCCAGAAATTCTATGAGGTCCTTATACAGAAGACACAGGAAACATATTCCCTTCCTGTAAAAAATGGAGGAAAGATTCTAAATCAGATTCAAAACTTTTATCAAGCTGGGTGCGGTGGCTCATGCCTGTAATCCCAGCATTTTGGGAGGCCCGGGCAGACGCATCTCCTGAGGTCAGGAGTTCAAGACCAGTCTGGCCAACATGGCGAAACTCTATCTTTACTAATAATACAAAAATTAGCCAGGTGTGGTGGTGAGTGCCTATAATCCCAGTTACTTGGGAGGCTGAGGCAGGAGAATTGCTTGAACCTGGGAAGCGCAGGTTGCATGCAGTGAGCCGAGATCACGCCACTGCACTCCAGCCTGGGCGACAAGCAAGACTCTGTCTCAAAAAAACTACCAAGATTACAAGATTATTAAGTCTAAACATTAGCCCCTCCAAAATTGTTTTCTTCTAATGCTGAACCAGTCAAACTTTCACCCCTTATATTACCAACGCGGACACTCACTGCAGGCCCCTGAGGCTGAGGAGGCATGCCTGGTCGGACTCCCAGAAGGCCTAATGGGCCTGGAGGACCATGAGGATAACCTCCATCTGGCATTCGGCGGCGATCATCCCAATGATGTTGTTCTTCCTCCATTCTTCTCCAGTACATGTCCTCTTCGTAACGTCTGAAACATAAAGAATGACATTATAAGCATATGAGGAAAAATACAGCCCAAGAACTTACATCAATAGTGACATTAAAAGCAATAAAAAATCCCACCAACATCAGCCTAGCTAAAATTCCTTCCCAAATGTATCTGATTTTCCATGTTTGCTTTCATTGCGAAGTAAATGAAAGAGAAAAGAGAGAATGAAAAGCAGAAGAAAATTTCAGCCTGAGGAAAAAGTAAAAAGAACAGGCATCAGAAACCTCACAGTTTCTTACAACCTCTCTCCTGCTTTAAGTATGAATTAGAAACCCAATGCCACCAAAAGGAGGCAGGCCAACACTGTGAGTAAATGACCTGAAGTGCACATATCACATTTGGGAATTTTCTTCATGTCCTCAAAGAAACATGCTCTTTCCTATGTCTCTACTATGAAGAAAAACAGTGCAAGGCAGTGATAAATGGCAAGTCATAGTCAGTATTACTGTTGGAGACATATTAAGGGTGTTGGGAATTATGGTAAAGTAGAAAGAACATGTCCTGGCTAGAGATAACAGCTGCTGCAACTCAGCTCCTATTAATTGTCACCATAAGGGAATACAATAGTCCCCACCATCCTCGTCGCTGTGGTTTCAGTTACCTATGGTCAACCACAGTATACAAATATTGAACACAATCTTCCAGAAACAAACAATTCATAAGTTTTAAATCTTGTGCCATTTTGAGTAGTGTGATGAAATCTTGCGCTGTCCAGCTCCATCCCACCTATGAAGCATCCCTTTGTCCAGCATGTCCACACAGTATACGCCCTACTAGCCTATTAGTTGCTTAGTAACTAACACCGTTATCAGATGGAAAACACATAGTATATACAGGGTTTCGTACAACCTGCAATTTTAGGTATCCACTGGTGGTCTTGTAACGTAACCCCCTTGGACAAGGAGGGACTACTGTACAGGCTGTATTGCTGAGGTCATCACGATTTTTGTGAAACTTCACGGTTGCTTGTTCAGATTATAAAATACTATGCATACCAAATATAACACCTCTGAGCTGAACTCAGAATGTGGGCAGCTAGTGTATAGCCTCTGCTTTACTGACCAACATCTGCAGAATCTACTTTTTTTTTTTTTTTTTTTTTTTTTTACCATCTCCTCCCCTCTGCCCTCCCAGTTCTTTCCTTATTTTCAACTTCAAACTAGGATATCAATAATTCCCAAGGGAAACCATGTGTCTACAGCAAATTCTGTTAACAATTAGGTTAAGGTTTTACTAATGTAATCTGTTAACACCTAAGAAAGAAGTGTGCTTCCTGACTACCTTTATAGAAACTACCAATTTCCTCAGGTTGGGAATAAGCAGTGCTTTTTTTTTTTTTTTTTTTCCTTAAATTGGCAGAGTCCCACTCTGTCACCCAGTGCAGTGGCGTGATCACCGGTCTCTACAGCCTTGACCTCCCATGATCAGGTGATCCTCCCACCTCAGCCCCCCAAGCAGATGGGAATACAGGTGTGCACCACCGCACCCGGCTAATTTTCATATTTTTTGTAGAGACGGGGTCTTGTCATTTTGTCTAGGCTGGTCTCAAACTCCTGGGCTCAACTGATTGCCCGCCTTGGCCTCCCAAAGTGCTGGGATTACAGGCAGTGTGCCACCGTGCCCAGCCAGCAGTGCTTTTTAGGATCATCCAACTGGGGACTGATAGAAACCATTCTTCTATCTATGCTATTTAGGCTTTGAGGAAAAAATGAATAAAAACAGCTTAAAGGTTCTGGAAAATCCCGTTCATTCCAGTTTCTAATAGTTTACTGTTACTGCTAACAACGTTTAAGTCAAATGAGGGCAGGGACCTTTATCCATTGTTTACCAATTTGTGCTCACTACCTAATACAGTTCCTGGCACACTGTGGATGCTTAATAGTTGGTATTATCAGTGAAAGAGGAAAGCACTGTATAATCTAGATATAGAGGAGAATTCCCAATATGTTACAAAGGCAGAAACTTCATAAAGGACAAAACTGATAAATGTGTAAAAATTAAAACCAACACATACATAATAGTAAAAACTATTTAAAGGTAACCCACAAAAAAGGATTAATAATAACAACGTAAGAAATGTCTGTACACATCAACAGGTAAGAAAAAACAAGCAATTTACCACAAAAGAAGTATAAATAGCCAAACATGAAAACAATTCAAACTGAAACAAAATGGCTACCACATTTAATTGGTAGAGATTTTATTAAGCTGTAGCAAGGGTTCTCCAGGTGCGATCCAGGGACTCCAAGTGGTCCCTGAGACTCTTTCAGGAGATCCATGGGGTCAAAATTATTTTCACAATAAGGCCAGTCGTGGTGGCTCATACATGTAATTCCAGCACTTTGGGAGACCAAGGCGGGCAGATCACTTGAGGCCAGGAGTTTGAGACCAGCCTGGTCAACCTGGTGAAAGCCCATCCCTACTAAAAATGCAAAAGTTAGGCAGGCATGGTGGCAGGTGCCTGTAATCCCAACTACTTGGGAGGCTGAGGCAAGAGAATCGCTTAAACCCCAGGAGGTGGAGAGTGCAGTGAGCCAAGATCGTGCCATTGCACTCCAGCCTGGGCAACACAGTGAGACTCTGTTTAAAAAAAAAAAAAAATTATTTTCATAATAAATACTAAGACACTTATTTGCTCTTTCATTCTAGGTGTACAGTGAAATTATCCAGAGGCAACATGTGTTATTCACCACATATGAACACAAAAGCAAACATGAGAATCTTGCTGCCTTCTGTAAAACCAGACATTAAAGAGATGTACAAAAATGTAAAATAGCGTAACTTTTCCCACTATTCTGCGGAATAGTTAATTTTTTTTACTGTATTTTATTGATTAAATATATCATGTGTAATATTTTAACAAATATACATGTAACCATATTTCAAAAAATAATTAAAATGTCATTTTAAAATGAATTAACAAATATTTAAATTTCTTAGTTTTAATTTTTTTTTATTTTTTGAGACGGAGTTTTGCTCTTGTTGCCCAGGCTGGAGTATAATGGCACGATCTCGCCTCACTGCAACCTCCTCCTCCCGGGTTCAAGCGATTCTCCTGCTTCAGCCTCCTGAGTAGCTGGGATTACAGGCATGTGCCACCACGGCCGGCTAATTTTGTATTTTTAGTAGAGACGGGGATTTCTCCATGTTGGTCAGGCTGGTCTTGAACTCCCGACCTCAGGTGATCCACCCGCCTCACCCGCCCAAAGTGCTGGGATTATAGGCATGAGCAACTGTGCCCGGCCAGTTTTAATTTTTAATACAGTTAAGTCTTGACAGATATAACCCACATAAGGACTCTTTGGAGTCCTTCATAATTGAGGATAAAGGATCCTGAGACCAAAAAGTTTGAGAACCACTGAGTTATGCTATCCAGTATAGACAGACATGTGAGTATCCTTCAAACATTTCCATTTCCAATATTCTATTATTAGCAACTAACGATAATGTATGCAGTAATATCACCTCAATAGGTTCACATACTTGGTGAAAGAAACAAAAAAGTGCCTCAAGGAGGGTCAATATATTAATAATTATAATAAGGAAACACTAGAAACTACCTAAATATCTAAACAATAACAACAAGGATTGGTTATAAAGAAAATTTTACATATGCACAAAAATTACTATGTCCTCATGAAAAACAAAATAATCCAAATTTAGTTTTTAAAGTTGAAGATACGTAAACGAAAAAAGTGGATTATGAAAATAGTGTATGTTTCTGCTAAAACTGTATTTTAAAAGTTATACAAAAATATTCACAGCGGCAATATTCGTAATAGCAAAAATGTGGAAACATGTTGCATGTCCATTAACTAATGAACGAATAAACAAAATGTGGTACATAAGGATGTATTATTTGGTATTATTTAGTCATAAAAGAAAATGGAATACTGATACATGTTACAATCTGGATGAACCATGAAAACATTATGCTAAGTGAACAATGCCAGACACAAAAGACCATAAACTGTATTAAGTTGCAAAAATAATCGCGGTTTGTACCAAATGAATTTATTAATTCAAATCGTCATCTGGCACAAACCATGATTACTTTTGCATTAACCTAATATGACTCCATTTATATGAAATCTCTAGAACAGGCAAATCTAGAGACAGAAAGGTTAGAGGCTGTCTAGGGCTGGGGCTGGAGGAGATACTAGGGGACACATGGGGAATTATTGTTAATGGGTACGTGACTTCTTTTGAGGGTGATGAACTGTCCTAAATTGATTGTGGTGATTGTTGCACAACTCTGTCACTGTATAAGTTTAGAAGATATGTTATATTTCAATAAAACTTAACATTTATATCTTTATGTATATAAATAAATATTTGAAATATGTTTTCTCAATTCTCCTTCCCTGTAGCCACTAAAGTTTCTTAATGGACATTATTAACATGTAGAATCTATCCAATCTTATACTTCTATCAGGTAATGTATGTCTATTTTGCTTGTTTGAAACCGAGGCACTTATTTATAATACGAAACTATTTCTTCATATGTTTAATTTATAAAAGATGCCACTTAAACATATAACTCTAATACCAAGGCCACAGTAAAATATTAGTATAGCCAGTAACAATTTTAATGCATGTCTTTCCTAGACCTAGGATCTTCCTCAAGAGTGAAAATTGGAAGTGAATAAATCGGATTGCTTTGAATGGGAGTCACATGCCCAGAATGGCTAAGTTTTTAAGAAAGGCTGAACCACTTACTAGGCTATTAAAAGTTAAAGATATTACCTCATTTCCATTCTCCAACGCTCCTCTTCTTCTCGTCTTCGCCAGTACTCCTCCTTCTGCATTTGCTTCCTCATTTTCTCTTCTTGAATCTTTCTTGCTCGAATACTAGGCTTCACTTCTACTTGCAAATCTGGATTTACTTTTTTCTATTAATATAAATAAGACGTTAAAAAAATAGCAGCCCCAAAACAATCTACATGTATTTTTAATCATACAATTACATGTATTCTTTAATCATGGAGGCTTTTAGTTGCAAGTTTCCCACTAGAGAGTAAAATCAATATAATTAAGGTAAATCAGAGAAAAGATTCAAAACACATTAATAAAAATTATGTAAAAAGTACGTAACTTAGTGCTGACCAACAAATCATGAAATCCTTAGAAAAACTAATGGATATTTAATTTTACTTTACATTTGACCCTTGAACAACACGGGTTTGAAGTGTATGAATACCCTTACATCTATGCTGCTGAGTTTCTTCTGCCTCTGCCACCCCTGAGAGAGTAAGACCAACCCCTCCTCTTCTTCCTCAGCCTACTCAACTTGAAGATGATGAGGATGAAGACCTTTATATGATGACCCACTTCCACTTAATGAATACTAAATATTTTCTCACCGATTTTCTTAATATCTTCTCTTCTCTAGCTTACTTTATTCTAAGAATACAGTATATATGAGACACACATGACATACCAAATATATGTTAACATAAAAATAACTGTTTATGTTATCAGTAAGGCTTCTGGTCATCAGTAGGCTTTTAGAAGTTTTTAGGGAGTGAAAAGTTATAAGCAGCCTGGAATCCCAGCACTTGGGGAGGCCAGGGCAGGCGGATAACTTGAGGCCAGGAGTTTCAGACTAGCCTGGCCAACATGGTGAAACCTTCTCCAGGAAAATACAAAAGCTAGCCAGGCATGGTGGCACATGCCTGTAGTCCCAGCTACTTGGAAGGCTGCGGTGGGAGGATCACTGGAGCCCGGGAGGTTGCAGTGAGCCACATTCATGTCATTGTACTCCAGCCTGGGCAACAGAGCAAGGCCCTATCTCAAAAAAAAAAAAAAAAAAAAGAAAGGCAAATTTTTGAGTGCATGAGGGGCCCCTGACCTCCATGTTGTTCAAGGGTCAACTGTAACTGTTTATAAACAGATGACTCTAAATGTCTATGTTGGGGTTAAAAAGTTTCTTTCCATATTTAAGTACTACCCTTTTACACTGTTTTAATTTTCACCTCCTCCGTGTTTAAAACAGAAAACATGGATCTAGTACATCAATCCAGCCTAGTTAAAAACTTCAAATACAGGCCGGGCACGGTGGCTCACGCACATAATCCCAGCACTTTGGGAGGCCAAGGAGGGTGGATCATGAGGTCAGGAGTTCAGGCCAACCTGGCCAACATGGTGAAACCCCATCTCTACTAAAAATACAAAAATTAGCTGGGCATGGGGGCGCATGCCTGTAATCCCAGCTACTCAGGAGGCAGAGGCAGGAGAATTGCCTGAACAGGGACCCAGGAGGCAGAGGCTGCAGTGAGCCGAGATCATGCCTCTGCACTCCAGCCTTGGCTATAGAGCGAGACTCCATCTCATTAAAAAAACAAAAAAACAAAAAAACAAAAAAAACAAAAACAAAAAAAACAAAAAAACCTTCAAATACAATATCTGATTTATCTTAACATTTGAAGTGTATTCAGTGAAGAATTCCTACGCTAAGATAAGTGAAGGGATTTTCCAACGTATCAACTCGTCTCAAAGTTCATTTTGGGGGGAATTCTACCAGATAAAGGTGGATAAAGAGTCGAGACTTTTTTCAAACATTTTATGTGAATTAATTATCTTTACATGACTGCTTGGTCCAGGCAATGCTTCAGTTTTTGCCACAATTACTAAAACTGATGAGAATGTTATTCTTCTTTAAGTATAAAAATGGATAAATAAAAACCAAACATCCATCTGAGTCTATCAACATGACATGCTAATCTTAGAATGAGACATCATGGACTTGGCAAGCTGTGTTTAGATGCTTTGTTTTGCATATAGAATGCTCTGGGTGTTTTTTTTTGTTTTTTTTTTTTAAAGAAGGTAATAGCTGAAATTTTACTCACTTTATATTGAAGTCTGTGTCTTCGCCCTTTTAAGTGCATCTCCTTAGCATTGGGATCATTAAAGCTGCACTCGCATAATTTACAATGGAAGCGAATTACTTTTCCTTCATCGTTTCGTACCTTGGTGTGGAAAAAAAATTCAAGAATCATCATAGTTGAAGATGATATCATTCATAAACCCCCACATATTATTTGATGAAGTTGTACACAGTTAGAAGCGGCAATGTCTGTTACTTTTTTTTTTTTCCCCAGGACACAGTCTTGCTGTGTCGCCCATGCTGGAGTGCCGTGGTTCGATCTCAGCTCACTGCAACCTCAGCCTCCTGGGTTCAAGCGATTCTCCCGCCTCAGCCACCCGAGTAGCTGGGATTAAAGGTATGCACCACCATGACCGGCTCATTTTTTTTTTTGTATTTTTAGTAGAGAAAGGTTTTCACCATGTTGGCCAGGCTGGTCTCAAACTCCCTGTGATCCGCCCACCTTGGCCTCCCAAAGTGCTGGGATTATAGGCATGAGCCACCGCGCCTGGCCTATTACTTTTTAAAAGGATAGAAACTGTAGAAATGGGAATGAAAAGTTGGAATTTTAGTATGTAAGATGTGATAGCATATGTTTGCTCTTGTATCTTTCTTTTTTTTTGAGACAGAGTCTTGCTCTGTCACCTGGGCTAGAGTGCAGTGGTGTGATCTTGGCTCACTGCCAGCTCCGCCTCCCAGGTTCACACCATTCTCCTGCCTCAGTCTCCTGAGTAGCTGGGACTACAGGTGCCCGTCACCACGCCCATCTAATTTTTTGTATTTTTAGTAGAGATGGGGGTTTCACCATGTTAGCCAGGATGGTCTTCATCTCCTGACCTCGTGATCCGCCTGCCTTGGCCTCCCAAAGTGCTGGGATTACAGGCGTGAGCCACCGCACCTGGCCACTATCTTTCAATTTAATATTTTTGTCTGTATGTAAGCATTTAGATTTAAATGTAGCTAGATGTCTTAAATTTTCTAATAGTTACTGAATAATTGCTGCTGGCCAAGCATTGTTCTTGAAAATGAAGATAAAGAAGATTAACAGCATTATTTTGGTATACAAAATTTCTCAAAGCTCAAGGTTTTATAATATGTAACTTTATGGAAAATTAAGATGAATGTTTTTTCTAACTCAACAGTTATAGGAGGACAAGTAAACTTGAGTCTTACTATGAAGTCTATTAAGAATACTAAGTTCAAATTGTGCAAGCTTTAAGATCGGTTCTGAATGTAATTCTCTGAAGTTTAGGATTAAACAGTATCATCAAAAATTGGGTGTTTTGGTTGAGTTTTTTTGAGATAATCAAATCTTACTCCTTTAAGAGATGAAACTTAAAAGTCAGAATTATTTCTGAACTAATTATAAATTCCATAATCCAGCTATCCACCCTGTACACAAAGAATTCAATATACAATTTTTCTTTGTCTTGTTTTCTTTTCTTTTTTGTGAGACAGAGTCTCACTGTGTTGCCCAGGCTGGAGTACAGTTGTGTGATCTCGGCTCACTGCAACCTCCACCTCCCAGGTTCAAGTGATTGTGCCTCAGCGTCCCGAGTAGCTGGGATTACAGGCGTGTGCAACTACTGGCCTCGAACTCCTGGCCTCAAGTGATTCAGACACCTCGGCCTCCCAAAGTGCTGCAATTACAGGCGTGAGCCACTGTGCCTGGCCATCAATATATAATTTTTCTTGATAGGAAAAAGGATGCAAGAACAAATATTTATTTAAAACCTACTAGGCTGGGTGCAGTGGCTCATGCCTGTAATCACAGCACTTTGGAAGGCTGAGGCAGGCGGATCATGAGGTTGGGAGTTCGAGACCAGCCTGGCCAACATAGTGAAACCCCATCTACTAAAAAAAATACAAAAATCAGCTGCGGGTGGTGGCATGCACCTGTAATCCCAGCTACTTGGGAGGCTGAGGCAGAAGAATTGCTTGAACTCAGGAGGCAGAGGTTGCAGTGAGCCAAGACTGTGTCACTACACTTCAGCCTGGGTGACAGAATAAGACTCCGTCTCAAAAAAAAAAAAAAAAAAAAAAAAAACAAAAAACAGAAACAGAAACAAAAACCCTCCTAGATGCTAGACACCATGCTAGGTACTTTATTTCATCTACTCTTCACAACTTTGTTAAGGAATATCCCAATTTTGGCCGGGTGTGGTGGCTCATGCCTGTAATCCCAGCACTTTGGGAGGCCGAGGCAGGCGGATCATGAGGTCAGGAGATTGAGACTATCCTGGCTAACACGGTGAAACCCTGTCTCTACTAAAAATACAAAAAACTAACTGGGCGTGGTGGCGGGCACCTGTAGTCCCAGCTACTCGGGAGGCTGAGGCAGGAGAATGGCGTGAACCCGGGAGGCGGAGCTTGCAGTGAGCCGAGATCGCGCCACTGTACTCCAGCCTGGGCAACAGAGCAAGACTCTGTCTCAAAAAAAAAAAAAAAAAGAAAAGAAAAAAAAAAAGGAATATCCCAATTTTATAGATATCGACACTGAAGCTCAAAAAACATATATGCTCTAAAGTCAAAGTAAATAGTAGTCATATGCCACTGTATGTCTTTCTGCTAAGAGCAGGTATTTATCCAGTCCCCTCTGATATCCCTTCACTCCTTTATTTTACTGAGTTTACTTTACCTGTAAAACAGCAAGTCTTCTACTCCACTTGAGAAACCAAATGAATATAGTTAAATCAGCAAACTTATTTTTATCACAAAACTGACTATTCAAAAATATACTGGTTCTCTTTATCAACATTTTTGCTGCTCAGAACTTTTAAACTTTTATGATAGTTGAAGGATGTATTACAAGAATGCTTGCTAGTAAATAGAAAGTTACTTTGCACACCACAGTGACAATACACAGGGAAAATAATATAAAAGTTAGCAAAAAAAAAAACACTGTGATGTCACTTAGGCAGGCGTAAAGGACCTGCTTTCTTATAACAAAGATTCCTTTAATATCCTTTCATTAAGTAAGCTAAATCTAAAATACAACTAAGTATATTTAATTTTACACATAACATATGCTTGTAATGCACTTCTTCCCTTTATCCAATTTCACAGCAATGGTATTCTCAAATCAATTACCTCTTCCACATAATCATGGCCCACTGGCTGCACATCACTCTGTAAAACAGCAAGAGACGCAGGTGTGACTGGTTCTGACACTGTGTCTTGCTTTACTTCAGGAATCTGCACAGCAGAAGTGACAGGAGTACTTTTAACACATTCGGTTCCCTTTATGTCTTCTGTTTTATTTCCTGTTGACTGCAGCTTATTACCACCTAGAAAAGTATCAAAAAGTTAAAAAAAATTTAATTTTTGTATAAATATATATACCTGATAAGATGAAAACTTCAGATAAAGTTCTTTTCTGCTAATAGTCAAACTCCTATCTGACATACAACAGATGAGAATTTTGAAGAACTACATAAACTACTTGGCTTTTTTACCCTATTAGTGAAATACGTTTCTGAATTTTTCTCTTTTCCATCTTCGAACACCCAACACCCTCCTCATCCCCCCTCAAAGTGAATAGCAAGTACCTGAAATGGTAAGACTAAGCCTAATTCATGTTTGTAGCCCTAGTTCCTTGGCAAGTGACTGAAATGAGTAGTATTTATTCCTTTAAAAATGCTAACTTCCAGTTGGGTGTGGTGGCTCCTTGAGCCCAGGAGTTTGAGCCTAGAAGTTTGAGACCAGCCAGGGCAACATGGCAAAACCTGGTCACTACAAAAATTAGTTGGATGTGATGGTGCACACCTGTAGTCCTAGCTACTTGTGGGGCTGAGGTGGGAGGACTGCTTGAGCCTAAGAGGCAGAGGTTGCAGTGAGCTGAGATCGCACCACTGCACTCCAGGCCTGGTCAGACCCTGTCTCCAAAAAAAGTTGGGGGTAACGTCTAGGTCACGCCCTACAATTTAGAAAAATTAAAAAAAGGTAAGTTCAATGATTAGATCTCTTTGCAAACTTAGTCCAAATAAAGTTTCCCATTAGGGAAGGAAATAGAACCAATTTAGGTTTTATCACTGTTTATTTCCTTTAACTTATTGTCTACTGAAATTAGACATGAATTTACACTAAGAGTTATTTACAAAAGATTTTCTATTATTGTTCTAAACTGAAAGTATGAAGAACCTCAGAAACTGATGTAGAAGTGACTATAAATGATAGCTTTCATTTTTATTATCAATTAAACTCAACACTTCAACTAACTGTCCAAGAGAATACCATGTTAATTGTGAATCTCCTACTTTTAAACTTTTCTTTCAAAAATATTCTTAAGTATCTACAACAATCTGGATATGGCGCTAAGTTCTGGTAATACAGTAAGAGAAGACAATGTAGCTGCCTTTCAAGTGCCCAATTTATGGGAAGATACAAATAATGATAATGCAATGTGATAAGCACTATAATAAGCATGGACTGAATATTGCGGAAATGTAGAAGAAAGGAGCCACCACCCTTTAACATGATCCAGTAAGGAAAGGTTTCACAAACGGTGTGACACTTGAACTGGGATTTGAAAGAAGAATATGAACTGGTCAGAAAGAAAAGAATGACGTTTAAAAAGAAAAAAATAGCATGTACATAAAAGCACAGCAACATGGTGTGAAAAAGGCTATGGTAAACTCAAGGAAGAGCCAGTAATTCAATATGAATTACTACATAGGTAGAAGGGATGAGTTATGAGGCTGGAAAGGTAGGCATGGGTCAGGTAATGATGGCCTTATATGACAAACGAGGACTACAGATTTTATCCTATTGCAGTGGAAAGCTGCTGAGCAGAAGACTAACACAATAGATATGTATTTTAATAAAATAATAAGAGTGTGGAGAATATGTTGAGACTGGGTATAGTAAGAAATAAAGCTCCAAGGAAGAGACTTTTAAGGCCTAAAAAAAGGCAATGGCAACGAAGAAGTTTTTGTAGAAATATTACAGAGATAGAAACATTAAGACTAGGTAAACAGCTGGAGGAGGCAATAAATACGAAGAAATAATGTTAGTGGATTTTCCACTTGAGAAATCGGCAATTTTATGACGTTATTTCATGGTGTTTCTCATGAATTAACTGGTTAGAATGAGAATTGGGAGGCATCTACACAGCCATATAGAAGATGTCCAGGGAATATTTAAAATGTGGCTGTCCAAGTCAGGTGGGGGTTTTGAATTCACCAGAAATATTTTAAAAGTCACTGCCCACATGGGAATGAATGAGACCACCCATTAATAGTGGCGGACAGTGAGATGAGGGCCAGGGTTACAATCTTAGTAACACTACCATTTAATGAACACATAGGCAGGACAACCAATAAGGAAAACTGAGAAAGGGGTGGATGGACACATAATTGAGAGACAGAGATGTATCTTAAGCCTAAAGGTATAGCAGTCAACTGTGTCAAGTATTAGGAGAGTCAATAGGATGAAACTGAAAACTGGCCACTGGATTGGCAATTAGGTCTTCGGTGACTACTGAAAGCAGCTTCAGAAAAAGGTAGAGTAGAAACACTATAGCAGACTGAGGATTGCGTAGGAAGTACAGACATAGAGAAAAAATCAGGGCCATGCGTTGTTGTGCATGCTTATAACCCAAGCACTTTGGAAGTTGAGGCAGGCAGCTCACTTGAGCTCAGGTGAATTCGAGATCAGTCTGGGCAATGCGGTGAAACCCCATCTCTACCAAAAAAAACAAAAAACAAAAAACGAAAAACAAAAAACAAACAAACAAAAAAAACTGGCTGTGTTTGATGGTGCACACCTATAGTCCCAGCTACTCAGGAGACTGAAGTGGGCGGATCGCTCGAGCCCTGGAGATTGAGGCTGCAGTGAGCCAAGATCATGCTACCGCACTTCAGCCTTGGTGACAGAGTAGGGCTCTGTCTCAAAAATTAAAAAAACAAACGAACAAAAAAAAACCAATCAGGTTACCTTAAGATTACAGAAATGGGAAAAGGGTCTTTGTGTGTGCAGATCTTTTTTTTTAAACAACTAGAGGAAGACACAGATATATCTGTATGGCTGAAGGGAAGAAATGAGTAGACGATAGACTAAAAATTAAAAATACACACACACTAGGCAGATATGTGAAGAAACAAGGTCCCAGAGAGAAGGGAGGAGACAGGTCCAAGAACACAGGGAGAAGTGTTAGTGCTGCAATGGAGAAGAAACAACACTATGACAGAGTCAGCAGGGACAGAGAATATCAGTACTTGCCAACAAAATTTATTTTGGGGGTAGATGTTTTCTTGGCAGCCATATTTGTAGGCACTGCTGATACTTTAGTGTTAGTTGTGCTATTAAGAGACGAGTTTCCTGTAGTCGTAAGACCCTTCATTGAAGACGTTGCAATTGATGACGTATTCACAGTACAATTGTTTGCTGCAATGCTTGAAGGAGAGGCAGTCGGCTTTGAAGCAGATACAGCTGTTGAAGAAGTAGCTTGGCTAACAACGTTTGGTTCTGTTGATGGAATGGGTTTACCAAGTTTTGTGTGTAACTTAACCACCTATAAAACAAAAGCACACTTATTTGTCAGGAAACTCCAAATAGATTTTGAAAAGTCTGCCTGGAACATTATAAAACGAAAATCTAAACCATGCTTTTCTTTGTTGTATTTTTTCTGCTATATGTTTTTGTATACACACACATATACAAAACTCATTACTTTCAAGGTAATCTCTGTGAAGCAAATATGCATACCTATTCCATCTACTATTAGGTGAGGAAACTGAGGTAGAGAAAGATGAACAGACTTGGCTACATTAAAAATAATCACATGACAATTCCCAGTTAGTGAAATAAATGGTTTAGTTCAATTTAAAGACAGGTCTCCAGTCTTTCCCTCTTTTAGCAATGATTATTTGATGTCACCTTTATGTATTATTAGCACATAAGCAAGGCTTATAATGCACTTAAAAGTTTTCAAAATTTGAAGTTACCTTTACCTAACCCCGTTTGAAAAAGTAAAAGATAACAGAATCAAGACATAAGGGTGTGTGGGAAAAAAACACCTACTTTCTGATGCTTAGCACCACGAATGTGGGCAGCATATGCATCTGCTCCTGTACAAGACACATCGCAGAGCTCACAACGTAGCTGATTTTGAGTCCCACGAGTAGAATTGTTGCTGCTGCTGGTATTTTGTGAGGCTTTCAATGCAGCTTCTTTTTTTTTATGTTTCTGTCCTTCTAAATGTTCTTTATAAGTCTGTTTCAAATAAAAAGGAAACATTTTGCTTCACTAATTTTCTTTATACATTAAGATTATTCAATTCTCAAGAAATCTCTAATACTCATTTAAAAATGAGACCAAAACAAATCTTTTTACGTTGAAAAAGGGCATGTGGCATTCGTTACATATGTGACATATCTATGGTTCTCTGTATCTTGTTTATCAAGAATATTATCTAACACTGAGTTACAAAGTACTTTCATACATGGCCATAATATAAAGCAATGGCTTTCAGTTTTAAAAATTTTATCTTTTGTTGCTTATATAAATGTTGGACAGAGAATAATAGACAGTGATCATTCTATAAAGAAATTATATTTAGTTACAGGGTTAAGATGAGGCGGAGGAGATGTGCCTATATCATTAGAAGAAAAGGTTACTGTATGGTAACAAGATTCT
The DNA here is from genome assembly GCF_028878055.3 of Symphalangus syndactylus. NCBI lineage: Eukaryota > Metazoa > Chordata > Mammalia > Primates > Hylobatidae > Symphalangus > Symphalangus syndactylus. The sequence continues at coordinate 71,909,627 of NC_072438.2, read as the reverse complement.
TTACAAACAGCTATGTTTATAAAACTGACTTTTCTAATTCAGAATACATTTTGACATAGAATCTGTATTAGAATCCATGGCCCTTAAATGAATGCTTATTTAAAATACATAAGGGCCAATATGGTACATACTTGCAAGCAAAAATAGTATAGTAATATTAGCCAATAAAATAGTGAAATTACATATTAAAAATCATTGTGAATGCAGATGATTGAGGAAGGCTGTTAATTAATATGAGAGGAAATTAGTAAGAACAACTGGACAGTTTTGTGAGTAGAACCAAATGGTTCCTCTGTTACTTTTTTTTTTGAGATGAGTCTCACTCTGTTACCCAGGCTTCAGTGCGGTGGCACAATCTTGGGTCACTGCAATCTCCGCCTCCCAGGCTCATGTGATCCTCCCACCTTAGACGCCCAAGTAGCTGGGACCACAGGTGTCTGCCACCATGCCTAGCTCATTTTTCATATTTTTGGTAAAGATAGGAGTTGGCCATGTTGCCCAGGCTGGTCTCAAACTCTCTTTTTTAAAACTGCCTCTTAAAAGACAGTTGTAAACTGACAAATAATTAGCATACAATTATATGTTCATCATACAATTTCAGAGCTGGATGGGACTTTCATTATCTGCAGTGGCTGAAATAGCTCCACCAAGCAGTCTGAGCCTCAAATATTTAGGGCAAGTCCTGTTACAGAAAAGTGAGGAAATAAAAGCCCAAAGAAGTTAAGGTCTCTAAATTGCCCAAGGTTATATAGCTAGTAGCAGAGCCAGGACTGCAATCTTGGCCCCCCAAAGCTGAATCAACTTACTCTTTTCCTTCTTATGTACACATCTAGAACTCTAACTCAATCTCAATGATATTTTTCGCTAAGGCTCATTAACTACCCCCTTAAGGCACTGACACTGACTTGCAGAAATACCTGTGGCCTGTTCTTTTTGTAACCATCCAGCACAGCAAAAACAGCCAGCCTTATATGCACTCATTCCACATACTGCTGTTAACCTATCACCCAAGCGTCACGTTGTATACTTTCATATAAGCCAGGTAATCAATAAATTCCTTACGTCCAAGTCTGGCACTCACGACACTAACCCCTCTGAACAGTCAACATAGAGTAGGAAATGCTCCTTAAATACTAAGACCGCCCACCATTCTTGTTCCCTTTCATGTTTACTCCAGGTCCCTGCAAACATTTCCCACCTGTGCCACATCTGCCTCCTGTCACCTCCTGCCAACCATGCAATCCACAACAAAACTATTTCCTGCCATACTCAAAACAGGGGAAAAGAGGGTTTTATATATCTAGCCACATATATTAAAATGTTCTGTAATTTGGTATAACTCAGGGAACGTTAGAAACTGAAAATACCCCCAAAATTCGGAAGTAGAGAAAACTAATCCAGTAAAGTAAAAAACATGTTACAGAGGTAGGGCAAATGAGAGATGGATATAACTTGGAGAAGCTAGTAGACAGTCAAAATTGGTTGTTTCCAAATAACAAGCCTTTTATCTGCCAAGCTGTTTACCAAATTTTAATATAAAAAGTTGACACTCTTAAGCATAATAATAACGCTGGGAGTTGAATCCATTAATTTTAATAAAGAGAATCACGCCATAATCACCCATTTTAACGTTTAGCAACCAGAAACAATACAATACCGAAAAAAGAATAAGGGTTTTACATTTACATGCCTCATTAATTGGTATTTTTGAAAAAGACACTTCCTTACACCTTCCTTGTTCCCGAAGTTCCTACTCCCCTTATGAAAGAGATTACAGAAATAAGTAACATACCATAAAGTATATATCAAAGTCAGTCTCATTAGAAATGCAATCCTGAAAATTATAGATTATCAGTAACCTGTTATATTAAGTTAAAGAATTTTGAATAAAGGCTTTGGCAAGTAAATTATAGATGCTAAAAACAAAATGAAATAAAAATTCAATCTTACCCAAGTCGCAATTAATTTGACTACAAAATTTTTAAACTAAATTTAAGTTTTAAAGAGCAATGTCTCCTTCTGGAAAAAAAGCTCTATTTGCCTATTTATCATTTACATTCACAATCATCTTTACAGTTTTTTTTTTTTCCCTGAAAATTCTCATGGCACAATACAAGTAACTTAAAAAATGCACTGGCTAAAAGCTAACAGGGAAAAATGTAAACCTCTTTGTAGGCTCAGGAGTTAGAATACCAACTACACTTAATTACCACTGAAGACTCAAGGTAAAACATACAACGTAAGTACCTGTGGTCCAGCACAGCTGATCTTACAAACATCACAATAGTGAATCTGTGGTGGTTTGGGAGGCTGTTTTGGTTTCAGTTGTTTATTTTGGAATGGTGCTTTTTTAGTAAAGGTGGTCCCTGTCCAGGCAGCTGTTGCAGCAGCAGCAGCAGCTGCTGCTGCTGCCTGCTTCTGTTGCTGCTGCTGCTGTTGATAGTAGGAAGATGCAGCTGAATACACTGCTGCTTCATAACCTGAATAAGAGGTACCTTACAAATGAAATCAAACAAAAATTATGTTACATACTTATAGAAGGACAAGTTAAAATTTACAAATTTAAATTAAATTAATCCTGCCAATAAAGATAGATTTACATGTGCATATTTACAAATGTGTATCTCACAGAACCAGAAAAAATCTTGTTTTCCTTCTAAGAAAGTCATCAACTAGTATTTACTCAACACATGCCAGGTGTTATAGAGGTATAAAGACAGTGTAAAATTTGGTCCCTGCCTTGAAGAAGCTTATAGTTTAATTGGACAGATGTGATAGTGTGTTTGACAAACTTGTCTGTTTATAGAATCTGGTAATATGTCCGCAAATAAAATCCTGTGAACAAAATTTAGGAAGTGTTGGATTTGAGGAAGAATCTGAAGTAGGATACTACATAGGAAAAACAAAAACTCATGAAAGTAAGATTCGACATGCTTGGTAGCTAAGAGGACAAAAGAGATAAAAGAAGAGGAAAATATACAAATACGACACTAAAATCTGGAGCCCCAGCGATCAACTGATGGGTTGTGCAACTGCTAGAACCAAGAAGCTGACAGACGCTAGTCTGGGGAGGCAAGGTAAATAAAGTTTAGCAGAAGTTTGTGATGTGGAACTGAAGTTCACATGAAAATATAGAACAACTGTTAAAAGATTTAGGAATCAGGGACCAATACATTGGTTCTCATCTTCCAAAAGATGAAAAAACATTGTGTTTTCTGGTTAAATGTATGAATTATACCCATTTCCACTGTTCAGAGACTCCACTGAGGAAGTACATTATGCAAGCTGTTTATATAATATATACATGTTGTTTATGTTCAGTGATTTACAGATTTTTAATCTGTGAACGTGGAGACGGGGTTTTGCCATGTTGCCTAGGCCAGACACAGACACAGCCTTGTATCTGTTTTCCTATAATGCTTTTTATAAGAAATGTACATTTGTTTGCCAGTAGTTATAGGAGAATTTAAGATAGCCTTTAACAGAGTTCCAGAATCTTTAGCCCACCTTTCAGTGCATGCTTTACTTTTATAATTAAGTAGTAAGTTATAATTAAATTTGCCTTTTATTAGTTTTAGACTACTTATGTGCAAGTAGAGATTATTTTATGAATATTAAGCTTAACTTGGTGATTTTTATGGTTAAATTAGATCAGTGTTTAAAGGATACTGCAATTTCTAAACCTAACTATTCTCATATTTAAAGATAGTGATACTTGTCTTATAGATCTGTTCTAAAAACTACAGTGTCTGGCACATTGCTTCCTGTACTGTGAACTCTTGATAAAAAAAAACAAAAAACAAAAAACTGGAAGAACTATTCTTTCAGCACTGTTGGCCTCTGTTGTCCTTATTCTGCTTCATATTTTCTTAATGCATAATTCATAAAGTTACATTTCTGTGGCATTTGTATAGTTTCCATATAGAAGAACTGAAGTCATTTGGAAAATATGCGTTATAAAGATTTTATGTAAAAATCATGATCCTACTTGGTAATAAATCTAAAAACATGTTTATTATTTGTAATTGGACAATTTTATGGTATTTCTCTACAGTAAAATTTGAACTACACGTTTTTGCCTGTAAGCTTGAAAACATTTGGCTGTGAGCTTGTGTTCTTTTATCACATTCGTAAGTAATAGAGGACGTTTGTAGGACTGCCCAGTAGAGTTTATTGGTTTATAGAAATTTTCTTTTCAGTAATTACGTCAATTGTTTTCTCAGTTTTATCTGATCATATATATGCTTTATCATTGATATACAGCTACCTGTTTCTATTTTCATTTCAGGTGTTTTCTTGTCTATTATCACACTTTCTATCTTAAAACTTTATATACTATAGTGGCCTCACATAAAAGTCTAAGAAGGCTTTTCTCAAAAGTTGCCTGACTACTTTTCTTCTGGATATGTCTGGTTTTCCATGCATTTTAGCTCTCACCATTCCAATTTATTTTTCCTTCCCTACGTGTACAGACATATTGGAGTTAGGGGGTCCCAAGTCTTTCAGTATTGCAGTCTGCATTTGAGACACCAAAAAGTTTAATTCTCTGTAAGCAGTTCTTCTGTGCTATTCTGTCAACCAGGAATCTCTCTCAAGCTTTGTATCACTCTTTGCCCATCCATTACCACTTAAAGGAATAAGGAAATTTAACTGAAATACGGTGAATAGGCAGTCTACCAAATTTCCAGAGATCTTAGTTTAGAAACGGTCAGTTTACCAGTTTTCAGGTAGGCTTATACGTAAAATCCACAGCTTTCAAATTTAAAACGTCCTCTTAAATACATTAAATTATCTCTGGATTACTTACAATACCTAATACCATGTAAGTGCTATATAAATGGTCAAGCTGTACTGAGTTTTGTATTATATTTTCTATTCCCCCCACCAATTTTTTTTTGAGACAGTGTCTCACTCTGCTGCCCAGGCTGGGGTGCAGTGGCGCAATCTCAACTCACTGCAACTTCTGCCTCCCAGATTCAAGCGATTCTTATACCTCAGCCTCCCAAGTAGCTGGGATTACAGGCGTGTACCACCATACCTGGCTCATTTTTATATTTTTAGTAGAGACGGGGTTTTACCACGGTGGCCAGGCTGGTCTGAAACTCCTGACTTCAGGTGACCCACCTACCTTGGCCTCTCAAAGTGCTGGGATTACAGGCATGAGTCACTGCACCTGCCTCTGAATATTTTCAGTTCATGGTTGATTGAATCCACGGTTGCTGAACCAATGGATACAGAGAGTGACTATATTATAATCTGTTACTCTCATTTCTCTCTTTGAGGCTCACAAGGTTTTAAATTTGCCCAATGGGATCTGCTCAAACCAGCTTAGCCAAGTGTGGTGGCGTGCCTGTAGTCCCAGCTACTCAGGAGGCTGAGGTAGGAGGTCGAGGCTGCAGTGAACAATGATGATAGTGCCACTACACTCCAGCCTGGGTGACAGAATGAGACCCTGTTTCAAAGAAAAAGAAAAAAAGAAATCTGTGTCTATAAACTAAGTAAAAGCACAATTTTTGAAAACTAAAATAGTTTCACTTAAAAAGTACTTTTACTAGGCCAGGCTCGTGGAACACTTGAGCCCAGGAGTTCAAGACCAGCCTAGGCAGTGTGGTGAAACCCCACATCTCAATTAAAAATACAAAAAATTAGCCCGGTGTGGTGGCATGCACCGAGGCGGGATGGATCATTTGAGCGCAGGAGGTGGAGGTTGCAGTGAGCTGGGATTGTGCCACTCTACTCCAAGCCTGGGTGACAGAGCAAGACACTGTCTTCAAAAAAAAAAAAAAAAAAAAAGGGCCAGGCGTGATGGCTCACACCTGTAATCCCAACACTTTGAGAGGCCGAGGTGGGCAGACTGCTTGAGCTCGGGAGTTCGAGACCAGCCTGCGCAACATGGCAAAACCCTATCTCTACAAAAAATATAAAAATAAAAAATTAGCCAGGCATGGTGGCTCACGTCTGTAGTCCTAGCTATCTGGGAGGCTGAGGTGGGAGGATCGCTTGAGGTGGAGGTTGCAGTGAGCTGAGATGGTGCTATTGCACTCTAGCCTGGGTGATGGAATGAGACCGGGTCTCAAAAAAAAAAAAAAAAAAATCAATTAGTAAGCTATGATATTAGAAGAGCTGGCATACAGCTTTTAAATGTATGATAGCAGAAACAAAAAAAATAACATTTCAGTAGTAAATTCATCATGCTACAAGTCATCATTTAGTAGGGAGCAATACTCTAGAACTCATTTTACTAAGATAAAGAGAATAGCCGACCAAAATTGTAGCTGCCAAAAATTGCAGATAAATAACTCATAAGTCTTAATAATGGTTTCTCTGATTTGGCAATTCCGGACTGTGTATCACGTAGCCTTTAAAAAACAGATACTTTTTAACAGTTCCACAACTAGAAATTTATCCTAGGGAAACAAGTGGGCAAATGTACAAATCTTTACATGTAAGGATGTTCTACCTAGTGCTGTTTCCAGTTTCTGTCTCATATACAACTAAATGTCCTCAAATACACATATTAAAATATAGTACATCCATACAATAAAACACTTTGTGGCCATTAGAATGGTTTCTAAATACCACTGGCATTTAAAAGAAATCATGGCTCCTGTGTGACATGGCTGACTGTGACTCTAGGGCAGGGAAAGCTCAAAGTGTATCTGTAATAACTTTCATTGGCAAAGAGGAAAGATGTGCTCAAAGACGAAAGAGAATATGTCAAAAAGACTCAGGAGCTGGTTTGAGCGGATCCCACTGGGCAAATTTAAAACCGTGTGAGCCTCAAAGAGAGAAATGAGAGTAACAGATTATAATATAGTTACTCTCTGTATCCATCAGTTCAGCAACCATGGATTCAATCAACCATGAACTGAAAGTATTCGGAGGCAGGTGTGGTGACTCATGCCTGTAATCCCAGCACTTTGAGAGGCCGAGGTAGGTGGGTCACCTGAAGTCAGGAGTTTCAGACCAGCCTGGCCACCATGGCAAAACCCTGTCTCTACTAAAAATACAAAAATAAGCCAGGTATGGTGGTACACGCCTGTAATCCCAGCTACTTGGGAGGCTGAGGTATAAGAATCGCTTGAGCCTGTGAGGCAGAGGTTGCAGAGTCGAGATTGTGCCACTGCACCCCAGCCTGGGCAACAGAGTGAGACGCTGTCTCAAAAAAAAAATGGGGGGGGGGGGCGGGGAATAGAAAATATAATACAAAACTCAGTACAGCTTAACAACCATTTATATAGCACTTACATGGTATTAGGTATTATAAGTAATCTAGAGATAATTTAATGTATTTAAGAGGATGTACATAAGGATAAAGGCAAATACTATGTCATTTTATATATGGAACTTGAGCATCCACAAATTTTGGTATTAATGGGGGCCCTGGAACCAATCTCCCATGGATAGCAGGGACGACTGTACATTGAATAAAAATGAGTAAGTTCATAGTAATAACAAAAAAGGCAGTGGAAGGAGGGGACTCTAGAGAAGAATGCCTAAGAATCAATGTGAAAGGATTTTGCAACTACCACTCTAGAAACTCATTCAGTTTTCAAAGGATCTACCATCACAGGGTGAAAGACAGTTGAGAAACAGGCCCACAGATTACTTGTTCATTATAAAGGAAAAAGGTATCTTTATAATGGAGAGATCTGATAGGCACAGCTTTAACCAGTAAAGCCAGCATCAATAAGGAATAAACAAACATTACTTATTACATGCTTCTGATGTGATGAAATGGAAGGCTGGTCAAGTAATCTTCTTGTCTAAAAAGTTACCTGAATCTAAACATAAATCATCAGATAAATCCAGATATGGGACATTCTACAAGACAACTGGCCTGAACACTTCAAAAATATCACTATCATGAGAGACAAGATAAAAATAACGAACTGTTCTACATTAAAGCAAATTAACAAAGAATGGCAACCAAATACAATCCATGATCCTTGACTAGATTCTCAATTTCAAAAACAAAGCGCAAGCACAAACATACATACACCAAATACATACAAAGCCCAGCCATAAAATACATTTTCGGACAACTGGAGAAATTTATGTATTAGATAGTATAGTATCCATGTTCAATTCCTTTTCATAATGTTGCCATTGTGGCTACATAAAAGAATGTCCTTATTCTTGGGAAATACCTTCTGAAGAATTCAGGGCAAAGTACCATGTCATCTACAACTTGTAAAGCATATTGCTTATAAAACATATTGCTGAGCCATTTGCAAATAGCCTTTCAGAGAAAGGAGAGATAAAGCAAATTTGAAAAATTATTAATAATTGGTGAACCTAGCTGAATGGCATAAAAAACAGTTCTTGGAACTATTTTTTTCCACTTTTCTGCAGAATTAAAATTTTCTGGGGCGGGCACGGTGGCTCATGCCTGTACTGTAATCCCAGCACTTTGGGAGGCCAAGGCGGGTGGATCACTTGAGGTCAGGAGTTCCAGACCAGCCTGGCCAACATGGCAAAACCCTGTCTCTACTAAAAATACAAAAATTAGCCAGGCATGGTGGCACATGCCTGTAGTCCTGGCTACTTGGGAGGCTGACGCAGGAGAATCACTTAAACCCAAGAGGCAGAGGTTGCAGTGAGCCAAGCTGGCACCACTGCATTCCAGCCGAGGCGACAGAGTGAGACTCTATCTCAAAAACAAAACAAAACAAAACAAAAACAAAACAAAACAAAAAACAAAAAAAAAACCTGACAGAAAAAGTTGGGAAAAAACATTAATCAAAGGTATATATCTATACTTAGTGACACGAAAGGCAATCATAGTAACATTAAAGCAGTTTACAGAATAGCATGTATAAAACAAATGCATTTTTATAAACTGTATTTATACATGTATATTCCATGGAAGAAAAGTAGACAGAGACACGCACTAAAATGTTAATGACGATTAGTGTCTAGGAGTAGAAATCTAGTGGGTTAACTTTTTTCTTTCTAAAAAAATAGTTTCTAATTTTTAAATAATAATATATTACTCGTGTAAATAAAAATTATCTTCATACTGTATAAGCAACCAGAGAGAGAAAGAGAAAGGAAAGGAAGCACATGTAAGAGAGAAACAATGAATAGGAAAGGCTACTCTGGTACTTCCTATTTTGTTGACACTAATGTGGACATTTAAAAAAAGTGTGACTAATCAGCTTTCATTGTAATATAATCCTAGTTACAATTCTGGCTAGTCAACCAAATAGGGAGAGACAGTAAAGTCCTATCTGAGAAATCTTAAATGACAGATCTAGGAATCATAAATTCAGTATTTTCTTGAGATCTTAACAAAAGATTTCTTTCCTAAATAAGGAATCTCCTGTACTATGCCTTTAATAGATTATAAAATGTCTCTCTACCATCATTCATACTGGTGAATGATGAGCAGGTCCTCATCATTCACCACTCCAGCCAGAGTTGTCAGACGATAATGTCTCCTCATTCAATTCATTTACACCTGGTTGTCCGGTTAACTTACAAATCTGCTCATACCACTCCATTTCTTAATATAGCCTCTGCAGCTCCCTTTCTGCCCACAAGATAAAGACACACACCATAACAGAGCACACATGGCTTTACATACTCTGACACTTCTGGCCTCATCTACTGACATTTACCCCATGTATCCTGTATTCCAGCCACAATGACCTGCAGTTCTCAAACACTCCATGTATGCCTAATTCATCATTGTATCCCTAGCACCCCAGAGTAAGAGGTAAGAAATCCCTGAAATAAAAAAGTGTAATTCACAGCATATCTTCTGGGAGGAATACAAAAGCTGAGTGTCTACAAAAAAGGCAATGTGTGATTTTAATCACTGTGAAAATGCAAACTTCCTCAGCTAGAAATTGGCAACAGCAGTGGACACAAAAAGGTTTTAGCCATTGTACCTCTCTGGGAGAAATATATAATTATTTAAGGAAAATAAAGGTACTCTGTTCTTCCAAAAGAGGTGTGTTACATAACCACCATCTTATGGATGTTTAGAAAGGGCTACCCAACATTTCCATGATGAACTATTTCTGATAATAAAGAAATAGCTCTTCAAGAGCCAAAATAAACAGAAATAATTTGTCTATGGTATTCCCTGAGTATTAACCTTGAGTTTTCAATTTCATTTGGAAAAGCAGGAAAGTAAACAATCCTGTAGAAAACTGGGTGTTACTTCCTTTAATTGCAATGCTAAGCCCAAGACTCACAATGAGCTTTAAACCCCCCAAGAACATTTTATATTCTTCTAAGATCTTCTCCTCCCCACTCCCCTAAAAAAGCATACAATTTACAGTACAGTCACATTATGTACCTATATTTATGTCTATCAATTAATTTAATACCTATTATTGGGAGTAAGGTAATTTCATAGACAAGATAGTTTCTACTAAGTCTCTTCCTAATTTGTTTACTCATTTAAACACAGTTTATCAGTCTTACCAGAATAAGTAACTGCTGTGGTACTGTAAGTAGCACTCTGAGTATAGGATGGCACCACAGTAGCCGCAGCTGCTACTGGCTGTACGGTGGAGGATACAGGATAGATGGAGAAAGTAGTGGTAGCTGGACTTGGTGTGGCTGGTTTTATGGCTGTCACTTGTCGAGTTTGCTGGGCTTGAGTATACTGAGTTGCACCTTGGCTGTAACCTGCTTTGGGGGCTGAAGTGGGTAAGAGACATCAGAAAATTAGAAGAGTAAGCCACTATACTGTACCAGTATCCTTAAAAGCTGGAAAGAATAGGTACAAACATCATTAACTATAAATTTTATGCCAGCAATTTCTCCTTAGCAAAAGGTATAAAACTCTTATTACCAATATGAATAGAATATATAAATTAATATACTATCTTCTGCCAAATGCTTTCTATGTATTTCCAAAATGATTATTTTGGCAAAACTTACAACTAACTGAAATAGCAGTGCTACCAGTAAACAAACTTTTCTGAAAAGGGGTCTATGTGTGTGTGTGTGTGTGTGTGTGCACGTGCACACTAGTCAGTCTACTTCAGTTAGGCTTAATACTGCAAACAGGATAGAATGAGTTACAATGTACATATTTCAATTCACAGTAAAAACTTCAATATTTAATCATATGAAACTTGTTCATATACCATTCATTGCATTTTAACTGATTTTTCCATAGTGAACTACAACCTAACAAGGTACTACATAATTTTTCAAATGTCAATAACTTGAATGCAGCTATTCTTAAATGGCTGCCACTGATGTCTGGCAACTTCTTTGCTGCCTCTGACATACTCAAAACAATGTATATTTTTAAAGAGTCTTAGAAGGCTTATGACTAAATTAATAACCACTTGTAAATGATCACTAAAGCACATAAATGTTATTTCTGAAAAAGGCCCAAAATCACGGGGCCAAGCTCATTTTATGTTCAGTTAAGTAAAAGCACATTAGAACTTTCATCTTTTTTTTTTTTTGAGACAGGGTCCCATTCTGTTGCCCAGGCTGAAGTTATGGTGGTGTGATCATGGCTCACTGCAACCTCAAACTCCTGGACTCAAGTGATCCTCCCACCTCAGCCTTGCAAGTAGAACTTTTATCTCAAGTAGAACTTATCTGCTTATGAAATCCATGTGACACAAAAAGATAATACTTTACAGAGATAAGACTAATATCCAAGAGCTAAATAACTTAAAAAAGTCACAGTCAATACCAGAGTTAGACTAAATCAAGATTTCTCTTAGATAATTCAGCACTCAAGCACAACCTAAGCTTGGTAATTAAACAGGAAGTTTACTATAGATTATTATACATGGAAATCAACAGAGAAGAGACCACAAGGCTGGGCATGGTGGCTCACGCCTGTAATCCCAGCACTTTGGGAGGCCGAAGCGGGCAGATCACCTGAGGTTAGGAGTTCAAGGCCAGCCCAACCAACATGCAGAAACTCTGCCTCTACTAAAAATACAAAATTAGCTGGGCATGGTGGCGCATGCCTGTAATCCCAGCTACTTGGGAGGCTGAGGCAGGAGAATCGCTTGAATCCAGGAGGCGGAGGTTGCGGTGAGCCAAGATCGCACCATTGCACTCCAGCCTGGGCGACAAGAGTAAAACTCCATCTCCAAAAAAAAAAAAAAAAGAAGAGACCACCGGAAGAGTCAGATAGTCACTATAATTCAAAACATGTTAAAACCACTTTTAAGGGACTCATAAAATCTTAGAACTAGAAGGGGCCCTACTGAAATTTGGGTCAACTACCTCATTTACAGGTAAGAGAACAGAGATAAGAGAGGTAAAAAATCACTTGCCCACATTAGCAATAAAGCCAGTACTGGAATGGAAGCCAGTTCTACTCTTTTACAATCCAAGGCTCTACCCACACCCTCACAGCCTTCAAAAATAATTAAAGGAAGTGCCCTTTTTTTTCTTTTTTTTTTTTTTTATTATACTTTAAGTTCTAGGGTATATGTGCACAACGTGAAGGTTTGTTACATGTGTATACATGCGCCATGTTAGTGTGCTGCACCCATTAACTTGTCATTTACATTAGGTATATCTCCTAGTGCTTTCCCTTCCCCCACCCTACGAATTGCCCACTTTTCAAAATCTTTGTTTTAAAAATGATATATCAAGTCTCTCTCTAAAAAAAAAAAAAATCCATCTTTTAAAGTCTATAAATATACAGGTTTCTTTGCAAACGAAATGCTTCCTAGCTTTGAACCATTCTACATACTGTATTTAACACGATTGGTGGCTGATAACAGAACCAACTGTCATTAGAGATCAGAGAAAGATTAATTAAAAATACGGGCCCATTAAAGAGTCTCCACTGGTTACAAAGGCTGTTTGTTGGCAATATCATATGTTCTGGGCATTTCTGGCAAAGATAAAAATGTGTTCAGAAGTTATCATCACAGGTTCTTTTGCACAGCTTATTTCAGCAGGAATGGACTGTGGGCTGAAAATCCAGAAATGGAGTACATTTCCAGGAGAGAAAGGCATGATTATGAATTGTGACTCCAAGGCATTTAATAGGACATGTCTAGAACCTGCCTCCTAAGATGATGTGATATGAGTTTAGATGGACTCAAAAGCTTATCTTCATTAAACACAATAAGTCATATACTTCAATAGTTTACAAAGAAACTGTGTAGGTTAAGAAAACCCACCTGTCTGATAGTAAGTTTCAGCAACAGAAGGCTGAGGTTGGGCAGCGGCAGCTACAGCAGCAGCAGTTGCTGTTGGTTGTTGGTAGTATTGCTTACTATCATAAGCTACAGCAGGAGCTGTGGACCTTACATATGAGTATGAATCCTAAAGAAAAGGAATTAAAGAAAATCTTGCTATGAGACAAGTGGAAGGAAAAAAAATACTATATAAAAGCGCAATAAAGGAAAACAAAACACTAAATACGTAGTTTCATGACAGATCTAAACATAAAAGAATCAAATTAAATACACAGAAGATTCATTTTGTATTTCATTAAAATAATCAAGGCTGGGTGCAGTGGCTCACGCCTGTAATCCCAGCACTTTGGGAGGCCAAGCCGGGCAGATCACAAGGTAAGCAGATCAAGACCATCCTGGCTAACACGGTGAAACCCCGTCTCTACTAAAAATACAAAAAATTAGCCAGGCATGGTGGTGGGCACCTGTAGTCCCAGCTACTCAGGAGGCTGAGGCAGGAGAATGGCATGAACCCGGGAGGCAGAGGTCTCAGTGAGCCGAGATCATGCCACCGCACTCCAGCCTAGGCGACAGAGAGAGATTCTGCCTCAAAAAAAAACAAAAACAAACAAAAAAAAACAACAAAAAAAACACAAAAGCATTTCAAGCAGCATGTTGAACTTTTACAATCAGAACAATCACCAAAACATTTCTAAATAATACTTCAGTAAAAATTAATTTTATTAAAAAATTCATGGCAGTTTTGCCTTAAAGATGGATCCCACAATATTACAAAAGAACACCTGTGTTACTAAACTTTGTAATTGCTCCTTTTCAGTATTTCTTTTTCAAGAAAGATCAATGTGAGCTGAGTGAATTCTGGCAGTCCATGAAGTAAAGAGGGGTAGAAAGGTATGTAGGTGAAATGGCTGAAGAAGCAGGTAGGGCCCAGAAAACACTGGGTTTCACAGACACTATTAAAAACAACAAAATTTATTATATTCCGTCTCTGGGCATAAATAATCACACCTCAAAAGGAATTTCATTTAGTAACCTGCCTAAAATTAATAGCAAATACTAATATTGTTGATTTACATTTCAATTTTTTACTGCATAAATTCCTATGCTTTAGAAAGAATATAGCAAAACCAGGGAAAGTTCAGAAGGACCAAAGTTTAAAAAACAGATCCTAAAAGCAAATAAGCAAAAAAACAGATCAAATAAATTAGGACCAAATTTAATTTAAATAAGCAAGTAGTAATCTAGTACTGTTTTCAAACATAATAAAGAGAATGTAGAATTCCTATAAGACTGAGTACGAGGCAACTGGATGAATAAGGGCATGATCAATTTTTGTTATAATATGTATTTAAAAAGAACATCTTGACAGGATAAATGTAAAGGGGACAGAATTTCCACCTTTGCTAAGTTTCAAGAAGAAAATATGTAATATGTTTGTCCTGTTCTCAAAATATTCTCAAAGTAGGAGACATACCTGTGTTCCAGATGAATAATGCCCTAGTACAAACAAGGGAAGTCTTTTCTATGTCTTCAGTTAAAACAATAACAAACAACGAACTTGGGGTAAACAATGAAATATTTAACTAGCAATTAATGTGAAAGTTTTTAACAGACAGCTACAAATAATAGAGTCAAATGGACGGGGGGGTGAGAGGAAGGATTATTAATACGAAGCTCATTGCAAGGAATTTTTTTTTTCTTGAGACAGGGTCTCGCTCTGTCACCCAGGCTGGAATGCAATGGCATAATCTTGGCTCACTGCAGCCTCTGCCTCCTGGATTCAAGTGATTCTCGTGCCTCAGCCTCCCGAGTAGCTGGGACTACAGGTGCGCACCACTGCACTGGCTAATTTTTGTATTTTTAGCAGAGACGGGGTTTCGCCATGTTGGACACACTGGTCTTGAACTCCTGACCTCAGGTGATCCACCCGCCTCAGCCTCTCAAAGTGCTGGGATTACAGGCATGAGCCACCGTGCCCAGCCGGCAAGGAACCTTAATGGTTGGTATGTCCCCAAACTACCAAGGAATACTCATTTACTGTTCTCTATCAGTACATGTGTATTTTGGAAGCCCCAAGTTTGAGAAGCAATGGCTAGGGCATTACATTATACACAGAGGACAAAGAAATTCGCACGTTAAGGCTAGCAAAACTAGTAGTTTTCTTACCTGGTAGTTTTGTGTAGTAGCTGGGGGTGGCGGTGGTGGTGCTTCTTGTTGCCTCTGAGTATAACCATAATCAGTTGCTGTGTGTGCAGTGGGGTAGCCTCCATAAGCAGCAGCTGTTGCAGCAGCTGCAACAGCTACTGGAGCAGGCCTGGCAACTGCAACTGTGGCGGCTGCTGGTGCATAGGCAGCAGTAACAGTGTGAGCAGCTACTGGAGCCTGATGGACAGTGTAGCTAGCAACTGTAGTTGGATGAGAATAGGCTACACCCGACGCTGGCTGCTGGCTACATTGTGGAGTACAAGAATAAATATAATACAATTTTAATATCCAGGAGTTAACCAACTTCAATTAAAAGCTATTTATCAACTGAAATAAAAAGCACATTTTCAAGTAATTTAAGCATGCACCACAAAAGGTCAAGTACTTGAACTCAATAAACTTCCTATTCAATATCATATTTATTACTGTTCTGTAATTTTCATTCTTTAATTTCAATACATTATACAGTCACACGTTTCAGATCATAGATTGTAACACGTAACAGGAATTAAAAACTAGAATAAAAAACAGTATTAGGAAGAAAAGAAAAAATTGACCAAATTAGGAACTTTAGTGTTAGTTACATGTAAAGTTCTTTATTATGTTGTACAGTTTTACAAATCTCTACAAAGAAATCATAAGAAAAATATTCTATTCTAGCCCAATTACAGAAAGAAATTTAAGGTAGAAACTATTGACCAGCTGATTAAAAAATACTTCTGTTGCTTTAGGACAGTTGGTATTCAACTGGGGGAATTTTTCCCCCAGGGGACATATGGCCATATCTGCATATATTTTTGATGACCAAACTGCAGAGGAGGTGGTGATATGTGAGCTATTGGCATCTAGTGGATAGAGGCCAGGGATGCTGTTACACATCCTACAATGCACAGGACAGCCGTGCATAACAAAGAATTATTTAAAGTATGTCAATATGACATACTTGAGAAGGGTTGAGAAGTCCTGTTCTAGGGTACAAAACCTACAATGGAATATCTATTATTTTAGATACATTTTCCAGCTTACAGGGAGCATTTCATTATACAAAGTTACTTTTAAAAATATAATAGCATGTTTTGTAAAAGAAGACACAAGTCAGACGCTTTGCAATTAAAAACATTTACACCTCAAAGAGACAAAAACATTTTCCAAAACAGCAATTAAATGAATTTCTAGCTAAAGTTCTTAGAGCAATATGTTTAACTTTTAAATTGAAAGCCTGTATCACTAAAACCAAAGGCCTACAGATGTTAGCATACAAAAGTGTATTTCTTGTTCTAGGTTTTCTGAATAATACACTCAATTTCACTTGGTGAAGCTACATTACTAAGGCAGAAACACCTACTAAAAAAAAGAGAGCCCCAACAGTTATTTAGCTGGTAGGTTTTAGCTGACCCCATTTTAGTATGAGCCAACAACTGAGAATAGCTAAGAAAAAGAAAAAAAAAAGTTGAAGCTGCACTAATTAACTCAGTCTCTGATTAATGGGCTATAGTACAAGGTATTCTACACTGGTGTGCATAGTAACATAGAAATATAGTATAGAATTAAATTAAAATTTGGGGCTATCATATTTTAACTGTATTATGGAAAACACTGATAACTAGGATGTTTATATTAGATTATAAGATTCCAAAGCGTATCAATGTGAAGGTCAGAGATATGGGTTTTAATTTCATATAAAAAGGGGAGGACACCTGGAGAAATTCAGTCTAGAAAAGGTGATAGATGCCTTCTAATAGAAGACACTTACTCCATGCTGCTCCAGAGAACAGAACTAGAACCAATAGTTGGAAGTTACAGGGTGGCAGATTTCAGTCCAATATGAAAAAGAAAACAAAAAACAAAAAACAAAAAAACTTAGAACAGAGTCCAAAGAAACTCATATAATTTCTATCTGGATGAGGTTTCCATATTTTGATATAAAACTAACATTTTCTACATATATGCCAATATGACAGGAAAAGTTTACATTAAAACAGTGAAAAACTTGTTTGGGAATAACATTTTCTAAGAACAACTCCATATCCGTAAGAAAATGCCAGTAACATGTCATACTTTTTCAAAATTCCTCGAACTGAAAAAAAAGATACTATTTAAAATACAACAGGTCTGTGAAACTCATATTTAACATTTACTAATAGGATAAGATTAAATACATCCAGACTATACCACCTAAGAGCAATTTTGGTTATATAAAAGACTGTTTCTATTCATCCCACTGCTCCTTATCTAGTATCTGTCCCCAAAACATGTCCTATTAGACAAAAAGCAGGTGGGAATAGGATGGGAATGTTGAGTCAACTAGGAAGGCAATTTAACTGATGATACTGCCTCTGATCCTCACCCTAAATGTCCATGAGACTCAAGAAGGAATGACCATATGTTCTGGTTAATGCCTACTGCCGGTGTAATTATTACTTTTAGTACTTTTCACTCTCCTACGTGTCTCAGTTTGAACAATAAATTATACAGTCACCAGTCCCAGGAAAACATGAAATATGAAAAAGATGCCAGCAGATTTAGCAATTGCTATTTACACATCCCTGGCATTGTCTAACTCTGCTCTGTATAGCCAGGTCTCTACCTATCATCTGGACTGGAACTGTATCTTCTACCAAAAGCATGAGGAAGGCTGAGCAGGGTGGCTCACACCAGTAATCTCAGCACTTTGGGAGGCTAAGGCAGGAGGACTGCTTGAAGTCAGGAGTTTGAGACCAGCCTGGGCAATGTAGAAAGACCACATCTCTACAGAAAATTTTTTTAAAATTAGCCACATGTGGTAGTGTGTGCCTGTAGCCCCAGCTAGTCAGGAGGCTGAGGTGGGACGATCGCTTGAGCAGAGGAGGTTGAGGCTACAGTGAACCATGATTGTGCCACTGCACTCCAGCCTGGATGACAGAGTAAAACCTGTCTCAAAAAAAAAAAAAAAAAAAAAAAAAAAAAAAAAAAAGAAGCCAAGAAACACTTCAAGCGTCAGTCATAAATGGAAGAGTACTTTCCCTGAGGAGAAACAGGAAAAGCAAGCATGTAAGCAAGTATTACAGAGTACACAGACTCTATATTCTTACTCAAGAAATGGCCAGCTCCTTACCTACTTATCAAAAAAAAAAAAAAAAAAAAAAAAAAAAAAAAAAGTGAGCCAGGGACTCACTACAAGAAATAAGACTTTCAAGACTTCCAGGCAATCTTACTGCTTAAAAAAATAACAGTCAAGCTGGGCCCGGAATACCTGTAATCTCAGCACTTTGGGAGGCCAAGAAGGCTGGATCTTGAGTTTGAGACCAGACTTGGCAACACAGTGAGACTCCATCACTACAAAAAACACAAAAATTAGCCGCGTGTCGTGGCATGCATCTGTAGTCTCAGGTATTTGGGTGGCTGAGACGGGAGGATCACTTGATCCCAGGAGGCAGAGGTTGCAGTGAGCTGA
The DNA here is from genome assembly GCF_028878055.3 of Symphalangus syndactylus. Taxonomy (NCBI): domain Eukaryota; kingdom Metazoa; phylum Chordata; class Mammalia; order Primates; family Hylobatidae; genus Symphalangus; species Symphalangus syndactylus. The sequence continues at coordinate 71,890,841 of NC_072438.2, read as the reverse complement.
GATCATACCACTGCAAGCCTGGGCAACAGAGTGAGACCCCTGTCTCAAAAAAAATTTTTTTTACTTTAAAAAAAGTTTTAAAAAATGAACAGACAACATAAATCACCACATGTCTGAAGAAAGTCGATTATAAACTGCAAAACAAGTAAGAAAGACCATGTGGGAAATGAACGTATGAAGGCAACAGATGAGAATTTTCAAAAACTCTAATTTGTATCTATAAAACAAGAACTTTATACTACCTAGAAGAGAAGACAAAGTTGAGAAATAGACAAGATAAATATATGAAAAATATAAAAGAAAGGATAAGTCTAGGAGGCTCAATGTCCTGCCTGAAGGAATGACAGAAAAGAAAAAAGCAGATCAAAAAAATTAAGAAATAAAATTTCCCACTCCTGAGGGGAAACACATTTTCAAATTCAAAAAGCTCACAGAGAGCAAAACCGAGTGAAAAAAAAACGAACCTAGAGACATAGCATTCTACTTTTCAAGACAAAAAGATTCTGTCTCCAGAGAGGGAAAAACTGGGCACCTGCAACTAAATGAAAATTAGACTTCTTACCGGTAACACTAGAGCAAGAAGATAAGGTATTATCTTCAAAATTCAAGGGAAAATGATTACTAATGTAGAATTTTGTACCCAGCCAAACTATGGGGAGGCAGAATAAAGATTTTTTAACCATTCAAGGATGGAAGGAGTTTACCTACTATAACCTTTTCTTAGGAAGCTACATAAAGATATATTCCAGCTAAAACAAAAAGCAAACCAAGAAAACATGGGATCCTGCAAACAGATGAAAGCCTAGGTCAGCAGCTGTGGCAGCAGGCCCAGAGAGAAGTGAGTATAGGCTGGAATTAGAGGAAGGACAGAAGCATCTCAGAGAAAGATATCCAGAAAAACAGAGGACTTGGCACAGAGCCAGTAGACAGGGAGCCTAGACAAATTTTAAGAAATGACAACATGATTAAGAAAAAAAAGGTAATGAATGAATTCAGGAAATGTAAACTGCTCAAGAAAGGCATGATCCCAATAAAAGACTTTATAGGTGAGCAATCAGTGTGGTATAAAAAAGGAAAAAATCCATTTGAACTTGAGCCTAGGAAGATTTTCTAATAAGTGGTACAGGATGGTAAAACGGAACACATTAGAAATCATAATCATAGAATGGTACTAGGCTTCACAATAGATACTATTGATAAAATAGTTTTTGCTTTGAAATTTTAGAATCAATCTAAATTAGAGAAGATAAACTATGATTACAGAACCTAATGTAAATGTTATCACAAATAAGAGTATACATTAAATTTGGGGAGTGAAGTAGGGAAAGAGAAGTGAAACACAAGAGTTTCAAGAATTCTTAAAAAGTACAGAGTACTGATATACTATCTAGCTTTGATTGAACTAGAAATGGAGTATATCGTCCAAATTAACAGAAATAGTCTGAATTTGGGAAGAGGAGAAATGAGAAGAGAGCGTATGCAATGCAGTCCTAAACTGTGATTGTAGGAAATAAAAATATATGCATAAAGTCGATAAGTTACAAAATAGCAAGAGGAATACTATTCAGTGATGTGGAGGTTAGCATCAAAAGAAATAAAACCAGAATGCTTTAAAGGTCTCTGGGGAGTTTTTAATTTGTATACAACAGTGGTTCTCAATGTGATCCAGGGACCCCCCCTAAGGGTTCCTGAGACCCTTTCAGGAGGTCCACACAAGGTTGTTCTCTTTTTAATTACACACTGGCGTGAGGCCAGGCTGCCTTCGTATATTCTAATCCAAATAATTTACTGCAACAGTCTGAATGCAAAAGCAAATTTTAGAATCAATATTCTTAATTTAAGACATTAAAAAAGATTTGTAAAAATGTAAAACAATGCCTCTCATCTCACTGTTTTTGAAACTAATTTTTCATAAGCATATTTTTGGTTAATGTGTAATAGTTTTATTCTTTCTTTTTGAGTTGGAGTCTCACTCTGTAGCCCAGCTGGAGGGCAGTGGCACAATCTCGGCTCACTGCAACCTCTGCCTCCTAGGTTCAAGCAGTTCTCCCTGCCTCAGCCACTTGAGTAGCTAGGATTACAGGCGGCTGCCACCTTCTGGCTAATTTTTGTATTTTTAGTAGAGACAGGGTTTCACCATGTTGGCCAGGCTGGTCTCAAACTCCTGACCTCAGGTGATCCACCCGCCTTGGCCTCCCAAAGTGCTGGGATTACAGGCATGAGCCACCGTGCCCAGCCTGATTCTAATACAGAAAATACCAATATAACCCAAATAAACAAAAACTCTGGGGTTCTGAATAATTAGAAGTGCTACAGGAATCTTGAAACCCAAAAATTTGAGAATCTTCATTTCAGATGCAGACCATTAACTTGGAGTCTGTAATGGTTATTCACTATTCATTTTCTTGGTCTCTACTTATTATCCCTTTATGCAAAAAGTTTCTATCATGCAACAGGAAAATGAAATTGCTTAATTCATTAATAAAAACTACTAATTAAAGTAAAATAAGGTTTACAATTAATGGAAACCTAGCAGAAAATTATTTAATCTAAACCCAAGATATGAAATCACTAGCAAGTGGCAGAGCAAAAGCCAGAACCTAAGCAGTGTGTGTGTGCTCTTAACCATCACATCTACTCTCTACAACATTTGTGTTTTCTTTAACAGTTTAAAATACGGTGACAAGTTCAACATATAAATCAATGTAATACACATTAATAAAATGAAAGACAAACCCAAGCAATCATCTCAATAGCATTTGACAAGAGTCAACATCCTTTTATGATTAAAAAAAAAACAAAACAAACTCAACCAACTAGGAATTGAAGGAAATAACCTCAATATAATAAAAACTATGAAAAGCCCATAGCTAACCTCACACTCATTGACACACTGAAAGCTTTTCCTCTAAGATCAGGAAGAAGACAAAGCTGCATGCTTTTACTGCTTCTATTCAACATAGTACTTAAGTTCCAGCCAAAGCAATATGGCAGGAAAAATAAAAGGCATCCAAATTAGGCCAGGTGCTGGTGGCTCACACCTGTAATCACAGCACTTTGCGAGACCAAGGCAGGTGGATCACTTCAGCCCAGGAGTTCGAGACCAGACTGGCCAACACAGTGAAACCCCGCCTCTAATAAAAATACAATAAATTAGCCATACATGCTGGCATGTGCCTGTAGCCCCAGCTACTTGGGAGGCTGAAGCACAGGAATTGCTTGAAAACCCAGGGGGCGGAGGTTGCAGTGAGTTGAGATTGTGCCACAGCACTCCAGCCTGGATGACAAAGAAACACTCTTTCTAAGAAAAAAAAAAGCATCCTAATTGAAAAAGATCAAGACATCTGTTCACAGATGACATCATTTTATGCATGGAAAACACTAAACACTCCACAAAAAACTGTTAGAACTAATAAAGGAAATAAGCAAAGTTTCAGGATACAAAAATCAGTTGCATTCCTATACGTTAACAATAAACAGGCAATTAAGAAAACAATCCCACTTACGATAGCATCAAAAAGAATAAAAAACTCGGGCCAGGCACTGTGGCTGGCTCACGCCTGTAATCTTAGCACTTTCAGAGGCTAAGCTGGGAGGACAATATAGTGAGACCTCATCTGTACGAAAAATACAAAAAAAAAATTAGTAGGGCATGGTGACACGTGCATGTAGTCCCAGCTACTTGGGTGGCTGGGATCACTTGAGCCCAGGTCAGGGCTGCAGGTGGCTGTGATCGTGCCAGTCTGGGCAACACAGCAAGACTCTGTCTCAAAAAAAAAAAAAGGAAAAGAAAAGAAAAACAAAGAAAAAAAAAAACCCTTATGAGGAAACCTAGCCAAGAAGGTGAAAAACGTGTATATTAAAAACTACAAAACACTGCTGAAAGACTTAAAGACACAAATAAATGGAAAGACATCCCATGTTCATGGATTAGAAGGCAAACTATTGTTAAGATGTTAATATTACCCAAAGTGATCTAAAAATTCAATGCAATGCCTATAAAAATCCCAGTGATTTTTTTTTTGCCAGAAAAGAAATCTATCCTAAAATTCCTGTGGAATCTCAAGAGACCCCTAATAGCCAAAACAACCTTAAAATATTAGAACAAAGTTGGAAGTCTCACACTTGCTAATTTCAAACTATAATAATCAAAATAGTATAGTACTGGCATACAGACATATAGAGCAATGAAATAGAATAGAGGAACCAGATATATAGCCTTGCATATACAGTCAAATAAATTTTGACAAGGATGCCAAGACCATTCAGTGCGCTGTCTTCTCAACAAATGGTGTTGGGAAAACTGGATACCCACACGAAAAGGAAAAAAGCTGGAGCCTCACCTTACAAAATATACAAAAATTAACTCAAAATGGATGAAAGATCTAAATGTAACAGCTAAAACTATACAACTCTTAGTAGAAAACGCAGGGGAAAAAAGCTTCATGACATTAAATTTGGCAATGATTTATTGGATGTGACATCAAAAGCACAGGCAAAAAATTAAAAATAGACAAATGAGACTACATCAAAATTAAAAACCTCTGTGTGGCTGAGTGCAGTGGCTCATGCCTGTAATCCCAGCACCATGGGAGGCCGAGGTGGGCAGATCACCTGAAGTCAGGAGTTCGAGACCAGTCTGGCCAACATGGTGAAACTCTGTCTCTACTAAAAATACAAAAATTAGCCAGGCATGGTGGCACATGCCTGTAGTCCCAGCTACTCGGGGGGCTGAGGCAGGAGAATCGCTTGAACCCAGGAGGTAGAGGTTGCAGTGAGCTGAGATCACGCCACTGCACTCCAGCCTGGGCGACAGAGAGAGAGTCTGTCTCAAAGAAAAGAAATCAGTCTAGCATGTAGGTACATGCCTATAGTCCCAGCTACTCAAGAGGCTGAGACAGGAGTATCACTTGAGCCTAGGAGGAGTTCCAGACTTCAGTGAGCTGTGACTGCACCACTACACTTCAACCTGAGTGAAGAGGAAGACTCCGTCTCAAAACAAACAAACAATTATAGTACGTTTAGCAGCTGGTTGACTTACATTATCCTACAAATAACTTTTATGAGGCAGTAACAAGAGAAGTCACAGAGCAGCACCAGTCTGCCTACCACACTTTGAGTAGTATAAAAGCAGAGCTTCCCACCAGATGTTGGTGTTAGTTCTCAGGGAGAATGCACAGTGCATGAGTGGCCTGACGGAGGTCCCGATTCTGTTGCCTGCAGCTGCAATATCCCTTATCCAAGGCTCCAATCTCTCAGCTTACACAGTAAGCTACTGTACAAATACCACTTTCCGTGTTAGCAGAGACATGGAACAATTGGAAAGCAACAGCTTACAACTTTGGGGTTACCAAATGAACCACCACAATAGGTGAATTAGAAAAAAGTCTTCTTCCATCTTTTTTTTTTTTTTTTTTTTTTTTTGAGATGGAGTCTTGCTCTGTTGCCCAGGCTGGAGTGCAGTGGCGCAAGCTCGGCTCACTGCAAGCTCGGCTCACTGCAAGCTCCGCCTCCCAGGTTCACGCCATTCTCCTGCCTCAGCCTCCCGAGTAGCTGGGACTACAGGCACTCGCCAGCACGCCCGGCTAATTTTTTTGTATCTTTAGTAGAGACGGGGCTTCACCGTGTTAGCCAGGATGGTCTCGATATCCTGACCTCGTGATCTGTCCGGCTTGGCCTCCCAAAGTGCTGGGATTACAGGCTTGAGCCACTGCGCCTGGCCTCTTCTTCCATCTTTAAGGGAGAACTGTAAGGAAACTTTTTCCTATATCAGTCTTGGCTCTGGGTAAAGAAGAGAAAAGACTTCCTGACAGTTATTAGGCACAAGACGTGGTGAAACCCTGTCTCTACTAAAAAATACAAAAATTAGCAAGGCGTGGGTAAAGAAGAGAAAATACTTTCCTGACAGTTCTTAGGCACAAGACAGTCTTCCCCTAGGTTTGGACTCTAGGATTCACATTATCTGACCAGGCAAATTCCCAACCAAGAAGTTAGTTTAATTCAGACTGACTATCTATTATCTGAAATGCATGGGACCAGAAGTTTCCGATTTTGGAATTTTTGCATTACACTTACCCATTGAGCAAGCCTAACCCGAAAATACTTAACCTGTGTAACTCTAGGCTGACAGTGCTTCCAGGTCACACAAAACACATATTATTCTGTAAATGCTGCAAATAACATTCCAACAAACAGGAAACCTCAATCAAAAAAATCCTAAGAGGCCAGGCGCAGTAGCTCATGCTTGTAATCCTGGCATTTTGGGAGGTCAAAAGGGGAGAATCACTTGAGGCAAGGAGTTTGACACTAGGCTGGGTAATAAAGGGAGGCCCTGCCTTTAAAAAAAAATTTTTTTTTTTTGTTTCAATTAGCCAGGTATGGTGGGGTCCTGAAGGCTGAGGCAGGAGGACTGCTTGAACCCAGGAGGTGGAGGCTGCTGTGAGCCACGACTGTACCACTGCAATCCTGGGTGATGTTGCCTGGGATGTAGCCTGGGTGACAAGAGTGAGACCCTATTTCAAAAAAAAAAAAAAAAAAAAATCACGATAAAACCCAAGGGAAAAACACTACTATAAGCAAAAGTGTACAGAATTAAAAGAAAAAAATTTTTTGAGACCACAGGCATTAGAATTATTGGATACAAAATGTAAGCATACTTAAGTAAAAGAGATTGTCAAAACTAAGACTAAGGAACAAGATGGGTCAAAAACAACCAAATGAACTTTTAAAACTAAATCATCTGACAAATTTATAGTCAGGAACTCAGAAAGGTTATTGCATAACTAATTAGACATGGCTGGCAATAAACTGGTGAATGAGAAAATTATCTGTAAAAATTACCCAGAATGCAGAGAGAGAGGAAGAGATGAAAAATATTAAAGAGATTAAAATACTTGGAAGATAAAATAAAAAGTGGTAACTTACATCTAATTGGAATTACAAATGGAGAGAAAGACTAGGAGAGAACATAGAAAAAAAATGTCAAGACATTCCCTAAAATTAATGAAAGATAACAATGTCAGATTCAGGAGTCCCAAGAAACCCTAGTAAACAAGAATTTACAGTAAGATATATCTAAGTGAAACTGTAAACATGAAAGATAAACTCTTATAAGCAGCCAGAGGGAAAAAAACCCTAGTAAACAAGAATTTACAGTAAGATATATCTAAGTGAAACTGTAAACATGAAAGATAAAGAAAAACTCTTATAAGCAGCCAGAGGGAAAAAACAGCCTACAGAGATTAAGTGATGACGACTCAAGGAGGTAGAATCAAAGATATTTTAAGATGAAGAAAAAAAAACCCCAAAAAATCTCAGGCTGATTGTGGTGCCTCACACCTGTAACCCCAGCACTTTGGGAGGCTATTGCAGGCAGATCTTTTGAGTCCAGGAGTTTGAGACCAGCCTGGGCATCACGGTGAAACTCTGTCTCTACTAAAAAATACAAAAATTAGCCAGGCATGGTGGCGTGCCTGTAATCCTAGCTACTCAGGGGGCTGAGGTGGGAGGACTGCTTGAGCCTGGGAGGTTGAAACTGCAGTGAGCTGAAATTGCACCATTGCACTCCAGCCTGGGCAACACAGTGAGACCCTGTCTCAAAAAAAGAAAGAGAAAAACCTGTTTTTTTAGACCACGCTAATGGAAATTCTCAAAGATTTACTTTAGAAAGAATAAAAATGATCTCAGAATGAATGAATGTTGAGCAAAAAGAGTGGTAAATATGAAGGTAAACTTAAATAATCATTGACTATATAAAACAAGTAATTATGTCCAACAGTAATTGGTCACAGGGTTAAAAAAATCTGAGCTATCATATAACAAGAACACAAAATCAGAAGGACTGATCAAGTTTAAAACGTTTTAAGTCTATTGGTTAGGGGAATAAAACTAATGACTAACTTTAGACTAAGTGAAATATTCACGTTAAATTTCTAGAGGAATCACTACCAGGTGGAAACAGAATATTGTATTTCTGCAGTTATAAAGAATGAAGTGGGAAAAATCTGAAGAAAACATAGCTTCTGTTATTCACATTAAATGTGCTTTTCATACCTTAGAAAACATACTGTGTGTGTGCATGTTTCAATTTTGGGTAAAATAGCAAAGTAATTGATAGATACAACATTTCTTTCTCTTTCATGGCACACAAAACACAATCTGACCTTCCCTTTAGTCCAAGTTTAATGCTCAACAGTGTTGGACTTTTCTAGGTCAAATTGTGGTATTTTATGTATCTACGAAATTACTGACATTTAAATGTCTTTAAATTAGGTATAACATTGAAAAAAAAAAAAGACAAACTTCCTCACAGAATCACCCCAAAGACAAAGCAACTTTATTCCTTTTTTTGGTTTTGTTTTTGTTTTTTAACGCAACAGGGTTTACTGTTTCCCAGTAAGTGCAGTGACAAGATCATGGCTCACTGCAGACTAGACTCAGATGATCTTCCCACCTCAGCCTCCCGAGCAGTAGCTGGGACTATGCACGTGTGCCACCACGCCCAGCTATTTTTTTTTTTTGGACACAGGGTCTCACTTTGTCACCCAGGCTGGAGTGCAGTGGTATTAACGTGGCTCACTGCAGCCTCAACCTCCCAGGTTCAAGCAATCCACCCACCTCAGCCTCCTGAGTAGCTAGGACCACAGAAACCTGCCACTAAACCCGGGTAATTGTTTGTAGAGATGGGGGTCTCGCTATGTTGAGCTGGAGATGTTGAGGGTACAGTGAGCTGTGATTGTGCCACTGCAAGTTTGTGCATCAAAGTTGAACAGTTAGTTGTATTTAGAGAACATGGTCCATATACCTTTCAGGGCAATACAGAATAAAAAATTGGGTTTACTATAACGTAGTTAATAGCTCACTAAATGTGAGGTGATGGCTCATTGTGGTTTTGATTTGCATTTCTCTGATAGTGATGTTGAGCGTCTTTTCATATGCTTTTTGGCCATTTGTATGTCATTTTTGGTAAAGTTTCTATTTGTCTTTTGCCAACTTTTAAATTGGATTATTTGACTTTTGTTGAGTTTTAAGAGTTCTTTATACATAGCTGGTCTCAAACTCCTGAGGTCAAGTAATCCTCTCCCCTCAGCCTCCCAAAGTGTTGGGATTACAGGTGTGAGCCACAGCACCTGGCTATTCCTTATTCTTGATGTTGTAATGTCATGCTCCCATTATCTTTACAATGTTGTTATAATAATAATTTTATTACCATAGAATTTTAGAAGAAATTTAAATTTAGGTTCCATTTATTCTTTTTATTTTTTCACTCTGTCACCCAGGAAGGAGTGCAGTGGTGCAATCACAGCTCACTGCACCCTCAACATCCCCAGCTCACATGATCCTCCTACCTCAGTCTTCTAAGTAGCTGGGACCACAGGTGTACTCCACCAGGCCTGGCTAATTTTTTTTTTTTTTTTACAGAGATGAGGTCTTGCTATGCTACCCAGGCTGGTCTCAAACTCCTGAGCTTCAAGTGATCCTCCCGCTTCAGCCTCCCAAAGTGCTGGGATTATAGACATGAACCACTGTGCCCTGCCGCTTGATTTCTTCTTAAAAACTGGAGTCAGATAGCTTATCCTACAATTCCTACCAACTCACTAGAATGGTAGACCACAGGGGAGGGAGGTGGTTAAATGTCGTATGAAAATTGTTAATTTTCTTGTAATCTTTAATTCACTAGGAAAGACAGCTATCACCATTTCCCATCTGCGTCCATTGGATCTTTTAAATTATTTTAATTTTAGTCATTTAACAAGTAATTTCCATTAAAATAAGGGATAATGAAAAAGAACTATTAGAAACTTTTATAAATAAGAATTACAGTAGTTAAAAAAATTATAGTAAACCCAAATTTTTATTCCATATTGCCCTGATTTCAAAGGTATATGGACCATGTTCTCTAAACACAGCTAACTGCTCAATTTTGATGCACAAACTTGGAACACGCCCATCTCACAAATGCTAACTCCAAATTTAAAATATATCTCTAACAGGTTCTATCTGGTTCATCATTACTTCTGGTTCTTCTTCCTGCACTTGCAGGGTCAAAATACAATCCATAAAAATTTTCTCTGAAATGTCTGATGGCTCCTATTTTGTTAAAAAGATGGCCATCTTCTTTACTCCCTAACTGCAAAACATTTTCAATTTTAGATTTGGAATGTTTAATCTAATAACTCATTTCTACACCAACTACTTTTTTCCAATCACTTTTGTATAAAGCATCTGTTTTCAGCATTCGTCCACTAATGAACCATGTCAAGTATATTTTAGTGCACAAACGTCACAAAAGATGAAAGAATTCACCAGGCACGGTGGCTCAGGCCTGTAATTCCAGCGCTTTGGAAGGCCAAGGCAGGCGGATTGCTTGAATCCAGGAGCTTGAGACCAACCTGGGCAACATGGCAAAAACCCAATGTCTACAAAAATAAGCTGGGCATGGTGGCACATGCCTGTAGTCCCACTTACTCAGGAGGCTGAGGAGGCAGGATCACTTGCGCCCGGGAGGCAGAGGTTTGCAGTGAGCCAAGATTGTGCCACCGCACTCCAGCGTGGGCTAGAGTCCGAGACCCTTATCTCAAAACAACAACAAAAAGGTGAAAGAATTCTGCCAAGTATCTGCTTAGCAAAAGAGGATGTTCTGGTTCTCGTCACAGAATATTATATAACTAAGTCCCTTCTAGTGAATGACTAACTGAATGAGAATGGCGTATTTCCTTTCTAATCCTTAGAAATATATTATGTATTGATTCTTAAGTTTGAAAAATTCATGTAGGACATTATCAGCTAAAGACTTGTAGCCTGAGATTTTTTGCTTATACAATTTCAACATTATCATTGGTCCAGAGTGGTGCTTTTTGCATTCCTCTTATGATATAACTGATAATTGGGAAACATTTTCCTGTGTCAGCTTTCTTCTCCTTTGCTGGTATGGGCAGAGAATGAACCATTTTGCATTCTCAACTGTGTTGAAGGAAAACTAAAAGCCAACTATGAAGTTAGTGTCTCTACTTTCTTTTCTAGCTTCTTGAAAGAAGTTATGATACTTAGGCAATGCAGTATCATCCAGTTATTTCACTACTGTACCACCCTTGTAGGTGATTCCAACATTCTTCCATTTTCCAATTTTATTAGTCTTTAACATAGTTGGGAATACATGATAGAGGAAATAATTCACAGAATGATAAAACAGCAAAATGTTTAAGATCCCATGATGTAAATCTTGCTAGATAGGATGAATTTTATTCCATTTTGAAAAATAAGGGAAATGTTTTCTTTGCTCTTTGGAAGGCCTCTAAGAAAGAATAAAAGTCATGGAATGTCAATCCTTGTAACTAGAACTACTCAAAAAGGAAACTCACTATTGGTTGGGTACAATAAACCCTGAAGGATACCATAAATTAATTAAAATGAAGTGCTCTATAACTTTCTTTCTTTTTTAAAGATAGGCTTTCACTCTGTCACCCAGGCTGGAGTGCAGTGGCTCGATCAAGGCTCACTGCAGCCTCGACCTCCCCAGGCTCCGGTGATCCTTGTACCTCAGCCTCTCGAGGAGCAGGGACCACAGGTGTATACCATGATGGGGGGCTAATTTTTGTAGAGGCAAATGGATTGCTTGAGGTCAGGCTGGTGACCTCAAATTCCTGGGCTCAAGCAATCCACCCACATCAGCCTCCCAAAATGCTGGGATTACAGGCATGAACCACCACACCCGACCTCTGTAACTTTTTATACTCACGAAAAGCAAATCCTTCATAATTTCTCAAATGTATTAACATTTCTTCAAGGAAAGGTATGAATATTCACACTGAGTGAGATGGGAAAAAAGCTAACCTTCTGTCAATTCAGTTTTTACTGTCAAGCTTTTACAAGCTTACTACGAATATTTTCGGAAGTGTGTGAATTTCATAAATGTGGGTGAAGCATTACAGACTTCTAAATATAAAACTAGGATAACCAGATATTGATAGTAACTTAAACAGAAGACTGTTATCATTAAATTTACATTTCATAGAGACCATTATGCTTACAGTATAAAACGGTTTGGGAATGGGCAGGATTGGGGAAGTAGGAGAAGCTATAAAGCCACTTTCATAAATCACAGCACTCTTTGCTTTCATCTACATGGTTATTGTTTAAAGTTTTATTGTTTTCCCCATCAAAAAGGGTCACATTTCTTCAAGTCTATTTTCAAAGACAAGCCTTGCCCATTTAATGCTGACTACCATACTAGTAGTGTATTTTATACTATAGCTTTTCCCAGAAATATGAATTCAAAAAATTTATTTTCATTTGATTGATTTCAACCACAGTGCTTCCCAATACTTTAAGCCCATGTGACCTCTGGAGCTCTTAAGTATCTAGGTGAACACTAGACTACAAACTTATTTTAAGCAAAATTTCATGCTATTTTTTTTCTGTAGCTCCAAGTGATCAGATTCTAGTTTCCCTATAAAGGCTACTCATTAAAATTACACCAGTAATTTGATAACTTACTAAATCCCTAATCCAGCATCTCTAAAGCTGACGACCTCACTATCATCTTTTGGTTTTCATGACCCTAAATTCTTCTGGCTCTCTGTTCACCTAGGATTTATTTCTTTCCCTGGTCCTACCTTAAAGTTGGTAACCACAATTGTATTCTTTTTTTTTTTTTTTTTTTTTTGAGATGGAGTCTCGCTCTGTCGCCCAGGCTGGAGTGCAGTGGCGCGATCTCTGCTCACTGCAAGCTCCGCCTCCCGGGTTCACGCCATTCTCCTGCCTCGGCCTCCCGAGTAGCTGGGACTACAGGCGCCCACCACCACACCCGGCTAATTTTTTTTTTAATTTTTAGTAGAGACGTGGTTTCACCGTGTTAGCCAGGATGGTCTCGATCTCCTGACCTCGTGATCCGCCCGCCTCAACCTCCCAAAGTGCTGGTATTACAGGCGTGAGCCGCCGTGCCTGGCCCCATAGTTGTATTATTTTTCTATAAATAATTCAAAACATGTCTACTGAATGCTTGATATATGCCAGGCACTGTACTTTCTCTGGTTTCATCCATATTCACCAGCCACCTACTGAATAATGGCTAACATTGATAGAGATATAATACATGCCAGATACTGTTCTGAACACTTCACAAATAATGTTTTCTTTTCTTCTTCCATTAATAATACAGACAGAGTCTCATTTTGCTGTTCACGCTAGTTTCAAAATCCTGGGATTAAAATCCTCCCGCCTAGGCCTACCAAAGTGCTAGGGTTACAGGTGTGAGTCACTGCCAGGTCCACTTTACAAATAATATTGAATCCTCAAAACAACACAATGGAGAATGTAAAAACCTCCTGGGATACTGATAATGTTCTGTTTTTGTTTTTAATTTAAGTGCAAGTTACACAGGTACACTCGGTTTATGACATTTCATTGGATTATCCTCTTACATGTGCAGTTTTCCTATGAGGCAAAGAAAATATTATCTTCAATTTATAGATAAAAAAACTAACAAGAGACTGTTTGCCCAAGGTCACATGGCAGGTAATAGGAGGAGCCAGATTGAGCTCAGGTAGTCTGACTTCAGAGCCAACCCAGTCTCTATTGTATCATGCAATCCAGATATTTGTCTTGGCTCAATACTTTTCCTTTGTCTAAAATGACCTTCCCTTGATTTTCAGAATGAAAGAACACGAAGTCTACCTCAAACTCCATTGTCAAAATCCTCCAATTTCCCATTTTAGTATTTCATTAAAACTTAATTATAATGGCATAGTTATTTGTAGACTCATCTGTCTCCACCCTCATGCCCCAGAAGTGTAAACTCCCTGAGAGCAGGGACTATGCATACTGTAGACGCTCATAAAATATTAAATAAGTGAATTATTCCCTACAAATGCACTTTAATATAAAGTGTATACAAGACTAATATTCAAATAAAACAAAAAAACCCAGTTTATTTCATTCATTTTATCTCTGTATGAATAAAAGCTGTACTGTACATGGCTTTTATGAAATACTAAGAAATGATATACTCAGAACAATCACTGTAATCCTGTATTCTGACAGAGAGGTGTCATGGACAATTAATAGTCAAGCACCTTTAATAAGTAGACTACAGATCCATCCAAATAATTCTAACATACTTCATCAATTACAACATTTATAAGCCTGAATGGTCTTCTGATTAACCTGATGATCTACGTCTCTGAGTAATAATGTAGCTGATTTTTTTTTTTTTACAAATACATCTATTTAAACAGATATATATTAGACCTATATTCTAATCCATCTGCTTATATAAGCATGTCTATCTCTGGGATCTCTATTTTAATTCAATAATCTATTTGTCTATCCCTGTACCGATACCACATTTTTCTATTAATAATATTTTGGTATCTGATAAGTCCTTCCTTATCATTTTTGCAAGACTTTCATGATATTTTTAGCTGAACACTCTCCTCACTATATACATTAAAATCCCTTTATCAAGTTATACCAAAAATCCTACGAGATTTTTATTGGAGTAACACTAAATATATATAGGAGATAATAATTTCATGGCATTAGTTTTTCACTCATGAACACAGTACATCTTTGTCATCTTTTATGACTTTTTTATCCTATTGTATTTTCTCCTCAAAGTGTTTTGAATATTTCATTTGTTTTATTCCTGCTTACTTAATAGATTTGGTGGCTATACACAAACAGCACTTATTTGAAATTTAATAATCTAATTCAATATTGATGAAACAAGAATGCTACTGATTTTATCTGATTTTTTTTTTTTTCTGAGATGGAGTTTCACTCGTCGCCCAGGCTGGAGTGCAATGGCGCGATCTTGGCTCACCGCACCCTCCACCTCCTGGATTTAAGCGATTCTCCTGCCTCAGCCTCCCAAGTAGCTGGGATTAGAGGCATGCGCCACCATGCCTGGCTATTTTGTAGTTTTAGTAGAGACAGGGTTTCTCCATGTTGGTCAGGCTGGTTTCGAATTCCCAACCTCAAGTGATCTGCCCACCTCGGCCTCCCAAAGTGCTGGGATTACAGGCATGAGCCACCACTCCTGGCCTTTGCCTGATCATAGATCCAGAAAACTTGCTGTACTCTTATTAGTTCTCACATTTTTGCCTGACAAGCATAATAATCATGTTACCTGTAAACAGAAACTTTCCTTCTTTCTCTATTGGTAATGAGGACTCCAAATGTTTTACTTTTAAAACATTTTACTGTGAGATTATGAAACTCTCTATATAAATATATGATAGATATTAACCAAGGAATCCTTCTAAAACCCTTATAATATTATTACTTAAATCTCTACAGGAAACAGCATTGGTAGGAATGCCTACTGATAATCAGGCACTAGGCTAGAAAATTTTATATTTAAACTTCACCTCAAGGCAAGTCAGGTGAGGAAATCAAGTCTTAGAGAAGTTGAGACTTGGCCAGGGTGCCTGAAGGGATGGAGCTGGGATTCAAACTCTAGCTAGTTCCAAAGTTATGTCCTTTTGTTCATAGTGTACTATAAGGCAGTTTACAAAAGCATACTCAAGCAGATACCTATTCTATACAGGGATATTCTGGCTCACCCTACTCTATTAAGACTAATAGCCATTATATCATCAGTGTAATAGCAACAACCCTTTTGGAAAGAAAATTATCTCATTTCAAGCTTATCCATGCAGTATGCATCCTAAGGTCTCTGATTCAACAATGGAAGGATTGATGTTATTAGTTGTTGCAATATTTCTTTTTTTTGTAAAGCCAGTAAATTTCCATCACCAAGGTTGGTTTCAAAAACCTGTTCACCTGGTTTTTTTACTTTCTCAGTGTTTAATCATTTTCTACCTTACTAGTGTTACTTTTATTCTTTCCTGAATTCAAGACACAATATTCTTAACACTACATTCAAATAAAAAGTAAAAAAGAGAAAGGAAGAAAGGAAAACTCATTAGCTTATCAGCCTATCCAAGCTACTGTTACCCTACCCCAGTTATCCTTTAGGAATAGAAGTCCCTAAGACATCTCAAAATCATTAGATGAGATGCCTTCTTTTGACTGGCAGATGCTTAAGGTACAGCAATAGTCAAAATCCACTTACTGCTATGTCCAAGGTTTTTCTAAAGTATAAATAAAGAAAAAGTGGGTGTTTACAACTCTCAACGGGGCTGCGCATAGTGGCTCACACCTGTAATGCCAGCACCTTGGAAGCCCATCGCAGGAGGATCACTTGAGCTCAGGGGTTCAAGGCTGCAGTGAGCTATGATCACCACTACACTGCAGCCTGGGTGAGAGAGCGAGACCATGTCTTAAAAACAAACAAACAAACAAACAAAAACCTCAAAGAAATGGTTATGTCTCATTAATTGTGGGATATAATGGGATTATTTTATAACGTTTGTTACATATGCTTTTATAAATGTATATGCCACAAATTCTCCTCAAAAACTGAAGAATTCCTATCAGAACTTCTCTATCACTGACAATGAAGAAGTTAAAAAAAATGATTTTTGATCCTATGAAACTATTAGGAAGTTTCTTCTGAGAATCATCTTTCCTCATATTCTTTGCTATCCTAAAGTCCTTAGAACTGTCATAATAGTTCTCTCCACAAGATTTATTTAAAAATAAAACTAGATTTATGTAAGTGCATTTCCTCAAACAAAAAAGGTACTCTACTCTTAACAGGTTATCTACCTAACCAAGTTCCCTTTTGGCCATGAAGCCATCCTTACATTTTCACCATGTCTGAAATCTGCTTTCTCCTGTGCACCCTCAAATTATCATGCTATCAGAAATGTACACATGTAAACACATACAAACGAATACTTAACTGGCATATTTACTTGACTTAAAAAAATGCAAAACAAGGCTGGGCGTGGTGGCTCATGCCTGTAATCCCAGCACTTTTGGAGGCTGAGGCGGGCGGAGGACCCGAGTTCGGGAGTTTGAGATCAGCCTGGCCAATATGGTGAAACACGTCTCTACTAAAAATACAAAAACTTGCCAGGCGTGGTGGCACACGCCTGTAATCCCAGCTACTCAGGAGGCTGAGGCAGGAGAATCACTTGAACCCGAGAGGCAGAGGTTGCAGTGAGCCAAGATCGTGCCATTGCATTCCAGCCTGGGTGACAGAGGGAGACTCTGTCTCAAAAACAAAACAAAACAAAACAAAATACAAAACAGGAAAAAAAAATTCCATAGTTTATGGGACTTAGAACACAAAGACTGAGAAATGCTTACCACAAAATTGTCCAATATGCATTAACACAAATGAAAAACGTGGTAACTAATCTACAAGTTACTAGTAGCCATACTTGACAAATTCACTATTACAGATCTTTACATCTTAAAGAATCTGATCTTTAGCATGCCATTATGAATCTCAAATATTAACAAGCTAAAAAGTCTAAATCTAAAATAAATTTAATCAAATATCTTACAGAGCTGTAATCAAGGAAACTAAGAGCTGGAATTCCTTTTATTTTATTTTATTTTGAGACGGAGTCTGTCTCTGTCGCCCAGGCGGAGCGTGATGGTGCGATCTTGGCTCACTACAACCTCCACCTCCCCGGTTCAAGCGATTCTCCTGCCTCAGCCTCCAGAGTAGCTAGGATTACAGGCGCCTGCCACCATGCCCAGCTAACTTTTGTATTTTTAGTAGTAGAGACTGGGTTTTGCCATGTTAGTCAGGCTGATCTCGTACTCCTGACGTCAGGTGATCCACCTGCCTTAGCCTCCCAATGTGCTGGGATTACAGGCGTGAACCACCACGCCTGGCCTCTGGAATTACACTTAGGTGTAGGATGTTTATCTGTATTCAATGACAGGTGAAGCAATTCAATCACATCATTCACACATAAATACAGTCATCCCTCCATATAAGCAGGGGATTGGTTCCAGGACTGCTATGTATACAAAAATCCATACATAAAGTCCCACAGTAGGCCCTGTGGAACCTGCGAATACAAAAAGTTGGTCCTCCATGAATATTCTATTTTCTATCCAAATTTGATTGAAAAAAAAAAATCTTCATATGTTTTCAGGTGTGAACTGTACTGAAGATTTTCCTGAGTTTGAGATCTTTCAAATTTGAAAAAATATTAGCAAAGTAGATCTTGGTCTTCCATCTCTAAAAGTTCCATTATAATTATTTCCAGCCAGGAAGAAAAATTAGCATCACCACCACACTTTTTGCATGTGCTTTTGTTATTAATGTTATTCATTCATCTTCCTTGCCAAAATTCCCAGTATTATTGGGTCTGATTTCTTGCCATTAAATGCAAACAATTTTCATGTACTATGTTTAATATACAAGGCCTTATGTACGAGAGTGCCTAAGTTTTAGCAATATAAGTAATGTCAAAAGACTAGTCTTTTCTCATCAGATGTACACTTAATCAATTTAGTAATCTGGATTGTTGTTACAGTTTAAACTTTTGAGTTTCAAGGCCAAAAAAAACCCAATTATTAGAAACAGAAATTCTGTCACAGTTCCCTATATTGGGATAAAACAATCACATAAATATTTTATCAAAAAATTATTATCTTTAAATCAGCATTTCCTTCCTTCATTTCTATCTGTAGGTCTGCATTTAGGAAAAATATTTCAGAAGTGCCACAAAGAACCCACCACTTTACAGTAAATAAAGTTAGTAATTCAACAAATCTTATCACTCAGCCCATATTAGGAAAACACAAAAAACCTGAGTAAAACAAGTAAAATTTTAATGGTTAAACACAATCTTTTCTAGACGGAACACTAGTACTTGCCAGCAGATTTATGGCACAGATGCTGATTAGCTATCTGTTCTCAGAAAAAGATGTTTTTTTCCTCTCCTTGAAAATTATTAGCCCTACTAAAATCTCAGAATTCACTATATAATTCATCCATGTAACCAAAAACCACTTGTACCCCAAAAAGCTGTTGAATTTTTTAGAAGTCCTAAACAGTTTTATCAAAGTAGCTGAAACGTTTTTCGTTGTCTAATTATCAAAAATTATAAGCAAAGGATTTGCTAATACCTGAAATGCCTCAAGATTTTGCTGTAATAATTTGTCATCTCAGTGCTTTTTCTGGAATGCAGGCCTCATGAAAAAACACTTGTAAAATGCCACATGGCATTCAACAATTAGTAAAATCTAGTTTTACCAATATGATGCACATTTATACATTTTGACATCTGTTAATGGAGTCTTAAGCAGTGTCTTATTTTAACCGGCAGTATTTTTTTTTAGTGCTACATACAATAATGGTACCTTTCACAACAAATGGCAACTTAGGATGCCATGGAATACAGTAACTTGGTTTCTCAAAACCACAAGTTTCAGCCCAAAAAGACAGTTTGCCCAGCATCTCATTTTACAGATGATGAAAATGAAAACCCAACTATATGATGTTCCCAACGTCATAAAATCAAGAGCAAAAGAGGCCAGGTGTGGTGGCTCATGCCTGTAATCCTAGCACTTTGGGAGGCCGAGGCAGGACTTGAGCCCAGGAGTTCGAGATCAGCCTGGGCAACATAGATCCTTTCTCTGTAAGAAAAATTATTTATTCAAAAAAAAAAAAATCAAGAGCAAAAGAGACTGAACTCGGGTCTTCTGGCTCCCAGTGATGCCCTTTCCATTAAACATGCCTCCTGAAGTAAATCAGATGAAAACAACTGCCTGGGTTTAACCAACATCTAATATACATAAAAAGCATATCATGCAGGAGCCTGTGCGCTTATGGCCTGAATCAAAAGTCTCAGATTGACTCAAAAGTAACAATTTAAAAATCCACTGTTTTGTGTGTTTATCTTTGATAAGATGTATAATGAACTACAGACTTCAGAAATGAGAGCTTCCCTTAAGGTAGGGATTTCATCCGGTACATTACAATGACTCAGTACAATCTCACTTGCATCTTCTTCCCTCCCCACCATTCCCTGCAGGGGAAAGACCCCCGCAAGGAGAATGACAGGCCCACCTGGGGCCTAAACTCCATGGCTCAAACAAGGCTGTGCTCTCATTTATCAGCACTAGAAACTTCGCACATCTTTTCCAGTCTAAGAACTACACAATTTACAGGTGGTTGGTATGTGAACCTCTCTCCTTGCAGGAAAAACTAAAGGAACCCGACGAATACAGTGACACCCGCAGTTTGTCAGCAGGACTCGCCAGCGATGGAGCGTCTGGGGAAGAAGCCCCAAGGCGGAGGAAAAGGTATCCGAGACAACGACACGTTATCTGGGCTCCGGGGGCTGAAGCACCAGGCGACGACGCAGAGAGGCGTCGCAGGAGAAGCCAGTGGACCTGCGACACGGCACTCCCCGTGTGGTCCCTTCAGCCACCCTCTCCATCCCCCAAGTGGGAAGAAGATGGGAGGTGGGGGCTGCACGCGCGGAGGCGGGGACTGGGGAGGCCTGCCGGGCGGCGGTGGCGGCTCCGCTCGGCGGCCGCAGGAGGCCATTTTAGTTAAGGGGCCGCCGAATGGCCCTGAGGCCTCCACGTCCCTACACCTCCGCCGTCTCTACCTCCCCCCTACTGGGGGCCGCTCCCCGCCGCGGGCCGGGCCGGGCCGGGCAGGGCAAGGCGGGGCGGGGCGGGAGAGGCCGCGGGGCTGGGCCGGGCCAGGCCTGCAGCGGGCCGGGGCACTGGGCTGGCTGGGGGCGGGCGCGGGGGCGTCGCATCGACAAGATCCGGGCTGAGGGGAGAGCAGAGGGCGAGCAGGGAGAAGACAGGGTGCCGTTACCTATATTGGGCCGCAGCCGCCGCCGCCGCCGCCCCGCTGTGGGTGAATCCAAAGTAGTTGCCGGTCGCCATTTTGGCATCTTCCCCCAGCCGGCTGGGCACTGCGGCGGGCACGGAGAGTCGGGTCCCATGGCGGGAGGAGAGACACAGAGGAGCCGAGACGCCGAGGGAGGGCAGGGAGAGAGAGAGAGAGGCGGCGTGAGAGCAGCCCTGGCGGGGCCCAGGCCGCGGCCGCGCCGCCTCCACCTCCCGCCTCGCACTCCCTCACTCACTCGCACGCCCGGGTGGCGGCCGCCGCCTCCTCCCCGGAGCCTGCCCCAACCCCCGCGCCTCTCCGCTGCCCGGGGCCAGGGAGGGGGCCAGGCAGAGGCCTCGCGGGCCACATTAGACTCACCATAGGTGAAAGAAACTACAGGGCATATGGGAATCATGGGCTCGGGCTGCTGCTGCTGAACTCTGAACTCTCACCCGCTGCCTCCCTCCTCTGCCCCGCTCCTCCTCAGCGGAGAACAGACCGCCGCCTCCGGCCGCACTGCGCAGGCGCGCCCGTGCTCGGCATCCTGGGAGCTGTAGTCCCCGCCGTCTTCGCGGCTTCCCCGCGCGCGTGCTGGGGCCTCGGCGGTGCGGGAGCGGGGAAGCTCGCGGTGGAAGAGGGGCCTGGCCTTCTCCGAAGTGCTGGTGACGCCGCGCTTCCGCGGGACGACGGGGGCGCGTGCCAGGAGCGCCTCGCCCGGCCTCGGGGGAGTCGGGGAGCGTGACCAGAGAGAGTGACGTCTGTTCGCCTTTTTCCTTACTTTCCACTGGTTTCCTTCACTTTTGCGTGTGCATTCTCTGCCTCCCTATCTTCCTCGCTCATGAATTTTTCATTGGAATTCGAGCTGGACAATTTAGGATTTTTCCTTATTTCCTGCTTTCCCGCAGCTTTTCCCCAACCTCTGAAGTGCGGAGGGAGGGAGAAGGAGAGGAGAGAAATAGAAAGAGGATGGAAAGTGCTTTTCTGTTGGACTAAAAGCACACCCTAAACATCCCTCCCGGACACACTTCTTGCTATACCCTTTCCTCGACCTGCACCCACTCCCTGAGCCATCCGGCGTATATCGGTCACCCAGCAGGATGTCAGGCACTGTTGTAGGTGCTGGAGATACAGCAGGGAAGAAAACAAAGTCCCTGTTCCCTTGGAGTTTACGTTCTAGGAGCGGGTATATGTCAGACAACAGCCAGTAGCCAAAACACAGAAAGTCTGTCTGGTGGTGACTGGAGCTTCAAGCATAAAGAAAGCAGAGTAAGGAAAATAAGGGTAAGGGAGGTGCTATTTCATGTAGAGTGTGGTTAGGGAGACCACTTGAAGGAAGGAAGGACAGGCCTGGGAGATGCCTGCAGGAAGAGCAGCAAGTGGAAGGGTCCAGATGCAGGAATGTTCAAGAGCGAGATCAGTCTGGCTGGAGTCAAGTGAGAGGGAGACCAGATCACGTGCCAGATCTTTCGTGGTGAGGACAGAACAGTACTTGCCCCCGTGTAAGCATTTCTTCTTTCCCTCTGTTTCCTCGCTGTCTTCCCTTTAGTTTCTCAGGTCGTTTTCAACCATTCTCTTTCCTCTTCCAGTCCCTCTTCCGATGGTCTAGTTTCTCTGGCCTTATCTGTTTCGTGTCTTCCATCAATGCATACCTACTGCCTGCATTTCACCTCTTGCTTACCTTCTCCATGCGCATCCCCCAGACTCCCTGCTCTTCATCTCTCCTCATTGTTGGATATGAACATTAAAACGAAATGCTAGCCGGGCGCGGTGGCTCATGCCTGTAATCCCAGCACTTTGGGAGGCCGAGGCGGGTGGATCACGAGGTGAGGTCAGTGGCCAACATGGTGAAATCCCGTCTCAAAAAAAAAGAAAGCCGGGCGTGGTGGCGGGTGCCTATAGTCCCAGCTATTCAGAATGCTGAGGCAGGAGAATCGCTTGAACCCTGGAAGCAGAGGTTGCAGTGAGCCGAGATCCGATATCGCGCCACTGCACTCCAGCCTGGGCGACAGAGCGAGACTCCGTCTCAAAAAAAAAAAAAAAGAAGAAAAGGGAAAAAAGAAATGTAAAGGGTGAATCAGAACCCACCCGTGAAATTCAGGGCTTTGTCCTACTTTCTTGTGCCAGAGCAGAAACAATGCCTCAATTCTTTCTTGTGCCAACCTGCTCCCCACGCCTCCTACAAAAGTACAGGCTCTCAGAACCTGTCTGATTTGTCCTGTTACTCATTTCAAAAAGAGAAAATGTAGAACTTTGGAGAAAAGGGTCATTATTTTTGAGAATACTGATGTTTTCCCAGGCAAAAGTTATTTGTGCTCCAAGGATGTTGCTAGGAAGAAATACCTACTACACATAGGACATTAGAACTGTATTTTAAAGGTACTTTGCGTTGAACCTCATTGAGCAGTCAAGCTTCAAGACACTTACTGTAACTGCTTTGATGAACCGGCTCTATTAGTTACTAGGCTATTTGAATAAAGCTGGAGGAGAAAAGACAGGTGTTAATTACTTGCCTAAAAAGAGTCTGTGTAGGCCAGTTTTATGCTTGGTTGCTTGGCAGGCCTTTGGAGGCCGGCGTGCTGCTGGCACACCCCAATGAGCAAGCACATAACTAGAAAGAGGAAGACAGGGCCTCTCCCCTGGTTCTTAGGGGTCAAAGTAGGTGTGGCAGTAGTGAAAATTATTTACAACAGCACTCTCAAAGATGCAGCCTGTAGGAACAGCCTTTCAGTATAGCGCCTACTTGCCTCTGACTTGGGCTTCTTTAAGGAAGGAGTTTTGCAGGGGTCCTGAATATTTTTCCTGGGCACCTAGTAGTGGAGTAACCTGAACATGTTATTTAACCTATCTGAACCCATATGGCAAGAATAACAATAACATCTTCCTGACGGGACTCTGGTGGGGTTTAAATGAGGCAGCATTTATGTAAGACATCTAGTTTTTTTTGTTTTGAGATAGGGTTTCACTCTGTCGCCCAGGCTAAGTGCAGTGTTGTGATTTTAGCTCAATGCAGCCTCAACCTCCTGGGCTCAAGCTATCCTCCCACCTCAGCCTCCCGAGTAGCTGGGACTACAGGCACATGCCACCATGCCCAGCTAATTTTGTATTTTTTGTAGAGATGGAGTTTTGCCACATTGCCTAGGCTGGTCTCCAATTCCTGAGCTCAGGCGATCTGCTCACTTTGGCCTCCCAAAGTGCTGGGATTACTGGTGAGAGTGAGCCACCATGCCTGGCCTAACACCTAGCTTTTTGATGTAAAAAGACGAGGCTAGATGATTGTCAGTCCTTTATTTTTATTTATTTATTTATTTAAGACAAAGTCTTGCTTTGTCACCCAGACTGTGCAATGGCGCGATCTCAGCTCACTACAAACTCCGCTTCTCAAGATCAAGCAATTCTCCTGCCTCGGTCTCCCAAGTAGCTGGGACTACAGGCATGCGCCACCACATCCAGCTAATTTTTGTATTTTTAGTAGAGAGGGGTTTCACCATGTTGGCCAGGCTGTTCTCAAAGTCCTGACCTCAAGTGATCTGCCCACCTTGGCCTCCCAAAATGCTGGGATTACAGGCGTGAGCCACCATGCCAGGCTGATTGTCAGTCTTTTAAAATTAACCTTCTGGTAAGTGAATGCACTGTGCAAATCGCACCTACAAGTCAAAAGTAGGTGGCTCTGCCCTAGAAGAATTTATGTTCTAGAGTACCTGGTCTAGGCAACATGGCTGTACATAGTCTTCTGGTCAGCAATTAAAGACGAAATACTTGACCAGAAGCAACCAATTATAATAGGGATTGTCATCCTTCATGTCCAGAACTGGTTCGGTCTGCAAATCTGATCAAATCCTCTGTGCTTTCGTCTCTTAGGATAAAGCAAATTCTTCCATGTGGCCCTCAAGACTCTGTGGCCCGGCCCACCTGCCTTTTCAGCATCTTCCTCCTTATTCACTCTATCCCAGCTATCTTGGCCTCCTGTTCACCATGCTCCCTCCCACCAGGGGCGTTGCATGTTCTCCCTGCCTAGAATGTTCTCCCTTCTTCCCTTTACCTGGTTTACCCTCATGCTTGGGGATCGCAACGCAGTCAACCCCTCGTGACCTTGATGGGTCAAACCCTTGTTATGCTCTCAGAGCACCAGAGATCTCTTCTTAGTTGCCCTTGTCACAGTTGCAATCTTATACTTATTGTGTGATTATATGATTAATATATATTTCTCTCTCTCATCAAACTATAAGCTTCATGAGGGCAGGTTGCCAGTATTGGATGCCTGGTGGTAGGCACCCAATAAGTACTTATGGAATGAATGAACCATGCTGTGCACAGTTTAATCTTTCTTTCATGATTCAGAAGGTGGTTCAAGAACCTGTAGTGCCTCAGGGTCATAATTATGAACCTCAATTAGGATCTGAAGGTAAATGAGGAAATGTCATTGACAGTCAATTAGCTACAAGGTAGAGCTAGCCTGAGAAAGCCAGCCCCTAAACTCACCAAAAATAAATCTGTAATAGTTGTCTTCTGTCACAGCTTTGAGTCAAGTTGTGGTATCTTGAAAGACCTTGATAAAATACAGATAAATTAGCCAGAAAGGATATCATACTAGCTACTCTATACCAAGAGGAGTATAGTGAGGTGAATAAGAGCAAGAACTCTAAAGCTGGACACACCTGGCTTCAAATCCCAGCTCTGTCACTTTCTGCTCTGTGACCTCAGCCACAATCTCTCTGCTTCATTTTTCTTCCTCCTCTGTAAATAGAGATGTAAAAGTAGTGTCTTCATCAGGGGATTGTTGGTAGCGGTTAAAGACTTCCCGGATGTAAAGCTCTTAGATCGGTGCCTGGCTCATTGTAAGCACATTTTCATCATCTCATAATAAATCCTGTACCCATTAGTGGTCACTCCCCATTTCTACCTCCTTCCAATGCCTAACAACCACAAAATTACTTTGTGTCTCTATGGATTTGTCTATCTTAGACATATAAATGGAATCATACAATAATGTGGCCTTTTGCGTCTGGCTTCTTTCACTTAGCATAACGTTTTCAAATTTTATTGTCCATTGTTTGGATATACCACATTTTATTTATTCATTCATAGGTTGATGGATGTTTGGGATGCTTCCATTATTGGGCTATTATGAATAACGTCACTATGAACACTGATATGCAAGTTTTTGTGTGGACAGATGTTTTCAGTTCTCCTGAGTATATCCCTAGGAGTGGAATTGCTGGTATACCTTTTTTCCCCCAAACTCTCTGAATATCTGAAATTCTTTTCCTCTCTACAACCACTACTCTAGTTCATCTCTTGCCCAAGCCTACTTCAACAGCCCACTAATTGGTCTCTCTTCCCAAGAATCTAATCCTTTCAAATCTATCCTCTACACAATGATCAAGAATCTAAGATTAAAAAAAAAATAAATAGGGCTGGGTGCGGTGGCTATAATCCCAGCGCTCTGGGAGGCTGAGGAATGTGGATCACCTGAGGTCGGGAGTTCAAGACCAGCCTGGCCAACATGGTGAAACCCTGTCTGTACTAAAAATACAAAAATTAGCCTGGCATGGTGGCACACACCTGTAATCCCAGCTACTCGGGAGGCTGAGGCAGGAGAATTGCTCCAACCCAAGAGGCAGAGGTTGCAGCGAGCCAAGATCGCGCCACTGCACTCCAGCCTGGGCGACAGAGTGAGACTCTGTAACAACAACAACAACAAAAGTAGTAGTAATAATAGTGTACATTATAATGCATTGTCTCTTTTATTCTTTACAAAAACCTACAAGGTAGGTACTATTATGATTATCCCATTTACAGATAGTAAAAGTGAGTTCACGAGGGTAATAAGTGTCAAATGCAGGATTTAAACTATACCTTTCTGTTTCCAGAATGCCTGACCTCTGTGACATACTGCTTCCCTGAAACACATCTGAACATGTGATTACCCTGCTAAAAGTCTTGTAAAGATTCACACTTGCCTAAAGTAAGAACACGTCCTATTACTGGTGGGTCACTAGAGTCACCTTTGTGTTTCCGGTTTTAGTGCACATGGCTGGTTTTCATTTGTGAACTCCTAGAGCACTTACATTACTGGCTCTCTAATTATTTCATTCCGAGGCATCCTATAGTTCCCATTTTGTAACACTCATCAGACTGGTCATTTCTTACTCAATCTCTCTCTTCCCCCAGGAAAGAACATAAACTCCACAGGGTCAGGAACCATGTCTGTTTTATCTGCCAATGAATTTCCAATGCCTAGAACCATTCCGGCCGAGCATGGTGGCTCATGCCTGTAATCCCAGCACTTTGGGAAGCTGAGACGGGCAGATCACTTGAGCTTAGGAGTTCGAGACCAGCCTGGGCAACATAGTGAAACCCTGTCTCTACAGAAAATACAAAAACTAGCTGGTCGTGGTGGCACGCACCTGTAGTCCCAGCTACAGGAGGCTGAGGTGAGAGGATCCCTTGAGTCTGGGAGGTGGAGGTTGGAGTGCGCCGCGATCATGCCACTGTACTCCAGCCTGAGTGACAGCATGAGATGCTGTCTCAAAAAATAAAATAATAAAAAGAGAGAACTATTCCAAGAATACAGTATGCACTTAATAAATATTTTGGGGATGAATGAAATTAGTCTTGTGTCCACTTTTTGAGGGCAATGGTTTTATGATATAGGTCTTTAATATCTTTCTTCCCCCTCCCCCAAGTACCATCTGACATAGTGCCAGGCACAAATGCAGATGCCAACCTATTTTAGTCCTTGCAGCTCCCTTGACATTCTAGCAAATGCTATCTGCTGCCAAGCTTGAACCCCCAACACCAATGTTATAAGGGTTTCTTTGTGTCAGTAACATATGCATAGGAACCTGAAGAAGCTACAGGACTCAAGGCAGCCATAGGAGTAGCTGTTTAGCAACTTGGAGAAGAGTCTCAGCCACACTGTGACCTGATGTAGAGCTTGATATGATTATCAATGGGAGATGCTGAAGGACATATTGGTTTAAAGCCCACACTCTAGATCAACACTGTCCAATAGAACTTTCTTCAAAGATAGAAATGTTCTCTCTCTGTGCTGTGCAATATGGTAACCGCTGGTCACATGTGGCTATTGAACACTTGAAATGGGGCTAGTATGACAGCAACTAAATTTTAATTTAATTTAATTAAAAAAACCCATACATGGCTAGCGGCTACTATATTGGATAGTATAGTACTAGAGTCAGATGATCTATGTTCAAATCCTGGTTTTACTGCTTACTGACAATATGACTTTGGTCAATTTACTTAACCTTCTCATGCCCTGGTCTCATCTACAAAACAGGAAAAATAATAATAGTACTAACCTCATAATTTGACATGAGGATTAAAAAACTAAACACATATTTTGTACAGGAGCCCATCAGGCTAGCACTGAGGTGGCTGGGGAAAAGGGCTGACTGTTGCTAGGCGTGGTGGCTCAGCTGTAATCCCAATGCTTCGGGAGGCCGAGGAGGGTGGATCACTTGAGCCCAGGGGTTCAAGACTCAGCCTGGGCAACAGAGTGAGACCCTGTCTCTATTTAAAATAAAATTGTTTTTAAAAGGCTGACTGCGGCCAGGCGTGGTGGCTCACACCTGTAATCCTAGCACTTTGCGAGGCCAAGGTGGGCAGATCACTTGAGACCAGGAGTTCGAGACCAACCTGACCAATATGGTGAAACCCCATCTCTACAAAAAATACTAAAAATTTGCCAGGCATGGTGACGCATGCCTGTAATCCCAGCTACTTGGGAGGCTGAGGCATGAGAATTGCTTGAACCCAGGAGGCAGAGGTTGCAGTGAGCAGAGATTGCACCACTGCACTCCAGCCTGGGTGACAGAGTGAGACTCTGTCTCAAAAAAATAAAAATAAAAAATAAAAAAGGCTAGCTTTATGCAGTGGCAGTATCATAGACAATGGGGTTTATCTGAGGCGCGATTATTGCTAATTGAGAAGAAAATAAAGGCTGACTGCCATCTATAAAACAAGTCATCTGCCCACCTGATTGATGAAGTGCCCCCTCCACTGGGAACACTCTGGTGGGCATTTACATGGTATATGAACTTCTTATTGCTGCTGTAAAAGATCACCACAGAATTCCTGGCTTAAAACTACACGTGTTTATTATCTTACAGTTCTGTAGTTTAGAAGCCTCACTGGGCTAAAATCAAATTGGCAACAGGGGCTGGGCTTGGTGACTCACTGTAATCCCAGCTTTGGGAAGCTGAGATGGGTGGGGTGGATCACTTGAGGTCAGGAGTTCAAGACCAGCCCTGACCAACATGAAGAAACCCCGTCTCTACTAAAAATACAAAATTTAGCCAGGCATGGTGGTGGGTGCCTGTAATCCCAGCTACTCAGGAGGCTGAGGCAAGGAGAATCCCTTGAACCCGAGAAATGGAGGCTGCAGTGAGCTGAGATTGTGCCACTGCACTCTAGCCTGGGCCACAGAGTGAGACTCCATCTCAAAAAACAAACAAACAAAAAAAACAAATTGCCCCCAGGGATGCATGTTTGTCTGTTTGTTTTTTCCAGCTTATAGAGGATGCCTACATTCCTTGGCTCATGAACTCTTTTTTATTTATTTTATTTTATTTTATTTTGAGATGAACTATTGCTCTGTTGCCCAGGCTGGAGTGCAGTGGCGCAATCTCTGCTCGCTGCAACTTCAAGCAATTCTCCTACCTCTGCCTCCTGAGTAGCTGGGATTATAGGTGCCTGCCACCAAGCCCGGTTAATTTTTTGTATTTTTAGTAGAGACAGGGTTTTACCATGTTGGTCAGGCTGGTCTTGAACTCCTGACCTCAGGTGATCCATCCGCCTTGGCCTCCCAAAGTGCTGGGATTACAGGTGTGAGCCACTGTGCCCAGCCATGAACTATTCTTTAAAGCTAGCAGTATAGCATCTTCAAATCTCTCTCCGATTCTGACAATCCTGTCTTCTTCTTATAAGGATCCTTGTGGCCAGGCACAGTGGCTCATGCCTGTAATCCTAGCACTTTGGGAGGCTGAGGCGGGAGGATCACTTAAACCCAGGAGTTCAAGACCAGCCAGAGCAACATAATGAGATCTCACCTCTACAAAAGATAAAAAATTAGCCTGGCATGGTGGCATGCACCTGTGGTCCCAGCTACATGGGAGACCGAGGTGGGAGGATTGCTTGAGCCTAGGCTCAAGTTTGAGTTTGAGACTGCAGTGAGCTGTGATTTTATCAACTGCACTCCTACCTGGGTGACAGAGGGAGACTGTGTCTTGAAAAAAAAAAAAAAGGATCCTGGTGATTGCATTGGGTCTACCTGGATAATCTAGGATACTCTTCCCATCTCAAATCCTTAATCACATCTACGAAGTTCCTTCTGTCATGCAAGATGACATATTCTTAGGTTTGAGGGCCTAAGATATATGGGACATGGCTCCACATTCTGTGACCATTTTGAAAGGTCCGTTCATGTACTTTCCACCCTCCAGATCTTATTGTCACAATTTTCTAGCCTAATTCTTTCCCAGGTCCTGATCAGCTAACAACCCACCAGCCAGTCCCCATTTATAAGTACAGATCCATACTCAGCCTACCTTTATTTACACATGAAGTAGATAATAAAGTGTCCTCCCCTAACCCTGTCCTTTACCACTATATTTCAGGGCCCCCTTGAGTGGAGCAGTAAAGCAGCAGTTGTCTAATTTCATCTCGTACCAACATGCCATGCAGATCGATCAATGAGGCAGGTCCTTGATTCTTCCTTGTCTGCCTCTTTCATTAACTGGCCACAGGGAACTCCCCATGAGGGTGTAAGGATGGCTGGAGGAAGGTACCAGGAGCAGGTATCATGGGCTTCTGGGCCACCTGCTTGTGATAGTTTATGGTGCCTTCTGGGCTGTTCCAGCCTGGTCTCATACATGATCGCTTCTATCTGGAATGCCACTGTGCATGTTTAATTATATGATTTGATGGATCATGAGTTAACTACCCCTCATGAATACTCAGTTCATGATGGGCATTTTTCATAGGCACACGGGGTCCCAGATTCAGGTGTTAAGTCTCTACAGGGGCTCAGGAGCCTCTTAAAAGCTACTTTTCAAGTAGAAGAGTATTCATTGGCAGACAAGGTCCTCCAATTCCAAAACCTTAGGGATTTGTGTTTGATTTTCCTTTTGGGGCTTGCTAGGGGCTACATATAGCATTTTCGGCCGACACAGAAATTTCCAGGACCACTGTATCCTTGGGTTATAAAGCCCAGTGACAGGGAAGCTGGGATAACAGCCTGGACTTGCTTCAGAGTCTTTGCTTAACTGACTACACTCAAAATCAGTAGCCTTATGAGTTGCCCACTAAGTGGATTAGAGCAGCATGCCCAAATGTGGTCCATATTACCTCAAAAATCCAGATCAGAAGGAGGGGAGAGACAAAATTTTTTTTTTTGAGATGGAGTTTCGCTCTTGTTGCCCAGGCTGGAGTGTAATGGTGCAATTTCGGCTCACTGCAACCCCCATCTCCCGGGTTCAAGCTATTCTCCTGCCTCAGCCTCAGCCCCTCAAGTAGCTGGGATTACAGGCATGCATCACCATGCCCAGCTAATTTTTGTAGTTTTGGTAGAGATGAAGTTTCACCATGTTGACAGGCTGGTCTCGCATTCCTGACCTCAGGTGATCCACCAGCCTCAGCCTCCCAAAGTGCTGGTATTACAGGCATGAGCCACTGTGCCCAGCTGAAGGATTTTTTAAAAATCCAAAGATGTCCACCAAGCCCTGTGCCTTGAGGCAATAAGGCATGCGGATGTGGGTCCTCAGAAGAGGCATTGGCTTATAAGGCAGCTGTCCCAAAATGCAGCATTAAAGGGCTTTTGTGCAGGGAAGGCTGGCTCTGCAACCAAGGGTGGTGTGGGGAACTTGGGGTTGAGAGTTCTTAGCCTTGATTATTTCTTCCCATAGGTCCCATCCCATCCCGTGTCTCAAAGTTCCACCCTTTCCCCACTGGTGTTCTAGACTTAAACGCTTGTCAACATTCAGCTTTTAATCAGTACTGAAACTCTGTAGCTCTTACCATTAACCGTTAGGCCCTAAAAAGTTGGTCTTCAGCCATTCTTTCCCTGTGACCTTATAGGAGATGGGGGACTTCATCAAAACTGCCATTGAAGATTTCTGAATGACAATGTATTTTCTCAGTTGGAGTCAGTTGATTTCCCAATGCCTTGTCCTACCCCTTCACATCGTCTCATGCCACACACCAGTCATATATGGGAAACTGTGATACCATCGCATGCCTGTCACTATTCATGTTCCTGTTCCCCTGGATAAGGTGAAGTGCCATGCACTCCTTAAATATGTGTGTAAACCAATTTATTTTTCCATTTCTTCTTCCTTAGCCACTCCTGGTACATTATACTGTACTACTCAGGACCTCCAAAAGGAAACAGAAGGTATGTTCAAATTGGGCAATTTGGCCTAAACTGTCAAGGGAAGGGATAAGTTGAGGAACTCTGAGAGAGAGCTGTGTGGAGAAGGCCACCAGACAGGAGCTGTTGACCTGGAAGGGAGGGAGACAGGAGACAATAAATACTTCAAGCTGACTATCCTCTCTTTCTCTCTCTCTCTCTCTCTCTCTCTGATCTGCCAGGGCTCCAAATTGGCCGACCTTAACACGAAGCATCTGTAATGCATACAATTCAGCCTCCCAGGACACAGAGAGGGGTGGAGAATGGTGGAGAGTGGATTTTGAGGAGCAAATAAATGGAAGTTTTTTTACCTAAAGATATAAGAGTTAAACTTGTTTGAGACCTAGACTTAGTTTTCACTTGTTTTATGAACATCTTCAATTGCATATTTCTCTCAGGCACCCCACAATCAACATAAGCAAAACATAACTACTCTGGCCTTTCAAACCCTCTTTTCTTCTTAAGCCCCCAACTTTATATGGCACTATTTTTCATTTAGGCAGCTAGTCCAGAAACCTGGGAATTATACTTCTTTTTTCCTTTTTTTTTTTTTTTTTTTGTGGAGACAGGGTCAGTCTTTGTCACTCAGGCTGGACTGGAGTGCAGTGCAGTGGTGTGAACATGACTCCCTGCAGCCTTGACTTCCCAGAGTCAAGCCATCCTCCCATCTCAGCCTCCCAAGTAGCTGGGACCACAGGTGCAACCACCATGCTCGGCTAATTTTTTAATTTTTTTGTAGAGACAGGGTCTCCCTATGTTGTCCAGGCTGGTCTCAAACTCCTGGGCTCAAGTGATCCTCCTACTTCGACCTCCCAAAGTGATGGGATTACAGGCGTGAGCCCTAATACTTGGCCTTTGAAATCATCCTTGATCCCTCCCTCATATTCTGCATCTCTTTGGTCAACATTCTACAAATATCTTTCAGCTTCATTTCTTCTCCCTCATTTTCCTACCAGTTGTCAGTTAAAGCTGTCATCGTTTCTTGTCTGAATATGTCAACAACCTCTTAACTCATCTTACTTCCCTCACCCTTTTAAATGACAATCTACCATACCACCAGAGTGATTTTCCTGAACTTCAAATGTGAATCCAGATAGATCTCCTCTTTGTTTACAAACCTTCAGCACCCTTAACCCTGAGGATAAAATCCAAGCTTCTTAGGATGTTACCCAGCACCCTTGCAATCTGGTTCCTATGTTCTCCTAAAGCCTCATCTGCTAAGCTACCAATGTGTACTCTGTTGTCCAGCCATACAAGACACTTGACATTTTCCAAATGTGTCTTGTTTTTCTACATCTTTGTGACTTCCCACATATTTCCTCCTTTTGTCTCTTCTGTTCATTCCTTTCTGCCTGCCAGGTAAGTGACACTTCCTTTATAGGAGTCAGCTCACGTCTTCTCTGGGAAGCCAAAGTTGAAAACCACCAACCTGGGGTCCTCTAGAAATGCATGAATGAGTATTTAGAACATAATTGGAAGACTGCTGAGTATTATATTAATGTGCAAACATAAAGCTTTATTATGTAGCTACTCATAGAGCTAAGTAAAGTATTTAATTGAATCTAATATGCTGTAAATTGTAAAGGCAGCCAAGAAGAAAACTCTGCCAATAATAATTGTGAGACACCCATTGATTATAAGATGCATCCCAAGTTCAGAAATACTAAAATGTGAAAAAAGTGCACCTTAGAATAAGCAAAATCAGGTACCACCTAGTCTACACTTTCATTATTTACATAAGGAATCAGGTCTAGAGATATAAGTGACTTGCTTAAGGTCACATAGCTCCTTAGTGGCAGTGCCACATCAAGACATATCTGATTTCCAGTCCAAAGCCATTTCATTTCATCATATATATTTATTATTGATGATCAGTGTGAGTAATAACAACTCCCAAATTGGCAAAATAAACTTAAATTAAGTGCCCTTATTCCTCTTTATGTCAGGAATAACAGAAAAAATAGATGCTGGTTCTTTAATGCCTGCACCCTGCCTTCCCCCAACACCACCAAAACCAGGTAAAAATACAAGGATCTTTCAGTAATGACTGTGGAAATTAGTTTGTAAAATAGTTTGGATGTTTGTCCCCTCAAAATCTCATGTGGAAATGTAATCCCCAATGTTAGAGGTTATATTAGTCTGTTTTCACACTGCTATAAAGAACTGCCTGAGATTGGGTAATTTATAAAGGAAAGAGGTTTAATTGACTCACAGTTCTGCATGGCTGGGGAGGCTTCAGGAAACTTACTATCATGGTGGAAGGTGAAGGGGAAGCAAGGCACATCTTACATGGTGACAGGAGAGAGACAGCAGGAGAAACTGCCACTTTTAAACCATCAGATTTTCTGAGAACTCACTATCATGAGAACGGCATGGGGGAAACCACCCCCATGATCCAATCACCTCTCACCAGGTCCCTCCATCAACATGTGGGGATTACAACTAAAGATGAGGTTTGAGTGGGGACACAGAGCCAAACCATATCATTCCACCTCTGGTCCTTCTCAAATCTCATGTCTTTTTCACATTTCAAAACCAGTCATACCTTCCTAACAGTCCCCCAAAGTCTTAACTCATTCCAGCATTAACCCAAAAGTCAAAGTCCAAAGTCTCATCTGAGACAAGGCAAGTCTTTTCCGCCTGTGAGCCTGTAAAACAAAAAACAAATTAGCTACTTCCTAGAGACAATGGGGGCACAGGCATTGGGTAAATGTTCCTGTTCCAAATGGGAGAAATTGGCCAAAACAAAGGGGCCACAGGCCCCATACAATTCCAAAACCCAATGGGGCAGTCATAAAATCTTAAAGCTCTGAAATGATCTCCTTTGGCTTCATGTCTCACATCCAGGGCACCCTGATGCAAGGGGTAGACTCCCAAAGCCTTGGGCAGCTCTGCAGGGTATAGACCCTGTGTCTGGTTTCATGGGCTGGCATTGTGTGCCTGCAGCTTTTCCAGCTTTGGTGGATCTACCATTCTGGGGTCTGCAGGATGGTAGCTCTCTTCTCACAGCTCCAGTAGGCAGTGCCCCAGTGGGGACTCTATGTGGGGGCTCCAATCCCACATTTTCCCTCTGCATTGCCCTAGTAGAGGTCCTCCATGAAGGCTTCGCCCCTGTAGCAGACTTCTGCCTGGACATCCAGACATTTCCATAAATCCTCTGAAATCTAGGCAGCGGCTGCCAAGCCTCAGCTCTTGATTTCTGCATGCCTGCAGGCCCATACCATGTGGAAGCTGCCAAGGCTTGGAGCCTGTACCCTCTGAAGCAATAGCCCAAGCTGTACCTTGATCCCTTTTAGCCACAGCTGGAGCTGGAGCAGCTAGGACACAGGGCACCAAGTCCTGAGTCTGCACAGAGCAGCAGGGCCAAGCCCTGGCCCAAGAAACCATTTTTCCCTCCTAAGCTTCTAGGCATGTGATGGGAGGGGCTGTCATGGTCTCTGACATGCCCTGGAGACATTTTTTCCCATTGTCTTGGCTATTAACATTCGGCTCCTCCTTGCTTATGCAAATTTCTGTAGCCACCTTGGATTTCTTCCCAGAAAAATGGGTTTTTCTTTTCTACCATATGGTCAGGCTGCAAATTTTCCAAACATTTATGCTCTGCTTCTGTTTTGAACATAAGTTTCAGTTTCAGATAAACTCTTTGTGAACACACATGACTGAATGCTTTCAGAATCAGCCAGGTTACCTCTTGAATGCTTTGATGCTTAGAAATTCTTCTGCCAGATACCCTAAATTGGCGGGGAGTGGTGGCTCACACCTGTAATCCCAGCACTTTGGGAGGCTGAGGTGGGCGGATCACTTGAGGTCAGGAGTTCAAGACCAGCCTGATCAACATGGTGAAACCCTATCTCTATTAAAAATACAAAAAATTAGTGGGGTGGAGTGGTGGGCGCCTGTAATTCCAGCTACTCAGGAGGCTGAGACAGGAGAATCGCTTGAACCTGAGAGGCAGTGAGCTGAGATCACACCATTGCACTCCAGCCTGGGCAACAAGAGCAAAACCCCATCTCAAAAAAAAAAAAAAAAGAAAAAAGAAAAAAGAAATTTCTTCTGCCAGATACCCTAATCATCTCTCTTAAATTCAAAGTTTCATAGATCTTGGCTGGGCATGGTGGCTCATGCCTGTAATCCCAGCAATTTGGGAGGCTGAAGCAGGTGGATCACTTGAGGCCAGGAGTTTGATACATGGCAGAAACCTGTCTCTACTAAAAATATAAAAAATTAGCCAAGAATGGTGGTGCACGCCTGTAATCCCAGCTACGCAGGAGGCTGAGGCAGGAGAATAGCTTGAACCTGGGAAGCAGAGGGTACAGTTAGCCGAGATTGTGCCACTGTGCTCCAGTCTGGGTGACAGAGCAAGACTCTGTCTCCAAAACAAAACAAAACAAAACCATGTTCCACAGACCTCTAGGGGAGGGGCAAAATGCCACCAGTCCCTTTGCTAAAGCAGAGCAAGAGTGACCCTTGCTCCAGTTCCCAATAAGTTTCTCGTCTCCATCTGAGACCACCTCAGCCTGGACTTCCATATCACTATCAGTATTTTGGTCAAAACCAATCAACAAGTCTCTGGGACATTCCAAACTTTCCCACATCTTCCTGTCTTCTTCCAAGCCCTCCAAACTGTTCCAACGTCTGCCTCTTACCCAGTTCCAAAGTCGCTTCCACATTTTCAGGTTATCTTTATAACAGTACCCCACTATCCCGGTACCAATTTTCCATATTAGTTCATTTTCGTTCTGCTATAAAGAACTGTCTGAGAGTGGGTAATTTACAAAGGAAAGAGGTTTAATTGACTCACAGTTCCACATGGCTAGAGAGGCCTCAGAAAACTTAAAATCATGGCAGAAAGTGAAGGGGAAGCAAGGCACGTCTTACATGTAGCAGGACAGAGAGAAAGAGCAGGGGAAACTACTTTTAAACCATCAGATCTCATGATAACTCCCTCACTACCAGGAGAACATCATGGGGGAAACTGCCCCATGATTTAATCACCTCCCACCAGGTTCCCCCTGACACATCGGGATTACAATTCGGGATGAGGTTTGAGTGGGGACATAGAGCCAAACCATATCAGAGGTGGGGCCTGGTGGGAGGTGTTTGGGTCATGGGGACAGATCCTTCATGAGTGGCTTGGTACTGTCCTCACAATGGTGAGTTATCACAAAATCTGGTTGTTTAAAACTGTGTGGTACCTCCCTGCTCTCTCTTTTGCTCCTGCTTTTGCTGTGTAACATGCCTGCTCCCCCTTTGCCTTCCACCATGATTAAAAGCTTCCTGAGGTCCTTACCAGAAGCAAGTATCAGCACCACACTTGTTGTACAGCCTGCAGAACCATCAGCCAATTAAACCTCTTTTCTTTATAAATGACCTAGGCTTAGGTATTTCTTTATAGTAACATAGGAATGGCCTAATACGGCCTGCATACACAGGCACACACATGTGCACATGCATGCACATGTGCACATGCACACGTGTGCCTGTGCTCACAAACACACTCAAGCTAGGGAAGGCCCTACAAAAGGTACAGTCTGTGTAGGGAAATGAATGCATCTTCTTGAGAGATTGTTTGCACTACTTCAGAGATTCTTCAGCTGTAAGAAGTCCTTTTGTAGGGGGCTACATTTCTAGTCCTAAGTTCCAAGTGTTTGGGTCATGTTATCCATTCAAGCTGAGATTTGGATTAAAACCCAGTCATACCCATCTGGGGAAGGCTTTAACTGCCTTCTGTT
Source organism: Symphalangus syndactylus (assembly GCF_028878055.3). Taxonomy (NCBI): domain Eukaryota; kingdom Metazoa; phylum Chordata; class Mammalia; order Primates; family Hylobatidae; genus Symphalangus; species Symphalangus syndactylus. The sequence goes on along the minus strand of NC_072438.2, from coordinate 71,852,959 downwards.
GTCTGTAGCCATCTCCATTTACTACCCAGCTTTTACAGAAGAAGTCCCATACGTTTCTCTCGCGATTGATCCAAGCTCTCTAATCTTCACTGAATTGCCCAGAAAAGATGCTCCTTTCCTTGAGTCCGTGTCATCAGAGCAAACTAAATCACAATTACAAGCTTCCATGCATGCAAAAGCAACAAGACCAAGGAGAGGGGCCAACATTCCCCACTGTTACTGGAAAAGGGCCCACATGATGGCTTTCAGTCATTTTACTATGCTCCCATAAAGGCACCTTTCTTCTTTCTTCATTAGTTCTGATTTCTACAACATAATATCATATTAGGATTTCTAAAGGGCAGAATATTATAGGCTTTTGAAAATTTTTAACTGTTAGAGACTCTCTAAATCCAGTGTTTCTCCAAATTCCTAATAATAAGAGTCACCTAGAGATTCTTCCAATTATACAAATTCCTAAATCCCACTGCATTTTCACTAACTCAGAATCCCAGGGCCTTTGGTTGGAGAAATCATATGTTAAACAAGTCCTCCCAAATGAGTCTTACCAGCAAGTAAGTTTGGGAAACGTCCTGCCCAGCCTCATCATTCTAAGGATGAGGATGCTGAAGCCCAGTTTTTGTCCCCTCTAAAACTCATGTGTTGGAAACTTAACCCCCAAGGCAACAGTATAGGGATGTAGGGCCTAATCGGAGGTGTTTAAGCCCCACTGAGGGGTCCACCCTCATAAATAGATTAATGCCACTTGTGAGGACACAGTTTCTCTTTGTACACTGCCTTCCACCATGTGATGGCGCAGCAAGAAGCCCCTCACCAGATGCCAGCATCTTGATCTTGGACTTCCCAGCATGCAGAACTGTGAGCCAATAAATTTCTGCTCATTATAATAAATTAGCCAGTTTACAATATTCTGTTATAACAGTGCAAAATAGACTAAGACCCCTAAAGAAGTTGAATAACTTATTGAAGATACCTGTGTTTACGCTTCTGTAAGTACAGACTGCTTCTGGAGGGACTGTGCCTGTCTTAGGGGAAACAGCCTGGAGAACTGTGAATCTAAGAGGTAAAAAAGACTTTATTTTTTCATTAGATGCCCTTTTGTGATGGTTGGGGAAACATTTTCCCCATATGATGAATAATTTTTCAATAAAAACCTAGTTCTGAGTACATCTGATTTGCCTACATCTTAGAAATATAGTCATTGTACCCTAGCTTCCCCCACTCCCACCTACCTTGAATCTGCTTTCTAGCTGTCAGACAGCCCCCTCATTTCCCTTTCCTCTGCCTACTCCAGACTCCTCCACTTGTGCACAGTCAGCCCTGCTTTACTCCAGCCGCCCTGACTGGGCTGAAGGGAAGGAGCACTTGAAGAACCTCTTCTTCTACCAGGAGGGGCATGGAGTGAATCATCCTCTGTATGAGACAGAGCCCCAGAGCTGACTGCTGGGCTAGGCTGTGACTCAGCCAAGGCCTTTCTCCTTGGTGCCACCAATTCCACTAAGTGGCACCCAACCTTGAGTACATTCAGACATGATGTGGAACAGGAACTCTGTGCTGGGGTGGCCATACTCCCACCTTTGTAGTTTCACACAGCAACTTCTCAAAGTCACGTAGACAAGCTTCTTTATGACACGGTGTTAGAAAAAAACATTTAAATATCTAAATACAAAAGTGTGGAGCAAGTGGAACTTTCATTACTAGGGTGGGAGTGCCAATTGTTTCAACCACTTTCGAAAACTGTTTGGCAGAGTCTGTTAAAGCTCAGCAGTGCATACTTATACGATCCAGCAATTCTATTCTCGGATCTATCTCAGAAATGTGTATATATGTTTACCAAAGGATAAGTACGCAAATATTCATGGGAGCAACTATTCCTATTAGTCCAAAATTGGAAACTACCAAAGTGTTCATTGACATGGTTTGGCTCTGTGTCCTCAACCAAATCTCATCTCAAATTGTAATCCCCTTGTATCGAGGGAGCGACCTGGTGGGAAGTGATTGGATCATGGGGTGGTTTCCCCCATGCCGTTCTTGTGATAGTGAGGGAGTTCTCACCAGATCTGATGGTTTTAAAAGTGGCAGTTTACCCCTGAGCGCTCTCTCTCTCCTGCCACCTTGTAAAGAAGGTGCTTGCTTCCTGTTGCCTTCTGCCATAATTGTAAGTTTCCTGAGGCGTCCCCAGCCATGTGGAATTGTAAGTCAATTAAACCTTTTTTGTTTTTAAATTACTCAGTCTCAGGTAGTATCTTTTTTCTTTTTTTTGAGACAGAGTCTCTTTGCCCAGGCTGGAGTGCAGTGGTGCGATCTCGGCTCACTACAACCTCCGCCTCCCAGGTTTAGGCAATTCTCCTGCCTCAGCCTCCTGAGCAGCTGGGATTACAGGTGTGCACCACCACACCCAGCTAATTTTTATATTTTTATTAGAGACACGTTGGCCAGGCTGCTCTCGAACTTCTGAACTCAAGTGACCCACCGGCCTTGGCCTCCCAAGGTACTGAGATTACAGGCATGAGCCACTGTGCCTGGCCTCAGGTAGTATCTTTATAGCAGTGTGAAAATAGTTTAATACATTCATCAATAGTCAAATGAATAAGCTATATCCTCTTCATAAAATAGAATATTATTGGCAATGAAAATGAATGAATTACTGTTACATGCAACAGCATGGATGATTCTTGCAAATATAATGTTCAGCCAAAAAAAAAATAGCCAGACATAAGTAAAGATTATGTATGGTTATTTACATGAAGTTCTAAAGTTGAGCAAAATTAATCTCTGTTGTTTTAAGTCAGGATAATGGGTGGGAAGTGGCTGGGAAGGGGATGATAGTATTAGGGTCCAACCAAGGAGATGGGTAACTTATAACATTTAATTTATAAATGTATAAATTGGGTAAGAAATGAGTAATTTATAGAAATTCATCAAATGGCTACTCGTGATTTGTATATTTATCTGTATGTATGTTTACTTCAACCTAAAGCTTACTTAAAAAGAAATAGCCCCGGCCAGCCACGGTGGCTCATGCCTGTAATCCCAGCACTTTGGGAGCCTGAGGTGGGTGGATCACCTGAGGTCAGGAGTTCAAGACCAGCCTGGCCAACATGGTGAAACCCCATCTGTACTAAAAATATAAAAATTAGCCAGGCCTGGTGGCAGGCACCTGTTATCGCAGCTATTTGGGAGGCTGAGGCAGGAGAATTGCTTGAACCCAGGAGGCGGAGGTTATGGTGAGCCGAGATCGCGCCACTGCACCCCAGCTTGGGAGACAGAGAGACAGAGTGAGACTCCATCTCAAAAAAAAAAACATCGGGTTTCTCCATGTTGGTCAGGCTGGTCTCAAACTTCTGACCTCAGGTGATTTGCCTGCCTTGGCCTCCCAAAGTGCTGGGATTACAGGCGTGAGCCACTGCTCCCGGCTGAAGAAGGCTCTTAATTACCTAGTGATGATGCGATTTTTTTTAAAGTGGTAAAACAATCTGTGCTAAAAGTGATAAACAGAGCACAGTACAACCACCCTTCCATTTATATGATAATGACATCCCTTTAAAATCTAGAGTATGTTAAAACTAGGTAAAAATACTTTGTGTTTATATGTCAAAGCAGACTTAGATTCTAGGTTCAGATTGTTAAAAACATATCTTACTTATATATGAATGTCCATTTTGATATTATAAAGTCGTGGGGGATGTAGGACAATCCATTGTCTTACAAGACTGTCCTGCGCATTGTAGGATGTCTAACACTCATGGCCCCTGACCATCAAATGCTAGTAGTCTCTCTGTGACAACCAAAAATAACACCACAAATTTCCAACATTCCTCTAGGAGGTGCTGTCACTTTGATCAAGAACCATCAATATAGAGGATAACTTCCAGGCTGCAAGCCATTTATGTTTGGATTCATGAAACCCTAGATGATCCATGGCCATCAAGGTAATTTGATGGGCATGATAATTTGAGCCAACTCTCTCACGTCTTCAAGGCCTCTCTACTCATTGCACTATAGATCTGTTCCAAATTAGGCTCCCTGGAATCTCATCTTAATGAACATTTGGATGTTCTGTGGTTGGTGACTGACCTCAAGAGTCTATCAGAAGATGTGGGTAATGTTCCTGGACAAACAGGTGGAAATTATGCCTGAATGTTTCAAACTATATTCCTATTTCTGCATTGAGATTTCACTTCCTTTATAAATAAGACTCCTCAGATGTTCTAGAGCAGAGCCAGGCACAGTAGCTCACGCCTGCAATCCCAGCACTTTGGGAGTCCAAGGTGGGAGGATCTCCTGAAGTCAGGAGTTCAAGACCTGCCTGGAGAAACCCCATCTCTACTAAAAATACAAAAATTAGCTGGACGTGGTGGTGCGTGCCTGTAATCTCAGCGACTGGGGAGGCTGAGGCAGGAGAACCACATGAACCCAGGAGGTGGAGGTTGTAGTGAGCTGAGATTGCACTACTGCACTCCCGCCTGGGTGAGTTAGATTCCATCTTAAAAAAAAAAATTAAAAAATAAAATAAAATAAAAAAGGGCCAGGCGTGGTGGCTCACACCTGTAATCCCAGCACTTGGGAGGCTGAGGCAGGAGAATCGCTTGAACCCAGGAGGCAGAGGTTGCGGTGAGCTGAGATTGCGCCACTGCACTCCAGCCTGGGCAACAAGAGCGAAACTCCGTCTCAAAAAGAAAAAAAAAAAGAAAAAAAGATGTTCTAGAGCAGAGGGCTCCATTGATTTCTCAATTTGTACAATCAAGGGTTGGAATCCATGCTGGACATTATTGTCCACTAAATACTGGAGACCTTGTACCTCACCTTCTGTCATGGGATATAGCTAACATTTGAGTGATTATTATATGCTAGGCTATATACCAACCCAGTGCTATGCATTTTATAGGAGTTATTTAATTCTCAGAACAACCTTACAAGGTAGGTACTATTATTATTCCTAAAACGTGGCAAATAGACTGTGTTTGTTTGTCAATGCTGACTTGGATTCTAGGCTCAGACCGTGATAAACACACATTTGGTGTTTATAAGGTTTTGGCCAGGTGCTGTGGCTTACGCCTGTAATCCCAGCACTTTGGGAGGCCGAGGTGGGTGGATCACCTGAGGTCAGGAGTTCGAGACCAGCCTGGCCAACATGGCGAAACCCCATCTCTACTAAAAATACAGGAAATTAACTAGGTGTGGTGGTGGGTTCCTGTAATCCCAGCTACTGGGGAGGCTGAGGCAGGAGAATCGCTTGAACCCGGGACATGGAGGTTGCAGTGAGCTGAGATTGCGCCACTGCACTCCAGCCTGGGCGAGAAGAGCGAAACTCCATCTCATGGCGGTCGGGGGGGGAGGTTTTCATGAGGAAACTGAGGCACAGAGCAGTTAACTAACATTCTCAAGGTTACATAGTTAATAAGCTAAAGAGCCAGGATTTGAACCCAGGCATCTGATTCTAAAACTGGAGTTTTTAACCGTTTAGGGCATTCTGCCTCCAATGTAGGAGGACACACTTGCCAAGAAGCTGTATCTTGGGCCTAGATAAATGGTATAGCCTTACACTGGATAAATGCCTTTTGGCAATCAGCCTGCCTAGGAGAAGTCTGGTGCATTCCTGTATCAGTGAGGTTGCATTCAGCTTCAAATAGTAATAGAAAGCTGAGTAGTAAGTCTGAACAATAAGAACATTTATTGCTTATTCAGTGTGAAGCCCCAAGGTTGGTTGAATGGCTCACTAATATTGTTAAGCACTCTCGGCCTCACAATCATCAGGATATTAACTTTTCTTCTTCTCGTGTGTTACCTCTTTGCCATGAGATGGCTGCTGCAGTTCCAATTGCACAAGAGAAAGGAAGGAGCTAGTAGCAGAGGAAAAAGGACTTTTAATGGCTTTTTATCCCTAGCCAACTTTCTTTTGGGTTTCATTGACTATAACTGATTGATATGCCTACTCCTAAACCTGTTGGAAAAGGGACATGGTAGGTAATATGATGATTGCCTTAGACAAATCACTATTTATCCCTGGGGTTCTGTTGCCAGGGGTTTCAACCATTACCAAATTAGGGTGCTGTTAGGAAAGAAAGGGGATGGCTGTGGCCTTAGCTTGGGCTGCCATAACAAGGCCCCATAGACTGAGTGGCTTAAACAACAGGCATTTATTTTCTCACAGTTCTAGAGGTTGAAAAGTTCAAGATCAAGACCTGACAGGGTTCAATTTTTGGTTAAGGCTCTAGATCCCTAATTACATCTAAAAGGCTCCATCTGCAATTATCATCAGATCTGGGATTAGGGCTTCAAAATATGAATTGTAGTGGACACAAACATTCAGTCCATAACAGCTGCCAAGTAGGCAATAAAACAACATCTGCCACTTATTTGTGGGGTGACTGGGTAGTCTCAGCTTGGGTAGCAACTTGGGAATTATGTTGGTTGCAAGGGACACAAAAGATATGCTTATGATAATGTTAGTAATGGTGAAATCACATGTCACTAGTCACCCAGACCTGAGAGCCAGAAGTTCCCCCCCGACATTCTCCCTCAGAGATTTCCAGAGCTTGAGATTCCTGATGAATGGGCTCTGTCCACAAAAGGTGTCCTTGATCATCTCAGACATTATGGGGCAGGCCGAGTATGGGTAGGGCATTGCTTCTGTCATAACAAGACTTGGTTTATTTCAAATAATCTAAAATCTGTGAAGATATATAAGAGCCTATTGGCAGATTCCTGAGTACCCCGTGCATGCAACCTTTGTCTGCCTATGCCCAGTGTCTCCAGCATGAATGACTTCATGGTTACCCATGTTGCCCAATTTCTAAGCAAAGCCTTAGGACGGGTGTTTCAAGTCTTCTGCACAAAGGAAGTAAATACGACGAATTAAGTTTTACCAACAGTAATTGATGTACTTACTCCTTTGATATCCCAACAGGTCTTTCTTTCCAGCACCTTCACCCAAAACAGCTAGAGCTGAGCCATCCACTTTTCTGGGGGTATAAAAATTAGGGACCTTTGGTTGCAAGGAATGGAAACCAATTCTGGCTGATGTGATAAACAGGAGATTTTAGGGGAGACCATAGACAGCCTAGACTCAGTGGGAATGCTGGGAGATCAGGCTTGGAATTGGGCAGGAACAAAGTCAGCTCTTCAGGGTGAGAAAGCAGGACCTGGAGGAACAGTCTGGACAGACACCACTGCCTAATGAACGAATGCCAATCATTGTCACTTCAATTCTTTGCAGAATATTCAAACTAGAGACATGATCAATTTCAGGTAGATTGCAGATTTAAATGTGAAAGGAAAATCAATAAAGCCTTTAGAGGAAGACTGGGCAGAGACCCTTTGGGCCAGAGAGAGCAGGGCAAGATGTCAAACACAAGCCAGGCCTGTGGACCGGAGGACTCCTGGCCCAGACCAGGAATGGGAAACAGAGGTAGAACCTAGAGGTTTGGAGGGTGACACGTTCCTATGGCTTAGGGTTTTGAGAAGCTCAAGCATAGCAGACATTACGCCCCCAGCAACCTGACTGACTCCAGATCCCTACTGTGGTGCCTCAGGTGTGCCTATTGCACCTCCCTTCTTGGTCAAGGTCAGTTCAGCCTGCCAAGAAAGGACCTCAGGGCCCATAGCTGAGCAGGAAACAGGCAAGGGTTCATGCATCTCTTCTCCCAGTGAAGGTGCCCAACTAATTGGGTGTAATGGATAAGGAACCAGCCTGGGGGCTTAGCAGTGTGGAAATCCAGTGCTCCCAGGGAAGCTACCTGAAAATGTGCAATGCACAGCCACAAGACCAAGAGGCTGCAATTCAGGGCCACTGATGACTGCAACAGCTCCACAGGGTATAGAGCAGTGGAAACAGAGACTTTTGCTTTGTATATATTTTAATAAAAAACAACAACTACTGTTGTGCCAAGTCTGTTCTAATCACTGTACACGTGCCATCTTATTTAATCCTCGTAAAAACTCCATTATGGGAGTTACTATCTCCATTTTACAGATGAGGAAACTAACACACAGAAAGTTTAAGGCACTTGCCCAAGGTAACACAGCTATTTAAAGAGACAGAGCTGGGATTTAAATGTTGGCCTTACCTCTCATATAAGCCACACAGATAAACACAGACCCTGAAGCAGACTCTTTGAGCAAGGGCTCACAATCAAAAAGGCAACAGAAGTGAAAGAGACAGATACAGGCACATTGTATGGGTGGAGAGCAGGAGGGCATATCAAAGAGTCAGGGTGTGAGCACATGATTACGTGGAGACATGATTTTGTACAGCCTTCATTTACCTCGAACTTGCCTTTTGGAGGTGTCACGTAGGAATTCTAACACCAGGTTGATAATGAGAATCATAGACTCCTTCAGAATCCCGCAATGAACTTGCACAGAAAATCCTTCTTCTTTTTTTTTCTTTTTTGAGACAGAGTCTTGCTCTTGTTGCCCAGGCTAGAGTGCAATGGCGTGATCTCAGCACACTGCAACCTCCGCCTCCTGGGTTCAAGCGATTCTCCTGCCTCAGCCTCCCAAGTAGCTGGGATTACAGGCACCTGCCACCATGCTCAGCTACTTTTTGTATTTTTAGTAGAGATGGGGTTTCACCATGTTGGCCAGGCTGGTCTCAGACTCCTGACCTCAGGTGTTCCACCCGTCTCAGCCTCCCAAGTGCTGGGATTACAGGCGTGAGCCATCACACCCGGCTCAGCAAATCATTCTTAAAAAAATTTAATTTTATTGTGGTAAGGACACAACATGAGATCTACTCTCTTTAACAAATTTTTAAGTGTACAATACAGTTAGCTATAAAGAAAAGATTGTATAGCAGATTCTGTAGAACTTATTCACCCTGCTTAACCGAAACTTTCTGTTTGTTGATTAGCAACTCCTTATTTCCCTTCTCCCAGCCCCTGGCAACCACCATTCTACTCTTTGATTCTATGAATTTGACTATTTAAAAATACCACTGCAGTGCAATCATGCAGTATTTGTCCTTCTGTGATTGACTTAATTTCACTTAGCGTAATATCCTCAAGTTTCATTCATTTTGTAACATATTGCAGGATTTCCTCCTTTTTTTAAAGGCTAAATAATAATCCATTGCATGTTTGTTTGTTTGCTTGTTTTTTGAGACAGAGTCTTGCTCTGTCGCCCAGGCTGGACTGCAGTGGCATGATCGCTGCTCACTGCAGCCTCCGCCCCCAGGTTCAAGCAATTCTCATGCCTCAGTCTCCCAAGCAGCTGAGGTTACAGGTATGTGCCACCATGCCGGGCTAATTTTTATATTTTTAGTAGAGACGGGTTTTCTCCATGTTGGTCAGGCTGGTCTCGAACTCCTGACCTCAAATGATCCACCCGCCTCGGCCTCCCCAAATGCTGAGATTACAGGCGTGAGCCACTGTGCCGGGCCTGTATGTACTCTTTACTGTTCAAAACAAGGGTTAAAAGTGGTGGAATTGAGGCCAGGGGAGTCCTGTATGTGGTTACGTTTTAAAAACTGATCTTAGCCAGGCATGATGGTGCATGTCTGTAGTCCCAGCTACTTGGGAGCTGAGGCAGGAGGATTGTTTGAGCCCAGGAGTTCAAGACCTGCCAGGACAATATAGCCAGATCTTCTAAAAACAAACAAATAAAACCAAACATACCTAGTATTTTAGAGAAACATACTCACATATTCATGGATGAAATGATGTCATGTCTGAAATTTACTTCGAAATAGTTTGGGAGGAGAAGAAGTGGGTGAGGGTTTGGTTGGGGCAGGATTGTCCCATGGATTGATGGATTGATGGTTTTGGAGGTTAGATAATGAATATGGGGTGGGGCACTTATTGTACCATTTGGTCTACTTTTGGGTAAGTTATACATTCTCCATAATTGGAAAGATTTTAAAGATTAAGATATGGCAGCACAATTTGATTGCGAGTGACCATATCTACCCTAGCAACCATGAAAGAATTGTTTTAAAAACTTAGTAGTTCGCTTAAAAGATAAGTTGCAAATTTTAAATGCTAACAAATCTTCATCCCAATTTTGCTCTTCCCACACAACATAAGTGACATCCTGGCCACAGAACTTGTGTGAAACCGTGTACAACACAAAGCAAATTGTCAGTTTACTTGGAGTCTCTGCCTGTAACTCAGCCCTGACTTGGCTGTGTTCCTTTAGAGCTGAAGCCTCAGTTGAGACTCCTTGCTGCAGAAACAGGGGCCAGACACCAGGGCCCATGCAAAAACTGGAGGGAGTCACCAAGACCCTTGAGGCCTCTGCTCCCAAGAACATGGGTCCCTGTTACATCCAAAGGGAGAACCACCCACATGTCTGAAGGCATCTTCTAGATGGAGGATTCTAAACACACCGGAATGCCTCAGAATCTGTTCTCAGCTCCTTCTCTTCTCTTGCTACACTTTCTTCCTTGAATTCATCCTGGTTCACAGCTTCAAATTTATCTAAAAGCTGATGATTCCCAGGTTTATACTGCCAGCCTGGACTGTCCCTTGACTGCCACCAACTGGCATATCCAGCTGTCCTCACAACATTCTTACATAAATGACAGTGGGAAATCTGTGTTACCATGTGAAACAGGCTGGGGGGGTCATTGCCAGAGCCACTCCCACCTTAGTCTGCCCATCCCAGGAAGTTATTCTTGATTCTTTTCTTCACCCATCACCTCCAATTGCTCAGCAAGTCCTGTTGATTCTGCCTTCAAACTATACCCCAAATCTGACTACGTCTTACCACCTCTACCACCACCACTTCATCCATACCACTGGTATCTCCCATCTGAGCTACTGCAGTAACCTTCTAACTGGTCTTGCTGCCTCCTCCTTCATCCCCTGTATCGGTGGAGATTAGATTTTAAATATATTCATCAGATCACAAGCCGCTTCTAAGAAAACTCAAATTCCTGCCAGGCACAGTGGCTCCTGCCTGTAATCTTAGCTACTTGGGAGGCTGAGGTAGGAGGATTGCTTGAGGCCAAGAGTTCAAGACCAGCCATGGCAACATAATGAAGCCCTGTCTCTAAAAACAGAAAACAAAAAAACAAAAATTATCCGGGTGTGGTGGTGTGTGCCTGTAGTCCTCCCAGGAACATAAACTTCAGCTACTTAGGAAGCTGAGATGGGAGGATTGCTTGAGCCTGGAAGGTCGAGGCTGCAGTGAGCCTTGATCCTTGATCATGCCACTGTACTCCAGCCTGGGTGACAGAGTGAGACTTTGTCTCCAGAAAAAAAAAGAGACCTTGTCTCGACAGAAAAAGTATCTGGGTGTGGTGGCACACACCTGTAAGCCCAGCTACTTGGGAGGCCAAGGTGAGAGAATTACTTGAGCCCAGGATTTGGAGGCTGCAGATGCAGTGAGCTGTGATGGCACCACTGCAGTCTAGCCTGGGTGTGACAGAGTGAGACTCTATTTCTAAAAAAAAAAAAAAAAAAAAAGAAAGAAAGAAAGAAAGAAAAATTAAAAACAAAACAAGGGCCGGGCGCGGTGGCTCACGCTTGTAATCCCAGCACTTTGGGAGGCCGAGGCGGGCGGATCATGAGGTCAGGAGATCGAGACCACGGTGAAACCCCGTCTCTACTAAAAATACAAAAAATTAGCCGGGCATGGTGGTGGGCGCCTGTAGTCCCAGCTACTCGGAGAGGCTGAGGCAGGAGAATGGCGTGAACCCGGCAGGCGGAGCTTGCAGTGAGCCGAGATCACGCCACTGCACTCCAGCCTGGGCGACAGAGCGAGACTCCGTCTCAAAAAAAAAAAATAAATAAATAAATAAAAAAAAAACAAGGCCAGTAGCAGTGGCTCACATCTGTAATCCCAGCACTTTGGGAGGTTGAGGCTGGGGGATTGCTTGAGGCCAGGAATTCAAGACCAGCCTGGCCAACATGATGAAACCCTGTCTCTACTAAAAATACAAAAATTAGCCAGGCGTGGTGACACATATCTGTAATCCCAGCTACCTGGGAGACTGAGGTAGGAGAATTGTTTAAACCTGGGAGGCGGAGGTTGCAGTGAGCCGAGATCACACCACTGCACTCCAGCCTGGGTAATAGAGTAACACTCTGTCTCATAAAATAAAATAAAAACAAAACAAAACTCAAATTCCTTACGTGGCGGACAGGCCCCTACGTGACCTGGACCCTGGCCACCCACTGCTTCCGACTCCTCTTGGCTCCTTCTCCTCAAGTCACTGGCCTTCATGATGGTCTGTGAATTTTACTCCAGTCTCAGGATCCTTGTGTTTGTTCTTCCTATTCTATTTTGTTCTTTGTTCATACTTCTTATGGTGTGTTCCGTCCCTTAATCGGGAGGATGGTGGGGTCCTTGGATTCAGGTGTCTACTTAGGGTTTTCTACATAGATTCTCAGAGACATCCTCCCCCTGCTGTATGTAAAAGAGGCCTTTTTCCATGGTTTACGTTATTATTATTTTTTTTTTTTGAGGTGGAGTTTTGCTCTTTTGTCCAGGCTGGAGTGAGCAATCTGGGGTCACTGCAACCTCTGCCTTCCAGTTTCAAGTGATTCTTCTGCCTCAGCCTCCCGAGTAGCTGGGACTACAGGTGCCCGCCACCACACCTGGCTGATTTTTGTATTTTTAGTAGAGACAGGGTTTCACCATGTTGGCCAGGATGGTCTCGACCTCCTGACCTCGTGATCCTCCTGCCTAGGCCTCCCAAAGTGCTGGGATTACAGGCATGAGCCACCGCATCTGGCTACCACATATTTTAAAATAACCCTTATCACTACTGAAAATGATGTCTTTATATGTCTATCTCTTTATGTTCTGTTTCCTTACTCTCCTCCCAGGAACATAAACTTCATGAGGGCAAGGACTTTGCCTCCTTCACTTTTGTGTTTCTGGTGCTTAGCACCATATTTGAATATTTGTTAGATGAATGGATAATGACTATTCCAGGACTCGCTTGATACAGAACTATCTTCTCTAGAGAATGGAAAGGTAAACATATCATTTACCAGCCACTTATCTTAGGTAGAGTCCCAGAGTGTAGGCTTATGCCGTGGAGCTCATGCGAATTTCCACTTGGGCCATCTGGGATTCTTTTCTCAAAAGAGCCTGATGCCTGGTGCACAGGCCAGTCAGCTGGCCTGGAGGGATATAACCCACATTTACCTTACTCCTCCTGGCAGTATTCTAGAATACCTCACTCACTGCGGCAAGGGAGCTTTCTCTCCTAGGTCGGTAGGGGATATGGTTTGAATGTAGCCCTGAGGAGCGTCTCAAATGATCTTTGGCCCAGTTGTCTTGTGTCAGTCTCCTGGGGGGAAGGATCATTTACTGAAGTGAAAAACGAATCAGTCAAGCTTGAGAGCTGTAGATAACAGCACAAGGAGCTCTATTTTATGGCCTCAAAGAGTTTAACCCAGATTGGAAAAAGGTATTTCACTCCAGCAGCAACAGAGGGGAGCTGTACCTTGCCTCTGACTCCAGAGAAACGGGACATGCCACAGGGGTGACCGACAGGGCACCAGCCACAGCAGGGAGGGTGGAAACTTGGGCATCAAGAGTCACAGTTACTGTCTGGTGAGGAGTGACCATTGGAGTGACGTGGAGCTGCATGGTAAGCACTGGGGACGTGCCAAAGAAGGAGGCTGGGTCAGTCAGGTTTTACTGCAATGATTCTACCTGAAAAACACACTGAGTTTCAGCGACTTACAACAACATCAACACCACATTTATGTATCTCACCTATAGGTGTTCAGGTCAGCTGCGGTGGTTCTGCTTCAGGCTGTGGATCCAGATCACGTCTGCCCCACATGGCTCTCACGCTGGGACCAGCAGCTTCTCTTGGCAGCTAGCAGAGGTTTGAGAAGGCAACCCAAACCATGCAAACTCATTGAAAACCTCTGCTCAGCTGACATCCTTTAATATTTCATTGGCAAGACCCAGCACAGTGGCTCACACCTGTAATCCCAGCACTTTGGGGGGCCGAGGAGGGTGGATCACCTGAGGTCAGGAGTTCAAGACCAGCCTGGCCAACATGGCGAAAACTCATCTCTACTAAAAAATACAAAAATTAGCTGGGCTTGGTGGCAGACGCCTGTAATCCCAGCTACTTGGGATGCCAAGGCAGGAGAATTGCTTGAACCCAGGAGTCAGAAGTTGCAGTGAGCCAAGATCATTCCACTGTACTCTAGCCTGGGTGACAAAGTGAGACTTTGCCAAAAAAAAAAAAAAAAATTCCATTGGCAAACAAATCACATAGCCGAGACTAGCATCAGTGGGTTATGAAAATGTGCTCTGTGGACTCTAGTGGGGGACTCTGCAAAATCTGGGGCAAAGGCTGTGGATGCTGAATTCTATTACAGGGAGGGAGTGAAAAATTGAGAGTAGTAATCCAGTCTCCCATGGGGCCCATCACAGCTGTTGGGAGGCACACATGAGTTACCATGGCGACATCTTGAATGAGAAGGGAGAAACTCAATGGTAAGGGCAAGAAGCAGAAGATTGTTCCTTTGTTCCTGTTACTTTGATACATATTCCTTGATTTGCACCTTCCAGGCTAAAATTTTGAGCCTCCTTGATTTTTACCTTCAGGCTAAATTTGAGCCTTTTGAAGCTCAAATTACAGGACCACGGACATCTCTCCTGGCAGGAAGCAACCAGGCTGAGAACTCGAGCAGAGAGCTTGTAACCTGCAGGGCCACACACCTGTGCAGTGAAATGCAGCACCCAGGCCTGGCATGAGAGTAGAAGGCACCTGTCTTTTTCAGGTTTGTTTAAAATTACAGATAAGGCCTGGCATGGTGGTTCATGCCTGTAATCCCAGAATTTTGGGAGCACAAGGCAGGAGGATCACTTGAACCCAAGAGTTCCAGACCAGCCTGGGCAACAGGTGAGACCCCATCTCTATTTTTAAAAATTACAGATAAGATTAGATCTTCCTTGCTCTGCATTTTTGAGCTTGGTTCTGTGGTGACTTCTTTTCATGTCTAAGAATTTGGGTAACACTTAGTTTATCCAATATTGTGGGGAATGAAGATTACACATAACTGATACTTCCTTTGAATGGAAATTTGTCCCTTCAAGTAGCACAGCAGTGTTTTTATTTTAAGCACTTAAAAAAAAATCAAAATTAGGCTGGGTGCAGTGACTCACACCTGTAATCCCAGCACTTTGGGAGGCTGAGGTGGGTGGATCACTTGAGGTCAGGAGTTTGAGACCAGCCTGACCAACATGGTGAAACCCGGTCTCCACAAAAAATACAAAATTAGACGAGTGGGTGGCGCATGCCTGTAATCCCAGGTATCTGGGAGGCTGAGGCAGGAGAATCGCTTGAAGCCAGGAGGCGGAGGTTGCATTGACCCGAGATCGTGCCATTCACTCCAGCCTGGGCAACAAGAGCGAAACTCTGTCTCAAAAAAAAAATCAAAATTGTTCTAAAATATATAATTTATTACCCGTCTTAAAAATCAAAGGGTCAGGTGGGTGTGGTGGCTCACGCCTGTAATCCCAGCACTTTGGGAGGCCAAGGCAGGAGGATCGCCTGAGGTCAGGAGTTCGAGACTAGCCTGGCCAACATGGCGAAACCTGGTCGCTACTTAAAACAGATAAATAGCTGGGCATGGTGGCAGGTGCCTATAATCCCAGCTACTCAGGAGGCTGAGGCTGGAGAATCACTTGAACCTCGGAGGCAGAGGTTGCAGTGAGCTGAGATTGTGCCACTGCACTCCAGCCTGGGTGACAGAGTGAGACTCTGTCTAAAAAAAAAAAAAATCAAAGGGTCTTGGATGTAATTTAATCTTTTCTAAAAGACTCAGAATATTTGTCTGTGTCTACTCTTATGCAACACAATAGTTTCTCCTTTCCTGTTTATGTGTGCTCTTTGCTATCAGTCCTTTAAAGAGTCTTTAAGGAAGAGATTAGAAAAGGGAATTATCTTGTTATTACCAGATCAGGAAGATTACCCTGGACTCAGGAAAATCTAATCAGATTTAGAAAGACACAATCTCAACAGATTAAAGGGATTCCCCAGAAGGAGCCAGGTCCAGGAAACTATTGAGAACAGTGCTCTTTAATCTTCAGATGGAGAATCCATAATGAACAACTGGGGAATCACATATGAACACTGGGATAGATTTAGAAGATCAGGATGAAGTATTTTTTTTTTTCTTTTTTTTTAGAGAGACAGGATCTGTCTCTGTTGCCCAGGGTGGAGTGCAGTGGGATAATCATAGCTCACTGCAGCCTCAAACTCCTGGGCTCAAGTGACCCTCCTGCCTCAGCCTCCCCAGTAGCTAAGACTATAGGCATGTGCCCCCACACCTAGCTAATTTTTGTATTTTTTTTTTAGAAACAGGGTCTCACTATGTTGCTCAGGCTGGTCTCGAACTCCTGGGCTCAAGCAATCCTCCTGCCTTGGCCTTCCAAAATACTGGGATTACAGGCATGAGCCACCACCCACAACCAGGATGGAGTATTATTAAGCCTTTAAAAGGAAGGAAATTCTGACACATGCTACTACATAGATGAGCTTTGAAGACATTGTGCTAAATACTAAGCCAGACACAAAAGGACAGATACTGTGTGATTCCACCTATATGTGGTACCTAGAGTAGTCAAAGTCATAGAGACAGAGAATAGGCCGGGGGCAGTGGCTCATGACTGTAATCCCAGCACTTTGGGAGGCCGAGGCGAGCAGACCCCTTGAGATCAGGAGTTCGAGACCAGCCTGGCCAACATGGTGAAACCCTGTCTCTACTAAAAATACAAAAACTAGCCAGGTGTGGTGGTGGGTGCCTATAATCCCAGCTACTTGGGAGGCTGAGGTGGGAGAATCCCTTGAATCCAGGAGGCAGAGGTTACAGTGAGCCGAGATCATGCCACTGCACTCCAGCCTGGGCAACAGAGCAAAAACTCCAGCTCGAAAAAAAAAAAAAAGAGAGTAGCATGGTGGTTGACAGAGGCTGCAGCAGAGGGAAGGGGAGATGAGGAGTTGTTTTTAATGTGTACAGAGTTTGTTTGGGATGATTGAAAAGTTTTGAAGATGGATGGTGGTGATGGTTGCACAACAATATGAATGGGCCGGGCGTGATGGCTCATACCTCTAATCCCAGCACTTTGGGAGACCAAGAGGGAAGATTTCTTGAGCCCAGGAGTTTGAGACCAGCCTGGACAACATGGTGAGACCCTGTTTCTACAAAGAAATACAAAACTTAGTTCAGCATGCTGGTGTGACTGTAGCCCAAGCTACTCAGGAGGGCTTTGGTGGGAGGATCGCTTGGGTCCAGGAGGTCCAGGCTGCAGTGAGCTATGATTGTGGCACTGCACTCCAGCCTGGGGGACAGAGCAAGACCCTGTCTCAAAAACAAAAAGCACAAACCAAAAACAATATGAATGTACTTAATGCCACGGAACTGTACACTTAAAAATGGTTAAAATATTAATGTTTATGTGTATTTTACCATAATAAAAAAATCAGAAAAATAAACCTCCATATAACCAGAACATTCCTGGGGGAATATTATTGGCTATAGTTGGAAAACTGTCTGGCCCTGAGGGAACATGCCTGAAATATACACAGAATTTAGAGGAGGCCTAGGGAAGATGAAACGTTAAAGGTGAGCCAGAGAGAACAATAATAAGTCACGTTAGGCTTTGTTAAATATTTTGAATAGAGAACACCTACCCCCAGAATGTAATTACTTGATGCAGGAACATATTAGAATTTATTTGTTTGTAGTTTGTTTGAAAATGAACACTTTCAGAAAACCAGAACTCACTGATTTTATGTCTCTCTGTCTCTGGGATCCCCCAAAATAAATTGCAGAGGATTATTTTAGAAAAATAAACATCTGGGCCAGAAAGCACAAGGTGGGTGGAAGTGAAAGCACTCAGACCCAGTGAACCAGTTAGAGAAGAGAGTGAACCAACATAAGTAGCTGGCAAAACTGCCTAAAATCTTCCCGGAAGGACATGGGAGCCACAGGAGAATCTGGAGCCCCAAAGGCGCATCATTCCACTATGCAGAAAAAGACATGGCAGAAGAAAGTAATTCAAGACCTGAAATTCAAATATGGGGACTGAAAAATGTGAAAAAGGGAAGAAAGCCTAGGATTTGACGAAGAACAGATGGCAGAGATGCAGGCCCTCTGTGGGGCTCTAGGATCATGAGAGATGCTTCAGTTCACAGTCGGCTGGGACTGATTCCAGCTGAAACAAATGTGGGGGAAACAGGCAGATTTCAAAGGCCCAGGGTGGTTTCCAGTGAACATTGGTGGTGAGAATGGCTTTTCTGGGGCATTCTGTGAAATCTCAGCCTTGCACAGGCCTGAACAATTCTACTGCAAGAGGAGCTCAGGGCTAAAAGGGTCTGCTTAGGAGAGCATGTGGAGGCTATGTCACTAGACAGAGAACTGAGTGGCCAGGAACACAAGGGGAAATTGAAATTAAGAAGTTTGGCCAGGCGTGGTGACTCACACCTGTAATCCCAGCACTTTGTGAGGCCAAGGCAGGCGGATCACCTGAGGTCAGGAGTTCGAGGCCAGGCTGACTAACATGGTGAAACCCTGTCTCTACTAAAAATACAAAAATTAGCTTGGCGTGGTGGCAGGCGCCTGTAATCCCAGCTACCTGGGAGGCTGAGGCAGGAGAATCACTTCAACTTGCGGGGTGGAGATTGCAGCGAGCCGAGATTTCACCACTGCTCTCCAGCCTGGGTGACAAAGGAAGACTCCATCTCAAAAAGAAAAAAAAAAGTTTGAAATCAACTGGATGGCGAGGAAGGGAACATCAAATAAACATGGTGACTTTTTTTTTTTTTTTTTTTTGAGACAGTGTCTCACACTGTCACCCGGGCTGAAGTACCCTGGTGCAATTTCAGCTCACTGCAACCTCCACTTCCCAGGTTCAAGCGATTCTCTTGTCTCAGCTTCCCAAGTAGCTGGGACTACAGGCACATATCTCCACGCCCAGCTAACTTTCTGTATTTTTAATAGAGACAGGGTTTCATTATGTTGGCAGAAAAAGTGAATTCACCTTTCCTCTTGCTTTTTGTTTTATTCAGGCCCTCAGCAAATTGGATGATGCCCACCCACACTTGGGAGAGCCAATTGCTTTCCCAACTCACCAATTCAAAGGCCAATCTCTCCCAGAAACGCCCTCACAGACCCAGACATAAATAATGTTACCCAGTTATCTGGGCATCCTTTAGCGCAGAGTCAAATGGATACGTAAAATTAACCATCACACTGTGCAACCATCACCACCATCTCCAGAACTTTTTTCCTCTTTCCAAATTGAAATTCCATAACCATTAAATGATAACTTCTCCTTCCTCCTCCTCCCAGCCTGCCCCTGGCAGTGAACACTCTACTTTCTGTCTCCACGAATTTGACTACCCTAGGTACCTCATGTAAGTGGAATCATACAGTATTTGTCCTTTGGCATCTGGCTTATTAGTACTTAGTATAATGTCTTCAAAACTCATCCATGTAGTAGAATTTGTCAGAATTTCCATCCCTTTTAAGGCTGAATAATATTCCACCGTATGCATAAACTTCATTTTGTTTATTCATTCACCTATCAATAAACATTAGCATTGTTTCCACCTTTTGGCTATTGCAAATAATGTTGCTATAAACATGTGCATACAAGGCCAGACACGGTGACTGACGCCTGTAATCCCAGTGCTTTGGGAGGCCAAAGTGGGCAGATCACTTGAGCTCAGGAGTTAGAGACCAGCCTGGGCAACACGGCGAAAACACGCCTCTACAAATACTACAAAAAATTAGCTGAATGTGGTGGCATGCACCTGCAGTCCCAGCTACTCATGAGGCTGAGGTGGGAGGATTACCTGAGTTCAGAGAGTTGAGACTGGAGTGAGCTAAGATCATGCCACTGCACCCTAGTTTGTGTGACGCGAGTGAAACTCCGTCTAAAAAGAAAAATCTGTTTGAATCAATGCTTTTAATTCTTTTGAGCATATACCTGGAAGTGAAATTGGTAGAGCATGTGGTAATTCCATTTTTAATTTTTTTTTTTTTTTGAGACAGAGTCTCACTCTGTTATCAGGCTGGTGTGCAGTGGCACGATCTCGGCTCACTGCAACCTCCACCTCCTGGGTTCAAGCGATTCTCCTGCCTCAGCCTCCTGAGTAGCTGGGAATACAGGCGCAAGCCACCACATCTAGCTAATTTTTTTTTTTTTTATTTTTATTTTAGTAGAGACAGGATTTCACCACGTTGCCAGGCAGGTCTCAAATTGCTGAGCTCAGGCAATCCACCCGCCTTGGCCTCCCAAAGTGCTAGGATTACAGGTGTGAGCCACTGCACCCGGCCAGTAATTCCATTTTAATTTTTTGAGGAGCCCAGACTCTTTTCCATTTTAGCTGCACCATTTTACATTCCCACCAGCAATGCATAAGGTTTCCAACTTCTCCACATACTTGTCAATATATATTCTGATTGTTGTTTGTTTTTTAAGTAGCCATCCTAATGGGTGTGAGGTGCTATCTCATCAAGACTTTGATGTGCAGTTCCCTGAAGATTAGTGAGTGATGTTAAGCATTTTTTTCATGTCCTTATTGGCTTCCATATATCTTCTTCTTTTTGTTGGAGACAGAGTCTCGCTCTATCTCCCAGGCTGGAGTTCAGTGGCGGGATTACTGCAGCCTCTGCCTCCTGGGTTCAAACAATTCTCATGCCTCAGCCTTCTGAGTAGCTGGGATTACAGGTGTGTGTCACCACACCCAGCTAATTTTTGTATTGTTAGTAAAGATGAGGTTTTGCTAGGTTGGCCAGGCTGGTCTTGAACTCCTGGCCTCAAGTGATCTACCTGCTCAGACTCCCAAAGTGCTGGGATTACAGTTGTGAGACACCATGCCCAACCCTGTATATCCACTTCAGAAAAAGGTCTATTAAAATCCTTTGTCTATTTTTTTTTTTTTTTGAGACAGGGTCTTGCTGTTACCCAAGCTGGAGTGCAGTGGTACAAACATGGTTCACTGCAGCCCCAATCTCCTGGTCTCCTGGGCTCAAGAAATCCTCCTATCTCAAACTCCCACGTAGCTGGGCCTATAGGTGCCTGTTACCACACCTGGCTAATATTTTATTTTTTGTAGAAATGGGGTCTCACCATGTTGCCCAGGCTGATCTCAAACTCCTGGGCTCAAGTGATCCTCTTGCCTTGGCCTCCCAAAGTGCTGGGATTGCAGGTGTGAGCCACCACACCTGGCCTCCTGTGGTCTATTTTTTTTTTTTTTTTCATGATCTCGGCTCACTGCAAGCTCTGCCTCCTAGGTTCACACCATTTTCCTGCCTCAGCCTCCCAAGTAGCTGGGACTACAGGTGCCCACCACCATGCTCGGCTAATTTTTTGCATTTTTAGTAGAGACAGGATTTCACCGTGTTAGCCAGGATGGTCTTGATCTCCTGACCTTGTGATCCTCCTGCCTCAGCCTCCGAAAGTGCTGGGATTTGGTTCATTTTTTTAATCAGGTGTTTGTTCTTTTGCTATTGAGTTGTAGGAGTTCCTTATATATAGTAGATATTAATCTCCTATCAGATAGATGATTTATAAGTATTTTCTCCCATCCCATATATTACCTTTTCACTTTGTTAATTGAGACCCTTGATATACAGAAGTTTTTAAGTTTGATATACTCCCTTTTGTTGATTTTTCCTTTTATTACCTGTGCTTTTTTTTTTTTTTTTTTTTTTTTTTTTTTTGAGAAAGATTTTTGCCCTTATCGCCCAGGCTAGAGTGCAATGGTACGATTTCAGCTCACTGCAACCTCCGCCTCCCAGGTTTAAGCGATCCTCCCACTTCGGCCTCCTGAGTAGTTAGGAGTACTACAGTAGTTAGCGCCAACATGCCCAGCTAATTTTTGTATTTTTAGTAGAGATAGGATTTCACCATGTTGGCCAGGCTGGTCTCAAACTCCTGACTTTAGGTGATCTGCCTATCTCAGCCCCCCAAAGTGCTGGGATTACAGGCATGAGCCACACCCCCCAGCCCCTGTGCTTTTGATGTCATATCCAAGAAATCATTGCCAAATTCAATGTCATGAAGCTTTCCCCTTGTGTTTCCTACTAAGAGTTGTTTAGTTTTATCTGTTACACTTAGAGCTTTGGTCCATTTTGAGTTAATTTTTGTCTATGGTGTTAGGTAAGGCTCCAACTTCAATCTTTTGCATATGGATATTCAGTTTTCCAGCATCATTTGTTGAGAAGACTGTCCCTTTCCCATTGAGTGGTCTTCACATCCTTGTTGTAAACCATTTGATTATATTAATGTATGTAAGGGCTTACAGTCTATTTTAATTATTATTATTATTATTTTTTGAGACAGGGTCTCACTCTGTCACCCATGCTGGAGTAAAGTGGTATGATCTCAGCTCATTGCAACCTCTGTTTCCCAGGTTCAAGTGATTCTCCCCTCTCAGCCTCCTGAGTAGCTGAGACTACCAGCACACACCACCATACCCAGCTAATTTTTGTATTTTTAGTAGAGACAAGGTTTCATCATGTTGGCCAGGCTGGTCTTGAACTCCTGACCTCAAGGGATCTGCCCACCTTGGCCTCCCAAAGTGCTGGGATTATAGGTGTGAGCCACCGCACCCGGCCAGGGCTTACAGTTTATATCTGTGCTCTCTATTCTATTCTGTTGGTCTATATGTCTCTCTTTATGCCAGTACCACACTGTCTTGATTACTGTAGCAGCGATTACTATCATTTAAAATCAGAAAGTTTGAGACTTCCAACTTCATTCTTCTATGTTAAGGTTGTTTTGGCCATTCAGGTTTTCTGAGAGTCCATAGGGATTTTAGGATGGATTTTTCTTTTCCTGAAAAACAAACAAACAAGCAAACAAACAGTATTGGGCTTTTGATAAGGATTGCATTGAGTCTGTAGATCATTTTGGGTATGTTGACATTTTAACAGTATTAAGTCTTCCAATCCATGAGATGTCTTCCTACTTATTTATGTCTAAATCTAAATCTTTCAGCAACATTTTATAGTTTTTTTTGTTTGCTTTGTTTTTTTTTTTTTTTTTGAGATGGATTTTCGCTCTTGTTGCCCAGGCTGTAGTGCAATGGCACGATCTCAGCTCACTGCAACCTCCTCCTCCCGTGTTCAAGCCACTCTCCTGCCTCAGCCTCCTGCGTAGCTGGGATTACAGGCATGTGCCACCACATCCGGCTAATTTTGTATTTTTTAGTAGAGATGGGGTTTCTCTATGTTGGTCAGGCTAGTCTGGAACTCCTGACCTCAGGTGATCTGCCCACTTTGGCCTCCCAAAGTACTGGGATTACAGGCATGAGCCACTGCACAGGCCTTGTTTTGTTTTTTTGAGACAAGGTCTGGCTGGAGTGCAGTGACACCATCTTTGCTCACTGGTGGCTTACAGGCATGAGCCACCATGCCCAGCTGTAGTTTTCAATATACAAGTGCTTCATCTCTTTGGTTAAGTTTTTTCCTAAGTATTTTATTCTTTGTGATGCTATTGTAAGTGCAATTATTTTAATTTTTTTGGATTGTTTATTGTTAATGTATAGGAATGCAACTGATTTTTGTATGTCGATTTTGTGTCCTGCAATGTTGCTGATTTTGTTTATTAGTTCTGTTTTTTTTTTTGTGGAGTGTTTATCATTTTCTAAGTGTAAGATGATATCATCTGTGAACAGATGCCTTGATCCTTTCCAATTTGTATGCCTTTTATTTCTTTTTCCTGCCTAATTAGTCCGGTAGAACTTCCAGTACTCTACTGAACAGAAGTGGTGAAAACATGCATCCTTGTCTTGTTCCTGACCTTAGAGGAAAAGTTTTCAGTCTTTCACTATTAAATATGATGCCAGGTGTGAGTTTTTCATACATGGACTATATTGTGTCAGGTATTGCATTTTTGAAAGGAGTAGCTTTTTGCGGTCATTTTATTTAATTGTATAACCTTCAGTGAGTTACAGTAGACAATATGACTGGGCATGTTTTTGATGGGAAACAGAATATGGAGCACATTTTTGGCTTAGGTAATATCATGGTCTGGAAGTTAATGGGCTGCTCTAACCCATATTAGAGTCTGCTGAGGCCAAAATATAAACTCTCTGCGAGACAGATCTACAAAAGAGCAGTGGCTGGTATTGAGGGAATGGATTCATGAATGTAGAAGCCAGGAACGTTCTGACACATGCCTGATCTCTTCTCCCAGGAGGAAGGGGGAGTTAGCTGTGCTCTGGCAGATTTTTGAGCTGAAAGGGTTGCAAGACTGAAAATCTGGAAAATGTTTAGGGGAATCTCCATTTCCCTGGCCTCAGTTAGATTCTAGAGTAACACTCCTGTTCTCCCTCCCACTCCTTATCCACTCACTCATCTCTATGAGAAGAGGACTAGTTTGCTTGATTGGTGACTTAAGTACAAGGGCCTGGGCACCTTTGCTCAGTTCTTTCCCTGCCGTCTTCCATGATGTTTGCTTGGAGGTCATTCTGGTCTGTGCCCTGCTCTGTGGCAAGCTCTGAAGCCTGCTTCACACACATGTTGGATGTCCAGGGATGCCTGTGGCCCAACAGGTAAGTCTGTATTTGTTCAGGGGTAAAATGTTGGCAAATCCTTCTAGATGCACCCTTAAACTATGTTTTCCCATCAGCTTGTTAACAACACTGACATTTTGATTTCTGTCAGCTTTTGATTTATATCTGTCTGCCTCCATTTTCTTATTCCTCCATTGATTCCAAACTTAGGAAAGGAAGAAAAAAGTATTATTTTGGCTTTCTAAGTACTATGGAGTAGTATGCAGCAGTTAAAAAGAAATAAGTAGGCCACGCATGGTGGCTTATTCCTATAATCCCAGCAGTTTGGCAGGCTGAGGTGGGTGGATCACTTGAGGTTAGGAGTTCAAGACCAGCCTGGCCAACATGGTGAAACCTCATCTGTATTAAAAATACAAAAAAATTAGCTGGGCATGGGGGCACGTGCCTGTGATCCCAGCTACTCGGGAGGCTAAGGCAGGAGAATTGCTTGAACCTGGGAGGCAGAGCTTTCAGTGAGCCGAGATCCTGCCACTGCACTCCAGCCTTGGCAACAGAGTAAAGACTCCATCTCAAAACAACAACAACAACAACAACAACAACAAACCAAACAAAAAAAGAACTAAATGGCTTCAGAGAAATGTACATGGAAAGGTTTATTGATAAAACATGTCTTATTATTAATTTAAAAAATCAAGCTGTAAGCTGGGCATGGTGGCTCCTGCCTGTAATTGCAGCAGTTTAGGAGGCTGAGGCAGGAGGATTGCTTGAGCCCAGAAGGTCAAGGCTGCAGTGAGCCATGATCATGCCTCAGCACTTTAGCCTGAATGACAGAGCATGATCCCATCTCAAAAAAATATATATAAAGAAAAAAAATCAAGCCGTGAAAGACAGATATAATATGATCCTATTTATGCTAAAAAAAGCTCCACAAACAATAAAACTCAATATCTCTCTAGTACATTTATGTATGTGAAAACATATAGAAAGTTAAGGAATAATAATGGCTTCTGTATGTTGGATTTGAATTTTTTTTTTTTTTTTTTTTTTTGGAGACGGAGTCTCGCTCTGTCGCCCAGGCTGGAGTGCAGTGGCGCAGTCTCAGCTCACTGCAAGCTCCGCCTCCCGGGTTCACGCCATTCTCCTGTCTCAGCCTCTCCGAGTAGCTGGGACTACAGGCGCCCGCCACCACGCCCGGCTAATTTTTTTTTGTATTTTTAGTAGAGACGGGGTTTCACCGTGGTCTCGATCTCCTGACCTTGTGATCCGCCCGCCTCGGCCTCCCAAAGTGCTGGGATTACAAGCGTGAGCCACCGCGCCCGGCTGGATTTGAATTTTTAAAACGGTAGAATATGGCTGTGTAATTTACAGTTAAAAATGAAAAAATCATGTGTGTGAGTAGAGTGACTAGTGGATAGCCCCTGTTGAAGGTTCTGAGGTCTTTTTCTCTTATTTTCAGGTTATGAGTTGTGAGATTTTCCCTGATTGGGATTGTGAGAGAGGAGGGGTGGATATGCCAGCCAGGTGGAACCCAGGGCCGCAAGGTGAATGCAAGCTCCGCCCCTGGGAGCAGATTCTGGGATCCATAGTGAGGACTGAGTGTTGGGCTGGAAAAGCAGACCCCGCATAGGATTGGAGAAGCTGGGCAGGCAGGATTGGGATTGAAGTTTGGGTGCCGATGGAGCCAGAGGACCCAGGCTGAACTTGGGACTTGTTTTTTTTTTTTTTTAATTTTATTTTAGTAGAGACAGGGTTTCACCATTTTCCCCAGGCTGGTCTTGAACTCCTGAGCTCAGGCAATCCGCCTGCCTCGGCCTCCCAAAGTGCTAGGATTACAGGCGTGAGCCACTGGGCCCGGCCGGGGCTTGATTTTTAGTGACTGCTTTCTATGACATGCACCAGTGGGTTGGCTGGGTTTAATGTACAGAATTGGGCCAGAAAGAACTGTGCTTTTAAGCACAGCTGCTCAATGTCTGCATTTGTGAAGTATCAAAGTACCCAACTAATGTTTGACGTGCATAGACTAAATCTGGGGATGCCACCAGAGCAAGGATACTTACTTGTCACACAGTCCTGCTGCAGCTTTACCTCACACGGTCCTGCTGCAGCTTCGAGGAGGATTCTGCACCTGCAGATCCTTAAAAAAGCTCTGTCTGGGTGTCGAATGGAAGAGGGGTGAAATACAAGAATATAAAAACTCTGTTTTCTATCGTCCTTTACCTCCACCACGAGAGGGCGCATGGATTTCGGTCAGAGACCTGACTTGGGCCTGGGCAGGAGGCCAGGCTGGGATAATTACTTCCAGGTGTGGGGGGCTCTGCGCCTCTTCCCAGAGGCCATAGAAATGAACCCTTCAATTGGCCAAATGGATTATGTCATTTTGACTATTGATTCTGCCCTACGGCTGCTGGTTCTAACCCAAGTTTATAACAGTCACTGCGTTAATAATTGCGTTTAACTCTTGATTGTCCTAGCTTTCATTTGGTAATTCTTTGAGCTGGCTGCTTCTTCTTTCTTATGTGTTTACTTTTAGGCCACATCATTAGCCTTCTGCAAATATGGCAAAAACTGAGTGGGAGAGGAGGGTATCATTTGTCCTCAGTTTTGTCACTGAAGACTACATCATAAAAAAAGGCCCATCTGTTTGTAAACAGAAAGAAAAGAGAAAAATGGCACAGACATTCCTAGAAGCAGCATTCCATCTTTTGTTTGTTGGTTTCATTTGTTTCGTTTTGAGGTTGTGAGCAGATGCCCCAGCTGCATCAATAATAGAGTCAGAGATTACTAGAAAAGAGCAGAGATTTAAGAGAGTGGGCGATGCTAATAACTCACCCCATCTCCTTTTGCAATATTTCTCCAAGTAAAGTCTGCCTCCTGCCTGCATCTGAACTGCTTGTAAAAATGCAGCTTTCTGGCCTGCATCCCAACCTAAGGAATCAGAATCTGGACTCCTGAATCTGCATTTTTAATAAGTTCCCTAGTTGATTTCTTTATTCTTTTTTTTTTTTTTTTCTTTTTTGAGGCAGGGTCTCACTCTGTTGCCCAGGCTGGAGTACAGTGGCATGATCCCAGCTCAGCTAACCTCTGCCTCCTGGGCTCAAGTGATCCTCCCACCTCAGCCTCTCAGTAGCTGGAATTACAGGTGTGCACCATCATGCCCAGCTAATTTTTGTATTTTTAGTAGAGACAGGGTTTCTCCTTGTTGCCCAGGCTGGTCTCAAACTCCTGGCCTCAAGTGAACCACCTGCCTTGGCCTCCCAAAGTGCTGGGATTACAGACACAAGCCACCACACTTGGCCCCCTAGTTGATTTCTTATGGCTATGCATTACATTTGAGATTAGAGGTAAGCCTCCTGGGGTGAGGCAAGAGGGGAGATGTGACACCCAGGGATAATATTTCTGCACCAGGATTCAGGACCTTACCCCGAGACAAAGGTCACATAGCCCAGGAAGCTGTCCTGTGGAAAACAAAGCAGCTAGTAGCTGGGCCTGAGGATGAACAGGAGAGGCTGTGAGGCTACAGAAGCCGGACTCAGCCCCACTGGGAGCTACAGAAGCTGGATTCAGCCCCACTAGGAGCTACAGAAGCTGGACTCAGCCCCACTGGGAGCTACAGAAGCTGGACTCAGCCCCACTGGGAGCTACAGAAGCTGGACTCAGCCCCACTGGGAGCTACAGAAGCTGGACTCAGCCCCACTGGGAGCTACAGAACCTGGACTCAGCACTGCTGGGAGCCATCTGGATGGAGAAATGGAAGCTCTGGAAGAGAATCTGAGGATTCCCTGCTCTCTGCCACTTAGAAACACCCAGAACCCCAAGTGCAATGTCCAACAGTGTTGATTCTATCTGCAGAGCACCTCTGAAAAATTACTTTCCATAGTGTGAGAAAACTCCTTAATCGCACTTCCTAGAGTTTCACCAAATACAGCTTGATTCGTGTGGGATTTTTGTTTTGTTTTTAGATCTTCTTTTTAAGTGCAAATCCCTTGGGAAAATGGAGCTCTTGTTCAGACCTTGGGGAATATTTGCTTATTACCTCTCATTACATAGTTGTGATCTCTTACCCTAAGAAGCAAGTGAAACATTTTTGTTGAATTGAGAAAAAGAGGTAATTTTAGAGCCCAGGGAAGCTTAAGGGGTAGAAGAATGGGAATAGAATATTAATTCCAGGCCAGGTGTGGTGGCTCATGCCTGTAATCCCAGCACTTTGGGAGGCCGAGGTGGCGAATGGTGGGGGTCTGCAGCAACCTCAATTCTTGCCTCCCCAGAAGAAAAAATTTGACCAAGGGGCATAAGGCAGAAGGAGAGACTGAGGCGAGTGTTAGAGCAGGAGTGAAAGTTTATTAAAAAGCTTTAGAGCAGGAATGAAAGGAAGGAAAGTATACTTGGAAGAGGGTCAAGCAGGGGACTTCAGGGATCAAATGCATGGTTTGATCTTTTGACTTGGGGTTTTATATGTTGGCATACTTCTGGGGTCTTGTGTTACTTCTCCCCTGATTCTTCCTTTGGGGTAGCCTGTCTGCATGTGCAGTGGCCTGCCAGCACTTGGGAGGGGCTGCATGTACAGTGTGTTTACTGGAATTGTACACATGCTCACTTTGTGTCTCTATCTGTATCTCTCTTCATGTCTCTCTCTGTCTCTGCATCTATCTATCTGTCTGTCTGTCTGTCTATCTATCTATCTACACATACATATCTCCAGCCTGGGCAATATAGTAAAATCCTATCTCAAAAAAAAAAAAAAAAATGAACATGATGAGAGAGAGACAGAGTGGCAGAGACAGAGAGAGACATGAAGAGAGATATAGAGATAAACAGAGATGCAAAGGGAGAGGGACAGACAGACAGAGGCAGAGACTTTATTGGCTCATGCCAATGTCAGGGCTGGCAAGTCTGAAATCTGCAGGGCAGGATGACAGGCTGGAAACCCAGGGAAGAGTTGAGGTAGCCATAGTCCAAAGACAGGCTGGGGGCTGAATTTCTTCCTCAGGATACCTCAGTCTTTTTCTCTTAATGCTTTTAACTGACTGGATGAGGCTCACCCACATTATGGGGAGTAATCTGTTTTACTCAAAGTCTACAGATTTAAATGTTAAGGAAGGCATCCAAATGCCTTCACAGCATTGATTTGGGGAGGCAAAGGTAATAAATATGAAATAAAGCAAAAGAAATAGAACAAGGACAAAACACCTTCACAGCAACATCTAGACTGATGTTTGACCAAAAACTAGGTACCATAGCCTTGCCAAGTTGATACATAAAATTAACTATCACAGGCTCTTAATCTTCAACCTGGACAGGACACATCTGACTTCTGCTCATGGGTCATTGACTAAAGTATATCACATGGCCACATCTAACTTCAAGGGGGCAGAGAAATGCAAATCCTACCATCTACCCAGAAGGAGAAGAGTCAGAACATTTGTGAACAGCCCTAATGGCCACCATAATCCTCATTTCACTAAGGGAGT
Organism: Symphalangus syndactylus; assembly: GCF_028878055.3. Classification (NCBI taxonomy): domain Eukaryota; kingdom Metazoa; phylum Chordata; class Mammalia; order Primates; family Hylobatidae; genus Symphalangus; species Symphalangus syndactylus. The sequence continues at coordinate 71,823,040 of NC_072438.2, read as the reverse complement.
GAAAGCACATTCTGAGTCAATTTGGCATCCCTTTCTTTCCCTGGGTTCCATCTACGGAGGTGGTAGGAGGACTCACATATGCCATGGCAGTAGATGATTCCTGGACCTGGTTCATTATCTATTCAGGTTGGCATGTCTCGAGACATCCATCTGTTTGCAGTTGTCTGCCTACCCCATTTCAGTTTACAGGGCTCCATGAGAGCCAGCCTCTTTTATGGGCATATCAGCACCTTTCTGGGACAAGCAGGAATTATATTGTTCTTCCTGAGCCATCCTAGGACACAAGAAATTATTTGAGAATGGGGTGGTGGAGATTGCTGGTTGCCCCCAATGTCTGTTCTCTTCTTATCTAGATATTATTATTACTTTTTTAGAGACAGGATCTTGCTATGTTGCCCAGGCTGGACTCGAACTCCTGGGCTCAAGGGATCCTCCTGCCTCAGTCTTCCAAGTAGCTTGGATTACAGGTATACACCACTGTGCCTGGCTCAGAACACTCGATTTTTAGCTGGGCACACATCCAGAATAATGAATACAATTCCCAGACTTCTTTGCAGCTTGGTGGAGTCACGAATATAGAGTCTGGTCACTGGGATATAGGCAGCGAAGAATGAATATATATATATATGGCATCCATTATGGGGCCTTAAAGGCCAAGAGTGGGCTTTTCTTCCTTATTTTCTTCTTCCTGCTGTCTGGAGCATGGATGAGATGACTGGACTATGGGCAGTCATTTTGGAGAATGAGGAGACTTTGGGGATGGAGGTCAAACATAGTGAAGCAAAACTTGGAAGGAGTGCTATAGCAACCCTTGATCACCAATCTGCTATGTGAAAGGCAAATTTACCTACTTGTTTAAGCCATGTGCTTGATTTTCTGTCTCTTGCAGAACGTGATGTAATTATAGCACAGCAAGAATTTCTGTATCTGGCTGGGCACGGTGGCTCATGTCTGTAATCCCAGCACTTTGGGAGGCCGAGGCACGTGGATTGCCTGAGGCCAGGAGTTCGAGATCATCCTGGCCAACATGGCGAAACCCTGTCTCTACTAAAAATACAAAAAATTTGCCGGGCGCAGTGGCTCACGCCTGTAATCCCAGCACTTTGGGAGGCTGAGGTGGGCAGATCACAAAGTAAGGAGTTCAGGACCAGCCTGGCCAATGTGGTGAAACCCCATCTCTACTAAAAACACACAAAAAATTAGCTGGGTGTGGTGGCGGGCACCTGTAGTCCCAGCTACTTGGGAGGCTGAGGCAGGAGAATCTCTTGAACCCAGGAGGTGGAGGTTACAGTGAGCTGAGATCATGCCACTGCACTCCAGCCTGGGTGACAGAGCGAGACTCCATCTCAAAAAAAAAAAGAAAAAAAAAATTTGCCAGGCATGGTGATGCGTGCCTGTAATCCCAATTACTCAGGAGGCTGAGGCACGAGAATCTCTTGAACCCAGGAGGTGGATGTTGCAGTGAGCTGAGAGCGTGCCACTGCACTCCAGCCAGGGTGACAGAGTGAGACTCTGTTTCAAAAAAAAAAAAAGAATTTCCATACGCGGTAGGTGATAGATCCCTGAGCATTGATGAGGCCTCTGCCTTACTGAGTGGTATAAAAGGCAGTGAATCCGTAGCTCCCGACCACCCTGCACGTTCCCACTTCTATGGCTATACCCCAGAGAGGAGCTAAGGATGCATCCCTTCACCTACTTGAATCCTCGTGTATATCTTTGGCACTCTGTTTGCCAGCTCAGATGCCAACTGAAGATAAAGTTGTCCTGAGGTGTATACAGCTTGTCATTCACGTCACTCTTTGACCCTGCCCTGGACTTTGATGAAATGACTTGTCTTTATTTAGGTTCCCGCTGAAGTATCCTGAAATGAGGATTTGAGTGCAAGTATGAATTGTTGATTCAGGAGATAATTGCAAGAAACTCCAATAGGGAATGGAGAATAAGATGGGGAGGTAAGGGAAGCCAGTAAAGTGTGCAGGTGAGTGAGCAAGCACCTTTCTCCCATAGGCAGCTGGAGCTCACTCCTGGGGAGAGCACTGGGAATTGGGCAGGGCGTGCCTCAGAATGATCGAGAACGTCATCCTTCCTGAGGGTCGAGGACATTGATATCCATACCCACCAACTCTCTGTTGGCCAAAGGTTGCTTCTACAGGCGTTCACTCTCCAGCACTTCAGGATCGCCCCAGCTGCAGGCCAAGCAGCTTCCTGTTGCCAGAAAAGAGCCTTCGAGAGGATTTGTGGGTGTCGGATGTGAGCCGCCTTCAGAGCGTAGCCACGAGTGTCAGGGGGATCTGGGCAGGGCACTCATCCATGCCGGTACTCCTCTAATTTATTCTCCAGTGTGAAATCAGTGTGATTAGGCCAGGCGCGGTGGTTCACGCCTGTAATCCCAGCACTTTGGGAGGCCAAGGCGGGTGGATCACGAGGTCAGGAGTTCAAGACTAGCCTGGCCAACATGGTGAAACCCCGTCCCCACTAAAATACAAAAATTAGCTGGGCATGGTGGTGCAGTTCTGTAACCCCAGCTACTTGGGAGGCTGAGGCCGGAGAATTGCTTGAACTGCGGCCCAGGAGGCTGAGGTTGCAGTGAGTCAAGATGGCGCCACTGAACTCCAGCCTGGGCTACAGAGAGAGACTCCGTCTCAAAAAAAGAACAAAAAATCAACGTGATTTGAGAAGGGGAAGAAAATCTCTCCTTCAAGAAAGAAATTCACTTTACATAAAGTGAAAACATGAAATAACTACCTAGAACTTCTGTTTTCCAGGTTCTATACAGTAGGTTCTTTGCCAGGACTAGCTACATAATTTTCAGGGCTCAGTGCAAAATAAAAAGGTTTGGGCCCTTATTCAAAAATTAAGAATTTCAAGATATTGACTGTAAAGTGTTAACTAAGTGCAGGGCCCTTCTCTGTACAGGAATGTGCAACTGTGCAGGTCACACACCCATGAAACCTACTGGGATCCTGCTCTGGAGAATTGATAATACTTTGTAAATTGTAGAGTTCTTTGGAAGATCTGTTAGTCTGAGCTCAAAGTTTCCATCTTGGATCTTATGTTTCTCCCGTCGGCTTTCTTTCATAGATTTTATCCTCCCTCTGATTTCTGACACTGAAAATCCAAGAAGATTAGAGCTCTCTCAAAAGTGCCTCAGAGCCCGTCTTCCTGTTTTTGACATGAAACAGCCCCTTTCTTGGATTAACTTCATGCTAGATGAAGTCATGCAATATGGTTAGTGTGGAAGACAGGGTTTTGTTGCTGTTGTTGTTTTAAATTTGTTGTATTGAACTCATATGCTGCTCCGTAGGTCCCCGGCTCTCCTTTCTTTGTCTCCTGAGTTTTGTTCCGCCTTAGTCTAGGGGTTGAGGAAGCTGTTTAGGTCAGGCCCACAGAAATTCTGGCCATGGGCTACTGCATGGTCCAAGTGAGAAATAATGGTAACTGGGACAGAGAAGAAGCCTTGGAGATAGAAAAGGGCTGATTCAAGAGAGAGAGAAAATGTACAATCAATAGGAATAAGTTGAATTGAATAAAAGAAACAAGGGTATCAAGGATTTCCAGCTTGAATAAAACATTGTTCCTCTTCTTCATGTGCTGGATCAATGTTTAATGAATTTCCCCCATGTACCAGGCACTGTTAGACTGTTTCAGATATTTAACCCCTTCCCCCTCCATCATTATTGTTATTATTTTTGAGACAAGGTCTCACTCTGTCACCCATTCTGGAGTGCAGTGGCGCGATCACAGCTCACTGCCACCTCTGCTTCTTGGGTTCAAGTGATTCTCCTGCCTCAGCCTCCCAAGTAGCTGGGATTACAGGCGTGCACCACCATGCCCAGGCTAATTTTTTTATTTTTAGTAGAGATGGGGGTTTCACTATATTGGTCATGCTGGTCTCGAACTCCTGACCTCAAGTGACCTGCCCACCTCTGCCTCACAAAGTGCTGGGATTACAGGTGTGAGCGACCACACCTGGCCTGATCAGGCAGTGGATCTTAAGACTCTCCCATGAGAGCGCTCCCACCCAATACCATGGGGGAAGGAATGTTGATGTCATGAAGCTTCCGTAAAAACCCAAGAGGACATGGATCAGTGAGCTTCTGGGTAGCTGAGTTCCTGGAGGTTCCTGGAGGGTGGCGCCCAGGGAGGGCATGGAAACTCTGCACCGCTTTCCCCGCACCTCGCCCTATGCATCTCTTCTCGTGTATCCTTTACTATATCCTTTATAATAAACCAGTAAATGTGTTTCCCTGAGTTCTATAAGCCGCTTCAGCAAATTTATTGAACCCATATGGGGGGTCATGGGAACCCCAACTTGAAGCTGGTCAGTAAGAGGTTCTGAAGGGCCGACCTTGCAACTGGTGTGTGTTGGTGGGGGTTCAGGGGGCAGTCTTAGGGACTGAGTCCTCAACTTGTGGGATCTGACACCATCTCTGGGCAGATATGGTTGGAAATGAATTAGAGGACCCTCCCTGGTGTCTGTTGCTTGGTGTGTGGGGAAAAACCCTCACACATTTGGTCACAGAAATCTTCTGTGTTGATGATTGTTGTGCTGTGAGAGTAGAGGAAAAACATGGTTTCAGGAGAGTTTTTCCCTACACAGTTTGATACACTGAACGTCCGTAATTGTGGTGAACACCCTTAAAATTGGTGCTTTCGGGGGAAGAAGGGACTAGATTGATGAGGTTTTCAAGGAATAAAGAGAAGAAAAGAAGCTTAAGAAACTTTTTATTGGCCAGGCATGGTGGTCCCATGCCTGTATTCCCAGCACTCTGGGAGGCAGAAGGATTCCTTGAGGCTAGGAGTTCGAGACCAGCCTGGGCAACAAAGCGAGACTGCCGCCTGCCCCCAATCTCTACAGAAAAAAAAAAATTAGCAAGGTATGGTGGCGTGTGCCTGTAGTCTCAGCTAATTGGGAGGCTGAGGTGGGAAGAGTGCTTGAGCCCAGGAGTTTGAGGCTGCAGTGAGCTGTGATCGCACCACTGTATTCCCACCTGGGTGACATGATGAGACCCCCCGTCTCAAAAACAAACAGGCTGGGCTCAGTGGTTCACACCTGTAATCCCAGCACTTTGGGAAGCCAAAGCAGGTGGATCACTTGAGGTCAGGGGTTCAAACCAGCCTGGCCAACATGGTAAAACTCCATCCCTGCTAAAAATACAAAAATTAGCTGGGCGTGGTGGCACGCACCTGTAATCCTAGCTACTGGGGAGAATCTCTTGAACCCGGGAGACAGAGATTGCAGTGAGCCGAGATTGCACCAGTGCACTCCAGCCAGGGCAACAGAGTGATACTCCATCTCAAACAAACAAACAAACAACAACAACAAAAAGAACCTTTTATTCATGGAGCCCAATAGAAAAGGTGGAGAGACATTAAAAAAAAATTAAATTCTACAGAGGTATCCACCTATCCCTGTGCCCAGTCTGCCACCCAGCAGTTTGGCTTCAGTTTTTAGTAATTACCTCTGTGTGTCTAAATACTATGTTTACACTGCTTGCTATTTCCTGGCTTATCATCTTTAGACATTGTCTCTTGACTTCCTGTTGTGAAAGATAAGGATTTAACTTGCTCACACTCCTGTCCCAGTAGAGCTATATCATTATTTTTAGTTCCTCTACTGGTTTCTAACATTAAGTAATGGACTGAAATCTCTCTTGTTCTAGTGAGTTCAAGGAGTATCTTCTTCTCCCTTTATTGAAAGCGAAAAAAAAAAGCTTGCCTTTCCCTTCAATATTTCTGTCCATCTTTTGCTTCCCAATTTCTGACATCTGTCATTTCACTTTCACCTCGTCAGGCTGATAAGCTTTACATTCTGTTCTGTATTCATAGTTGACTCCTCCATGCTTTGTCTGCAGAGCTGGATTCTAAAAGGTGAACATCTCCAGGGGAGGTTGGGAATGGGGATCGAGGTTTGGGGGTTTCTCTGAGAAAGGGCCTGACCTGAAGAGGCCACCTGGACAGGAATAAGGGGCTTTTCCTTAAAGGGTTTTGTTCAAGAACCCAGGAACTGGTTGGGAGCTGAGTCATTATCTGCAGATCAGTGGTCTTCACTGGTCCTTACCTGCCCCCAGGGGCTCAGCTGGCTCTGCTTCCCACTGACATCCCTTGAGAATGATCTCTTTGATAGTAGCCAGCATCTCCTTCAATGTCAGTGCAATCTAGTGACTCCCATCCATCTCCAAACCTTTGCTCAACCCCTATACTACTTTTCCTATAAGGTTAACCCACACTTCATAACACCCCGTGACTTCAATAAGCCCCAGAAAAGGAAGCTGTAATCTGAAACTCAGGGTGGAATCCCCCTACATTGGTCTTGGAGTTTGAGAGGGTGGAAAGGTACCAGCTTATGCCTCCCCATCCACCCACACAGGATTGGAGCAGTGGCTATCTACACATTGTCCCTCTTACACAGACCTTTCGTTTTCTCTTTTCTTTCTTTTGTTTCCTTCCTTCCTTTCCTTCCTTTCTTTCTTTCTTTCTTTCTTTCTTTCTTTCTTTCTTTCTTTCTTTCTTTCTTTCTTTCTTTCTTTTTCTTTCTTTCTTCCTTCCTTCCTTCCTTCCTTCCTTCCTTCCTTCCTTCCTTCCTTCCTTCCTTTCTTCTTCTTTCTTTCTTTCTTTCTTTCTTTCTTTCTTTCTTTCTTTCTTTCTTTCTTTCTTTCTTTCTTCTTCCTTTCTTTCACAGAGTCTCACTCTGTCACTCAGCTGAAGGGCAGTGGCACCATCTCGGCTCATTGCAACCTTCTGAGTTCAAACAATTCTTTTGCCTCAGCCTCCTGAGTAGCTGGGATTACAGGCACCTGCCACAATGCTCAGCTAATTTTTGTATTTTCTTAGCAGAGACGAAGTTTCACCTTGTTGGTCAGGCTGGTTTCCAACTCCTGAAACCTCAAGTGATCTACCTGTCTCGGCCTCCCGAAGTGTTGGGATTACAGGCGTGAGCCACTGTGCCCAGCCCACAGATCTTTCATTGAACTCTTTTTTCCCACCTCACTTCACCATCTGCCTCTCATACCTACAGAATGTTGGGGGGCCTCTCTCTTGGTGTTTGACACGTTTTATGGCAGCTTTTGGCCAGATAATCTTCTAAAGATTGTTTGCTTAGCAGACATCTTTGGAAGCTAGCGATACGTCTCCCTTTGGGTCAGTCAGAGTTCAGTTTTGTTTCCTTACTACCGTTGTTGTAGGAAAAGGGGTCCTTGGGAAGTTTTCATTTTTTAAAGCATCTCCGGAAAAGTTTCTTGTAAAGCCCCGGCTGTTAGAGCCAGGCCAGCAACCTTTGATATGCAAATGTAAGCCATTAGAAACTGGGTCCACCCAAACATGGAGATTCCCTCGGCCTTCTCGCCCTTTTTCGACGTGTTCCTGGCAACATGGCCGCCCCAACATATCCCCACGTGTGTAGAACACCTTGGCGCCCTATGTTTGCATATTAAAATTCTAGGGTGGGAGGGCCAGCTTTTTCTCGGGCTACGTGAATGACATGCCTAGTCAAACCAATCCCCTGAGCCCTATGCAAATCAAACACCGCCTCCTCCAGCCTCTGCACATATACCTGGCTGGTAGCCGTGGCAGGTAGAGACCTCCTCTTTTGGCTTTGGAGCCCCCTTCCCTCTGTCTCTGTACGGGGGAGCTTCTTTCCTTCTGTGGTCTCCCTTCCTTCTTGCCTATTAAACTCTCCACTCCTTAAAACCACTCCACGTGTGTCCATGTAGTTTCATCTAAACCGACATGAGGACCAAGAACTCTGGTGTTCCTCCACTCTTTAGAGCTGTGCCACTGTGATAAAGATAGTGTCGCCCGGGCGCGGTGGCTCACGCCTGTAATCCCAACACTTTAGGAGGCAGAAGCAGGTGGATCACCTGAGGTCAGCAGCTTGAGACCAGCCTGGCCAACATGGTGAAACCCCATCTGTACTAAAAATACAAAACTTAGCCAGGCGGAGGCCAGGCGTGGTGGCTCACGCCTGTAATCCCAGCATGTTGGGAGGCCGAGGCGGGCAGATCACGAGGTCAGGAGATCGAGACCATCCTGGCTAACATGGTGAAACCCCGTCTCTACTAAAAATACAAAAAATTAGCCGGGCTTGGTGGTGGGTGCCTGTAGTCCCAGCTACTTTGGAGGCTGAGGCAGGAGAATGACGTGTGGAGCTTGCAGTGAGCCTAGATAGCGCCACTGCAGTCCGGCCTGGGCCAAAGAGCGAGACTCCGTCTCAAAAAAAAAAAAAAAAAAAAAATTAGCCAGGCGTGGTGGTAGGAGCCTGTAGTCCCAGCTACTCGGGAGGTTAAGGCAGGAGAATGGCGTGAACCTAGGAGGCGGAGCTTGCAGTGAGCCGAGATCTTCCCACTGCACTCCAGCCTGGGCGACAGAGCAAGACTCTTGTCTCAAAAAAAAAAAAAATAAATAAATACAAAAAACAAAAACAAAAAAACAAAAACATAGTGCCTTCCTCTGGGGCAAAGTTGGGGCAGGTGTGCTAGTGGTTCCCTTGGAAAACTGGGAGTTTCATGAACTCAGTGTTCCTCAGGGGCAGTATTCACCTGGCCAGCACTGGTATTGCCCCATGAGGCTTGGGGTCCAGCAGAACTGATGCGAACATTGGGGTCATGCTGCCTGCTGTGCTCTGAGTAGTAAATGACATCTATTTGGGAAAGTGGGGCAAATCAGCTGACCCAGCAGCTGCTATCTGGGGACAGCTTGGCCGCTTGACACAGACTCTCTGAGGGGCTGCCCACTTTCTTCCGTGGGTCGGGCACACCCTGTATTTTAAAGGTGGGGACATCCTCCACTCTCAGGCCTCTGAAACCCTTAGCTATTGACACCTCCTTTGCATTCTCCTCCTTTACAGTCATTTTAATGAGGTATCAGGTGGTGGGAGTGGTAATTATTCATGTGTGTGTTCAGACTACCTAGTTGAAACGGAGCTCATTTGCATTTCAATATACTAAAGAAACATATCCAGAGAGAACTTTTTGAGATTTTCAGCAGCTTTGTAAACAGAATGCAACATTCAATAGTAAGTTGCAAAGCATAATGCATTGTAAAAAGGGACATTTTTGCTGATTCCAGAATTTCTCCCTCCTGCATAGCTTCTCAGATTTACGCTACAAGGATCAGCAGAATCTTTTCACCATCAGAGGTTGAGGCCGGGCGCGGTGGCTCACGCCTGTAATCCCAGCACTTTGGGAGCCCGAGGCGGGCGGATCACAAGGTCAGGAGATCGAGACCATCCTGGCTAATACGGTTAAACCCCGTCTCTACTAAAAAAATACAAAAAATTAGCCAGGCGTGGTGGCGAGCGCCTGTAATCCCAACTACTTGGGAGGCTGAGGCAGGAGAATGGCATGAACCCGGGGAACAGAGCTTGCAGTGAGCCAAGATCCCGCCACTGCACTTCAGCCTGGGAGACAGAGCAAGACTCGGTCTCAGAAAAAAAAAAAAAAAAAAGATCAGAGCCTGAGTGGTGTTTTTCAGAGGCTGCGAAAAGCGGGGAGCAGGGAGACATGATGTGCTTGCTCCACTGCAAATCTGAGATTGTGACTGCAGATTGGTTTGCAGAACGTCATTCCATGAATTCCCATATGCACGGGCTGGACAGCAGAAGCCTATGAGTACTAGACTCCTTTGCAGTTAGGCTTCCTCAGGAGACCGCTACTCAACCAGAACACCACTGGGTGAAACTTCAAGGTAGAAGTGTGAGACCCTGGCTGAGGGCTCGAAGACTGCATCTTCTGAAAAGCACCCCTAGGGGAGGTTTTTGTTTTTTCTGAAACAGGTGTGGTGAAGTTTCTATTGTTTCATATCTGATTTCATGGGTATGGTTATGGTTAACCTGTACAGCATGTTTGTATTAATTAGAAAAAGACACCTAATTTTGCCTGAAGCACCTCAATTCCCTCTGTAAAATACATGCACTTCTTGTATTTTAAAGGCAGCGACTTCCTCCACTCTCAGGCCTCTGAAGTCGCTTACCTGTTGATACCTCCCTTCCATTCTAATATCAATCATTAGTATACCAGTATATTAGAATAAGACTCCATCTGCTGGAAATTGTAAGATGTCTACAATGTGACTACCATGCACTGGGATTATAAAGAGAATCCTGGTTAGAGATGCTAAGAGGCGTGTGGTGGCAATAGTGAGGTTCTTGTTAGAAGATCCTACCAGGGTGGTTCCCTAGTTCAAAGCTGGTCCCCTAGTTCTCTCAAAAATGCATTAGCAGGCTGGGCGCAGTGGCTCACATCTGTAATGCCAGCACTTTGGGAAGCAGAGGCAGGCAGATCACTTGAGGTCAGGAGTTCAAGACCAGCCTGGCCAACAAGGTGAAACCCGTCTCTACTAAAAATACAAAAATTAGCCGGGTATGGTGGCACACACCTGTAATCCCAGCTACTCAGGGGGCTGAGGCAGATGAATTGCTTGAACCCAGGAGGCAGAGGTTGCAGTGAGTCGAGATTATGCCACTGTACTCCAGCCTGGGCAACAGAGCGATACTCTGTCTCAAAAAAAAAAAAAAAAAGTCACCTAATACCCTTTAATTAATCTCTTTGTGTTTAAACTAGTTAGAGAGGGTTCTTGTCTGCCACTAATAATCTTGATCAATACAGACACAAAAGACAGAGAAAGTAGAAGCAGTGACAGGGGCCAAGGGAGAAGAAAACCAAATGAGTCTTTGGGGTCTGTAGGAAGAAAAGAAGGGTTCCATTGGAAGAAACCAAGAAATAGAGAAGTCAGCTTCCACTTAACTGATGAGGAGACAGAGTGAGTTCCTGAAAAGGACTCATAGTATTCACAGGTAGGGGAGTTTTACAGGTTCAAGAGAGGAGAAGTACATTTACTTGAGAAATACATTCAACAGAGAATTGAGAAATCAGCAAAATATCCTTTTTATGATGCATCGTGCTTTGCAATTTACTAGTCAAATGCTTTTAAAATAAGTATATAATCCCATAGGTTCCCCCCTGTGTTGGAAGAGAAATAGTTGTCTGATCCATGGCACACATGCATTTGCTGAAGGAGTACAGACACTGAGTCTGAAAGGATGTCCATGAGAGGGTCCACAAAGCAGCTGGAGATTTGTGGGTGGTTCTGAGATAGGAATCATACAGGATAGTCACGGGAGGATAAAAATTCCAGACAGCAGTTTCACATGACCAAAGGCTATGGGCTGAAAAGACTTTGCAAAACCATGCTGTGGGCCGGGCGTGGTGGCTCATGCCTGTAATCCCAGTGCTTTGGGAGGCTGAGGCGGATGGATCATGAGGTCAGGAGTTCAAGACCAGCCTGGCCAACATAGTGAAACCCTATCTCTACTAAAAATACAAAAATTAGCCGGGCATGGTGGTGCGTGCCTGTAGTCCCAGCTACTCCAGAGACTGAGGCAGGAGAATTGCTTGAACCCGGGAGGCGGAGGTTGCAGTGAGCCAAGATCGCGCCACTGCACTCCAGCTTGGACAATAGAGTGATACCTCATCTCAAAAAAAAAAAAAAAAAAAAAAAAGAAAAACCAAACCACGTTGTGGGCCATGCTGGCTAAGATAGGCTGGATCTGGCTGGGCACGGTGGTTCATGCCTGTGGTCCCAGCACTTTGAGAGGCCGAGGCCAGTGGATCATGAGGTCAAGAGTTTGAGACCAGCCTGCCCAACATGGTGAAAGCCCGTCTCTACTAAAAATACAAAAATTGGCAGGGCATGGTGGCGCATGCTCATAGTTCCAGCTACTCGGGAGGCTGAGGCAGGAGAATCGCTTGAACCCGGCAGGCAGAGGTTGCAGTGAGCTGAGATCATGCCACTGCAATCCAGCCTAGGTGACAGAGTGAGACTCTGTCTCAAAAAAAAAAAAAAAAAAAAAAAATAGACTGAATCCAACATGGTGCTGGATCTGACCTAGGTTCCTCCTAGGACCTCTCATTATGCACTCATTAGCATACTCAACACACCCCCACCAGTGCCATGACAGTTCCGGGAACACCTGTATTTGGTGTAAAAATGGGTAACATGACAGTTCTGAGAAATTACCACCTTTTTCCAGGAATCTTCATGAATATTCCACTCTTTGGTTAAGAAATCCATAAAGACAGAAACGCTAAATCCCATCGCAGCACTCTCTTGAGTATGCATGCACTCTTTTTTCTTGTGTGTATACTTTCCCTTTGCAATAAATCTCTGTACTTTCACAATTTTCTGACTTGTCCTTGAATTCATTCTCACGATGGCATCAGGAGCATGGACACCGGCTGGGGTTAAAGTCCCACTGGCATTTGGAGACCTTCCCTAGCCCACCAGTATCAGTCTCTCTGCCCTATTTTACCAGCTTCCCTCTTGGTTTTCCTCTCTGGTGTGGAAAACCTCAGTTTAGAACTGTTTGAGCCAGATTGCCTCTTCTTCCTTTGCTATCCACCTTTTAGCTATTTTATCATTTTGCAAACTGCTGGTAAAAGCTATGGGGAGGAAGGGACTACATCCTTGATTTGGTCATTGATTTAAAGACTATGTCTCCCTATGCAGCTGGCATCATCTTCCACTTGCAGATGGAAAATACGCAGGCCCCGTGAAAGACAGCAAAGAAAAATCTTGCCTTCCCCTTCTCTCCCCCTTGGATTCCTGATCTCTACCTCTTACGGGGCTCTGCCTTCTCTTAATCCCTTGCCCTTTTCCTCAATTTAAATTGTCAGTCCTTCAGCTTCATCCCGTTCTTCCCTGGATGGATCCAGGGCTTTCAGCCAGGAGAGTGCTGGAAAAAGAGGGCCTGCTCTCAGGGAGCCACAGAGGGAGGGATCCAAACATTGGACACTTCCCAGCTTCACACATTTTTAGGTTATTATGTTAAGAAGCCTGTCTGCTTCATTTTGTTATTCTAGTCTATTTCGCATTCAACCCCAGGAGGAAGAAGGGTAAAGGAGAAAAAAAAATCCTTCCTGCCACAAATAAAATGTAGCAGATGTTAGCTGATGATTACAAAAAGACAGTAAAGCAGGCCAAGAAACCATGGGAGGGAGGGGGTGGACCACAGCAGAGGGCGGGGGAGTGGGTGTTCACAGAGCTGAATGTTCAGGGCAGATGCTCCGGAGGATTAAATTACACCGAGAGTGAGGCTGCTGGTGCCGTCCCTCAGCCCTGCTCTGTAGCGCTGGGAGCTATTTCAAGCCAGTGAGAAAGAGAGTCTGCACTATTTGTCTTTAGGAGGCACTTTATTTCCTTCCCTGTTTTGGAAAATGATACCTAGCTACCTAGCTCTGCATGTATGTGGGTGCCTTTTTTTATGAAGTGCTACTCAAGGACTCAAAAGAAGGAACAGTGGTAGATGGGGCATCTGTGGGTTTTGCCTCTTCTGCAGCCATTCCCCCTCCTCTGGTAACAGCACTATGATTTGGTGGCAGGGGAGGGCTGGGGGGTGCACCTTTTTCACTGTAAGTCCCTGTGGTTCAGGTGAGACTGATTCCATCCTACCCAATGCCCCTGCTCCAAGCTGGGCACTTATGCCAGCCTAAGCCATTGATTGCCCTGGAATGTTCATGCGACTTAAGTTAGGACGAGGAGAGTCAGCTCCAGGACTTTTGCTGACAGTGTTGTTAAAGAGGGGCTCTGCTGCGAATGCCAAGCGGATGGTATGTAAGTCTGGAGCTGTTCCTGGCTTGTTCTGTGAAAACTTAGGGGAGAATGAAGCCAATTAGAAGAGATGCATTGGAGCAATGAAGAAAGAAGTTTCCTGAGGACATTGAGCATCTGGATCCAGCTGCAGCTGAAACTGATCCTACCCTAGGACTTTGCAGGTATATGTGCCTGTAAGTCTTCCCCCACCTCTTTATTCTCACCACTTTGCATTTGGGTTTCTGTCCCTCGCACCTAATACAAGTGCCTTCAGAAAGCCCAGGAGGCTTGTCCAGGCCACTGTGCTGGGCAGAACAAAATGAGGGCAGCTATCTGTCATTGCTTCCATGCTGCTCTTGTGGATGAAGCCTGGAGGCTTATTTCCAGGTCATGTTTGACTCTGAGTACACAGCTGCCTCTGAGAAAGATTGCCAGGCAGGAGTCAGCAGCCAGAACTCAGCTCCACAACCGTGTTCAGTTCTGTGTTATTGTACAGCAGTGCTCTCCAAGGACACCCTTGGATAGAAATGAATGCACATAAAGGTCCAACATGCATTCAGGGAGCCAGAGTCTCCACTTGGGCCCATATGCAAAGGAATCATTGTTCTCAGACCCCCTGGTAGAGACAGCTCTTGGCTCACTGACATGAACTGATGTGAAAATGTTCTTTAAGTGGAAAGCAGCAGGAAGCAGCTGTTAAGGCGGTGGGCAATTAGAAAGGAGAGACCACTTTACCATTTATCCATTTGTCCAGCATACGTTGATTGAGCGCCTTCTATTGTGCTAGGGACAGAAATGCTAATAAAAGACAAAGTTCGGGCCGGGCGCAGTGGCTCACGCTTGTAATCCCAGCACTTTGGGAGGCCGAGGCGGGCGGATCACGAGGTCAGGAGATCGAGACCACAGTGAAACCCCGTCTCTACTAAAAATACAAAAAATTAGCCGGGCGTGGTGGCGGGCGCCTGTAGTCCCAGCTACTTGGAGAGGCTGAGGCAGGAGAATGGCGTGAACCTGGGAGGCGGAGCTTGCAGTGAGCCGAGACTGCACCACTGCACTCCAGCCTGGGCGACAGAGCTAGACTCCGTCTCAAAAAAAAAAAAAAAAAAAAAAAAAAAAAGACAAAGTTCGTGCTCTCAGGAAGCATGCAGTTGAGTCAGGGAGTCAGCAAGAAAATCAACTGGTAAATAAATGTAATTTTGATTATTTAAATGGAAATAATAGGAAAGTGCCATCTACCCAACAACATAACTTCCTTAGTTTGTAGAGTCTGGATTTTATTCTAAAAGGCAGGATGCTCAGGTCCCTCCCCCAGGCTCAGGATTAACTATGATACATCTAAGCCAGTGATTCCAAATTCTGGCTTGCATGAGTCACCTGGAGGGCTTGTTAAAACCCAGAATCCTGGGCCCCACTCCCAGAGTTTCCGATTCAGTGAGTCTAGGTGAAGCCTAAGGATTTGCATTTTTTTTTTTTTTTTTTTTGAGACAGAATCTCACTCTGCGATCTTGGCTCACTGTAACCTCTGCCTCCTGGGTTCAAGCAGTTCTCTTGCCTCAGCCTCCCAAGTAGCTGAGACTACAGGCGTGCATCACCATACCCAGCTAATTTGTGTATTTTTAGTAGAGATGGGGTTTCACCATGTTGGCCAGGGCTAGTCTCGAACTCCTGGCCTCAAATGATCCACCTGCCTCGGCCTCCCACCCTGCTGGGATTACATGTGCCTGTGCCTGCCCAAGAATTTGCATTTCTAACAAGTTCCCAAGTGATGCCGTTGCTGCTGGTCTGAAGATCACTAATCACAATCAAGCATGGTCATCTGGTTTACCCGTTCTAGTATTTGGTTTAGGGTTAGGCACATGACCAAATTCTGGCTGATTAAATGAAAGAAAAAGTCAATGGAGTTTTAGGACAATTGTTTGCTTCTTGGTAAAATGTGAGATGGAAAGGAGGCCTATCTTTTCATCCCATCCTGTGTTGCAGAACTTTATCCTTAGTTCAGCTAAGACTGGGTTCTTGTCACGCAACTAGGAAAGATTAGGCTCGTGGACGCATAGAAGGGTGAGGAAAATGGAATTTATTGGTCAAAAAGGAAAAAGAAAGAAAAACTCTCAGCAAAGTGAGAGGGGGCCTTGCCAACAACCTCCCGCCTCACAGCCTGAATCCCAGGTTACCACACAGGCACTGAAGAGGCCAGACTCCTCCCCACTGCAAACGGTGTGAACTTCCCAAGGCTCCACCCAATCCTCCCAGTGCACAAACAGGCATTATTCCGAATCATCTGGGAAAGAGCAGGCTTCATTCGTGACCAGCAGACGGGTTTTTCAGCCTCCAGGCTGTTTTAGGCTTGAAGGCAGGGTTTCACTCGGGACTCTTGGCTGTCTTGTCTCTATCACCTGAAATGAGGTTATATGGGGAGCTGCTGTTTGGAGCTACTGATATCATGTGACGATGTACACTTGGCCAAGAGGCTTGCAAAAATCCTGATTCAGACCTCTGACAATGTTGAGGAGCTGAGCAAACCCTGGAACCACCCACCTCGGACTCTTTGTTGTGGAGAAATTAAATGTTGTTATTCCCGTTTTCCATCAGAGCTGGAAGTATCCCAACTGATTCAGAGGGCTATCAATCTGAGGCTGAGTAGGATGGAGTATCAGGAAAGGCTTCCAAGAGGAAGTAGACTCACTCTTCTCCAGCTCTTTAGTGAGAACGATTCCCATTTGTGCTTTGGCAAAATGACAAATGATGACACCCCATAGACTCACTTTGTAGACTAACTTTTGAATTGCCTAAACGAGGAATTTTAAATTTATGAATGTCAGGGGTTTATTTCATGTGTAAATAACTGTGTTGGAATGGAGATTGAGAAAACCATTAATTTTATCTGTGGCAAAGGTCAGGAAAAATTTGTGAAGGAGGGCCAGGAGGGCCGGGCATGGTGGCTCATGCCTGTAATCCCAGCAATTTGGGAGGCCGAGACGGGCAGACCACTTGAGGCCAGGAACTTGAGACCAGCCTGGCCGACATGGTGAAACCCCATCTCTACTAAAAATACAAAAATTAGCTGTGCATGGTGATGCACGCCTGTAATCCCAGCTACTTGGGAGGCTGAGGCAGGAGAATCGCTTGAACTGGGGAGGAGGAGGTTGCAGTGAGCCAAGATCACACCACTGCGTTCCAGCCTACGGGACAGAGCAAGACTTTTTGTCTCAAAAAAAACAAAAAACAAAAAAAAACTTTGTGAGGGAGATGACATTGGGCCAGGCTACTGAGAGCTGATAGCATGGGTTGGGGAGTAATGTAGTGCTGGACTCTAGCAAAGTGTGTGGTGTATAATAAATACCCGTATGTTTCCAGAGCTTACCTAACCTTAAGAATATATCATCCAGAGGAAATGGCATGAACAGCAGCCCGAAGGCGTGACAGTTTGGTGTCTCTGGCTATGAGTATACAGCTTGGTATGGTGATATGAAGGTAGTATGGGTTAAACTGAGCCATGATACGAAAAAAGCGGGGAAGCATTGGATTAGATTAAATTGGAAACCAAAATCACAGTTCTCAGTTAGGTTAACAACAACAGCAAATCCCAATCCTCAAAGACTTCTGAAACTCGGAAGGTGATTGAATTTCAAGAGGGTTGCCCAAGAAGAACTCTTGCCCAGCAAGGGTTGGGTTGCCTCTCCTCTGCCTAAGGAGGCAGTCCTTCCCTTGGAGTAGGAATTGCTTCCTGACCTACTTCTCATTTTGCTATGCCACTAACCTAAATCCAAATACAACATGGCCTGGAGTGGAGCAGGGTGGGATTGAGCAGGATGTGAAATGACCAAGGATATGATAATAGAAAATGATCATTTGTGCAGCATGCTGGGTTAAATATGAGATTGCTTAGAGCTGGGAGTGGGCAGCCCAGGAGTTCCATTCACCCAGAACACAACCGCAACAATGAGGAGAACACTATTGCTACATATCTGTAACCTGTTGCTTATTTACATTTTCAAAAGCCCTGATGATGTTTCTAAGAATGAATTTCGAGGATGTATAAACAAGGCTCGTGGAATATAATTTTAGCTTGGGCTAGATTTAGTGATGTGGGTATAGTTATACGTTAGAGAAGACAGGAAGATCATTTCTCTTTGTGAAAATAGCCTTCAAAATAATTTAAAACAATGTTCATTAAAACAATTCAGAAAAGTATAGGAAAGAAAATTAAATCACCGAAATCTCATTACATTGATAATAGCTTAATAATTGTTCTAAGTTTGCTGGAGTTGGCTGATGTAGCCCTGGATCTACTGCTGGTCCACTTGCGATAATAGGGAAAGGCCAGAAATAGCTTGGCATGACAGAGAGCAGTGGATCTCAGGCTGAGCGCAGTGGCTCATGCCTGTAATCCCAGCACTTTGGGAGGCCAGGGCAGGCAGATCACTTGAGGCCAGGAATTTGAGACCAGCCTGAGCAATATGGTGAAACCCTGTCTCTACAAAAATTAGCTGATCATGGTGGCACTCGCCTGTAATCCCAGCTACCGGGAGGCTGAGGCAGGAGAATCGCTTGAGCCCAGGAGGCGGAGATTTCAGTGAGCTGTGATTGCACCACTGCACTCCAGCCTGGTGACAGAGCAAGACCCTGTCTCAGAGAAAATGTTTAAAAAGGGAGCAGTGGATCTCAAAGCTGGGTACACATTGAAATCTCCTGGGTGAATTTAAAAAGCACTGGTGTCTGAGCAATTCAGTCAGAATCTCTGAAAGTATAGGGCATATAGGCATCAGTGTGGTGTTTTTTGGGTTTGTTTTGTTTTTGTAGTTTGTGTGTGTGTGTGTGTGTGTGTGTGAGAGAGAGAGACAGGGTCTCACTCTGTTGCCCAGACTGGAGTACAGTGGTGTGATCCTGGCTTACTGCATAATCTGGCCCCCCATGCTCAAGTGATCCTCACACCTCAGCCTCCTGAGTAGCTGGGACCACAGGTGCACACCACTATGCTAGCTATTTTTTGTCTTTTTAATAGAGACAGGGTCTTACCATGTTGCCATGTTGCCCAGGCTGGTCTCGAACTCCCGAACTCAAGCAATCCTACAACTTTGGCCTCCCAAAGTGCTGGGATTACAGGCATGAGCCACTGTGCCCGGCTGGCATCAGTGTTTTTTAAGCTTCTAGGTGATTCTAATAGGCAGCCTGAATTGGAAACAACTGATGTAAACAGAAGAATTCTAAAATGTTAGGAGATAGTTCTGGATTGGCTCTTTCAAGCCTGTTGTGTCAATCAGGAGTCCAGTCCAAAAAACATAAAACATTCTAGATATTTCAAGCAGAAAGGGATTGAATGCGGGGGACTGGTTACAAAGGTTTTGTAAGGGCTGGAGTTGCAAAATGGAGACATGGTTTTATCTAGAGATCAGGGACCTGCCACCACTTGGGGCTGACACCTGTGGGTTCACACTCACTGCTAAGCTGCTCCAGATGACAAGTGGCGTGAGTAGGAGCTGTCACTGCTTCCAGAATTGGAACCGGCATTCTGCTACAGCCCATTTCTTGTCTGCAATTGCCTGCTTCTGCCAGAGCCAGAGAAGGCGAGGGGTCATCTTCTTCCTACCTTCTATCTCCCTTCAATGGCAGAACCTATCTATCCAGTACCTAGCTGGTGAAGGAGTTTGGGAAATATAATATTCCAATGCCTCCAAAAAATATGCAGAAGGGTATGGAAAAGGGGATATGGGGGCTGAATATCAATCAATGTCTTAATGTCAATCAATATCTGACATGCATTTCTTGCTCACTTACCCGCTGACTGCATCTCCTTCACAGAGCTTGGAAGAAAGACTCTTCAATGGGCTTTGAAATTGAAGAGCCCATCTTTATCAAATTCCGACATATGTGGGTGCCATGGCAGGAGATAAAGACGGGACATCTGGGCCAGAGGTGGTTTGTTGAGGGCTGGCGTGTCTTAGGTGTTCTGTTTCATTACTCTTATGTCGCTATATAAAATTATCTTCATTTTGCAGATGAGGAAACTGGGGCTCAGAGGGACAAAGGACAAGATCCCATAGTTCAGAAGGGGCAGAGTGTAATTGGCACTATTTGGCTGACTACAAATTCAGTTCTCACACCATTACACCGCACTGCCTGCCAGGGTCCCAACCCCAGAGGGCAGGGCCATTAGCACCAGACCTCCTGAGGGAGCAGCTTTATGGAATGGGTGTAGGAAAGGAGGCCTGGGGCAGGGGACCCTGCCTATCACTGCTCTCACAATCTCCTAAGCTCTTCTTGCCTGTGGGTGCCAGGACTGACACCAGAAATCCCCTGTGGCCTTCCTATCTCTCCTGCAGAGGATCATAGGCATACGTCCTGTCTCATCACCCCCACCCTTTCTGGCCTGGCCCACATGCCCCTGCTTCTTAGAGAGTCATGGCAGTCTGGATGTCAGTGTGGGCAGAGCTTGAGGACACTCTAGGTGCAGCTGGTTTGGGCTGGCAGGTGAGGTGAGGGGGCTGGGAGGATGTCCCTGCTTCTCACAATTCCTGGGGAGAGAATAGAGCAGGAGGGCAGGCTTTGGGCGAGCTCTCACCATCGTGGACTTAGCTGAGCCAGCAGGCTGCTGCACTCTTCTCCGCCCACAGTGGCCTCATTGTTTCCAGCAGCCAGGCAGTTTGGAGGAGGTCCCTCGGCCACTCCTAGCCCCCTAAATAGGGGCCAGCTTATCAGAAACATATCAGAAGTCTGCAGGCTAGAATTGTTGGTAGGAAAATGCCAAAGTTGAAACTTGTTTTCTGTTATCAGCAGGTATCTGGGAGTGAACTGTGGCAGAGTACAAGTGATGCCAATTATGTAACAACTGGAGGCAACATGGGCACGGTTACATTAGGCTCTAGGGCAGGCTTGGGAAAAATATTTGACAAGGGTCTGATCCTCCAAGATCTCTGCTATGCCATCTGTGGTAATGAGATCATCAGATGACCTGTGCAGGTTTTCTGTGATGTGAATGACTAACCCAAACCAAACAAAGCTTCAGCTTGGTGAATAGAGGCCTGATTTGAACCATCGTGGTAGACATAGCTTATCTTCCAATTCATAGGCTTGAGATTGGTAACAGAACCAGAGGCACAGAATGGAAAGGACACCAAATGCCTACAAGGAAGGACCCATATAACACCTCAATTACATACTTGAAACCTCCTTCTTGCCTTTCTCAAAGGAACTATTTACCTGGACAGCTGTGTACGGGGGCAAGAGAGAGACATAAATCTTCCAGGGAGTAGTGAATATTGGCTCTGAACTTACATGAGATACATAAATCTACTGCAGTTCCTGATTACAGTGGGTCTAATGATCATCAGGTGGTAAGTAGGATTTTAACCTGGGTCTAATTATAAAAAGCCCAGTAATTATTTCTCCAGATCCTGAATACAGCACAGAATTGGACTGGTAGGTCCCCAAAGTGGCTCTCTGACACACACAGTAAGAATGACTGTGGTTGGAAGAGCCAAGTGGGAGCCATTGAAGTTTCTTCTCTCTAGCAGAATAAAAAATCAAAACCAATACCACACCTCCAGGGGAATCACAAAGATTCGCCCCAGTTAAAGATTTTGAAACAACAGCTAAGTTCCTCAGAATGGCCAGTATGAGGATAGATGGATTCTGGAAACAGCAGTGGATTAAGTAAGCCTAATTAATTGATAACTCCTCCCACAGTGACAGGCCAAGACATAGTCTCCCTTTTGGAGCATATTAACACAGGCCCTGGCACCAGCAACTGATCTAGCAAGTGCATTTTGTTATCCATTCTGATAAAGGGTATTCCACAAATAGTTAGCTTTCACCTAGTAGAAATATATACTTTTACCATGCTGCCTCAGGGATATATTGAGGTAGGGATCTTGAACATCTCACCATCCCACAAGACATAAGGCTGGTCTACATTGAATATAGCACACATATAAGGCCTGGGAAATAAGAAGTAACTGTTATCACAGATGTTGATCTAGATAGCTTAGACCCATATGTGCTAGCGGGTGAGAAATAAATCTTATGAAAATACAAGGACTTGCTACCTCAGTTAATCTTCTGGGGGAGGGTTGGACGCCATGGCTCACGCCTCTAATCCCAGTGTTTGGGGAGGCCAAGGTGGGAGAGTCACTTGAAACTAGGAATTTGAGACTAGCCTGGGCAACATAGTGAGACCCTGTCTCCACAAAAAATTTAAATATTGGCTGGATGTGGTGGTGCACACCTGTACTTCTAGCTACTCAGGAGGCTGAGGAGGGAGGGTCACCAGATCCAGAGAATTCAAGGTTACAGTGAGCAGTGATTGCACCATTGCACTCCAGGCTGGGTGACAGAACAAGACCCTGTCTCTAAAAACAGGAAGAAAAATAAATTCTAGGAGAAGACCTAGTGGAGTGGACTGAAATATCGATAGATAATCCTCTCCAATTGATAGGGCTCCTTGCATATTAGAGGTAGCAGAGAACACATTTGGTTGCCTTGCTTCAACCCATTTACCTGGTGAACTCAGATATGCCAGCCTTATTTGGGTACAGAACAAGAGAAGTCTCTCTAGCTCATCCAGACTGCAGAAGAAGAGGAGGTACCAATTGGTCTGTATGACCCAGCAGATACAATGATAGTCCAAGTGTCTGAGGGAGATAAGTCCTCAGTTAAGGAACTCATTTCACAAGGAAATTAAAAGACAATGAGATATCATGCTGACAGTTAACTAGTTTTATCATGTACTTAGGAACTTGAAGCATCTGATACCTAGAAGAAAATACAGGTACAGGATTTGGTGGTGGTGCCTTTCAAAGTTTTACCTAATTATTAAATTATAAAATGTTTGCTTCCCATGTATGCAACTCTGGGCTTTGCTGTCTTATTTATTTTGCTTTCTTATTTATTTATTTACTTTACTTTTATTTTATTTTATTTTTTGAGACGGAGTCTCTTTCTGTCACCCAAGCTGGAGTGCAGTGGCGCTATCTCGGCTCACTGGAATCTCTGCCTCCCAGGTTCAAGTGATTCTCCCGCTTCAGCCTCCTGAGTAGCTGGGATTACAGGCATGCACCACCACATCTGGCCTATTTATTTGTTTTTAATTTTTAAAAGCTCTTGTTAAAAAATAGAGATGTGGTCTCACTACATTGCCCAGGATGCTCTCCAACTCCTAGGCTCAAGCGATCCTTCACCTTGGCCTCTCAAAATGCTGGGATTACAGGGGTGAGCCACCATGCTCAGCTGGTGGTCTTACTCTCTAAGGGAGGAATACTTCCCATAGGGGACACAATAATGGTTTCTGTCCTAGCCATGAGCAAAAAAGGGTACTGGTGTCAGCTGGGGTGAATGACACTGTGAAAAGGGAAATGAGGTTGCTGCCACATGATGGGAGTAGGGGTGTACACAAGAAACGAGCAATTCATTAGGAATTGCTCCTTGTTTTATTATTTATGTCCATGCCCAGCAGTTGTGGTCAGTGGAAGCTTATTTCAACCTTTCATTGGCAGGTGCACCAAAGCTGAGATCATTTAGAAATGCAAAGTTGGGCAGAAAAATTGCCATCTATCTGAGGTGCTGGCCAGCATTCAGGGGGACAAGAAATTGGATAATGGAGGAGAGAATACTTAATTATTAGTGGTGGTCTAGTGACCAGATAGAGTGTTTCCTTCTAAGTGTCTACTCCTTCAATAAGTTGATGTATAAATATAAATATCACACATATACACACACATGTGTGTATGTATATTCTTGAATAATAAAGTGGTGGTTTTTTTTCTCTCCTTTGACCACCCTGTTCAGAACAGGGAACATGGGTATACCATGGGTCTCAGGAGAAAGCCAGAAATGGACAGAGTAGACTCAGCTTCCAATTCTAGAGCTGAGAGTTTAGCCTAAGATGGAAAACTTGAAAGGATTTGCAAATGGCAGGAATCCTTTTTTTCCTGAGTCTTTCTCTCCCCAACTAGGAAAAATCCTTCAAGTCAAGAAGAATAAAGCAGTTGAAGGGTTAGGAAGAGTATAAGGGCCATACACTATGCCCCCAACTCTCATTGTCAACGGGCCTGGGTGATAAGAACCCCTCTTTATGTCCGCAGATCTAAGAGCAACATGGTCTTCTGCTTTGTGTCTCATCTAGAATTTTAAGAAGGTGGCAGACTGGCAGATGTGAACCATGACCACATGGGGAGAACAGAAGAGATGGTGGCATCATGAGACTAGTTGGAGACAGTCAGGCATTATCCCTTAAGTTTCCTGCGGCTCCCAAGTGGTAAAGGAGAGCTGAAGTTTCCCGTGGGCCGTGAGAAGGAAGAAGTACGGCTGAGAGGAATTGGTTATGGTGCATGAATTTATACCAGGAGAACTGGGCGTGCTTAGGTTTTTTTATTATTATTTAGATAATCAATGTGAAAACATTCTTGCTATACAGAGTTTTCATATTTTTTATTTTTTAGGACACTGTATTTTTGAAAGTAGTGTTTGAAGAGAATTTTATTATAGGTAACCCCACTGATAAAATGAAGTCAATCTATCAGTTAATAAATAAAAATTCCAATAATATTATTTTCATTATTTTAGTAACTCCTTTCTTTTTCTTTTTCTTTTTTTTTGAGATGGAGTTTCACTCTTGTTGCCCAGGCTGGTGTGCAGTGGCATGATGTCAGCTCACTGCAACCTCTGCCTCCTGGGTTCAAGTGATTCTCCTGCCTCAGGATCCTAAGTAGCTGGGATTACAGGTGTCCGCTACCATGTCTGGTTAATTTTTTGTATTTTTAGTAGAGATGGGCTTTCACCATGTTGGCCAGGCTGGTCTTGAATTCCTGACTTCAGGTGATCCACCCACTTCGGCCTCCCAGAGTGCTAGGATTACAGGTGTGAGCCACAGCGCCTGGCCCGTACCTTTTTTCATTCAAAAGTTTTCTGATTTGGATGATAAATTAGTCACCCTAAGTATATGGGACCTGGAAAGGGAGCAGATAAAACAATTTTTGTTATTCTTGTCCCTTCATCTACCTCAAAGTCATAAAAGATTGAGTTGAAGATCAAAAAGTCTGGAAACGATGTCTGAGTATGGTGGCTCATGCCTATAATCCCAGTACTTTGGGAGGCCAAGGTGGGAGGATTGCCTCAGCCCAGGAGTTCAAGATGAGCCTGGACAGTGAGACCCTGTCTCTACAAAAATTAAAAAATTAGCTGAGCATGGTAGGGCAAACCTGTGGTCCCAGCTACTCAGGAGGCTGAGGTGGGAAGATTGCTTGAGCCCAGGAGGTTGAGGCTGCTGTGAGTCAAGATCGTACCACCACACTCCAGTCTGGGTGACAGAGAAGAAGACCCTGTCTAAAAAAAAAAAAAAGACTGGAGAGAAAGGATTTCTTTGGAGAGAGTGGTTAATGTGCCATACTTGCAAGAGAACTATCTAAAAAGCTTGACAAGGGTCCCCTGTCCCAGCCTACTACAGTTTGAAAAATCCCCAGGGCAAAACCACAGTTGGTGATATCTTTCAGCCAGCTTTAAAAAGGAGGCTAGGATCCAGAATATATAAATAACTCTAACAATTCAACAACCAAAGCACAAAATACCCAGTTTAAAAATAGGCAAAAGGGGATAACCAAAGCAATCTTAGACAAAAAGAACAAAGCTAGAGGCATCACACTACCTGAATTCAAACTACAAGGCTACAGAAGTTAAAATAGCATGGCACTGGCACAAAACAGGTGCATAGACCAATGGATAGAGAACCCAGAAATAAAGCCACACACCTACAACCATATGATCTCTGACAAAGTTGACAATAACAAGCAATGTGGAAGGGACTCCCTATTCAATAAATGGTGCTGGGGTAACTGACTAGACATTCGCAGAAGAATCAAACTGGACCCCTTCCTTTCACCATATACAAAAATTAACTCATGATAGATTGAAGTCTTAAATGTAAGACCTAAAACTTTACAAATTTTAGAAGAAAACCTAGGAAATACTATTCTGGACATTGACCTTGGCAAAGAGTTTATAATGAAGTGCCCAAAAGCAGCTGCAGCAAAAAAATTGACAAGTGGAACCTAATTAAAACAAAGAATTTCTGCATAGCAAAACAAACAAACAAACAAACAAACGAAAAAAACTATCAACAGACTAAACAGCCAACCTACAGAATGGGAGAAAATATTTGCAAACTATGCATCCAACAAAGGTCTGATATCCAGAATCTATAAGGAACTTAATTCAACAAGAAAAAACAAACAACCTCATTAAAAAATGGTCAAAGGACATGAACAGACCCTTCTCAAAATATGATATACATGCAGCCAACAAATATATGAAAAAATGCTCAACATCACTAATCATTAAAGAAATACAAATCAAAACCACAATTAGATACCATCTCACATCACTCAGAATGGCTATTAAAAAGTCAAAAAATGACAGATGTTGCTGAGGTTGCATAGAAAAGGGAATGCTCATACACTGTTGCTGGGAATATAAATTAGTTCAGTCCCCATGGAAAAGGGTTTGGAGATTTCTTAACTTAAAACAAGACTACCATTCAACCCGGCAATCCTGTTACTGGGTATATACCCAAAGGAAAGTAAGTCATTCAACCAAAAAGACATGTGCACTTGTAAGTTTATCACAGCACTTTCACCATAGCAAAGACAAGGAATCAACCTAGGTGCCAATGAACGGTGGACTAGATAAAGAAAATGTGGTACATATACACCATGGAACACTACGCAGCCATAAAAAAGAATGAAATCACATCCTTTGCAGTAACATGGATGCAGGTGGAGGCCATTATCCTAAGTGAATTAATGCAGGAACAGAAAACCAAACACCACATGTTCTAACTTATAAGTGGGCACTAAATATTGAGTACATAAGGACATTAGAAGGGAACAATAACACTGGGGACAGAGTGAGATCTTATCTCAAAATTAACTAAATTTTTTTTTGAGACAAGATCTCATTCTGTCACCCAGGTTGGAGTACAGTGGCACAATCACAGCTCACTGCAGCCTCAACTTCCAGGGCTCAAGTGATCCTCCCAACTCAGCTTCCTGAGTAGCTGGGATTACAGGCACGTGCCACCACACCTGGCTAAATAAAAAAGAAAATTTTTTTATTTTTATTTTTTGTAGAGATGGAGTCTCACTAAGTTGCCTTGGCTGTTCTCAAATTCTTGGACAAAAGCAATCCTCCTTCCCTGGCCTCCCAAACTGCTGGGATCATAGGCATGAGCTGCCTTGCCCACTGACACTGGGGGCTACTAGAAAAGGGAGGATGGAAGAAGGGCGAGGGCTGAAAAACTACCTATGCTCACTACCTGGGTGATGGGATCATTTGTACACCAAACCTCAGTGACACACAATTTACCCATGTAACAAACCTGGACATGTACCTCCTGAACAAAAATAGAAGTTGAAAAAAAATGGGCAAAGGATTTGAATAGACTTTCTCTAAAGAAGATATACGAGTGACTAACAAGTACATGAACAGCTGCTCAACATCATCCGGTAGTTTAGGAAAATGCAAATCAAAGCCTCAGTGAAATACTATTTCATGCTCACTAGACGGGTAAAATAACAAAGAGACAAAATAGGAAGCGCTGGCCAGGATATGGAGAAATTAGAAACCCTCATACATCGCTGATGGGATTGTAAAATGGTGCAGCCACTTTGGAAAACAGTTTGGCAGTTCCTCAAAAATTTAAACATAAAGTCACCATATGACCAGGCAATTGTGCTCCTATGTATATGTCCAAGAGAAATGAAAACATATGTCCATACAAAAACTTGCACATGAATGCTTATAGAAGCATTATTCATAATGGTCAACAAATGGAAACAACCCAAATGTCCATCAATAAACAAACATAAATAAACAAAATGTGGTATCTCCAAACAATGGAATATTTTCAGTCATAAAAAGGAATGATGTTCTGATTCATGCCACAACGTGGATGAACCTTGAAAACATAATGCTAAGTTAAAGAAGGCAGACACAGATGACCACATCTTGTACAGTTCCATTTATATGAAATGCCCAGAAAAAGAAAATTCACAGAAACAGGAAGTAGATTGGTGGTTTCCAGAGGTTAGAAGAAGGAGGGAATGCAGAATGATTGCTAATGGGTCAGGGGTTTCTTTTTGGAGTGATGAAAATATTTGAAATTAGAGAGAGGGGATGGTTACGCAACCTTATGAATATGTTAACACCCATGGAATGTGCTTCGGTGGCGAATTTTATGATACGTGCATTATATCTCAATAAAGTTGTCATTGAAAAAAAAAGGTTGCAAGGCTGCCTTAGAAGCAGCTGCACTCCCCAAGCAGTGGGTCTAAGGTGCTTATTTTCTGGGACCAGAGGTGAAACCTGATGTATGAATTCTGACCTGGCATCATTTAAAAAGAGATTTTGTCTGGCACTGTGGGGTGTGACTATAGTCCCAGCTACTTGGGAGGCTGAGGCGGGAGGATTGCTTGAGCCCAGGAGTTGGAGGCTGCAGCGAGCTATGATCACGCCTATGAATAGCCACTGCACTCCAACTTAGGCAACATAGCAAGACTCTGTCTTTAAAAAAGAGAAAAAGAGATCTTGCCCAAGAGGACTGCCTGAGAGTATGATGGGACACAACAGAGAGAGAGTCCGTGTAGAGATGGCCACCCCATGCTAAGGTTGCCAGGGGTGATGAGTGACAAACCAAAGCAGAGGCCATCCCCCAACTCCAAGTGAAGTGAAGAGGAGCAGTCAGAGAGCTTCCTGGCCAGCCCATCGGAGTAACGAGGAGAGAAGCATCAGCTCAAATCATTTAACATGTTCAGAGAAACTCCAAGCCTGGAGGGTCAGAAGTCCCAGAAAGTGCGGGCTGTGGAGGAGAGGCTCCCAGAGGAAAAAGAGGAGCAGACAATCACCCTCCCCTTGACTGCATGCTTCTGCCTTGAGCAGGCCACGCTGAGGCAAGGAAGGTGCTTTAAGTTGACATAAAGTCAAGAGTTCCGATTATTATACTGCATGAGAGATACTAATTTATAACATTAGTTTTTCTTGTGGCTGAAAGCAATCAGAATATTTTCTTTCTTATCTTTTTTTTTGAGATGGAGTTTTGCTCTTGTTGCCCAGGCTGGAGTGCAATGGTGCGATCTTGGCTCACTGCAACCTCCACCTCCCAGGTTCAAATGATTCTCCTGCCCCAGACTCCTGACTAGCTGGGATTACAGGTACAAGCCACCATGCCCGGCTAATTTTTGTATTTTTAGTAGAGACGGGGTTTCACCATCTTGGCCAGGCTGGTCTTGAACTGCTGGACTTAAGTGATCTGCCTGCCCCGGCCTCCCAAAGTGCTGGGATTACAGGAGTGAGCCACCACGCCCGGCCGCGATCGGAATATTTTTTACCTCTTAGAATTAATGAAAAACTATGGGGTTTGCCAAGGTTTCAAACATACATGGGTAAGAACTAGCGCCACAGAGCATCCGATGCCTATTCCTCAACACAGATGTAATCCGAATAAATCACTACAGAGAGCGGTAAGTCCTGTGATGAAATAATAGTTCAGATGAGAGATGAAGATGTGAAATCAAGTATATGGGGAAAAGGGGAAAACATAGGTTTAAAAATCGACAAATTTGGCCAGGCATAGTGGCTCATGGGAGCCTGAGGCGGGAGGATTGTTTAAGCTCAGGAGTTTGAGGCCAGCCTGGGCACAGGGCAAAACCCGTCTCCACAAAAAATACAAAAAATAGCCAGTTGTGGGAGAGTTAGCGGCCTCCGGTGTGGGATGGCTTGCGGCTCCCGGGGCCGGCTCTCTGGCCGGAGACATGGCCTGGGGGCCCGGCCCGCTAGGCAGGCCTCGCCCCGATAGGGTCGCCATGCCCAAGAGAGGAAAGCGACTCAGGTTCCGGGCCCACGACGCCTGCTCCGGACGAGTGATCCAGGTGGATTACGCCAACTCGGATCCAGCGGTCGTGAGGTCTGGGGTCAAGAAAGCCGTAGTCAACGCTGTTCAGCAGGAAGTAAAACCTCTTTGTGGCTTGGAAGCCTCTCAGGTTCCTGCAGAGGAAGCTCTTTCTGGGGCTGGTAAGCACTGTGACATCATCGACCGCAGTGATGAGAGGGATGCCCAGGAGGAAAGCATCCGTGAGAGAACTGTCTCCAGAAAAAGGAAAAGCGAGAGGCACAAAGAAGAACTGGACGGGGCTGGAGGAGAAGAGTATCCCATGGATATTTGGCTATTGCTGGCCTCATATATCCGTCCTGAGGACATTGTGAATTTTTCCTTGCTTTGTAAGAATGCCTGGACTGTCGCTTGCACTGCTGCCTTTTGGACCAGGTTGTACCGAAGGCACTACACGCTGGATGCTTCCCTGCCTTTGCGTCTGCCACCAGAGTCAGTGGAGAAGCTGCGCTGTCTCTGGGCTTGTGCGATCCGATCTCTGTACCACATATGCATGAGCCATTTGCTGCTCCAGTCTCCAAGAATCCAAGCACCCCCAGCACATTAAAGAATTCCAAATGGTTACTTTTCTGGTGCAGAAAGATTGTTGGGAACAGACAGGAACCAATGTGGAAATTCAACTTCAAGTTAAAAAAACAGTCCCCTAGGTTAAAGAGCAAGTGTACAGGAGGATTGCAGCCCCCCGTTCAGTACGTAGATGTTCATACCAATCCATACCGGGACTGCTGCCTACTGCAGTCACCACCCTCAATTTCATCTTTATTCCGATTGTCACGGGAATGATATTTCCTCTCTTTACTATCAATGTGAGCGTGGACATGCGGCATCGTTGAGTGAGACTGGTGTTCCAAGATTCCCCTGTCCATGGTGGTCGGAAACTGCACAGTGAACAGGGTGTGCAAGTCATCCTGGACCCAGTGCACAGCTTTCGGCTCTTTGACTGATGGCACCCTCAGTACCCATTCTCCCTGACAGCATAGTTACTGCGTCCCATCCCGTGGGGGCAGCCCTGATTCTAGTCCATTAGTAATCAGATTCCAGTTTGGACGGGGCAGCTGGGTTGTATATCTGGTTAGTAATGTACATGCTCTTCAGGTTCTAGGGCTCCTGTTAGGGGAGGGAGAAATGTTGAATCAAGAGGAAAAACAACTACTATTATTTATAAACATATTTTAATGTAAAAATTTGCATTAAAAAAATAGCCAGTTGTGGTGGCGCGTGCCTGTAGTCCCAGCTACTTGGGAGGCTGAGGTGGGAGGATTGCTTGAGTCTGGGAGGACCAGACTACAGTGAGCCGAGATCGCCCCAGTGTACACTGGCCTAGGCAGCAGAGTGAGATCCTGTCTCAAAGAAAGAAAGAAAAAAATGGACAAATTTGAGCAGCAGAGTAGATGTGGGAAGTAACAAAGAAGGAGACATCAGAGATGACATTAAGTGTTCTAATTTGGGAGATCAGGTGATTGATTGTCATAACAGCTGAAGGAAAGAGGGAGGCGCAGATATTGGTGAAGGAAAGGAAGATACAAAGCTTTTTTTTTTTAAACCATCAATGATTATTTATTGAAATCTGACCAGTTGTACAGAAGAAAAAAAATGGCATTATCATGACTGTCTTAATAGTACTGTGGAAATGCCTATTTTTTCCTTTCTAATCACAGTTTTTCCCACTTGTATGCTTCTTCCTCTCATATCCCATCCCAACACCCAACAGGCAAATCCACAGACCTGGCAGTATGCCAGGAATTTGGATCTTACAAAATATTTACTGATTGATTT
The DNA here is from genome assembly GCF_028878055.3 of Symphalangus syndactylus. Classification (NCBI taxonomy): domain Eukaryota; kingdom Metazoa; phylum Chordata; class Mammalia; order Primates; family Hylobatidae; genus Symphalangus; species Symphalangus syndactylus. Next base: position 71,791,746 of record NC_072438.2, on the reverse strand, counting down.
ATAAAATGTTTGGTGTACATGACATATGAGTTAGAAACAACAAATCCAAGAGCTGAAGCATGGGAGTTAATATAATAAAGCAATTTGGGAGGTAAGCAATCTCAGTGTTTTTATACTGATAAGAATATCTGAACTCATGTTTTCAAACTAGCCTTAGTTACCTCTAAGTGTACCTCACCTTCTCTCCCATCCTATCCCACGCTCTCCATCTGTGTAGTGGTTATGGCAGTTTTCGGCTGCCTTGTATAATGACTCTGAACTCCTCATGGACCTACACAGGCTGCAGTCACAGCCCTGGCACGGAGCCAATGTTTGGATGGTCCTGCGTGTAATTCTGAGAAACTGGTAGGAAGCCCAGTGAGGCCATGTGATGTTGTGGAAAGGCAGGGAACAAAAGCAGAAGCAAACCTGACCCCCACAGATCCAGGGAGACATTTCTCATGAAGCACCCCAGGCCACCCCCTCTCTAACTTAGGAGAGAACAGAAAATGTACCTTCATTTTTGGAATAATTTTCTGAATGTTTCTCAGCAAATAAAAATGTGAGAAATCACAGACAGCAATCTGGAATAGCCGAAATGACCATACTTTCAAGACTTTCAGTATTTATTCTCAAGGTTGGCAAATGTTTTTAAAAGGCTCTTCCTTTTGAAGATCAAAGCCATGAGACAACCTATGTTAATTATACAGAAGGGAAGATTATATGGGGGAGCAGCATTTTTTTTTTTTTTTTCTTTTTTTTTATTATACTTTAGGGTTTTAGGGTAGGGGAGCAGCATTTATTAATGGAATTCTAGGAAAGCTAGTTTCAATATTCCAGACTCAAATATTTCTTCTCTGTTAACATCATAACCAAATTTGAGGTTCACTCTTAGTGATTTCAAGAGTCAGTGATATCAAGTAGCGACACTGTCTCAGAATAACACTCTCGTTCTATTGCTACCCAAACTCTGTGATTAACAGGACCACAGAATTAACATTTACAAAATATACTTTAAAAATGGAGACCAAGTCCACTAACTTTATTTTTATGAGTCAATTCTGATTAAGTAAATTCTGATTACCAGAAAGCTTTGGGTATAAATGTGACCTTTTGGTTTGCTATACACTGACTCTTAAAAGATGACACTTATTTCCCTGGAGCGGTTTACTAACTGTCACTCTTGTAATTCAAAAGAATTAATGTTTCTCAAAAGGTGTGTGATTCCCGGCAGAGGCATGACCTCTTGTGAAGCAGACCCTTTCAAATTGGCTAATATAAAGTCAAGATAAATAGAAATCAGTCCCTGTTGGTGATTACATTGGTTTAAGTTATTGCTCCCTCGTTTCATGTAATAAAATAACACACTACTACATTATGGAAAACCCACACATACATCTAAAAGACAAATATTCTTATTAACACCATTTGTATCCTAGAAATAAATTAGCTTCCTTAAAAAATCTTTTCAATTATTCACAAAATCCATCCTTATTTTCTGAACGAACAAGGCTGAATTTTAGAAGTGCAATGAAAAGTTCTTGAGGTTCCCCTGCAGTGTAGACAGGCCTTCTTAGTGGATTCCGAGGCGCAGCTTCTTGTGCTAGTGCTGCTCTTCCTTCTGTGGGATGGGTCTCAACACACCATTTTCTCTCCTTTCAGGCTCATTTTGTTCAAGACCATAAGCTCCTGATGGATTCAGCTGCCAGGTAAATTTGCTAACACCTTCAAGCTCCCCAAACCTCATGTAAGAGATGTCTGCCTTCTTTTTTCCAACATCTACACCTCCTGCATAGATTTGTTTTATGCCTGCACCTTTAATTTAACGTACACACTCATCACATGGGCACTTTGTCACAAAAATCATGCTTCTTTCTTCTGGTTTTATTTCTTGACACCTAAATGTTAAGGCATTCTGTTCCGCATGTATGATGTATCTGAATTTTCTTATTTCTCTGTCTTTCTGCTTGTCATCCATGTGTGGGAAGTCAGCATACTCAGATCCAACAGGAAAAGCATTGTAACCACATCCTACGAAGTACATGGCACCTGTTCCATCACAACTTCTAGACAACTTTTTTTTTTTTGAGACGGAGTCTCGCTCTGTCGCCCAGGCTGGAGTGCAGTGGTGTGATCTCAGCTCACTGCAAGCTCCGCCTCCCGGGTCCACGACATTCTCCTGCCTCAGCCTCCTGAATAGCTGGGACTACAGGTGCCCACCACCACGCCTGGCTAATTTTTTGTACTTTTAGTAGAGATGGGGTTTCACTGTGTTAGCCAGGATGGTCTCGATGTCCTGACTTTGTGATCCTCCTGCCTTGGCCTCCTAAAATGCTGGGATTACAGGCATGAGCCACTGTGCCTGGCCCCTCAAAGTTTTGTTTTGGACATGCTGAGTTTGAGGTGCATGTGTCACAGAAGGGTCAGAAGCCAGGAAACAGTTGGAAGTGTAGCCTAGAGCTCAGGTGGCAATTCGGGTGGAATAGATTTTTAAATTTTCAGGACATTGGCCAGGTGCGGTGGCTCATGCCTGTAATCTGAGCACTTTGGGAGGCCGAGGCAAGCAGATCACCTGAGGTCAGGAGTTTGAAACCAGCCTGGCCAACATGACGAAACCCTGACTCTCCTAAATATACAAAAATTAGCCGGGTGCGGTGGCGGGCACCTGCAATCCCAGCTACTTGGGAGGCTGAGGCAAGAGAATTGCTTCAGCCTGGGAGACGGAAGTTGCAGGGAGCCGAGATTGAGCCACTGCACTCCAGCCTGGGCAACAGAACAAGACTCTGTCTCAAGAAAATAAATAAATAAACAAACAAGTAAATAAATTTTCAGGACATGGATAGCAAGGGAAGCACAAAGCTCGCTAAAATCACATAGGGAGAAAGAGCATAGGGTGAGAAAGGGGCTTGAGATTGAATCAACATTTAATGGTTAGTGGAAGGTGCCAAGGCAACTATAAAGGAGAAGGTAGAAAGAGCTAGAGAAAAAGAGAACATATAATCACACAATCAGTACAAGAATTGAGTGAGGATGTCTGAGCCACACAACCACTCCTTTCAGTAGTACAAACACAATAAATATTGGTGATGGTGGATCCAATAGTAATAAGGTGCTGTTTTTCATAACATGTTAGCTAACACTCTTGACCAACTGATAAGGAATGTTGCCCGAGCAAATGGTGAACTTGCAGCTTACCTTTGCCTGGTGATTCCTTGAAATGTGTGACTTGAACTTGCAAGGTAATTGGATCGGGTCGGGCTTTGGACCATGGTTCAGAATGAAGTGAACTGTCGATTTCTGGATCATTTATAAGATCCCAAATACCTTAACATGGTGTAGAAGGCCCTTCCTGATGTGGCCCCTGACTCTTTTCTAATCTTATCTCTCACTGTTTCCCTTGCTCATCCTACCCTTCAAGCAGTCCAGTTACTTGAATATGCCAAGTGCTCCCTCACACCTGTATGGCTTTCACTATGCTGTTTCTTCAGCTTGGAATACCAGTCTCTGGTCTAAAACCCTTTGCCAACTTCCCCTAGTCTTGGCATCACTTCAAATCTAATTGTGCGCAACACTATCTTTACCTATTGATGAAGGGAAACAACCTCACAATAGAGCTTCACACTACTTAAACTCCTCGTGACAGAAAGAGTTAAAATCTTAGCGAAACCCCAGCTTTTTAAAATTTTGCTGGACACTGTGTCCTATTTGATATGCATGCAATCAGCCCATTTGACCGAAGCCAGACTTTTTTTTTTTTAAGACGGAGTCTGTCTCTGTCACCCAGGCTGGAGTGCAATGGCATGATATCAGCTCACTGCAACCTCCACCTCCTGGGTTCAAGTGATTCTCGTGCCTCAGCCTCCTGAGTAGTTGGGATTACAGGTGCGTGCCACCACTCCCAGCTGATTTTTTTGTATTTTTAGTAGAGACAGGGTTTTGCCACGTGGCCCCGGCTGGTCTTGAACTGCTGACCTCAGGTGATCCGCCCGCCTTGGCCTCCCAAAGTGCTAGGATTACAAGCATGAGCCACCATACTGACCCAAAGCCAGACTTTTGAACTTACTCACTTATAATCATGTTTCTCCCTCTTTGTGGAATAACATGAAATCCTTCTTCACACTGGGTGTGGTGGCTCATGCCTGTAATCCCAGCACTTTGGGAGGCTGAGGCAGGCAGATCACGAGGTCAGGAGATCAAGACCATCCTGATTAACATGGTGAAACCCCGTCTCTACTAAAAATACAAAAATTAGCTGGGGGTGGTGGTGGGCACCTGTAGTCCCAGCTACTCAGGAGGCTGAGGCAGGAGAATCACGTGAACTGGGGAGGCGGAGCTTGCAGTGAGCTGAGATTGCACCACTGCACTCCAGCCTGGGTGACAGAGCAAGACTCTGTCAAAAAAAAAAAAAGAAATCCTTCTCCCCTACCTCAGTTTCATGAAAACCTTCCCCTTCTTCACCTGTATATCACAAAATCCCTCCTCCCCTGAGTGTCACAAGACAGTTCTGAGCTAGGATTTTTTTTTTTTTTTTTGGTCAGCCAGGAATGAAAAAAAAAAAAAAAAAGAAGTAAAAGATTGCTTGTCACATGACCTCTGTTGTTTCTTCCTTAAAATTCATAACCTCAGTCTAATCATGAGAAAACATCAGAAAAATCCAAATTGAGAAATAGTCTACAAAATACCTGGCACTCTTCAAGAGTGCCAAGGTCAAGAAAAACAAGGAAAGACTGTGAAACTGTCACAGATTAGAGGGGACTAAAGAGATATGACAAATGATGCAATGTGGTATCCTGAAACAGAGAAAACAATATAGTGGAAAAACTGGAGAAACTGGAAGAATCTGAGTTTAGTAGAATAGTTAATAGTATTGTACCAGGATCAATCTTTTATTTCTGAGAAATGTACTGTACCATGGTATGTAAGATGTTAACATTAAGAAAGCTCAAAGAAAGCCGATAATCTTACATATTAAAATAACTAAGGTGTGGCCGGCATGGTGGCTCACACCTGTAATCCCAGCAATTTGAGAGGCCAAGGTGGGCAGATTGCTTGAGCCTAGGAGTTCAAGACCAGTTTGGGTAAAATGGTGAAATCCCAACTCTACAAAAAATACAAAAAATTAGCCAAGCTTGGTGGTGTGTGTCTGTAGTCCCAGGTACCCAGGAGGCTGAGGCGGGAGGACCACCTGAGTCCAGGAGGTCAAGGATGCAGTGAACCATGTTCGAGCCACTGTACTCCAGCCTGGGTGACAGAGTGAGACCCTGTCTCAAAAATAAAATAATATAATATAATAAATTAATTAAGACGTGAGGGCCACCCGGCTTTTAGGTTGCTATCAGCCCCCTCCTTCCTTCCTTAGTTCTTGGTAATCACAAGTCCTGACATTAAAAGTCTAATTTCTACACTACCTCTTTGACTATATCTCAGGCCATCTTGCCTTTGATGGATCCCACCCTCGTCATCTGGCCTTCTAGTTCTCAGGACAATCTGAAGCTGGCCTCACTGCAGGGTCCTTGTGCTTGCTGTTTCCCCCTACTTGGAATCTTTCCCCACTCCCTCTTTGCAGAGCTGGCTTCTGTCTTTCAAGTCTCAGCTTCATGTCACCTTCTCAGAGAGGCCTGCTGTGACTGCCTACCCCAATAATCTCTGTCACAGCACTTTATGTATTTTTCTTCATTTCACTAAGCATAGTCTACAATTTATTGATGTATTAACAATCTTTCTCCCTTCAGAATGTTTGCTGTATGAGGGCAGAGACCAGGTCTATCTTGTTCTCCATAATATCTACTGCCTCTGTGTTTTCCCAATTTTTTTGTTTTTTGAGACAGGGTGACAAACTGAGATCCTTTACAGTAGTGCGAACATGGCTCACTGCAGCCTCGACCTCTGGGGCTCAAGTGATCCTCCCTGCCTCAGCCCTCCAAGTAGCTGGGACTACAGATGGGTGCCAACATCAAGTAGCTGGGACTACAGATAGGTGCCAACATCAAGTAGCTGGGACTACAGATAGGTGCCAACATTAAGTAGCTGGGACTACAGATGGGCGCCACCATGCTAGGCTATTTTTTGTGTATATGTGTATATATATTCTATATATTCTGTATATATATATACATATATATTTTTTTTTTTGTAGAGATGAGGTTTTGCCATCGTTACCATTGTTGCCCAGGCTTCCCTCAACATTTATATGTTGAACTCCTAACCCCTAGTGTGATGATATTAGGAGATGTGGGTCTTTGGAATTGATTAGATCTTGAGGGTAGTACATTCATAAATAGAATTAATGCCCTTACAAAAGAAGCTCCAGAGAGCTCCAGAGAGCTCCAGAGAACTCTTTTGCCCCTTTTGCCTTGTGAAGCCATCTGTGAACCAGTAAGTAGGCTCTCACCAGATACCAAATATGGCAGTGTTGTAATCTTGAACTTCCCAACCACCAGAACTGTGAGAAATAAATTTCTGTTGTTTGTAAACCACCCAGTCTATGGTATTCTTGTTCTAGCAGACTAAACAGACTAAGATGCCTATAATAGTTGTTCAATAGGCCGGATGCGGTGGCTCACGCCTGTAATCCCAGCACTTTGGGAGGCAGAGGCAGGTGGATCATTTGAGGGCAGGAGTTCGTGACCAGCCTGGCCAACATGGTGAAACCCCATCTCTACCAAAAATACAAAAATTGGCTGGGTGTGGTGGCAGGCACCTGTAATCCCAGCTACTTGGGAGGCTGAGGCGGGAGAATTTCTTGAACAGGGACCTGGGAGGCAGAGGTTGCAGTGAGCTGAGATCGCACTACTGCACTCCAGCCTGGGCGACAGGACGAGACTCCATCTCAAAAAAAAAAAATGTTGTTCAATAAATATTTGTTAAATGAATGCCAAAGGATAATTTTCTTTTCTTTTTTTTTTTTTTTTTTAGGCTGAGTCTCCCTCTAAGAGTAAAAAACATGCTGCCATCAAATATATAGTGAGCATGTGTCAAATATTAATCTAACTCATTTAATGAAGGGACCAGAAAGATAATAAATCTGGTTGAAGGAGAATTCAAGGAACAGAGGTTTACATAGCAGAAAAGACATGCTGAAATAAGTTAGCTAGGTCAAAGGGAAATCTAGTTTATGTCCTACAGGTTAATAAACTATAATCTTTAGGATTGTCTTTTCTATAAAATAAGAATCATTTGCATCTCTAACAGACAAAAACCTACAAGTTAACATGTAACTTCATAGAATCTGGACCCTAATAATAATAATTAACAAGTCAAACAAAGGTACATTCTCCAGATGAATAACACTTGGGTGGACCTGTTTGGACAATGCTGCAGCATGACAGTGACAGAACATACGATTATCTTTTTGCCTTAATTCTAAGATTAGGACATTTTAAAAAATAGAAGACTAAAAAATATAGAATGAATGTACAAGTGCTCCAACTGAAGTTTGGAAAGGGGAGGTCAGTCAGTTGGGAGGCAAGGCATGGGGCATCTGCTTCATCAAGTCTTCCCCCAAAGCCATCATCACTGGATCCAGCATTCATTCTTTGACAGCCAGCCAATGTTTCATCTTCTCTGTGAAGTCTGTCTAGATTTTCCTGTCACTCCCTATCAGGCAAACTGAGGTGGACAAACCTTGTTATCAAGATGGTGATTGTGGCCTGGAACAGTCGCTCAAGCCTGTGATCCCAGCACTTTGGGAGGCTGAGGCGGGAGGATTGCTTGAGCCCAGGACTTCAAGACCACACTGGGCAACATAGTGAGATCCTGTCTCCACAAAAAATACAAAAAGTCTGGGCCAGGCACAGTGGCTTATGCCTGTAATCCCAGCACTTTGGGAGGCTGAGGTCAGGAGTTCAAGACCAGCCTGGCCAACATGGCGAACCCCCCCCACCCCCAGCCCTCTGTCTCTACTAAAAAAACAAAAATTAGCCAGGCTTGGTGGTGCACACCTGTAGTCCCAGCTACTAGGGAGGCTGAAGCACAAGAATCACTTGAACCCAGGAGGTGGAGGTTGCAGTGAGCCGAGATTGTGCCACTGCACTCCATCCTGGGCAATAGAGCAAGACTCTGTCTCAAAACAACAGCAACAACAACAACAACAACAACAACAAAAATTCACCATGCATGGTGGCATGCGCCTGTGGTCCCGGCTACTTGGGAGGCTGAGGTGGGAGGATGGCTTGAGTCCAGGAGGTTGAGGCTGCAGTGAGCCGAGATCGCACCACTGGACTCCAGCCTAGGTGACAGAGCGAGACTCTATCTCAAAAATAAAAAAGATGATGATGGCTATCAAGGCCCTAGATTTTTTTTTTCCTATGACTTGCATATCCCTGGTTTGAGCCAAGACACTCTATTACCCTTTTAACCTTATTTCCCAGACCATATTTTTGTTTGTGGATTATACATAAGAGCACATGTGAGGATTCTCACAAATAATTGAGATGGGGTGTGAAGGAGAATTTGAAAGTGAGAGCTCAGTTTTTTTCTTTTTTTTTTTTTTGAGATGGAGTCTCGCTCTGTTGCCTAGGCTGGAGTGCTGTGGAGTGATCTCAGCTCACTGCAACCTCTGCTTCCTGGGTTCAAGCGATTCTTCTGCCTCAGCCTCCCGAGTATCTGGGACTACAGGCACACACCACACACCCAGCTAATTTTTGTGTTTTTAGTAGAGACGGGGTTTCACCACATTGGCCAGGCTGGTTTCGAACTCCTGACCTCGTGATCTGCCTGCCTCAGGCTCCCAAAGTGCTGGGATTATAGGCATGAGCCACCATGCCCAGCAAGAGCCCAGTTTTTATAAACAACAGATGAGTGCTACGGGGCAGGACAATGCAAGTATGAAATGAGACCAGCTAATAAGACCAGCTGCATGCTGGTTAGACAAGTATCAGAGCTGCTTTCTCCCTTGGTCCCATGAGATACTACTCTATAAAACATGTCCAAAATCCAGCCTCACATGTTTGTCTTTTTCTAGTTTATTTATTTATTTTTGAGACAAGGTGTCGCTCTGTTGCCCAGCCATTGCATTCCGGCTCACGGCAGCCTCGACCTCCTGGGCTCAAGTGATGTAGTTGGGACTACAGGCACACGCTACCACACCTGGCTAATTTTTGTATTTTTAGTAGAGACGGGTCTCACTATGTTGCCAAGGCTGGTCTTGAACTGCTGAACCCAAGTGACCCTCCTGCCTCTGCATCCCAAAGTGTCTAGTTTCAGAACTTACTTTATTCAGAGGTGTAGCTATCTTTGGGACCAAAACTGTGAGCACTGAACCAGCAACTAGCTTGAGAAGAAAGCATTTCCAAGGCAAATAATAATCCAAGCTGAAAACAGTCCTCTTAGTGCACCAGAAGGGACCTTTTGGCAAGTGGCATCTTGCCAGAAAATTAACTCAAAACAAATCCCTAACAGCTCAGAGATGGTGGAGGGGAATTTCAGAAACAGTCAGCAGGGCAGGGCCATGCAACTGCTTACAGGAATTGCCTCACTCACACTTTGATGTCGATTCTCTGCAGAGCTTCCGCTGCTTCAAAACAGCGTTCAGGAATCAGGGACATTAAATCAGGAAGATACTGCAGAGATATTCTACTCCATCTCATTCATTGTACAGGTAAGGAATCCAAGAGTCAGAGATTTTAAGGAATTTGTCCAAAGCCACAGAGTGGAGAACTATGAGTGGAACTCAGATCGCTTGTTGCCTAATTCAGGTGTTTTCAACCCCTTATAAATAAGCCAGGGAGGTGTGGCACCCACATGATTTGCTTTCTGGCTGATGTATCTCTATTCCTAACGCAGAGCTCAGGCATCAATCAGTAAACAAGAGGAAGAGATAGATGTGGCTCTATCTATCTAGTGTATGGCAGCAGCATGTGACATTGTGATGAGATGTGTTAGCAAAGGCACAATTTAAAGCAGTGCCATGGCAACCGGCATTCGTTCTGGCTCCAGATAGCACCGTGAACTACAGGGTGTAGTTGAAAATGGCTTCTCACCTAGGGAGTGGAATGTTCCAGCCTCTGTTTCCTGCAGTGAGTGACTCTAAAATCTACTAAGCAATGTAGCAACAAGACTGGTTCAGGTTATTTACCAAGGGTTGGGGGTTTTCAGCATAACTCACAGGAGAAATAAACTCGGCAGCCTTGGGAATCCCCAAGAATTACCGTGACTACCTGCAAAGCAGTATGGTTTTGCTTCCTCTTAGAGCAATGCATTGTTTCAGTGTCTTCCCGGAGCACTAATATTTCAAAGAGGTGCCCTGGGCATGAGGGGAAGGTAATGGGGAAGAGCACCACCATTTGTTTCTTTCTTGTATATTGCAGAATCTGTTGCTACCCTCCCCACAAATTCTTTTTTTTTTTTTTTTTGAGACAGGGTCTCATTCTGTTACCCAGGCTGGAGTACAGTGGCACGATCATGACTCACTGCAGCCTCAATGTCCTGGGTTCAAGTGATGCTCCCATCTCAGCCTCTCGAGTAGCTGGGACTACAGGTGCATGCTACCACACCCAGGTAGTTTTTGTGTTTTTAGTAGGGATATTGCCCAGGCTGTTGGCCAGGCTGATCTTGAACTCCTGGGCTCAAGCAATCCACTCGCCTCGGCCTCCCAGAGTGCTGGGATTACAGGGTTGAACCACCACGCTTGGCCCCCACAAATTCTTAAACCATGACAGTAGACCAGAGGAGATCTGGAATGAGTTAAGTTTCATCAGTAGGATTGAGTATTAGGGTCATTTGTCCTGAGATGCCAAAGCCTCCTTGATTTTAACTTAAATGCTCATGTCATCATTCCTGAAACAGAACTGAAACAGAGACCATTTATGGTCTCCAGTATGTACATGTTCTTTTATTTTTATTTTTGTGTTTCTAATTGTGCACGTTCGACTAAAGACTTCCAGCTTCCCTGACAAGTAGGTGTAGCCAGATGACCAAGTTCTGACCATTGCACTATGAATGGAAGTGGTGCAGCTTTCTGGGGTGTGCCCTGTCTTTGGGCCTCCCCCTCTTTTCTTGGCTAGCTTGCAGTTGCGTTGGTGGCAAGTCATCTTGGACCATGAGGATGAGGACACCCCCCCAGGAATGGCATAGCAATAAGACATACTCTTATATAAAAATATTGCTACTTATTTTATCACTACTAAAAAAAGAAAGTGAGAGGTATCCAATATGCTAAATAAAGAAGACTACTTCTGAGCAAAACTCTCAAAGCAGACCTGCACTACCAGTCTTCCTTTAAAAAAAGAGGTGGGGGTGCTGGGCGTGGTGGCTCACACCTGTAATCCAGCACTTTGGGAGGCCGAGGCGGGAAGATCACCTGAGGTCAGGAGTTCAAGACCAGGCTGGCCAACATGGTGAAACCCAGTCTCTACAAAAATTAGCCAGGCATGATGGTGGGTGCCTGTAATTCCAGCTACTTGGGAGGGTGAGGCAGGAGAATCGCTTGAACCCGAGAGGCGGACGTTGTAGTGAGCCGAGATCACACCTTTGCACTCCAGCCTGGGTGACAAGAATGAGACTCCGTCTCAAAAAAAAAAAAAAAATTCTTCCTATGTTAGCAGCTGAACCAATATCCTAACTAATAATAGCTCCACTAAAACTGCCGCCAGTCATGTTAAAAGTATGATTTAGGATGCTTGGGACTACAAGTAACAAACAACAAGCCTTGCTAAAAGTAGCTTACAAAATTTGGAGTTTAAAAAATGATGCCATTTTACAAGAAATCAAGAGGAAACATGTTCCCTGGGTTGGTTCAGTTTTAGGTGGTTGTATTAATTTCCTACTGCTACTATGATAAATTACCACAAACTTGGCTTAAAACAACACAACTTTATTCTTTGATAGTTCTGGAGGCCAGAGTCTAAAATCAGTTTCACTGGACTAAAGTCAGTTGGCAGGGCTGTTTTTTATTTCTGGGAGCTCTAGGAAAGTTCTGTTTTCTTGCATTTTTTTAGTTTCTGGAGGCTGTCTGCGTTCCTTGGCTTGTGACTCCTTCCTCAAATCACTCCAACCTCTGGATTTCATCATCTCCTCCCCTACTTCTGTTGTCAAATCTCCCTTTGCTTCCCTCTCATGAGGACACTTGTGATTACGTTTAGGGTCCACCCAGAGAATTCAGGATAATCTCACCTCAAGATCCTTAACTTTATCAAATCTATAAGGTAAAATTGATAGGTTCCAGGGCTTAGCATATGGATATCAGCCTACCAAAGTTGAAAAAAGGTTTTCATTTTCCTGCTCTGCCGTTCTGATGTTTTGGTGCCATCTCCGTTCATGGTTTCAAAATCACTTTGGACCAAGGTGGGCAGATCACCTGATGTCAGAGGTTCGAGACCAGCCTGGCCAACATGGTGACACCCTGCCTCTACTAAAAATGCAAAAATTAGCTGGGCACTGTGGTGCCTGCCTGTAATCCCAGCTACTCGGGAGGCTGAGGCAGGAGAATTGCTTGAACCTGGGAGGTGGAGGTTGCAGTGAGCCGAGATCATGCCACTGCACTCCAGTCTGGGCGACAGAGCGAGACTCCGTCTCTGAAAAAAAAAAAAAAAAAAAATCACTTTGGAGCTCCCAAACATTACATCCTCACCAGGCCATGTCCAGGCCAGGAAGGGAGGGGTGTTCCCATCCTGCATCTTTTAGTTATTAACGGAGATGTGCTTTGCCAAAAGTTCCCAGCAGCAGCCACATCAGGTCCCGTTAGTCAAGAGTGAGTCACCTGCCTGTGCTCTGGCTGCACACTGAACTGAGAATTTGCGTGTCCGGCAGTTTTAACCTCTGCATCACAATGTCAGTGCTCCCACCAAGAGGTTGAATGACTACTAAGGAGGCAACAACTCACTTTTATTTATTTGTTTATTTATTTTATAGAGACGGGAGTCTCACCGTGTTGCCCAGGCTGGTCTCGAACTCCTGACCTCAGGCAATCTGCACACCTTGGTCTCCCAAAGTGCTGGGATTACAGGCATGTGCCACTGCGCCAAGCCTAACAACTCACTTTTGAAAGTCCTGCAGGAGATTCCACAGGCACTAGTGACTCCAAAGAGTCCTTGTTTTCTAGCAGCCACAAAAAGCATGTGTGAGGCCGGGCGTGGTGGCTCACGCCTGTAATCCCAGCACTTTGGAAGGCTGAGGTGGGCGGCTCACCTGAGATCAGGAGTTCGAGACCAGCCTGAGCAACATGGAGAAACCCTGTCTCTACTGAAAATACAATATTAGCTGGGCGTGGTGGTGTGCACCTGTAATCCCAGCTACTTGGGAGCTGAGGCAGGAGAATCGCTTGAACCCGGGAGGCAGAGGTTGCAGTGAGCCGAGATTGCGCCATTGCACTTCAGCCTGGGCAACAAGAGTGAAACTCCGTCTCAAAAAAAAAAAAAAAAAAAAGAAAAAAGATAAAAAGTGTGTGTGATGAGAAGATCTGGGGGCTAGGGTGGTGGTGTGGTAATTGGGTGATTTAAAAAAAACCTTTTGACTGGAGAGCTAGAATTCAAACTAAGCCAGGAACACATCCTCATCTATGGTGCTTCCAGGGCATCCGTGTGACAGTTTGAATTGTATTCCCCTCAAAATGAATATGTTGAAGTCCTAATCCCCAGTACCTCAGAATGTGATTTTGCAGAGGTAATCAGATCACTAGGGTGGGCCTTTGTCCCATATGCCTGGTGTCCTTATAAAAAGGGGAATTTGGGGACAGACAGGTACACAGGGAGACTGTCATCTGAACATGAAGATGGCCATCTGTAAGCCAAGGAGAGAGACCTGGACGGATCCTTCCCTCATAGCCCTTAGATGGAACTAACACTCCTGATATTTTGATTTTGGACTTCTAACCTCCGGAACTATGAAATAAGAAGTTCTGGGCTGGGTGCAGCCTGGCCAACATAATGAAACCTCCCTCTACTAAAAATACAAAAAATTAGCCAGGCATGGTGGCAGGTGCCTGTAATCCCAGCTACTCAGGAGGCTGAGGCAGGAGAATCTCTTGAACCCCAGGCAGCAGAGGTTGCAGTGAGCCGAGACCATGTCATTTCACTCCAGCTTGGGCAATAAGAGTGAAACTCCATCTCAAAAAAAAAAAAAAGTTCCTTTTGTTTAGGCCAGGGGCCCTCAACTCCAGAGCCATAGAACAGTACCATAGGCCAGTTAGGAACTGGGCTGCACTGCAGGTGGAGAGCACTGGGCAAGTGAACACTAGTGCCTGAGCTCCACCTCCTGTCAGATCAGAGCTGGCATTAGATTCTCATAAAAGCACAAACCCTATTGTGAGCTGTGCATGTGAGGGATCTAGGTTGTGGGCTCCTTATGAGAGTCTAATGCCTGATGATCTGTCACTGTCTCCCATCATCCCCAGATGGGACTGTCTAGTTGTAGTAAAACACGCTCAGGGCTCCCACGGATTCTAAATTATAGTGAGTTGTATAATTATTTCATTAAATATTACAATGTTATAATAATAGAAATAAAGTGCACAATAAGTGTAATGTGCTTGAATCATCCTGAAACTGTCCCCCCCTTTCCCTGCTGCCCCCGATCCAGGTCCACGGAAAAATTGTCTCCCGTGAAACTGGTTCCCCTGGTGCCAAAAATGTTGGGGACCACTGGTTTAGGCCACCCGGTTTGCAGTAGTTTGTTACAGTGGCCCTAGCAAACTTAGAAACCCCGACTTTCTCACTTCTCTTGCACCCTCCAAGGTTGTACCAGCCCCATGCTCCTACCCAGTATGCACCTGGCTCTCCCTTGTGTTTCCTGATCTCCAGGTGCTCTATTGGCAGTGTTTTGAAAGCTCTTTTGATAGTATCTCTTTCTTGTCATGAAGCCTCCTGGATTCCACAGAGAAAATGTGCTCTCCACTGTTGTGTCTGGGCAGAAAACCCCCACAATTATTAAATCCATTCCCTACAACATTATATGGGGTTTTATAAGTCATTCATAAACATACAATATTTTTATTCTGCTGCCATATGTTTTGTATAGTCATGTTTATTTACAAAAGAGTATTCTATTTAGCTGTCAACCCATGGATGGCAGAAAAGATGTTTCATATTTGTGTGTGTGTGTGTGTGTGTGTGTTTAAAGCACCAAACATAATATCCAATGATTTTTGTTATGACACGCATGTTCTTTCAGGATAGTGTGTGATAATCAAATTGTCCTTTTATTTATTCAACTGACATTTGAATCACTTTCTCTGTGCCTAACTATTCCACCATGGGCTGTCGTTACAAATCTGAATTTAAAAAGGTCCCTGGTGTCAAGGAGAGCCTGGCTGATTGTGAGACAGGCAGACAATATAAGTGAAGAAATAGTGTAGCATTGATGGAGACATGAGATAGTGGGATGACTCACAGTGATGCTTTATGAAACCCAAGGGCCACAAAGCTTCAGAAGTAGGGAAGCAGGAAATGAACTACCAGGATCCAGACTTTCTGGTCATCCCTCATTTTCCCATTTCACACTTTGTTTTTTTTCTTTTTTTGAGACAGAATCTCACTCTGTCACCCAGGCTGGAGTGTAGTGGCATGATCTTCGCTCACTGCAACCTCTGCCTCCTGGGTTAAAGCGATTCTCCTGCCTCAGCCTCTCGAGTAGCTGCGACGATAGGCGCGTGCGGCCACACCCAGCTAATTTTTGTATTTTTAGTAGAGTTGAGGTTTCACCATGTTGGCCAGGCTTCTCTCGAACTCCTGACCTCAAGTGATCCTCCTGCCTCCACCTCCCAAAGTACTGGGATTACAAGTGTGAGCCACCGCACCTGGCCCCATTTCACATCTTCTTCCCTCTGTGCCTTCTCTCTATTTCTAGGGAGAAACATGACAGAAGTCAGCTGCTCTAGAATCAACAGACTCCTCTCCAGTTGGCATCCCACCATAGAGCGGTGGCGTCATACGTTCATACATATGCTGCAGCCAAAGGGGGAGGCTCATCAACGCAGGAGGCACCCACAGGTGCCTCTCAGAGGTGGTGAAAGAGGAAGTGGGGGCAGGCAGAGGTAGTGGTTGTAATTTGAGTCACTTCTGTTAACTGTACCCACTTTTAGACAGCTTAATCCACTTTGACTCTGGAAACGTGTGAACAGAAACCTTGCTGGGTTTGGAGGAGAGACAGCCTCCCACTGCTCTTCCCAGGGGAGTCCTGGAACAGGCTGCCGCAGAGGCTCAGGGCAGGTCTGGAGATGTGGTGCTGGTTCAAGGCCAGACCCTACTGTGTTTTGGATGGACTAGGAAAAGTTCCTGTACAGAAATAACAGAGATTGGAGATTACGTGTGGGAATTATTCTACTCTTATCCTGAGTATGTCTGTACTTCAGTTCTGGTGCTCACTTCAAGAAAGAGGAGGATGGGGTTGCCATTGCTCTAGCAGACTATTGTTACTCCCAGAAGCTCACTTAAAGGTTCCATTTCCATAACCAATTACAGAGCAAATGCTTTTTCCTAGGAATTGGTCTTTGTGGGGTTGACATTTCAGGTTGCAAAGACCCTGAAGCTTTAGGAAAGCTGAACTTTGCCATTGAGAAATTTAGAAGCGTAGAAATTGCAACACTATCTTAGCTGCAATTAGCTGGCATTTCTGCCAAGCGCTAATACATATTTCACCCTAACTTCCAGTGAAAAATGACATTGATAAGAATATATTTGGGGAATAGCTGTGAAAGTTCATCTGGTTTTAATAGGGAAACATCGTCCTTTTCTCTGCTGATTGGAGAGCAGGTCAGGCATGAAACTGGCCTCACTCGGGAAGGACTCACATAGTTCATTCTCTCTCCAGGAACGGTAGGGAAAGCAATGTGTTTTGAAACACTGGGTTTTCCCTGGCCCAGGAGAAAGTGGATCAAAAGAATCGCTGTTTTCTCCGCTGTTGTTTGGGTTCTCTAGTTTGAGAGGGTCATGGTGGTGTTTCCTGATGGGCCATTAAAGGCAACGTTGAGGAGAATAGAGAAAATACACAAAGAAAGAACAAGGAAAATCAGACATTTGGTAGAAAAGCCCAGGATTCTCTGGAGAAAAGTTGGAGGTAGGGCCAAGAGAGTCTGCTGCACCAAAGGTGCCCCACCAGGGGCCCCACCAGAGGACTATTTAGAAGAACATTCTCGAGCTAAAATCCTGCCAACCTTCCCATGTAGCTGGTGCAATTTTCACTCCATATTCTGCTTTCTTTATTTTCTACCACAATTGAATTCTGAGTTCCTAATCCACTGGGACTCACACTTAATAGCCTGTCCATCTACTGGCATTTGTTTGCATTGTACAAGTACAACCAAAGGCTTTAGGCTTTTGGGAGCCACAGTCAGGAAGAAGTCTGTTTGTCTCTCTGTTCTTTAGACTTCAGTCTTCTTACACCCTTTCCAAATGGCAACGGGCACAAAATGGCCTATCTACTGGAAATGGGTAATGAGCAAAAGAGACACATACATGGAAACAATGAGTTAAGAATTTAAAATATTATTCTGCACACATGTAACTGGGAACTTCATGTCCTCTGTTCAGAAGTAAAGCAGTTGGAAACTCTGGAATCAGAATCTTCTAAAAATTTGCTAAAAATGTAGATTATTGTGCCCCACCCAAATTCTGCACCCAAAAATTCTGATTCTGCCTGAATCAGAATCTTTCCAGGCAATTTTTATGTGCATCAAAGCTTGAGAGTTGCCTAGATGCAGCCTCAGCTGAACCATCTACTGTGTTTTAATACTGGGTTGTGCTTGTTCTCAAGCTGGTTCAGAGCACTTTAATGTGCATTCAAATCATGCTGAGGTCTTGTTAAGTTAGGTGGTGGGACGTGAGATTCTGCATGTCTAGCAAACACTTGGGTGGCGCTGCCACTGCTGGTTGCAGGACCACCCCTTGGGTGGCAAAGTGCTAGAGAGACTATTTTTATTTCCTTTGCACTCCTGTGAGGCCATCCTGAGGCTTCTCAAGTCGCTGGGGCCAGTGAGTTGCTTGCACTGGGATTGGAGATTGCTGCACCCTCATGGGTACTGTGCTTTGTTGACTGGGCTCTATCTCAGGCTCATCCAGATTTGCCCTGCCTTCCTGCTTCCCCTTCCATCTCCTCAGCCAACACCCCTATTCCCACCCTCACTCTTCTACCCCCACTCTGCCTAAGGGGCAGCCCTGCTGCCATAGCCTGGTCTTCCTCACACTGTGGGTCTACTCTGACTGTAGATACATAATTGAATATCTTTAGAGAATCTTCAGATTTGCTAGTATGATAAAGTCCTTCTTCCTCCTAGGAGAAAAGGGGAAGTGGGACTCGAAGCAAGCATGTGAAAGTGAGTCAGGAGTTCTTTTTTCTCTTTAGGGCCACCATCAGTGGGTGGCCCCAGTGTAATTGAATGGAGTGGAAGATGTTACCATTTCCTACACTGTCCTTGACCTTGAAAGAAGAACTGAATCTGTGGGACCTACTGCCACTTTCTATAGGTGGAGGGGAAAGGGGAACCCCATTGCATGGCATAAGCTTATACCTCAAGTCCTTGGTGAGTGGAGGTTGGGGGTAAGGGGGAAGAATTACAGGGTATTAGAAGTGGTGAGATTCTTTTCTCCAGTCATGGAGAACTTCTGATATTCAACCTAGCATGGCTTTAATCGCTACTAGTTAATAATAAGAAAGAAGGTCTAAAGTTGAGGTCTAGGGAAAGACTGGCTTGCAGTGCTCTTCAGGCTTGCAGTCACATTGAAAGGTCTAACGGTGGCTGGGCGCGGTGGCTCATGCCTGTAATCCCAGCACTTTGGGAGGCTGAGGTGGGCGGATCACCTGAGGTCAGGAGTTCGAGATCAGTGTGGCCAGCATGGTGGAACCCCGTCGCTACTAAAAATACAAAAATTTGCTGGGCATGGTGGTGGGTGCCTGTAATCCCAGCTACTTGGGAGGCTGAGGCAGGAGAATTGCTTGAACCCGGGAGGCAGAGGTTGCAGTGAGCTGAGATTGTGCCACTGCACTCACACGAGATCATGCCACTGTGGCAGAGCAAGACTCCATCTCAAAAAAAAAAAAAAAAAAAGAAAGGTCTAATGGTTAGAGTGAAGCCACCGTAGCCAGTGGACTGTCATGACAATAGATCCGGATAAAAATTCCTGACTGTACAGTTGTTGACTGTGGCTCTGGGCCAGAGCAAGATCTCTTAGGCCTGGGAAAGTAGCCATAGATGTCACTGGCCCTGAGGCCAAGCAGAGCCAGTACCTCTCAGAGCAGTGGCTTGTAAACTAGGGTCTGCAGAAAGCTCTTTCAGCATCACCGGGGGAGATTCATAACAGTAATGCCAACACCCACTCTAGAGAGTCTGATTCAGCAGGGCCTCATGAGCTATATTTAAAAAATATATTATATGGGCAATTTAACAGTAAGTTAAATTGCAAGTTTTGACTTTGTCAGGTTTAGGAAGCAATGCCTTAGCACAATGGTTTCCCAAATTTTTAGCAGAGAAAAATTTATTCACTAGAAAAATATTTATTGAACAATTACTATATGCCATGTATTGTTGTAAGCCTTGGACAAAAAGTGGTAAATAAGACTGATGAGGTGGCTGGGCACCTGCAATCCCAGCACTTTGGGAGGCGGAGGTGGGCAGGTCACTTGAGGTTAGGTATTTGAGACCAGCCTGGCCAACATGGTGAAACCCCCTACTCTACTAAGAATACAAAAATTAGCTGGGCATGGTGGTGCGTGCCTGTAGTCCCAGCCACTCGGGAGGCTGAGGCACGAGAATCGCTTGAACCCTGGAGGCGGAGGTTGCAGTGAGCCAAGATCGCACCACTGTTCTCCAGCCTGGGTGACAGAGCCAAACTCTGTCTCCAAAAAAAAAAAAAAAAAAAAAGAAAAGAAAAAGACTGACAAGGTTTCCATTGAACTCTAAGATAGATAAAAATGAGGAGTGGATTTTTCAGGAATGTTAAACACTCATTTTTTGGAAGAAAATGCTGTTTGTTGTTGAACCCCTGAAGTAACATCAGGTTCTGTGATGCACAGTTTGAGAACCACTTTCTTGGAAAGGAGCTTAGAGCAATAAAACTACAAGATGGCAGAAGGAATATCCAACACAGTGGGGATCAAATGACAAACCTGGAAGCCTTTTCCACTTCCTCGTTGATAAAGTGGGGACAATGACATCTACCTCAAGTCTTACTGTGAGTAAGAAAAGAACTGAACACATACATTGTGGAGCTCAATGTTGGGTGTGCAGCTGGACCCTGCTGCATTTTTGTTCTCTTTCGTCTCTCTTTGCTTGGGAACAGGTCACTTCACTTTGATTGGGAGTAAGTTCGAGGAGAAAACAAGACATTCCTGGAAGTGTGTTGCCACTTGAGGCTCAGGTGGGATAACGAGGAGCACAAAAGGCAGAAGCCAAGAAAAGGCCCCACCACGCCGCAGCCAAAAGCAACCACAGATGTAAAATGGCGCAGTGGATCTGACAGTTCTCCTCAAAACGTTAAACACAGAGTCACCATGTGACTCATCAGTTCCACTCCTATGTAAATACCCAAGAGAACTGAAAACGTATGTCTGCACAAAAACCTGTACATGAAAGTTCACAGAAGCATTATTCATAATAGCCAGAAAGTGGAAACAACCCAAATCTCCCTTAACCAATGAATGGATAAACAAAATATGGTATACCCATACAGTGGAATATTATTCAGCCAAAAAAAGAAATGAAGTACTGACACACGCAAAAGCATGGGTGAACCACGAGAACATTATGCCAAGAAAGAGGCCAGACACAAAAGACCACATATTATAGAATTCTTTTATATGAAATGTCCAGAATAGGAAAATCTATAGAAACAGAAATTAGGCCAGGTGCAGTGGCTCATGCCTGCAATCCCAGCACTTTGGGAGGCTGAGGCGGGTGGATCACCTGAGGTCAGGAGTTCAAGACCAGCCTGGCTGACATGGTGAAACCCTGTCTCTACCAAAAATACAAATATTAGTCAGGTGTGGAGGTGTGCACCTGTAGTCCCAGCTACTCAGGAGGCTGAGTCAGGAGAATGGCTTGAACCCAGAGGCGGAGGTTGCAGTGAGCTGAGATCGTGCCACTGCACCCAGCTTGGCCACAGAGCGAGAGTCTGTCTCAAAAAAAAAAAAAAAAAAAATAGAAATTAGATCAGTGATGTCAAGGGACCAGGAGAAGTAGGAAATGGGATGACTGCTAATGCACATGGAATTTCTTTTTGAGGTGATAGTGGTGATAGCTCTACAATCTTGTGAATATGCTAAAAGTCACTGAATTGGACACTTTAAAAGGGTGAATTTTATGGTACATAGATTCTCTCTCTCTCTCTGTTTTTTTTTTTTTTTCTTTTTTTGAGACAGTCTCACTCTGCTGCCCAGGCTAGAGTGCGGTGGCATGATCTCTGCTCACTGCAACCTCCGCCTCCTGGGTTCAAGGGATTCTCATACCTCAGCCTCCTGAGTAGGTGGGATTACAGGCACTTGCCACCACACCTGGCTAATTTTTCTAATTTTAGTAGAGACAGAGTTTCACCATATTGGCAAGGCTGGTCTCGAACTCCTGACCTCAAGTGATCCACCCACCTTGGCCTCCCAAAGTGCTGGGATTTATAGGCATGAGCCACCGCACCTGGCCCATATCTCAATTTTTAAAAAGAAAAGAAAGTAGCAACCTCAGAGAAGGAAGCCAACCAGTGATCCGTGGATAAGCACCAAGAAAATGCTTGAAGCCTGTCATGACTCAGATAGAACCCACAGGAGAGGGCAGAAAGAATATCCAATATAGTGGGGTTCAGATGACAAACCTGGTCAGGTTTGAGACTCTGCCTTTCCTTGCTGGGGCTTGAAGAATTTATCAATTTCTCGGAAAAGACAGGCAATGAACAAAACTATGCCTGATATGCTTCTAATCATCATTATTTTCAGTGCCACATGAATTGTTTGCATATGCTTGTATTTCTGCTATAATGATGGTTTGGTAAGTTCTTTTTCTTTTCTTTTTTCTTTTTTTCTTTTTTGAGACAGGGTCTCACTTTGTCACCCAGGCTGGAGTACAGTGGCACCATCATAGCTCACTTCGGCCTCAACCTTCTGGGCTCAAGCGATCCACCCATCTCAGCCTCCTGAGTAGCTGGGGATATAGGTGTGTGCATGCCACCACACTCCGCTGATTTAAAAAAAATTTTTTTGTAGCGATGAGGTCTCACTATTTTGCCCAGGCTGGTCTTGAACTCCTGGGCTCAAGTGATCCTCCTGCCTTGGCTTCCCAAAGTGCTGGGATTGCAGGCATGAGCCATTGTGCCTGGTCAAGTAAGTTTCAACTATTTCAATTTTTTTCCCCAAGACTCAGTTCTAGAAGGTCCATTTAGGCTATTCAAAATACAGCTCTAGGTCCTTGTGCGATGTGGGCTGATGATCTTGGGGGACTAGAAATGCCCTGCACGTTAGCCCCCAGACAGGGGCCTTGACTGGGCAGAGCTTCTTTATTTTTTTGAGACGGAGTTTTGCTTTGTTGCCCATGTTGGAGTGCAATGGCACGATCTCGACTCATAGCAACCTCTGCCTCCCGAGTTCAAGCAGTTCTCCTGCCTCAGCCTCCCGAGTAGCTGGGATTACAGGCATGTGCCACCATGCTCGGCTAATTTTGTATTTTTAGTAGAGACAGAATTTCTCCATGTTGGTCAGGCTGGTCTCGAACTCCCGACCTCAGGTGATCCACCCGCCTTGCCTCCCAAAGTGCTGGGATTACAGGCGTGAGCCACCACTCTCAGCCTTGGGCAGAGCTTCTTGAATAAGTCTTACAGGCTCCTGTAGGGTGGGTGAGAAAGGTATTTTTGGGAGAAGCCACTTGAAATTTACATGCTGTGCAAAAATGTGTTATGGGGACAGAAGGTGTTTTCAAGCATGAAAAGTTTGGATCATTGGTGGGAATAAAGGCCTGCCAGTGAATTGTGGTTCCACTTTTCAGCCTCATCACTGCCTTCGGGTTTTCTCCTGTGAATGGTTCTGACAATGTGCCATTTTACAGAACGTGTCTCTGTTGCTTCCGAGCTGCCACATATGCTCTGCTGCACATTTGGGACTACCACATCAGGTTTTAAAAACTGATTGAAAAAAAAAAAAACTTTTGAAGTTTGCCTTCAGCATTTTGCAGGGAGGTTGCTCACCAGCTGTTTGTTTATACTCTCTGGTGATTGTTTTTGCACATTATCCATGAATAGCATGCAATTACATCTTTATAATGGCAATTAGTAAACTGAATTCCCTGTAGGGCGTTTCTAGGGGAAGAGATGTACTGCCTTTAGCCCTAATGCCCTAAAGAGACTGTATAGTTAGATAATCCTGTGGCTCCAGATAAGTGTGGGTCCTATGGTAAATTGCAAAAGCCTAGGGCTTTTTGCAGCTCTTGGCAGGTGTTTAGTGGCAAATCTCAAAGTTTCATTGTCACTCAGGACAACCTCCTTTCTGCTGAGATCGACATTGAATTAAAACAACCCCAGTGATTTGTTTATAATTTAGAACCTCATTTGTTCTTTTTTTTTTGAGACAGAGTCTCACTCTGTCTCCCAGGCTGGAGTGCAGTGGCACTATCTTGGTTAACTGCAACCTCCGCCTCCTGGGTTCAAGCGATTCTTGTGCTTCAGCTTCGCAAGTAGCTGGGATTACACGTGTGAGCCACCACACATGGCTAGTTTTTGTATGCTTTAGTAGAAACGGGGTTCCACCATGTTGAGCAGGCTGGTCTCGAACTTCTGACAGGTGATCCACCTGCCTCAGCCTCCCAAAGTCCTGGGAGTACAGGTGTGAGCCACCACGCCCTGCCTTTGTTCATTTTTTATGACAGCTTTATTGAGATATAATTCATACCTAATAAAAGTTATGATAAAAGTTACCCCCCGTTTTTTTTGAGACAGAGTATCACTCCTGTCACCCAGGCTGGAGTGCAGTGGTGCAATCACAGCTCACTGCAGCCTTGACTTCCCAGTCTCAGGTGATCCTCCCACCCAGTCTCCTGAGTAGCTGGGACTACTGGAGAGTGCCACTACATGCAGGTAATTTTTTGTATTTTTGTAGAGACATGGTTTTGCCATGTTGCCAAGGCTGGTCTTGAACTCCTGGGCTCAAGTGACCTACCTGCCTTGGCCTCCCAAAAGTGCTGGGATTACAGGCGTGAGCCACTGTGCCCAGCCAAAAGTTAACCTTTTAAATTATAGGCATACCTCTTTTTACTGTGCTTTGTAGATACTGTGTTTTTTGTAAATTGAAGATTTGTGGCAACAAACCTTGGAGAAAGTCTATCAATGCCACTTTTCTAAACAATGTGTTTTTTTTTTTAATTTTTTTTTTTTTTTTTATTTGAGACTGAGTCTCACTCTGTCACCCAGGCTGGAGTGCAGTGGTGTGATCTCGGCTAACTGCAACCTCTGCCTCCCGGGTTCAAGCGATTCTCCTGCGTCAGCCGCCCGAGTAGCTGGGATTGCAGGCATGCGACACCACGTCTGGCTGATTTTGTATTTTTAGTAGAGACGGGGCTTCTCCATGTTGGTCAGGCTGGTCTCAAACTCTCGACCTCAGGTGATCCACCCTCCCCGGCCTCCCGAAGTGCTGGAATGGCAGGCGCAACCTCTGCCTTCCAGTTTCAAGTGAACCTTCCACCTCAGCCTTCTGAGTAGCTGTGACCACAGACAATTATCCATGCCACCATGTTCAGATAATTTTTTGTATTTTTTGTAGAGATGGGATTTTGCCATGTTGCTCAAGCTGGCCTCGAATTCCTGAGCTTAAGAGATCCGCCCTTTTGGGCCTCTCAGAGGGCTAAACTACAGGTGTGAACCACTGTGCTCAGCCCTGGCTAATTTTAATTTTTTTTTGTAGAGATGTTATCTAGATGCTATGTTGTCTAGGCTGGTCTTGAGTTCCTGGCCTCAAGTGATCCTTTTGCCTCATCCTCCCAAAGTGCTGGCATTACAGGTGTGAGCCATTGCACTCGGCCAATAAATTTTCAGTGTAGATGAAACAGCCACCTAGGACTTTCATAGCTAGAGAGAAGTCAATGTCTGGCCTCAAAGCTTCCAAAGACAGGGTGGCCCTCTTGTTAGGGGCTAATGCGGCCGCTGATTTCAAGATGAAGCCAATGCTCATTTATCATTCCAAAAATCCCAAGGTCTTTAAGGTTTATGCTACATCTACTCTGCCTGTGCTCAGACAAAGTCTGAGTGACAGAATATTTGTTTACAGCATAGTTTACTGAATATTTTAAGCCCACTATTGAGACCTACTGTTCAGACAATAAGATTCCTTTCAAAATATTATTGCTTATTAACAATGTGCCTAGTCACTCAAAAGCTCTGATGGAGAAGTACAAGGAGATTAATGTTTTCATGTCTGCTAACAAAATATCCATTCTGTAGGCCATGGATCAAGGAATAGTTTCGACTTTCGAGTCTCATTATTTAAGAAACACATTTTCTAAGGCTATAGCTGCCATAGGTGGTGATTCCTCTGATGGATCTGGGCAAAGTAAATTGAAAACTTTCTGAAAAGGATTCACCATTCTAGATGCTATTAAGGATGTAACAATTCTTTTAGCTACCATGTAGAGATTAAGATTAGAAAAAGAGGCTTCTGGCTGGGTACAGTGGTTCACACTTGTAATA
This sequence comes from Symphalangus syndactylus, assembly GCF_028878055.3. Lineage (NCBI taxonomy): Eukaryota > Metazoa > Chordata > Mammalia > Primates > Hylobatidae > Symphalangus > Symphalangus syndactylus. Next base: position 71,766,187 of record NC_072438.2, on the reverse strand, counting down.
TTAGCAGTTTGGGTGGCTGAGGTGGGAGGATTGCTTGAGCTCAGCCTGGGCCACATAGTGAGAACCTGTCTCTACTAGAAATTGAAACAATCAGCTGGACATGGTGGTGCAGGCCTGTAGTCCCAGCTACTCAGGAGGCTGAGGTGAAGAATTGCTTGAGCCTGGGAGGTCAAGTGCAGTGAGCTGTGATTGTGCCACTGCACTCCAGCCTGAGCAACAAAGTGAGACCCCATCTCAAACAAAAAAATCATGATTCATGAGAGGAGGTCAAAATAGCTACATTAACTATGGAAGAAGGTGATACCTATCCTCATGGATGACGTTGAGGGGTTCAGGGCTTCAGTGGAGAAAGTCACTACGGATGTGGTAGAAATAGCAAGAGCCTGAAGATGTGACTGAATTGCTGCAATCTCATGATAAAACTTGAACAGACGAGGAGTTTTTCCTTCTCCTTCTCCTTCTCCTTCTCCTTCTCCTTCTTCTTCTCCTGAGCCACTGCACATGGCCTGGACTTGCTTCTTATGAATGTGCAAAGACAGTGGTTTCTTGCAGTGGCATCTACTCTTGGTAAAGATGCCATGAACATTGTTGAAATCACAACAAAGAATTTAGAACACTACAGAAATTTAGTTGAGTGACTCCAATTTTGAAAGAAGTTCTACTGTGGGTAAAATCAAACAGCATCACATGCTACAGAAAAATCTTCCATGAAAGGACTAATCAATATGACAAACGTCATATTGTCTTACTTAAAAAAATTGCCACAGCCACCACAACCATCGGGGCCACCACCCTGATCAATCAGAAGCCATCAGCATCAAGGCAGGACCCTCCACCTGCAAAAAGATTCTGACTTGCTGGAGGCTCAGATGATGGTTAGCATTTTTAGCAATAAATTATTATTATTATTTTGAGATAGAGTCTCACTCTGTCACAGAGGCTGGAGTGCAGTGGTATGATCTTGGCTCACTGCAACCTCTGCCTCCTGGGTTCCAGCAATTCTCCTGTCTTAACCTCGTGAGTTGCTGTGATTACAGGCATGTGCCACTGTGCCCGGCTAATTTTTGTATTTTCAGTAGAAACGGGGTTTCATCATGTTGACCAGGCTGGTCTCAAATCCCTGACCTCATGCGATCTGCCCGCCTCGGCCCCCCAAAGTGCTGGGATTACAGGCATGAGCCACCGTGCCCAGCCAAAAATAAATTATTTTAAAATTAATGTATGTACATTGTTTTTAAAGACAAAATGCTATTCTATACTTAATAGACTACAGTATAGTATAGACATAACTTTCATGTGTTGTGGGAAATAATTTTGTTTTTATTTTTGAGACAGGGTCTCACTCTGTCGCCCAGGGTGTAATGCGGTGGCACGATCTCGGCTTACTGCAACCTCCGCCTCCTGGGTTCAAGTGATTCTCCCACCTCAGCCTCCCAAAGAGCTGGGATTGTAGGTGCGTGCCACCATGCCCAGCTAATTTTTGTATTTTTAGTACAGACGGGGTTTCACCATGTTGGCCAGGCTGGTCTCGAACTCCTGACCTCAGGTGATCTGCCCGCCTTGGCCTCCCAAAGTGCTGGGATTACAGGCGTGAGTTATGTGACTTGTTTTATTGCAGTATTTGCTTTACTGTAGTGGTCTGTAACTGAACACAAAATATCTCTGAGGTATGCTTTTATACAATTCAGTGATATTTATATATTCATAGAGTTGGCATCATTACTACCTAATTTTAGAATATTTTCATCATCCCAAAAAGATACCTTGTACCCATTAGCACTCATCCCTCATTCCTCCTTCCTCTCAACTCCTGGCAACTACTAAACTACTTTCTGTTTCTATGGGTTTGTGTATTTCTGGATATTTCACATAAATAGAAGAATACAATAGTGGTCTTTTTCATCTGGCTTCTTTCACTTAATCTAATGTTTTCAAGGTTTATTTATGGCATAGCATATGTCAACACATTCATTTATTCCTCTTTATTAAAAATTTTCAATTGTGATAAATACACATAACACAAAATTTACCATCTTACCTATTTTTTTTTTTTTTTTTTTTTTTTTGAGACAGCATCTCGCTCTGTCGCCCAGGCTGGAGTGCAGTGGCGCAATCTCGGCTCACTGCAAGCTCCGCCTCCCTGGTTCACGCCATTCTCCTGCCTCAGCCTCTCCGAGTAGCTGGGACTACAGGTGCCCGCCACCACGCCTGGCTAATTTTTTGTATTTTTAGTAGAGACGGGGTTTCATCATGGTCTCGATCTCCTGACCTCGTGATCCACCCGCCTCGGCCTCCCAAAGTGCTGGGATTACAAGCGTGAGCCACCGCGCCCGGCCCCATCTTACCTATTTTAAGTGTACACTTCAGTAGGGTTAAGTATGTTCACATTGTTGTTCAACCAATCTCTAGAACGCTTTTAATCTTGCAGAACTGACACTCTGTACCTATTAAATAACTCCTCAAACCAGACACTGTCAACCATGATTCTACTGTCTCTATGATCTATTTTAGGTCCTTGTATAAGTGAAATCATGCATATTTGTCTTTTTGTGACTGGCTTATTTCACTTAGCATAATCTCCTCCAGGTTCCTCCATGTTGTAGCATGTGTTAGAATTTCCTTCCTTTTTAAGGGTAATACTCCATTATATGTATATACCACAGTTTATTCATCCATCAGTGAATATTCAGATTGCTTCCACCTTTTGGCTACTGGGAATAATGCTGCTATGAACAAGGGTGTACAAATATCTGTTCAACCCCCTCCTTTCAATTCTTGTTTTATTTTATTTTATGTTTTGAGACAGGGTCTCACTCTGTCTCCCAGGCTGTAGTGCAGTGGCACGATCTTGGCTCACTGCAACCTCCATCTCCCGGTTGGAGTTATCCAACCAGGTTCAAGTTATCCTCCCACCTCAGCCCCCAGAGTAGCTGGGACTGCACGCATGCACAGCCACACTTGGCTAATTTTTTTTTGTATTTTTAGTACGGAGGAGTTTTGCCACGTTGGCCAGGCTGGTGACCCGACCTAAAGTGATCTGCCTGCCTCAGCCTCCCAAAGTGCTGGGATTACAGTTGTGAGCTACCACATCCGGCTCCTCCTTGCAATTCTTTTTTTGGTATATACCCAGAAGTGGAATTGTGGGATCATATGGTAGTTCTATTTTTAACTTTGTGGGAACTTCCATACTGTTTTCTATAGCAGCTGCACCATTTTGCATTCGCATCAACACAAGGTTCCAATTTCTTCCAGATGTCTGAACACTTGTCCTTCCCTTCCCTTCCCTTCCCTTCCCTTCCCTTCCCTTCCCTTCCCTTCCCTCCTCTTCCCTCCCCTTCCCTTCCCCTCCCCTTCCCTTCCTTCCCTTCTCTTCTCTTCCTTTTCTTTTGGATTATAGCCATCCTAATGTGTGTAGATGGCATTCATTCATTCTTTTTTTTGCGACATGGTCTCACTCTGTCACCCAGGCTGGAGTGCAGTGGTGCGATTGCAGATCACTGCAGCCTTGGCCTCCTGGGCTTAAGCAATCCTCCCACCTCAGCCTCTCGAGTAGCTGGGATTACAGGTGCCTGCCACCATGCCCGACTAATTTTTGTATTTTTTGTAGAGATGGAGTTTCACCATGTTGCCCAGGCTGACCTTGAACTCCTAAGTGCAAGTGATCCACCTACCTCAGCCTCCCAAAGTGCTGGGATTATTGGCATGAGCCACTGCGCATGGCCTGGTATTCCTTCATTCTTAATTGACATCTGACCCACTGTGCTAGGTAGGCAAGAGGGTGGGCTATCAGTACAAGAAACATGTGAACAAGATATTAGACACAGTCCTTGCCTCAATCTTACAATCCATTTAAATCATAATTTGAACTTCAACATTTATTAAGCAATTATCTTGTACCAGGCACTGTGCTGAGTGCTTACTTAACTTGTTCTCTCATTCAGTCCTTTCAACAGCCCTTTGAGTTAGATAGATTGTCGCACCATCTTCCAGGGCAGGAAAGTGCAACACCTCAGTGATTTGCCAAATGTCTTCAAGCTGGAGTTGAAAGCCTGGCTGCATACCTTTCACTCTGAAGCCTGTGTTCTTACTTTCAGCAGAGGATGAGATTAGTCTGATCTTGTTAGCCTGACTTGCAGGGTTGGAGTAGCTGGCCTTGGTCTTCACAGATCAGGACAGGGCTTGCCAGGGCCCACATTTGAAATGGTAGTCATCTGCTGTAATATACTTTTACCCCACTAATAGAGCTAGAATAAAATTCGTAAGTAGAAAGGATGAAGAATTCTCACCTGATGCCCTCCATCCTCTCCATTGCTATTTTTACAAGGCCCCCAGGCCTCCAGCTTGTGTCTTAACCAATGTCTTACAGATAGATATGAGGAGAGGTGGGAGACCAGGAGCAGAACGCTGGCCTATGGACAAGTACGGTTGTTGATTATCCTGATTGCATTGTTGTTTAACACTTATACCGATTATATATTGTAAAATAGAAATCAAAATGGGGGCTGGGGCTGACCTTTGCCTCTGAGCCAGTGGCCTACAGCCAGCTCAGCAAAAGTCATTAAGCCCCATTTCCTGAAATACTCACTTAAATTATAATGAACTCTTGAAATTTATTTCCTCCTTCGGCATGAATCAACACATTGTAGCCAATCAGCTACAGCCTAAGTAAGCTACTTGCCCTAAAAGGAAAAGATACTTTAAAATAACCAATGAAAGTTAAGCTCTATGAACTTCTTTTACTCTTTATAAGCCTTACTCTAACCTTTATAAGAGGGCCATTCTTATCTCTTGGTTGTGAAGTGCCTATGTGTGAACAGTTTGTTTCTTTCTCAATAAAAAGTTTATATCAGCCACGTGCAGTGACTCATATCTGTAATCCTAGCATTTTGGGAAGCTGAGGCAGGATTTTTTAGTTTCCGGAATTGGTGGGTTCTTGGTCTTGCTGACTTCAAGAATGAAGCTGCCGGGCGCGGTGGCTCACGCTTGTAATCCCAGCACTTTGGGAGGCCGAGGCGGGCGGATCATGAGGTCGGGAGATCGAGACCACGGTGAAACCCTGTCTCTACTAAAAATACAAAAAATTAGCCAGGCGTGGTGGTGGGCGCCTGTAGTCCCAGCTACTTGGAGAGGCTGAGGCAGGAGAATGGCGTGAACCCGGGAGGCGGAGCTTGCAGTGAGCCGAGATCGCGCCACTGCACTCCAGCCTGGGTGAGAGAGCGAGACTCCATCTCAAAAAAAAAAAAAAAAAAAAGAATGAAGCTGTGGACCCTCACGGTGAATGTTACAGTTCTTAAAGATGGTGTGTCTGGAGTTTCTTCCTTCAGATGTTCAGATGTGTCCAGAGTTTCTTCCTTCTGGTGGGTTTGTGGTCTCACTGGCTTCAGGAGTGAAGCTGCAGACCTTCATGGCGAGTGTTACAGCTCCTAAAGGCGGTGCAGACCCAAAGAGTGAGCAGCAGCAAGATTTATTGTGAAGAGCCAAAGAACAAAGCTTCCACAGCGTGGAACAGGACCCGAACAGGTTGCTGCTGCTGGCTCTGGCAGCCTGCTTTTATTCCCTTATCTGACTCCACCCACATCCTGCTGATTGGTCCATTTTACAGAGAGCTGATTGGTCCATTTAACAGAGAGCTGATTGGTCCATTTTGACAGGGTGCTGATTGGTGCATTTACAAACCTTTAGCTAGACACAGAGTGCTGATTGGTGTGTTTACAATCGTTTAGCTAGACAGAAAAGTTCTCCAAGTCCCCACCTGATTAGCTAGACACAGAGTGCTGATTGGTGAGTTTACAAGCCTTTAGCTAGACAGAAAAGTTCTCCAAGTCCCCACCCATCCCAGAAGCCCAGCTGGCTTCACCTGTCACCGGCACTCCCTGCGGGACTCTGCAGCACCCAGTCCAGGCACTCTGGCAGCCCAGAGGGAGCTTGTCCCCCGATTAAGCCCAGCAGGCACTGGCCAGCCATGCTGAATGCAGGGCCCGCTGAGCCCATGCCCACCCAGAACCCGTGCTGGCCCACGAGCACTGAACGCAGCCCTGGCTCCTGCCTGTGCCTCTCCCTCTATACCTACCTGCGAGCAGACGGAGCTGGCTCTGGCCTCGGCCAGCCCCAGAGAGGGGCCTCACAGTGCAGCGGCAGGCTGAAGGACTCCTCAAGCATGGCCAGAGCGGATGCTATGGCTGAGGAAGCATCGAGAGCTAGCGAGGACTGCTGGCATGTTGTCACCTCTGAATTTCCCCTCTAAACAGGACACCCCAACCGCTGTTGGGAATTTGGCTGATGACTGCTCTAGCTACTTCCTGCTGGATAGGGGTGAAGAAGGGGCCCTGCAGTTGTAGCGTCCTCCAGAGGGGAGCTCTGTTGGCCAGTGAAAGGGCCAGTGGGTCGGTCCAGGAGTCCTCGGTAGAAGTTGTTAGTTGAACTCATTTGGAGTTCCGTTTGTAAGACCATCTGTAGCTTGATGGCGTCAATTCTAGAGGAAACAAATTTAACAAGGAGGTTAAAAATACAAGGCCCAAAGGCAAGTAACAGCAAGATGGCTGCCACGGGACCTAGAAAGGGGAGAAGCCATGTTGCCCAACTCCAGAGGTTGGTATAAGAATTTGAAAGGCATTGTCTGATTTCAGAAGACTTTTCCTGCAAACGCCAGGTGGCATCTCGTACTATCCCTGACTGGTTAATGTAAAAACAGCACTCTTCCTCTAAGAAGGTGCAGAGTCCTCCTTTCTCAGCAGTGAGGAGGTCTAGGCCTCGGCAGTTTTGGAGCGTCACTGCTGCTAAAGAGCCTTTCTGGGATTGTAGAGTAAGGATAGATTTTGTTATTTCTTGCAAACTGTCTGAAAAATCCTTTGAGAGTGTGTGGTAGTAGGATAATGAAGTAGATAGGCTGGCTATTCTGGTTCCTGTAGCAGTAGCCATTCCTAACCCTATAAGTAGGGGGTATTAGTTGTATGGCTCTGCGCTGACGGACTTGAGCTTTGAAGGGTACTGATAAGGTCTGATTTCCTGTGGCAATGTTAATGTTGGGACTTAGAAAGACTAAGATACAGGTGCTGGCCCAGTTAGTGGGAAGGCAGATACAGGTCGACGTTCCACATAAGAAGAATATGCCTTGGCTGAGTAGACAGAAATTTACCCTGGCTTTTAAAGGAATAGGGTACACTGCTTTTTCTTTACTATTTCTATCTCTCTTTCTTTTCCTTTGACTTCTTTTTCTCTTCCTCTTTCCTTCTCTCTTTGATTTTCTGTCTGTCTCTTCCTCTCTGTCTCCTTCTCTTTGACTTCCTATTTTTCTCTTTCTCTCTTTTTCTGTCTTTCTCTCTCTCTGACTTCCTGTCTCTTTCTCTCTTTCCTTTCTGCTGCCACTGCCAGCTGCCTATGCTGCTGTTCTCCCTTCTCCTTCCCCTTTTTGATGGCTTTGGCAGTGTAAAACTGCCACCTTCTTTGGCTTTTGCACTCATGCAGTAACTCCATGATTTCCTTGTGGTATTTAATGGGGGTTCCCAGAGGTTAGGAACTCCCTTTCTTTCCATATTGCAGCATGGGCATGTAGGATTAGATAAGCATACTTGCTATCTGTATACACATTTATTCTTTTTCCTTTTCCCAGTTCTAAGTCTCGGGTAAGTGCCACTAGTTCTGCTAACTGGGCACTGGTCCCTGGGGGAAGAGGCTTACTTTCAAGTACGGTTACATCACTAACTATGGCGTAACCTGCCCTTCATATCCCATTCTCCACAAATGAACTTCCATTGGTATATAGGTTAAGGTCAGGATTAGCTAAGGGGACTTCTAAGAGATCATCTCAGGCGGCATAAGTCTGGACTATAATTCGTTGGCAGTCATGCTCGATTGGTTTCCCATCCTCTGGGAGAAAAGTGGCAGGGTTGAGGGCCACGCACATATGTATTTGAAGCACTGGTCCCTCAAGGAGTAGCGCCTGGTAACCAAGTAGGTGGTTGTCTGATCACCATAACTTCCTCTGGCACCTAGTATGCCATTCACATCATGAGTGGTCCAGACAGTGAGATCCTTTCCTTGTATTATCTTGATAGCCTCTGACACTAAGACGGCCACTACTGCAACTACCCATAAACAGTGAGGCCAGCCTTTTGCTACTACATCAATTTCCTTAGGTTTGCCACTGATTGTGGGGTTGTCCCACGAGTCTGAGTAAGGACTCCAAGAGCTATCCCTGCTCCCTCTGTGATGTATAAAGAGAAGTTTTGTCTTGTGGGAAGGCTTAAAGCTGGAGCTTGTACTAGGGCCTACTTTATGGTTTCGAAGGCTATTTCTGCCTCTGGTTCCCATTCTACTAGATAAGTATTTGCTCTCTGGGTTTCCTTGATTAGAGTATAGAAGGGCCTGGCTATCTCGCTGTATCTGGGGGATCCATAGTAGGCAAAAGCTGGTGATTCCAAGGAACCCCCACAATTTTTTTAATGTTTTAGGGTGAGGATAAGCCAGTATAGGCTGTATTCACTCCTTGCTGAGGGCCCTGGTTCCTCTGGGTAAGATTAGGCCTAGATATTTGACCTGCTGTAGGCAAAGCTGGGCCTTAGACCTAGACACCTTGTACCCTTGATTAGCTAGAAAGTTCAAGAGATTTATAGTAGTCTGCTGGCACGAGGCTTCTGAACTGGTAGCCAAAAGTAAATCATTCACATACTAAAGGACCAGAGTGCCTGGACTTGAGAAGTGGCCTAGATCTTGGGCCAGTGCCTGACCAAACAGATGAGAGCTATGTCTAAACCCTTGTGGCAAGACCTTCCACCTAAGTTGGGACGTGTAGTCTGTGAGATCCTCAAAGGCAAAGAGAAACTGGGAGTCAGAGTGCAGGGGGATACAGAAGAAGGCATCCTTGAGGTCCAGAACAGAGAACCATTTTGCTTCCTTTGGTATTTGAGAGAGCAGGGTATAGGGGTTGGGTACAACTGGATAGAGAGGAATTGCTGCCTCATTGATGAGTCTAAGATCTTGCACTAGTCTCCATTAACCATTTGGTTTTTGTACTCCTAGAATTGGGGTGTTGCAGGGACTGCTGCATTTCCTTACTAAGCCTTGAGCTTTTAAATATTTAACAATATCCTATAAACCTCTATGAGCTTCAGGCCTTAAGGGACATTGCCTTTGATAAGGAAAAGTGGTGGGGTCTTTTAGCCTGATTTGGACTGGGCGGGCATTATTTGGCCTTCCAAATTGTCCTTCTAATGCCCAGACTTCAGGGTTGAGTCCCTCCTCAAGTAGGGGACAACAAATAGGTAACTTGTTCCCCATATTCATGTAGATAATAGCTCCAGCCTTGGCTAATATATCCCTCCCTAATAAGGGTATGGGACTTTCAGCCATAACAAGAAAGGCATGTGAAAAGAGCAAAGCCTCCCAATTACAACTGAGGAGGTGGGAGAAATACCTGGTTACAGGCTGTCCCAAGATTCCTCGGATGGTAATGGACCTTGGGGACAGTCGTCCAGGACAGGAGATTAACACTGAGAAGGCCATGCCAGTGTCCAGGAGGAAGTCAACTTCCTGGCCCTCAATGGTTAAATGTTTCCCGGGGCTCAGTGAGGGTGATGACATCTAGTCCCTGTTGGCAAAGTGCATTATGAAATGTAAGATGGAGTTTTTTTCTAAGATGGAGTTACTTATGTCAAGGGTGCCCTACACAACTTTTTAGACACAGAACAATAAGTTTGAGAAGAAATAACAGAACAAAGAAAACCAGAACATCTGGCTAGGGGCAGTAAATTTTCTAGGGATGTCACTAGGAGATATATTGGGAGGGTGCAAAACTAGTGAAAGATAGGAGTTACTTCATTTAGTACACACACACACACACACACACACACACACACAATTTAGGGTCTCACTCTGTCACCCAGGCTGGAGTACTGTGGTGCCATCATAGCTCACTGCATCCTCAGTCCTGGGCTGAAGGGAACCTCCTGCCTAGGCCTCCCAACATGCTGGGATTATAGGCATGGGCCACTGTTCTCAGTCCCTGTCAAGTATATTTAGGTCCATTGCAGTCCCCAATGCCCTGTGTCTGGTAATAAGGCCTATCTTCTTGCCCTGGTGTGGCGAGGGTACCCCTCCCAGAGGAGCCTTTATGGCTTGCTGTATGCAGGAAGAGAAACACCAGCTAGGGTTTTCTGAAACTACAATTCCTCCAGTGTTTTCAACATGGCATAATCAATAGACCAATCCAACATAGTTTGGGATGGCATGTCTTTCACTCCTTCACATGTGTAGCCCCCAGTTATCAACATCCCCTGCCAGAGTGGAACATTTGTTATAATTGATGAACCTACCTTGACACACCATAATCACCCAAAGTCCTCAGTTGACATTAGGGCTCACTCTTGGTGTTGTGCGGTTTATGGGTTTAGACAAACCTATAGTGTCATACAGAGTAGCTTCACTGGCTTGAAAATTCTCTGTGCTCTGCCTAGTCATCCCTCTTTTCCCTGTAACCCCTGGCAACCACTAATCTTCACTGTCTCCATAGTTTCTCCTTTTCCAGAATGTCCAGACTTCTTTTTATTGCAGATAAATAAAGGTCTACAATGCTTAAGCCACTGTTGGTCAGGAATTCTGTTATTTGCAGCCAAACACATTCTAACTGAATTATGTTCCAACTGGATTTTAAGTTCCTTGAGGGAGAGATACCGTATTTAATTTATTTGTATTTCTCATAATACTATGGAAAATTTTCTTACATAGAGTAGGCACAAGTTTAATACATGAATGGATAAAAGGATAAATAATAGCAATCCAGTCTGAGCATGGTGGCTCATACCTGTAATCCCAGCACTTTGGGAGGCTGGATGGGAGGATCACCTGAAGCTAGGAGTTCAGAGGCTGCAGTGAGCTCTGATTGTACTACTGCACTCCAGCCTGGGCAACAGAGCAAGACCCCATCCCTTAAAAAAAAGGCAATCCAAAATACTCTGGCTCCTAAAATATGGGTCAGCTTGGCCATGGATTTGGTGGCCATCCGGTAGTCAGACCCCACATTACAATAGCCTAATGAAACCAACAAATCTTAGAGCTGGAATGGACTATACAGTTCTCATTTTACAAATAAGGAAATAGATACACAGTGCTTAATTGATATTTGTTAGTGACAAATACAGTGCTAGGTCGCCCTGCTCCCAGGCTAGTAATCTTTCCATTATATTGTGCTTACTTATCTTGGCTCTTGGTTCCAACCCAGGCTCCTCCATCCCAGAATAGCTCCAGGCTCCCCACATTAGTGCTCCAATATTTGTGGCCTAGGCCTACTTGAGGATCTAGGCAACCATTCTGACTTTGAACTACCAGCAAAGGCCAGCAAGTACAAGGGGCTTGTGTAAGCATTATGGTCATTTGGGAAGAAAATATGGGGCTCTAGCAGGAGTTATAGTTCTAGGGCAGACTTGAACAAGATGGCAGCAGAGAGGTAGGTGGAAGGCAGACCTGTCTTCCCATTTATCAAGTTCAGATCATCTCAGAGAGGCTCTCTAGGGGCAGTTGCCTGTATTTCAGCCCTGATTCAGATCCTATTGTACTTGGTAGGTTTTAGGATTACTTTGATGGTCAATGGTATGTGTCAACTGGGTGAAACACCAGTCTAGATGTTGCTGTCAAGGTATTTTGGATGTGACTAACATTTAAATCAGTAGACTTTGAGTAAAGCAGATTACCCTCCATAGTGTGAGTGGGCCTCATCCAATCAGTTGACAGCCTTAAGAAAAAAGCCTGAGATCCCTCAAGGAACAGACAATTTTGCCTGCAAGCAGCCTTGGACTTGAGCTGTAGCATCGACTCTTCCCTAGGTCTCCAGTCTGCTGGTCTGCCCTGCAAATGTTGGACTTGCCAGCACCCACAGTCTCTCTCTGTCTCTCTCTCTTCACACACACACACACACACACACACACACACACACACACACACACACACACTGTATCTTGTTGGTTCTCTTCATTTTTTGGAGAATCCTAACTAACAAAACTACCCTGAAGTCTAAAGATGTACGGCCATTGTGTTCCTTATCAGTTATTAGGGTAGATATTTACAACTGGTGGGGATGACTTAGCCCTCAGACTCTGTCTCACTGGGGACCAACAGGAAACATGGAAAGAAATACAGTGCACCTGGACAGCACTGTTTAAACAGCACCTGGAATCTTCAACATCCTGCCCTTAAGGAACCTTTTTTAAAGTGGAGTTTTCTTTCCCCATTGTAGCTTTCTGTCTATTCTATTCATCCTTCTGCTGTGGTTTACTTTTCTCACTCTTATGGGGAACCTGCAAAACAGCTGCCTCCCTGACACCCCAGACTTCCTCACAGGGAGACAGTCAAGGAAATGTTGACATGCCTTGGGAATTAATGGTCCATCTCTGTTCTTTCCCAGAGCTAATCACTGAGCCAGCCGTACAGGAGGTATCAGGAGAGGTGCTTTAAGGATGCTCAGAGACCTGGCTTGAAGCAATGAAAGACTGAGGTTACTGAGAGGAGAAACTGCAGAGCAGCAACTGCAGGCAGAACTAGCATGGGTGGGGATGAGGGCTGGAGGAAGGGGAGAAGGTGGGGATGGCAGGCCTGGGCCTCCTTATAAATAGTAACTTGATTACCTTGACAGCCATAAGATAGGACATAGGAGTTGCAGAGAGGGGTGGTCCTGACAGGCTGTTTCTCTCCATGCAATGTACAATGTGCACCACATTGCACTTCCTCTTTGGTGTCAGAGGTAAAGGCCTATTATCTATGTGACTACCATGGACATCAGATGCATAAGAAATGACGCTAATCGCTTCCCCACGTTGTTGTGAGCATCCGTGGAGAGGATGTTGTGTTGAAACACTTGAAGCTGCACCAACGTCCATTTTACTATTATCTTTGGTTCCTAGAAAAAACTAACTCCTTTTTTTCTCTATAAATTACCCAGCCTTAGGTATTCTGTTATAGCAACACTAAATAGACTAAGTATCAAAGTCTAAACAGGAATTTTTTCTTATTATGATTAAAAAACATATAACTTCTCTCGATAAGGCTGTCCCAGAGAAAAAAGAACACAGTCTGAAAACACAAGAGAAAAAATGAATCCAGGGTTATTTTATAATTACATTTTAAGCTCATGCTCTCTACAAGGGTTGGGAAGAGGTGCCAGTTTGTATTACTACATACGATAAATGTATATGTATATTGTATATATTACTATATACAATAAAATTATATATAGAGTATATATAATTTTATATATAAAAATATATAATTTCATTTATAGAGCACACATATATATGAACTTTTTAGGTACATGTAAACTTCAACACTTTAAAACAATTGTCACCTATCTCATGATCTCCATTGAGATTCCCTGAATTGCAGATTTAAAAAGATGTAGCTGTTGGTATCATTTTCAGATAAGAAGAGTAGGACGAGGGAGCATCTGCAGGTGAGTTTTTGTGGATGGAGAGGTATACGGTGTTTTGGAAGTCTCTGTGATGGGCATAGCGAGCTCCCTGTGTCTCCCCTCCTCCACTAATTTAGGGCTTCCATATAATATATAAAAATCCATTTGTAATCTGTTTTTGGTTATTATTCTAGGGTAACTAGAATGATGAGTTACTGTTCTGTGAGATGTCATCTTGAAGAATACTATTGCCTTTCTTCTCATTCACAGTTAACAGGAATTCTATGACGGGAAAGTTACTTTGATGAACTCAGCTGAAGCACTGATAACTCCCCAGAGCTGTGGTTCTCAGTCAGGGACTATTTCTGTTTCCAGGGAACATTTGGCAATATATTGGGACATTATTTTGGTTGTCACAGTTAGGGCAGAGATATCACTGACATACAGTGGGTTGAGGGCGAGAGTGCTGCCAAACATCCTACAATGCAGAGCAGAGTCCCCCCTGCCAAAGGCTTATCTGACCCCAAATGTAATGTTGTCAGGGTCGACGAACCCTGCACAAGAGCAAATCATCAGTCTTTCAAACCGGCCCCTCTTCCCAACCCTTGTAGGGAACATGAGCTTAAAGGGTAATTTTCAAACATTCCTGGATTCATTTTTTCTCCTGCATTTTCAGACTATTTTCTTTTTTTCTCTGGGACAGTCTCATTAGGAGAAGTTACATTTTTCTAGTCATAATAAGAAAAAGCATTCCTGTTTAGACTTTGATGGTTAGTCCATTTAGTGTTGCCATAACAGAATACTTAAGGCTGGGTAATTTGTAGAGAAAAAAAGGTTTATTTGCTTCATGATTCTGATGGCTGGAAAGTCCAAGTTTGGACATCTGCATCTGGTAAGGGCTTCAGGCTGCCTCCACTCATGGTGGAAGGCGAAAGGGAGCAGGTGTTTGCAAGATCACATGACGAGAGAGGAAGCAATGGAGAGAAGATGATATGGTTTGGATGTGTATTGGTGCCCAAATCTCATATTGATACATAATCCCCAGTGTTGGAGGTGGGGCCTGGTGGGAGGTGACTGGATTATGAGATGGCTTTCTCATGAATGATTTAGCACCATCCCCCTAGGTACTGTCCTTGTGATAGTGAGTGAACTCTCATGAGATCTGGGCATTTAAAAGTGTGTAGCACCTTTCCTACTCTCTCTCTCCTGCTCTGCCTTTCACCTTCTGCCATGATTGTAAGTTTCCTGAAGCCTCCACAGAAGCCAAGCAGATCCCAGCACCATGCTTCCTGTACAGCCTGCAGAACCATGAGCCAATTAAACCTCTTTTCTTTATAAATTACCCAGTCTCAGGTATTTTTTTATAGCAATGTGAGAATGGACTAATATAGGGTGGGAGGTGCCAGGTTCTTTTTAACAACTGGCTGTCTCCCAAGAAGTAATAGAGCTAGAGTGTAACTCACTCACCCTTGAGGGAGGGCATTAATCTGTTCATGATGGATTCACCCCCATGACCCAAATTCTTCCCACTAGGCCTGACATCACCATATTGGGGATCAAATTCAACGTGAGTTTTGGGGGGCAGAAATAAGCCATATCTAAACCATAGCAGATACTTTTAATCCTTATTTCTTTTTCACCTTTTGTTTTGTTTTACCACCAAACTAGCAAAAGAGCCATGCACAGGCAGTCCATAGAATCCAGGTCACACAGGGGTATGAACAGCAAGGCCTCCTGGGTGCCTCCTGTGTTCTCACAGAGATCTTCTTGAGGTCCCTGCAGGCCTGTTGCAGGGAGAAATCCCCTGGGGTGGGACCTCCTTTTTAAGACACTTGAACTTTGATGACTTGAAAGTTAACCTAAAGAAGCCGGCACAGTGGCTCACCCCTGTAATCCCAGCGCTTTGAGAGGCTGAGGTGGGCGGATCACCTGAGTTCAGGAGTTTGAGACCAACCTGGCCAACATGCCAAAACCTTGTCTCTATTAAAATTACAAACAATTAACGGGGTGTGGTCGTGGGCACCTGTAATCCCAGCTACTGGGGAGGCTGAGGCAAAAGAATCACTTGAACCTGGGAGGCAGAGGTTGCAGTGAGCCGAGATTGTGCCACTGCACTCCAGCCTGGGTGACAGAGCAAAACTCCATCTCAAAAAAGAAAGAAAGAAAGAAGAAAAAAAAAAGGCTGGGCGCAGTGGCTCATGCCTGTAATCCCAGCACTTTGGGAGGCCGAGGTGGGTGGATCACAAGGTCAGCAGCTAGAGACCATCCTGGCCAACATGGTGAAACCCCGTCTCTACTAAAAATACAAAAATTAGCTGGGCGTGGTGGCGCGTGCTACTTGGGAGGGTGAGGCACGAGAATCGCTTGAACCCAGGAGGTGGAGATTGCAGTGAGCCAAGATTACACCACTGCACTCCAGCCTGGTGACAGAAGGAGACTCCATCTCAAAAAAAAAAAGAAGAAAGAAAGAAAGTTAACCAAAAGCAAAAGCAAATAGTAGGAGACATTCAGCTTTTGTTTGAGTGCTCTCCTGGGTGAAGGGATGCCTTGCTTCATCAAAATGTCTAGACTCAGAAATTAAAATGTCTTCAAGGGCTCATAATAGAGGAAGATTGGTAAATTATACAGCTTAAAATGTCTTCCTTCACATTGTTCAGGGTTTGGTAAACTCCTCAAGACTTCAAGTCCTTGCTTATCTATAAGATCTCCAGAGCTGGGGACTGGGGTGAGAGAAAGTGAGGTGTCTAGTGTGTAAAATTTAAGAAGTAAGGAGGCACTTAGGGTGATGCAAGTCCAGGGTCAGTGTGGGCACCAGGCACCTCTCTTGCTTCATCTGAGTACTGATTTTGAGGCTCTCCAAACTTTAGGAGGAGCCAGAGCTGCCTTCTATCACTGGAAAGGACACAGGAGGGTATAAAAGGCTTGGAAGACATTCCCAGGGCCATGAGTCATCTTTTTCTTCTTCTCCTTCTCGTTCTCCTTCTCCTCCTTCTTTTTTTTTTTTTTGAGACCGAGTCTCACTTTGTTGCTCAGGCTGGAATACAGTGGCGTGATCTTGGCTCACTGCAACCTCTGCCTCCCAGGTTCAAGCGATTCTTGAGCCTCAGCCTCCTGAGTAGGTGGGATTACAGGCGTGAGCCACCACACTAGGCTAATTTTTTTTTTTTTTTTTTGTATTTTTAGTAGAGACGGGGTTTCACCATGTTGGTCAGGCTGGTTTTGAACTCCTGACCTCAGGTGATCTGCCTGCCTCAGCCTCCCAAAGTGCTGGGATTACAGGCATGAGCCACTGTGCTTGGCCACCATTAAGTAATCTTGAACCACATTTTGTCTAGCTTTGGAGATAAACCCTTACTGGGTCTCTTGGTCTCAAAGTCTCCCCTCAGCTCTGACACAGCCTGTTTGTAGTTTAGGGTTATTTTACTTGTTCCCCATAATGTCTGTATTATCTTTCCATTTCCAGATTGTTTATACTCTTCTTTCAGGCTCTCCAAGTAGTATTTCTCTTTTGGCCTTCTGAATCTTATGTTTCTCAGTTTGCTTGCTCCTTTTTCAGGGCAATTGCCAATGTGGTCATCCTTTTTTTTTTTTCCTTGCACTTAATAATTTCTAACTTACTATTTGTGGTAGGTTGGATAATATGTCAATCAAAGGTATCCATGTCCTAATCCTTGGAACCTCTTGATTTTACCTTATAAAGCAATTTTTTTTTTTTTTTTTTTTTTTTTTTTTTTACAGATAGGATTAGGTTAAGAATCTTGAGATGGAGAGATTATTTTAAATTATCTGGATGAGCCCTAAGTGTAATCACAAGTGTCCTTATACAAAGGAGGAAGAGGGAGATTTCATTATGAAAGTAGGAGATGGGACACAGAATGATTCAAGAAAGGGGCCATGAACCAAGAAGTGCAGGCAGCCTTCAGAAGTTAAAAAACGGCAAGGAAACGGATTCTCTTCTAGAACCTCTAGAAGAAACCAGCCCTGCCAACACCTTGACTTTAGCCCAGTGAAACTGATTTTGGAATTCTGAACTCTGGAAATGTAAAACCCTAAATTATTGTTATTTAAAGCTACTGAGTTTGTGGTAATATGCTACATCAACAATAGGAAACTAACATAGTATCTTTATGTCACAGTAAGTAGTGCAAACACATTTCTAGACTATATACTCCATGAAGGAGTCAGCATCACCTGGAGTTAACAGTACTGGCTCTGGAGCAGTCAAACGTGGGTGTAAATCCTGGCTGATCCCTGTAGTAGATATTTGCCTGTCTTTGTCTTCAGGCTTTTGAACTTTCTTCCTGTATGAGGCAGAATGTGTTAGTTGCCTTCCTACTGTTCACTCTTCATTTTCCATTACTAACGGCATCCTAATTTGTACAGTGATAAATTTCACCATCTTAGTAATAAGCAAATTTTAGTCTGGGCACTGTGGCTCATGCCACATTGCTCAAACCCCAGCACTTTGGGAGGTCAAGGCGGGAGGATTGCTTGAGCCCAGAAGTTCAAGACCAGCCTCAGCAACGTAGTGAGACCCCATCTCAAAAAAAAAAATCCTGTTTTTAAAAATAAAAAAATAAAAAAAATATTTTACAGTCTTCCTTGAAATCACAAGCAGCCACTGAAATAGTTCTTGCCAAGTGTTCATTTCTGGGAGAGACTTCAGAGGGGGCCTAAAAAGGGGTTAATTTGACCAGCATGCACCTTTGTCCTTTGACTTATCCCTCCTTCACAGAATGCCACACGCTAAGGATGGTAGTGTGGAAAGGAAGATATATCTTGAGTCACTAATGGAATTGTGAGGATGATCTAGCTCTGAACTGTATCCTCAGACTTCTTGCTTTGTGAAAAGAATAAGGGCCTAGTTTGGTTAAGCCACTAGTTTATGTGTTCTCTGTTATGTTAATCTTATAATTAATTATTTGTTTCACTCTGGTGGAACTTACCAATTTCTGTTTTTGATTCTAGTATTCTAGTACATTGTACATGTATCTGTCAACAGATTCTAAACTCCCTGAAGGAGACAAATTACCAGTGGACAAGAACACAGCCTCTGGGGTCCAACAGACCTGGTGTATTCATTAGGGTAAGTGGTCTAGGTGCTGTAACAGATAAACCTCAAATTCTTTGTGACTTCACACAATATAACCTTATTTCTTCACTCATATGAAGTCGTTTTTAGTACACATTGCCATTTACGGACATAGGCTCTTACCTTCTCATGATTCTTTGCTGCTCAAGCTGGCTAGAGTGGTTTCCTGATGTACACAGTTACAAACTCAGAGAGACAAAGCTACTTACTAGATTGAGCTATACAAGAAACTGATGACATATGAACATAAATACTGTCTACAAAATGGCAGTTTCACATGATTAAACCTAACTTCACATGTGATTTTGAGCAAGGGACTCTCTAAATCCATTTCTTTAGCTATAAAATGGGGTACCAATACTCATTCCCTCCAAGGAGATTATAAAGATCAAATAAGAGGATGTATGCAAAGAACTTTGCATACAGGCTGACAGAGTCAGTGACTCAAACGGGTTAGGTATGATTTACTCAATGCCTAGCACAGACTCTCTGGCACATACTAGCTATTCTTTAATTATATATATGCATGTATGTATGTATAAATTGAGATAGAATTCACATACCATAGGCTGGGTGCGGTGGTGCTGTAATCCCAGCACTTCGGGAGGCCAAGGCAGGTGGATCATGAGGTCAAGAGATCGAGACCATCCTGGCCAACATGGTGAAACCCCATCTCTACTAAAAATACAAAAATTAGCTGGGGGTGGTGGTGTGTGCCTGTAGTCCCAGCTACTCGGGAGGCTGACGCAGGAGAATCGCTTGAACCCGGGAGGTGGAGGCTGCAGTAAGCTGAGATCGCACCACTGCACTCCAGCCTGGCAACACAATGAGACTCCATCTCAAAAACAAAAACAAAAACAATTCACGCACCATAAAATTCACCCTTTTAAAGTTACAATTCAGTGATTTTTTAGTATATTCACAGTTATATAGTCATCATCACTGATTCCAGAACATTTTTATCACCACAATCAGAAACCTCATACGTGGCTGGGTGCAGTGGCTCACGCCTTTGGGAGGCCAAGGCAGGTGGATTGCCTGAGGTCAGGAGTTGAGGTCAGGAGTTCGAGACCAGCCTGGCCAACATGGTGAAACCCCGTCTCTACTAAAAATGCAAAAAATTAGCCAGGCATGGTGGCACATGCCTGTAGTCCAAGCTACTCGGGAGGTTGAGGCAGGAGAATCATTTGAACCCAGGAGGCAGAGGTTGCAGTGAGCCAAGATCACGCTATTACACTCCAGCTTGGGTGACAGAACAAGACTGTCTCACAATGAAAAAAAAGAAACTTCATACCTGATAGCAAGACCCTGTCTCTATTTAAAAAAGAAAAAAGAAAAAAAAGAAAAAAGAAACCTCATACCCATAAGCAGTCACTTTACCTTTCGAATGAATCATCTTTGTTTCAAAATGGCTGCCACAGTACCTTGCTCTTCAAATTCGCTCTGTATTTATTGATTCTATTGGCATCTCCTGTAGAGTTGACAAAACATTTCTTGTTTATTCAACAACAATGGATAGTATGTCATTTAATTTGTCATTTAATATGTATGTGTGTGTATGTGCACACACACACACACAGTCCCCCCACATTTATGCTCAGGGAATCAGATTCTCCCACACCAAAATAATAAAATGACAAAAATAATAATAATATTGTTGATAACAGTCCTGGTTGTGCATTTAAAATGACACAAGGAGGCTATTGTGATATGATGCCATGGCTTTCCACCTCTGAGAGAATTCACAAGGGAGGTTGGAAAGAAGCGCTCCAGTTTCCACGTTCTCACATGCAATCACCTTCTTTCTCTCCCTGTTGGCAGTCACTGCAGCTCAGCTTGCTGAAAGAGAAGAAACTGAGCCAGTGTCTAAGAGGGTGCCTCGAAAGTTACTCAGTTGTATTAATCTTTTGATTTTAGAACTTTTATAAATAGCACTCCTTTGAACACACACAAAGAAGGGCAAGTCAAAGTGAAAATAGCCCAGTTCTTCTTCTTAGCTAAGAATGCCTCCTTTCTATACCTATTAGATTGGACAAGATGCATCACTGGGGGACTTTGCTTGATTCTGTTCAGAGTCACAGCTGTAAAAGCAGGTGCATTTTTTTTGCCATTTTACATTCTTAAAGAAAAGTCATCCTGGAAAACAACCCAATTTAGTATTTACATTACTCTGCATGGTTGATGGTTTCAAAAGATTAATGTTTATTTTGGGAACGGTTCATTGTTTTTATCTTTGAAACAGCCAATTTCTCTTTTATACCTGCTGTGGCTATGAGAGCACTGTGCTGGCTTGGGTCCTTCATTAAAAGTGTGAGCTGCTGTCAAGAAGGAGAAAGAAATACTGTGCACTTCACTGAAATATATTACCTTTTTTTCTCTTTCTTTCTTTCTCTTTCTTTCTTTCTTTCTTTGTTTCTTTGTTTCTTTTCTTTTCTTTTCTTTCTTTCACAGAGTCTCACTCTGTCGCCCAGGCTGGCCAGTGGAGCAATTACAGCTCACTGACCTCCTTGGCTCAAGTCATCCTCACACCTCACCCTCCCGAGTAGTTGGGACTACAAGCACATGCCACCATGCCCGGCTAATTTTTCTATTTTTTGTAGAGGTCGGGGTTTCACTTTGTTGCTCAGGCTGGTCTCAAACTCCTGGGCTCAAGTGATCCACTCTCCTCTGCCTCCCAAAGTGCTGGGATTACAGGCATGAGCCACCATTCCCAGCCCTATTTCCATTATTTTAACTTCTAATGCCTGAAAATGAATAGATACAAGAAGAAACATTTAAATGGGGGTGTAACTAATCCAATGGCAAAACATTTAAAAAAAAAAAGATTAAAATAAAACTTACTGACCAAAGAAAGAAACAAAAGTAGAAATTAAAATGTTTCACTATTCGGTTCAATGTACATTATTCAGGTGACAGGTACACTAAAAGCCCAGACTTCACCACTATACAATTCATCCATGTAGCCAAAAACCACTGAACCCTTAGAGCTATTGAATTTTTTTTTTTTTTTTTTGAGACGGAGACTTGCTCTGTCGCCTAGGCTGGAGTGTAGTAGTGTGATCTCAGCTCACTGCAACCTCTGCCTCCCGGGTTCAAGCAATTCTCCTGCCTCAGCCTCCCAAGTAGCTGGGATTACAGGCACACGCCACCATGCCCGGCAAATTTTTACATTTTTTTAGTAGAGATGGGGTTTCACCATGTTGGCCAGGCTGGTCTTGAACTCCTGACCTTGTGATTCACCCACCTCGGCCTCCCAAAGTGCTGGGATTACAGGCATGAGCCACTGTGCCCGGCCAAAAAGCTTCTTAAAAAGGTCTGGGGTGGGCCAGCCAACTGGTTACACAGTTGTCTGGGATCCCATGGAATATTTAACCTGACCTCTGATGGGAACAGGAAAGTGAGACCCAGGGAGGTAAAATGACTTGCCCTCGCCCTGTTATGGTCAATATCACTGTAGGTCTCCGGACCTAGCTCTTTAGCAACCTTTCCATGCCTCTATGCAGCTCCCCATGTATCAATTCTCTGAGAGAATGCAGCTTGGGCATCTGTAACTCTTAGGTTGAATTCAGGCAGTCTACTACTTCTCCTTGGCTCATAATGTCTAGGACAGCCTTGAATAGGTTCAGAAATCATGTGGCAACAAAATCTCCCCTTGATATCGTGGTATATGGGTTATGTTTAGTATTTGCGAAGCAAACAACTGGGATCAAATTCCAGCACTGCTACTTAGCTGCTGTGTGACACTGGTGTCTTTGTGTCCTAAGACTGCAATAAATTGTCACAAGCTTCATAATTTAAATCAACAGAAATTTGGCCAGGCATGCTGGCTCATGCCTGTAATTCCAGCACTTTGGGAGGCTGAGGTAGGTGGATCACTTGAAGTCAGGAGTTTGAGACCAGCCTGGCCAACATGGTAAAACCCTGTCTCTGCTAAAAATACAAAAATTAGCCAAGTGTGGTGGCAGACGCCTGTAATCCCAGCTACTTGGGAGGCTGAAACAGGAGAATTGCTTGAACTTAGGAGGCAGAGATTGCAGTGAGGCGAGATCATGCCACTGCACTCCAGCCTGGGCGACAAGAACAAGACTCTGTCTCAAAAAAATCAATCAATCAATCAACAGAAATTTATTATCTTAAAGTTCTGGCGGGTAGAAGTTGAAAATCAAGGCAATGGGAGGGCCATGCTCCTCCTGAAAGCTTTAGGGAAGAGTCCTCCCTTGCCTCTGCCTAGTTTCTGGTGCCTGCCCACAATCCTTGGTGTTCCTCGGCTTGTAAGATGCATCCAAATGTCTTTCTGCTTTCTCTGGTAAAGACACGGGTCATTGTATTTGAAGCCCATCTAATTTAGTATGACTTTGTGATAATGTGATTACATCTGCAAAGACCCTATTTTCTTTTCTTTTTTTTTTTTTTTTTTTTTTTTTTTTGAGACGGAGTCTCACTCTGTCACCCAGGCTGGAGTGCAGTGGCGCGATCTCGGCTCACTGCAAGCTCCGCCTCCCGGGTTCACGCCATTCTCCTGCCTCGGCATCTCCGAGTAGCTGGGACTACAGGCACCCGCCACCACGCCTGGCTAATTTTTTGTATTTTTAGTAGAGACGGGGTTTCACCGTGGTCTGGATCTCCTGACCTCGTGATCCGCCTGCCTCGGCCTCCCAAAGTGCTGGGAGTACGAGCGTGGGCCACCGCGCCAGGCCAGACCATATTTTCAAATGTAGTCACAGTCACAGGTACTGGGGTTAGGACTTGGGTACATTTTTTTGGGGGGTTACAATTCAACCCACTAACTCAGGTAACTCCCTTCACCAATCTGAGTACGGTTTCTTCCTTTCTATAATGGAATAAAACACCTCTCTCCCAGGCTTAATGTGAATACAATGAAATGACATGCATAAGTGCCCGGTATATAGGAAGTGCTCTGAAGATGCTGCCAACTCTCCCTTGGATTTCTTTGTTCCTAAAGTCAAGCTCAGTGATTGCATATAGTAGATAAGTTTGGCAGTTGATTGATTTTCTAAATCAGAAGTGTTAATGCCCAGTGGACTTTGCACCAGAGGACCCAGAGATCTGGCTATGAATTCTCTAAGTGTCTTTTCACAAGGAAAGACTCTCCCAGTCCCTCTTGGAGAATCACTTTTGAGACACATTTACTAGTTCTACCTGCTTTCTCCTTAAACCACCATGGATAGCAGCATCCTTTCTGCACATCTCGGGTTCTGCTTGGATTTAGCAGCAACTCCTTGATAACATGTTATGAGGACAAAATATCTGCTTTCTATGTGGAATTGACACAAGGATTTTTACACTATTGAATTAAGGCTTCTAATTTGGCTTTATAGGTGAGCTCCTAGTCAGAATACTGAAGAATTAATAAAAATTACATAAATGACCTAAAGAAATGTGAATTTGTATAGATTGTTTAAAATGGGCAAGTTTTATTAGAAAACTATCCTATTTAACAGCATCCTTGGTAAATAAGAAAAAAAACAAACAAAAATTGCTGGGCGCAGTGGCTCACACCTGTAATCCCAGCACTTTGGGAGGCTGAGGCGGGCGGATCACCTGAGGTCAGGAGTTCGAGACCAGCCTGGCCAACATGGTTAAACCCCATCTCTACTAAACAAACAAACAAACAAACAAAAAAATTAGCCAGGCATGGTGGCAGGTGCCTGTAATCCCAGGTACTTGGGAGGCTGAGGCAGGAGAATCACTTGAACTGGGGAGGCAGAGGTTGCAGTGAGCCAAGATCACACTGCTGCATGCACTCCAGGATGGGTGACAGAGAAAGACTCAGACTAAAAAAGAAAAACAAAACAAAACAAAACAAAAAACCACCAACCAACCAACCAAACCAAAGCAAACAAAACAAAAAATAGAAGACAGAAAAAAGAAAACTATCCTCCAGAAAAACAGTTCGAATTCATAGAGGAAATATCTCATTTGAAAAAAAAAGCTCCAGGTCTTTAGAGAAAATAAATTAGTAATCTGATAACATATTTCAGCAGAATCTAATGTGGTAGATGTCTCTAGAAGTTTCTTTAAAGAAAAATTTAGAGCAAGGGCTAAAACAAGAAAGAGCAGAAAACTAAACCAGCACAGCATAAGAAAGGAGAATTGTTGAGGAATTTGCTTAACAATTATAACAGTTGAAGTTCTTTTAGCGAATAAATTAAAAACTCGTTGGAGAGAAATTATCCACTGACTTCTTTACCTTGCTACTTTCTTCTGTGTGTAGATCCCAGTTTTTCTTGTTGGATGCTATGTCCCAGACGGACTTAGTCGGATATACTTCTGCATGAGTTTCCATTTTCAGTATTGTCCTATTCAGGGATATAAAGTCAACTATGTCCTAGGTTCTGCCATGAAAGAATACACTATTTAACTATTGAAGTCTAGGGCTTGAAAATCTAGCAGAAGTCACTGAGGAACCAGAATGTCCATATAAGGGGTTACTAAAAAGCAGACCTTTAAAAAACTGAGATACCAGAATCAATACACCTGTCTTGGTTTGTTAATCATAGTTAAAATTTTGAAACCGAAAGCAATAAGCTGATCTTTCAAACAAGAAATACAGTAACTGAAGACATAATGATGTGAAAAGACCACTGTGAAGTACCAGTGGTATGAAAAGTTCAGGATGTGATTGAGTAGCATCGTAATCTTGACCCTGGGCTGCTAGTTCCTCTGACAGTTCAGAGGTGAACAGTCTGCATATCTATGCTAAACTGTAGTACTCTGAAGGTATCGCCAAATTAAATAATTTGGGTTTCTCAATGCAGGTATCACTCTTTCCTGTGATCTCTGGCTAAGCAGGGCTGTTGGCAGATCAAGTTCTTGTTTCAGTCGAGACCATGATGGTATTTGATTGTCTATTCAGTCACTATACCTAACCCATCGGCTAATACATCTCATGCTATGCTTCCTGCGAGGGGTGTGATGGCCAACCAGCCAGCCTAGTGCTGGGGCCCAGCTAAGAGGGGGATACTTGGATTGGATTTTTCAAATTCTTTTTATTGACTATCACAAGCATAGCAACATAGTATGCATGTTAAGTATTGAGCACTCCAGAAAATTTAACACTTAAATAGACTATCTTTGTAACACGTAACACATAACATGTGAAACCAGAACACGTAAATGAACTATCCTCCATAGTAATCTTCTTGGGACATTACATATCTGTTCAAACAGTGATCCCACATTTGCACTCAACATTTTTCTTTTTTGGAATTGTTACCAGGGCCAATTAGTAATCCATAAAAGGATATCGTTTTTATAAATTTCTTAATTACTCATATTACTGATCATGGAACTTAGAAATCTTTTTGCTCTTTACAAATAGAAATTAACTACAAAAGCTAAAGATTTCTTATTGCTGGGAGCCTATAAAAAAGACTATGCCTCAAGCTCTGACAGCCATTCTCAAAGAGGAATTCTAAAAGTTAACTTTGACCAATGTCAGAGTCATTACAATGATTTTGCAGCCTCCAAGAAGATGACTTCTGAAGGAGAAAACACTCATTTGAATGTAAGTTAACAGCATATTTACTAGAAAGTAATTACACTATTTTATAGCACATTAAATAAGTCAGGTATAGCTAGCAAGAGGAGTTGTGCTATTCACCTACTAAAGACGGTGTACATATATTTGCTATTACAAAATGCATTCTTCTATAAAAGGTGACACTGCATTTCTAATGAAAGTTGGATCTAAGAATAGCTCTAGTACCAAGTTCAGAAAAGTCACCCTAGGGGAGAAATGCTTAGCAGTTTGTATTTAAATAGATTCCTTAAATATATTGCTGTTACTCATTGCATATGACTTTACGTGTAATTCATGTAATTCATATTTATTTATAATTACTTGAGTGAGAAGGAGTATTACGCTTTTGGAATTACATATTCTTAGCTTTTTAAATGTTGTATTATGAAAGTTAATTTTCGACAGTAGATAAAATACAAGGGTCTGTAGCAACTTGTTTGGTGGAAGAAGATTTTAGCACATGGGTCATAGCGCTGCTATGGGGAGCAAGTTCAGTCCTTCCTTTTCTCCTCTCATCCATACTAAATTGTCCACTTTGGTCTCCAGATGACCAGCATTACCACTATAACTGCTGACAGAGGAATTTCACTCTCTTTGTTTTTGACTGCCATTGTTGGCTTTCTGATCTGGGATTATGTCTCATTGAAGCCAAGCCTACATAACACTAGGTGAACACTATTGCTGGTTTCTTCCTCTCTGTCTCTAGGCCTAACACTCCAGGGTTTAGCAGGGCAGGAAAGGGAGAAGGAAAATTATTTTTCCCAGCTTCTTCAAAGTCTGTGAAGCAAGGATTTTTTTTTTTTTTTTAGACAGAGTCTTGCTCTGTCACCCAGGCTGGAGTGCAGTGGTGTGATAGGCTCAGCTCACTGCAACTTCACCCTCCGAGGTTCAGGGGATTCTCCTGCCTCAGCCTCCCAAATAGCTGGGATTACAGGCATGTGCCACCACACCCAGCTAATTTTTGTATTTTTAGTAGAGATGGGGTTTTGCTGTGTTGGCCAGGCTGGTCTTGAACTCCTGGCCTCAAGTGATCCACCTGCCTCAGCCTCCCAAAGTGCTGGGATTACAGGTGTGAGCCACCGAGCCCCACCCACAAGCCTTTTTTTGCCTTAACTTTTTCTCACATCACTGCATCTGATGGATATAACTCACACCCTGCAAAGAGTAGGTGCTCCCTGAGTCTCCTCTTGGGGAGAGTGTATATTGCCCCTGTCTTAGTCTGCTGTAATAGAAATACCATAGACTAGGTGGCTTAAACAACAAACACTTATTTTATTCAATTGTGGAGGCTGAGAAGTCCAAGATCAAGGTGCCTGCATATCTGGTGAGGGCCCACTTCCTGGTTTGCAGATGACTGTCTTCTTATTGGATCCTTACATGGCAGAGAACAGAGACAGAAGAATTAAGCTCTCTCGTCTCTTCTCATAACAGCATGAATCCATTTATGAGGGTTCCACCCTCATGACTAAGTATGCCCCAAAGTCCCCACCTGTAATACCATCCCACTGGAATTAAGGGTTCAACATATGAATCTGGGGGAAAACACAAGCATTCAATCCATAACAACCCTCTTACCTTGTACTGTCTCCCTTCCCAGTTCTTCAGACTCACTAAACTGGAGGATGCCCAGGCTTTTGTTTTATTTGTTTTCTCTTTTGCATATATGATCCACATGGCCCCATCCTAGGTGTTCCTAAAACCTCTAGATGTCCAGAGCCACCATATCTTTTAATATCCAAATTGAATGGTTGGTGCTACCATTCCATGTGCCGTGGGACCTCCAGAATTCTTAAGTTTTCCTGAAATAACCTGGAAGGAGTTATGTTCTCCTAGTCATTCATGCTGTGATCTGCTTTCCTGCTTTAGCCTGGATGTTAAACCAGAGGCGGCTGATCTCCCTATGTGCCCACCACATCCCTGGCACATAAGCCTGTTCCTCTCCCTTTCTTTCTTGTTTCCTCTTCTTTGTATGTTACTGGTATGTCTCTTGTGCTACAAACTCAGGCTGTCAGGAAATGTGACTTTCTTGATTTTCTTATGATTGTGTTTAATGATCACCATTTCACCTAGTGGTAAAAGCTTAATTGTGGCCAATTTCAGGTCAAACTCATAATTTCTCCCTTTCTCCCTTTCTCTCCTAAATTCTGGGACAGAGGTGGGGTAGGATTACATGGTGTCAGAGCACTAAGGGTAGTGGTAGAGTCTGGCCCATTTTCCCCATCTGTCCATGACAGCCGCATTAGTCTGTTCTCGCATTGCTATAAAGACTTACCTGAGACTGGGTAATTTATAAAGAAAAGAGGTTTAATTAGTTCATGGTTCCACAGGCTGTGCAGGAAGCATGGCTGGAGAGGCCTCAGGAAACTTACAATCATGGTTGAAGGCGAACGGGAAGCAGGCACGTCCTACATTGCTGGAGCAGGAGGAAGAGAGAGAAGGGGGAGGAGCTACACACTTTTTTTGTTTGTTTTTGTTTTTTTTTTAGATGGAGTCTCGCTCTGTTGCCAGGCTGGAGTGCAGTGGCACGATCTCGGCTCACTGCAACCTCCAACTCCCTGGTTCAAGTGATTCTCCTGCCTCAGCCTCCCAAGTAGCTGGGATTACAGGCACCTGCCCCCATTCCCAGCTAATTTTTGTACTTTTAGTAGAGACAGGGTTTCAACATGTTGGCAAGAATGGTCTCGATCTCCTGACCTCGTGATCCGCCCTCCTTGGCCTCCCAAAGTGTTGGGATTACAGGCATGAGCCACCGTGCCTGGCCGGTGCTACACACTTTTAAACAACCAGATCTCTTGAGAATTCACTCACTATCATGAGAACAGCAAGAGGGAGATCTGCCCCCAGGATCCAATCACCTCCCACCAGGCCCCTCCTCCAACATTGGGGATTACAATTTGACATGAAATTTGGGCAGGGACACAGATGGAGATCATATCATTGGCCTTTGCTTAACAGTTCATCTTGTCTGATTCTCGGTCCTTCTCACTTCTTCACACTGGTATTTGTTGAGATGTCCTTTGTTACACCACTCTATGCAAGTCGAGGGTGGTGAGATTTCGTCTTCCTCACTGCAAGTCCTCCCCAGGTCTGCTGGCTGTCACTGACACATCTGTGCCGCTCTTGGCCAAAGAGAAAAACATTCCCCTGAATCCTGCAGTACCCTGGGGCATCTCTGAACTCGGTGAGGCTGCCTGAGGTCGGCCATCCTGACACACCACACAGATATCTCTACCCTAACTCTGTGGTGGAGGGAGGGGCACTTGGGTTGCAGAGGAGCTCGGAGAGCTTGGCCGCCTGGAAAGCAAGGCACCAGTTTGCTTTGCTCTCTCAGATCCCCAAGCCCTCTGGGGATTTGATGCTTCCTTCCTTCCCCAGGGCTGGTGTGGGGACAGACAGCAGAACTACTTCTCTACTCCTTAGACACTGAAGAGGGGCCTCATCTTCTTTCGCTTCTGACTCTTCCCTTTCACAGTTGCAATAATCTCTACAGGCGAGTGGGGTGGGCTAAAAGGAACTGTTTTTGTTTGTTTGTTTTTCAGACGAGGTCTCAAAAACACCCAGGCTGTCACCCAGGCTGGAATGAATGCAGTGGCGCACTCACGGCTCACTGCAGCCTCGACCTCCCAGGCTCAAGTGATCCTCCTGCCTCAGCCTCCTGAGTAGCTGAGACTACAGGAATGTACCACTACACCCAGCTAATTTTATTCTTTTTTTTTTTTTTTTTTGAGATGGAGTCTCTCTCTGTCGCCAGGTTGGAGTGCAGTGGCATGATCTTGGCTCACTGCAACCTCCGCCTCCTGGGTTCAAGCGATTCTCTTGCCTCAGCCTCCTGAGTAGCTGGGACTACAGGCATGCACCATCACGCCCAGCTAATTTTTGTATTTTTAGTAGAGACGGGGTTTCACCATGTTGGCCAGGATGGTCTCGATCTCCTGCCCTCGTGATCCACCCACCTCAGCCTCCAAAGTGCTGAGATTACAGGCGTGAGCCACCGCGTCTGGCCCATTTTTTTTGTATTTTTTGTAGAGACAGGGTCTCACTATGTTGTCCAGGCTGTTCTCCAACTCCTGGGCTCCAGTGATCCACCCACCTCGGCCTCCCAATTGCTGGGATTACAGGCAGGAGCCACGGCACCCAGCCAGAAAAACACTTTAATAGCATATTGTCTTAAATCTATAATTTATGCCTGGAATCCTTATAGTTTAAAAAAGTCAAAAGCCAAGAATCTGGTCTGTGTGTTCTGGTCTAACATCCTTCTAGTCAAATGCTGTAGCTGAGAAAACGGGGGATGGGGAAAGAGTAAAGGTCAGAAAGCAGGAAGTGCTAGTAACAAGAGCCACACTGGGTAAGATTTCAAAATAATATCCTGATACTTGAATAAGCCTTTTTCGGAAGCTTTGAAAGAAGCGAGTCACGGAGGGTGTCGACAGCATAAGGCCTTGGAGGGAACTGCATTAACGGTCCCGTGCCATACTCCAGGCCTCCAGGAATTTCTTCCTGGCAGTCTCTTCCTCAAGCTCTGTCCCTTTCATAGTTTGTGAGCTATTTCCCTTCTCAGCCCTACTTCCCAATCTACCTCCCTTTCTGGGACACCTACAGATACTCCAAATTCAGCACATTCCTTTTTGTGCCACCCTCTTCTTCCAGACCAAGGCTTGGAGTAGAAAGTGGGAGTTCTTTCACTTTTAAAGATGCCCTCTAGGAATTTGCCTATAAAAGGAGCTATTCCCCACCCCACAATGTACAAATGCATGTGAATTACACCTCCTTCCCATTCTATTATTTGAAAGCAACTGCTGTCCTATTTTTTTTTTTTTTTTTTTGAGATGGAGTTTCGCTCTTGTTTCCCAGGCTGGAGTGCAATGGGTGCGATCTAGGCTCAGTGCAGCCTCAGCTCACTGCAACCTCTGCCTCCTGGGTTCAAGCGATTCTCCTTGCCTCAGCCTCCCGAGTAGCTGACATTACAGGTGCCCGCCACCACGCCCCGCTAATTTTTTGTATTTTTAGTAGAGACGGGGTTTCATCAGGTTTGCAGGCTGGTCTTGAACCCCTAACCTCAGGTGATCCACCTGTCTCGGCCTCCCAAAGTGCTGCGATTACAGGCGTGAGCCACCATGCATGGCCTCTATTTTGTTCAAAATAAAAAAATTTCTTTCCTCTTTCATCTATGTAAAAAATTATTTTTGTTTATTTTCTTGAGTTATATTTACCTTTTAAAAATGGGCAACGCTTAGGATCAAGGATTTTCGATTAGTTTTACAAAGTACCACACCCAGGAAAATTGAGCCAACAAATTTGCATGCAAAGTTTCAGGTCTCCCTACTTCTAAAAATGCATACCTCCTTAACAGCTCTCCACCTCCGACGCTTAGAGAACCGAAACCCAAACCTACAGCAGGCACACTGCCCAGTTCCCTCAGTGACACAGAAACTGAATGAAAACTTGTTAAAGCAGGAAGGGTTGCAGATGCAGGGGATACCATATTAGTTTAAGTGTACGTGGTTTACCTTGAATATTAAGCATTTCTTTAGGTAGGTGTGGAGCTGCGCGGTGTCCCATGACAGTGCATAATGTCAGTGTTTCTTTTCTTTTTTTTTTGAGACGGAGTTTCACTCTGTCATCCAGGCTGGAGTGCAGTAGTACAATTTCAGCTCACTGCAACCTCCACTTCCCAGGTTCATATGATTCTCCTGTCTTACCCTCCTGAGTAGCTGGGCACACGCCACCACGCCCGCCTAATTTTTGTATTTTTAGTAGAGACGGGATTTCACTATATTGGTCAGGCTGGTCTCGAACGCCTGACCTCAGATGATCCACCCGCCTAGGCCTCCCAAACTGCTGAGATTACAGGCGTGAGCCACTGTGCCTGACGTCAGTGTTTATTTTCATGACTTCTTTTATTTCATTATGATCGAGAGTTTCACAACAAACTAAGGAATTAATTTGTATTTTTGTCAGCATTTAATCCTTTAAAAGTCAAGTAATTCTAGAAAGGGACGTGTGGGGGATGCTTTCACATTTAGTGTTCAGACTTTGATTCCATCCGCTGTATTCTTTGTGTCTCAAACCCATTACACATTCCGCTCCCAGCTTTAATGTTTCCAGGGAATATATAACTCTCTTCTCCTATAAGGGTGGGATGGGTGGGAACCACAGGTCTAACTGCTCCATATGTAGATCCAAACACTCCTCTCTTTCTGCAACCCACTGCCCTTCCTTTGCCTCTGTGGCATCTCCGATGCGCAATTCTGAGCTTCGACAGTATTCCATCCTCTACTTTGTAAAATCCCATACCATTCCTCCACCTGAGGCAGGAAAACAGGGTCTGGAGGCAGAGAACATAAGGCCAATTCACGCTTCAGCTATAACAGGAAATATCCTCTCCACAGGGCGTTAACTTTGGTTTCCTCTCTATAAAATGGAGAGAACAGTCATTCCTGCTTTGGAACATGCTTGTTAGGATGAGTAATGTAAATTGCCTCATGCAGTGTCTGACACGTAGTGGGTGCTTGATAAATCTTTGTTAATAGATATGCCTTCATATTGATTCTTAGCTGTAGGAAGTATTCATTCAAATACATATTCAAATAATCTTTTAGCTATATTCCTGCTTGTATATGGATTCCTCTTGCCTTCTGTGAACTCCCTTACATCTCCAGGACTTCAATACAGGAATAAGGAGTACTCCAAAGATTTCTTGCACTTTCTGGAATTAAACGCTTGACTTTAGCTTCCTTGCTTTGGATTTGAGGAGGCAGAGGCATGTATTGAGATGTATGAAGTGGGGTAGGAAGACCATTTCTGGGAAAATGGGCCAGAGTATTGATCTTTTTCATTTTGACCCCTTCGCTTCATTAGAACAAACATTTATTGAACAAGCGCAAAGCTTGGCGCTTGTCACTCATGTTTTATTAGCGTTTTCCTTTTTTTTTTTTTAAGCTATCTCCTACAGGAAGGCTATTAGCTCTTTCATTCTCTCAAGGGTCAGATGTAATCTTCTAACATCTGACTTTGGCGTCACCCATTTGGGAAGAGACGCGGTCCCTTTAAGGCCCTGGAAAGGGTCTAAGTGTTGGTTTCGGTGGGGGAGGCCACGCCCCATCACGTGACCGCAGCCCCCAGCAGGGCGGGGCCGGCGTCTCCTGGCTGCCGTCACTTCCGGTTCTCTGTCAGTCGCGAGCGAACGCGCAAGAGGGTGTTCGACTGCTAGAGCTGAGCGAAGCGTGAGTGCGGGGGACCCCCTATCCCTACTCCTCGGGGCCCCCACCCTCCCAGCCGGGCTGTGAGCTGCCTTCGGCCCTTCACTCTCTCGCCGGCAATGGCCGCGGGAAATGGCGGCTCTGCCTTACCTCCCCCTTCCCCTCGGCGTCCCCGGCTCCCTCCTCCGTTCCTGAGTCCACGCCTGACGCGCTGTGGGCCCTTCCGCGCTAGACTCCCGTCCCCAGGGAGCCGAGTCGAGGCGGCGGGCGCTGCGGCCCGGGGCGGTAGATTGAGGGCGGCCGGGGGGCGAGGAGCCGCGGGGAGAGGGTCGCGGCGTCCCCGGGACAATGCGGCGGCGGCCGGCCTAAGTGGGGCGCGTGCGGTTGCCTACTCTTCCCCCGGCCCTCGCCCTGAGCGGGGTGCTCTGGAGACTGGGCGAGCGGATGCGGGCGGGAGGGGGCCGGGGGAAGAACGGCTGATGTGCGGGGGGAGGGAACGCTTCGAGAGAAGAAAATGGCGCTTGGTGCAAGTCCCGCCCCTTCCCACGCCGTCTTCTCCGCACTTCGCCGCCTCCCACGCCCCCTCCGACCAACCTGTCTCCCCTCGCTCGAGCGGCTGCTAGCCACGGGGTTCTAGCGGCTTGCTGGGGCCGCGCGACCCCTTCCCTGGTCTTGTGCTTGTCACCTTCCTGTTATACCGAAGTCGTGTGCCCTTCAGTCCTGGTTCATTTTCACCTCGTTTTTTTCTGATCTTCGCCTCAATCAGCAAAGGCTGAAGATTTCGTTTCTCTTTTTAAAGTTGCGTTTTGTATAAATTCTACAATAGCGGTTTCATATCAGTTACTTGAATTACAAGCTGCTTCTCCCCCCACCCCCACATTGGAACAGGCTCATTAAGGTAAAAATATATTTGTTAAAAGTTTAGAGGCTGGCTTTAGTTACCGTTACCTTTCTTCTCCAGTGGACTTCTTTGGGTTGAGTACCAGGTGGTTCTTTGAAAAATTCTTAGGCCCCCAGGCAGTTTTTAATAACAGACGGTAGTTATGATCGACAGTTTCAAAGTGAAAAATTATGTTCAGTTTAATTACCTTTTTAAAAAATATCTTTTTGTCGTATTGATTAGCATAAGAAACTGAACTAAATTGATTTTAGAGATGAGGTTGCAAAATGGAGCAGAAACAGGAAAAACGGATAAAACGTGGTCATGAACGTTGCTTTTCCCTTCCGAATTTACCCTTGAAGACATTACCAGTTAAAATCAGATTGAGCTTTTTGAATTTAATGGCTAGGATTGGGATGGCCCACTTCTTTTTCCTTGACCTCCTATCTTGGAACACATGCAACGTGAGTGCTAATGCAGGTTTCTTCTAGAGAGCTAGATTATTTATGATTTTTTTTTGAGGAGGAATTTTAAGTTTTTTTCTTATATTCAACAAATACAGTGTGTGTTGTGTTTATTAGGCCCTTTAAGGCATACAGAAATTAACCTATTTATGCCTAGTGTTCCATTATTGGAACGCTAAGCATGTGGGAGTTATTTTTATGCTACTGCTCAAGATCATTGCCAAGGTCTGGTTGCAAAAATTCAAAAAATTGCAACCTCCGGCATAAATGGGTTAATAGGACCTAATCTCTTCTGAGATGGAGAGAGCAAAAGATATTTTGATAATCAGCGTTTTATGATCTGGTGTTATAAGTGCCTTGAATAGAGGTATCCACATATCTTGGAATTCCTTGGAATTTGGGGCTTAGGCTTACTGATAGTTTGCTTTCTACAAACTTGCATTCAGGCACTCAGTAAACACCCAGTTGTAAGCAAGGCACTAAGTTATCTATGTCTCTGGGGGGACCTAGGAAGTTACCAGCATGGTAGGAATTTGCGGGAAGGTTTTGCACCTCACATAAATAGGTTTTGCACCTCACATAAATAGGTTCTTCAAAGTTTAATTATGTTCCAGAGTAGAAAAATCTGTGTAAAATGTAATGAATTGCTGTGAATTGTGTAAGTTTTTTTTTTTTTTTTTTTTTTTGAGATGGAGTCTTGCTTTGTTGCCCAGGCCGGAGTGCAATGGCGTGTCCTCGTGTCACTGCAACCTCTGCCTCCCGTGTTCAAGCGATTCTCCTTCCTCAGTGTCCCGAATTGCTGGGACTACAGGTGCCCCACCGTGCCCTGCTAATTTTTGTATTTTTAGTGGAGATAGGGTTTCACCATGTTGGCCAGGCGGGTCTCGAACTCCTGAGCTCAAGTGATCCGCCTACTTTGGCCTCCCAAAGTTTTGGAATTACAAGTGTGAGCCATCGTTCCCGGCCTGAATTGCGTATAATTTTGTGTACTCTTGAATTAGTACCTGTTGTTACTTTGGTGATATGGCCAAAAAGTCAAAATATGAATAAAATATTATGTAAAAATTAGATGTCACATTTGCATAGTACAGCTAGTTCCCTGTTGTGTAAATGTTGGGGTTAATTCCCCATAGTGAATAATTTTACGTTAGTTCCGATCTCATTGATGAGAAGTCTAAAGCAGTAATAGTAGATTACATTTCTTCTGGTTTTAACAGTAATTGTTGTCTGCTGCCTTCTTGCAGTTTACCCTACCCATAGTATGTAATGCCACTAAAACGAAGTATAGAAAGATCCATTGGCTTGGAGAAAGGTTAGAGGTGTAGGAGTGTATGACATTTAACTCATTGTTCTTACTGGGTTCAGCACATTGCACCCTGCATGTTATTTGCAACTTAAAAGAGTATAGATTAAAACTTGTGCTCAGTGTAACAACTCAGTAGCACAAAAATGGTAGAATGAACCGTGGAACTTGTCCTTGATTTTTTTCTTTGGGGGAGAGCTAAGTTGAAAGTAGTAGAGTACCTTGTTAATTATTTATGTAATGTATTTTTCTTTCAGGATGCCTAAATCAAAGGAACTTGTTTCTTCAAGCTCTTCTGGCAGTGATTCTGACAGTGAGGTTGACAAAAAGGTGACTATTACTGTACCAACTCATTTTTGTGATATTCAACAATATTGTCCATATCCCATTCTGAAGGATAGTAAAAGGTGTAATAACATCTTAAAATGAGGATCTAGCTGGGCGTGGTGGCTCGTGCCTGTTATCCTAGTTCTTTGGGAGGCCGAGGTGGCAGGATTGCTTGAGGCCAAGAGTTCAAGACCAACCAGGCTAACATAGCAAGACCCTGTCTCTTTAAGAAAATAAATAAATTAAAAATAAAAAATGAGAATGTGAATGGGTATTTCTGGAGATGTGGTTGGTCTCTGGACCACTTGACTAGAAGTGCCTAGGATGCTTTTTGCACATTCATACTCATAGGCCCTAAATCAGACTTAACAAGTCTTCTGTTGAGCACCATTGGGAACCCTAAAGTTGTAGAACCACTGCCTTGGATCCTAGGGGCATAGAATTCTAAGTAGGCCAAAGTCACTATTTGCCATTATTTAGAAATTTACCAGATTTTTTTTTGTAAAATGTTAATTTTTTTTTTTTAAACACAGGGTCTTACTCTCTTGCCCAGGCTGGAGTGTGGTGGCACTGTCATGGCTCACTGCAGCTTCGACCTCCTGGTCTCAAGCAATCCTCCCACCTCTGCCTCCAGAGTAGCTGGGACTACAGGCATCATGCCTGGTTAATTAAAAAAAAAAAATGTTTTTGTAGGGACCAGGTATTGCTGTGTTGCTAAGGCTGGTCTCAAACTCCTGGCCTCAGGCAATTCTTCTGCCTCAGACTCCCAGAGTGCTGGGATTACAGGTGTGAGCCATCATGAGTGGCCATAAAATGTTAATTTTGAAAGTTCTCTCAGTTACTGGTGTTTATTCTGCACATAAGATTTTCTGAATTTTAGACTTGGTACATTTTTAAGTTTGGTCCCTTCCATTTAACTAAATCAGCACCCAGTAAAGCTAACTTGAAACCCATTTTGACAAGATAGGCTTTTTCTGCATTAGATGACAGCTGCACCGTAATTGGTGAACTAAATTGAGCATCTCAGTGGAGCATAACTGAGCGTCTCACTCTGCGGTCAAGTCTTCCGTGCAGAATTGTCTTTTATCTCATAGAACTTTACATATCTGAATAGATATTTATATCCTAGAAATAGAATAAGTTGGTCGTGTTTTTCCTAATTAGTATATATCGTTTGTAAAGTAGTAAGCAATGACTAGCATTAGTAGACCTGTGGTTTCTAAAAGTTTATTCAAAAGAAGCAGGCTCCCCATCTTTTTTTTCCTCCTGAAGCTTAGTTAGCAATTTTAGCCAAAAGAAAAGGGGGGAACGTATGGAGATTGGAGAAGTTGCAACCTTAAGCGTAAATATAGAATATAACAACATATGGAAGGGTAAAATAAGGCTTCAAAGACTATACTTGAGTAAATTTCTTAATTTTAAAATTTGCACCCTATATAGTATTTGAGTATGTTGATGTAACACATGTGTATTGAGCTTTTATTTGCCAGACATGCACTATTCCACAGGGAATACTTAGAGCCTGATTTATAGAATAATTACTTTCTGCATGTTGAGCTAACTTTTTGTTTGTCCCAAATAGTAATATTAATCTTGTAAACACTTAACCTTATATACCACGTTTATCATTTCACGTTTTACATGTATATAATATTTTTCCTAGCTTCATCTAATTTGGTAACATTCAACTAATTTAGTAACATTAAAATATTTATACTATTCCATCAAGAAGGAACATGACTGCCCTCTCCTGTTTGGGTTGGGAATTCTAGTGGTTTTTATGGGTTGTTAGCTCTTTTTGAGAATGCGACTTTCTAATAAGCTTTTAAAATAATGCTGTTTTTAAAACACTGTTGTGATTTTTGAAAGCTAGTCTAACACATAGCTGTCTATCTTCAATGATTTTTTTTTTTTTTGTGATGGGGAAGTTCTTGAGTTGTTGGCTCTCAGTGCCCAGTGCAAAATAGCTCTCTAAAGATTTGCCTAATCGTAAATTCCTTTTTTTTTTTTTTTTATTTTGAGATGAAGTTTTGCTTTTGTTCCCCAGGCTGGAGTGTAGTGGCGCGATCTTGGCTCACTGCAACCTTCGCGTCCCGGGTTCAAGCGATTCTCCTGCCTCAGCCTTCCGAGTAGCTGGGATTATAGGCGTGTGCCACCACGTCTGGCTATTTTTTTTTTTTTTTTTTTTTTTTTTTTGAGATAGAGTATCGCTCTGTCGCCCAGGCTGGAGTGCAGTGGCACGATCTCGGCTCGCTGCAACCTCAGCCTCCTGGGTTCAAGCGGTTCTCTGCCTCAGCCTCCCTAGTAGCTGGGATTATAGGTGCCCACCACGCCTGGCTAACTTTTTTTGTATTTTTAGTAGTGATGGGGTTTCACCATTGTGGCCAGGCTGGTCTCGAACTCCTGACCTCAAGTGATCCTCCTGCCTCGGACTCCCAAAGTGCTGGGATTACAGGTGTGAGCCACCGCGCCCGGCCCATAAATTCCTTAAGCCGGCATAAATTCCTTTTGGATTAGGCAGGACATAAATAAACATATCCTGGAAACGGAATAAGTTGGTTGTATTCTCTTTAATTAGTATATCTGCTTCGTAAAATAAGTAACTGACTAGCCTTAGTAGGCCTGTGGTTTCCAGGTTTATTCAGAAGCAGCAAGATCCCTCCATTTTTTTTTTCTACCAAAGAAATTGTGTGTGGGACCCCAAACCACAAAATAACCGTTCCTGTGGTTAATACTACTCTAATGCCTGAAGTGTCTTTTGGGATCCTGAGAACAGAGTTTGAAAACATTACTAGACAGAAGGATTAATTAGATTCATAGTTTTGTTGTTGAGTGAAACTTGCTTATGTATATATTTATGATATTTTGGATATAGCCTTTTGATTGTTTAAATCTTAAAAAGTAATGGGATCTTTTGACACTGGGGTATGTTTTATTCTTATGTGTGCAAATTTTAACCATACTCTTTTTTTTCCTAGTTAAAGAGGAAAAAGCAAGTTGCTCCAGAAAAATCTGTAAAGAAGCAAAAGACAGGTGAAACTTCGAGAGCTCTGTCATCTTCTAAACAGAGCAGCAGCAGCAGAGATGATAACATGTTTCAGGTAAAGTTGGCTATTTGTTTTTTGACGTGGAGCCATGCTCTGTCACCCAGGCTGGAGTGCAGTGGCGCCATCTCGGCTCACTGCAACCTCAGCCTCCTGAGTTCAAGCAGTTCTCTGCCTCAGCCTCCCGAGTAGCTGGGATTACAGGCACCAGCCACCACGCCCCGCTAATTTTTGTATTTTCAGTAGAGATGGGGTTTCACCATCTTGGCCAGGCTGGTATTGAACCCCTGACCTTGTGATCCACCTGCCTCAGCCTCCAAAAGTGCTGGGATTACAGGTGTGAGCCACCGTGCCTTGCCAAAGTTGGCTGTTTCTTTAAATTCAGAGGAATTATTATCTGGCTTGATCTGAAGAATGTTAAAAGTACTATAATCTGATAATTGCATAATATATGTGTTACAATCCACTTAACTAGGGACATTTATTAAAATAGAACAAACTAGTAAAAGTATTTTGTACAATGCTGGATTATTGTTAAAGTCTCTAAAGTCTAGTTTTGCTGTATTTAAACCAATGCAAATTTAAATGTTACAGAAATCCAAAAAATGAGATTGAGAACTGCACATTTTGAAAGCAACTTGGAGGAGGCAGGTCAAGTGTTGGGACAGTAAAATATGAATAGATTATTATGAGACAGGAAGCAGCAATGTGACATGCCTAATTTTGGCCTGATGAGCAACAGAAAAGGGGAATGGGTTGAATAGATAAAGTGAAGGAAGTTCATTAAAGGGACTTGATGAAATCCCCTGGAGAGGACTCATATAGCTTCTTGGGTTTCCTGTCTTGTTTTAGGGAGACTTGACACTGGCATCTGTGTACAAGAAGGATTTGTGAGGAAGGGGTGTTGGGGATAAATGGATGCAGGTGAGATTGCTTAGGTAATTGTAGGCTTTAATCTGTATGTGAGGCGATAAGGGCTTAGATGGTTTTTCCTAAAGAAGAAATTACGCCGATTACAAGATACAGTTTAGGAGGAATGGACCAGAGGAATTAGGCAATCAGTGAAGATGTGGACTTGATTGTGGATGTGATCAAAAAAAAAAAAAAAAATGGAGTTGCTTCTATAGCACCTGAAGGGCTTAGTTGGGAAATGTTCGTGTGGGATTATCAGCATGGTTGACTAAAGCTGCCTACTGAAGTATTAAACAGAGGAAGAACAGGAAGCAGATGAGGGGATGTCTTGGGTTATATTCAGATAGAGAATGGAAGGAAAAGGAGGATGTAGGTTAAGAGAGAGGGTGAAGGAAAATTAGAAGAGTGCAGTAATGGGAGCAAGAAAAGGATGAGTGTTTCCAGGAGCCATAAGTATTAGTTGAAACCAAAAAGTTGGGTGGAACGAGACTACAATTTTTTTTTTTTTTTGAGACAGGGTCTCTGCTCTGTCACCCAGGCTGGAGTGCAGTGGTGTGATCTCTGCTCACTGCAACTTCCGCTTCCTGGGCTCAAATGATCCTCCAGCCTCAGCCTCCTGAGTAGCTGGGACTACAGGCAACGCTCCATGACGCCTGGCTAATTTTCTTTTTTGTTGGTAGAAACAGTGTTTAGCTGTGTTGTCCAGGCTGATCTTGAACTCCTGAGCTCAAGTGATCCCCCCACCTTGGCTTCTCAAAGTGCTGGGATTACAGGCGTGAGCCACCGTGACTGGCCAAGACTGTAGACATTTATATGACTAGAAAGTAAGGCTAACACATGTATATTTTGACCTGTTGATAGCTTTGAAAGGTGGAGTGCCAAGATTAAGGTGAGAATGGGAAAATTTAAGTTTTTTTTCCTATTGCTTATTTTTGCCTTGTTATACTTCTAGGTAAAGAAGATAGACAAAGTGCAGATGAACTATTTAGTTCAGAACACACATTTTAGAGATTCTATTCTGTTAAGAGGAGTTTTGTGAAAATTAAATCTAATTTTAGGAATTTTCTCACTAGAAAAATAGACCTTCGTTTCTTAAACCCTCATCTGGAAAGATTCCTAAGCCTCCTAAGGCTGACATTGCACCTTTTGAAAGCCTGCCTCTAGGAGGAACATAGGTCATCTTTTTTTTTTTAAGGCGGAATCTCGCTCTGTCACCAGGCTGGAGTGCAGTGGCACGAATCTCGGCTCACTGGAACCTCCGCCTCCCGGGTTCAAGAGATTCTCCTCCCTCAGTCAGTCTCCTGAGTAGCTGGGACTACAGGCGTGCGCCACCACCCCCAGCCAATTTTTGTATTTTTAGTAGAGACGGGATTTCACCTGGTTGGCCAGGATGGTTGGCCAGGATGGTTGGCCAGGATGGTCTTGATCTCTTGACCTCGCCATCTGCCTGCCTTGGCCTCCCAAAGTGCTGGGATTACAGGCATGAGCCACCGTGCCTGGCCTAGGCCTTATTTTCAGAGTGGCTTTCACGGATCTAGTGGTGTAGGCATTTTAAGAGATAATATGATACTTAATTTCATTGCCATTACAGCTTGATGTACATCAAACATCAATACATAAGCAGTTCTCTAAATGTATTAAAGAGTTGTACCAAAGGAAAATCAGTACACTTGTCTTTTAAAGTCTGAAATGATTGGGGCAGAATCGTGACTAGAGAGAAGATACTAGAGATGCTTGCTTCCTGGTTCCTTCAGCCCTGATTTTGAAGAACTTTCTTCCATAGGGATGTAACCTACCTGAGGTGACATCTGTGATAATAGAGAGACTGGAGAATTATCTCATAATTACTTAGTACCTGTGTCTTGAAAGGTCAGAATAGTTGAGGCAGGAAACTTTAATCCATATTTTCCTTCAGAGTTAGGCACAAAGGGTCAGTAATACTGCTTTAGTTTATTTGATGATTTAAGGATACTTGATGCTTTTAAATTATTTAATTTGAAATGATTATAACTGGTCATTTTAATCTGGGGCAGGAGTCCATAGAATTGTTTTTTAATTTGAGTTTCCTTTTTTGTGTTTGAAGGAATTATTCATAACCTTTATCACAGGGGTCCCTCCTGCACAGGAGGTGAGTGGTGTGTGAGTGAACATTGCAGCCTGAGCTCTGCCTCTTGTCAGATT
Source organism: Symphalangus syndactylus (assembly GCF_028878055.3). Taxonomy (NCBI): domain Eukaryota; kingdom Metazoa; phylum Chordata; class Mammalia; order Primates; family Hylobatidae; genus Symphalangus; species Symphalangus syndactylus. Next base: position 71,723,849 of record NC_072438.2, on the reverse strand, counting down.
AGCAGCGGCATTAGATTCTCATAGGAGCGCGAACCCTATGTGAACTGCGCATGCAAGGGATCTAGGTTGTGCGTTCCTTATTCCTTATGAGAATCTAATGCCTGATGGTGGGATAGTTTTCATCCTGAAACTGTCAGCTTTCCCCTTCCCTGCCTGCTGTGGAAAAATTGTCTTCCGTGAAACTGGTCCCTGGTGCCAAAAAGGTTAGGAACCACTGCTTTATCAGATCTTCAAAGGGGACAGGGAATCAAATTCATAGAAGAATCACAGTTCTTTATGATGTATATACTATTTTTTGCTGCTAATCTCCGGATTTTGTGGATGTAAAATATATTCTGTCATCTGATTTTATTTTTTTCCAATAAAATGTGATTTCAGTGATCTTTATTTTTTTCTATCTTTGTATCCCTATACTACTATCTCATCACTTGTTTAATTTTTGCTAATAAGAATTTGTCAGTTTTACTCTTTTTTTTCTCCCCAAGGGAGAGGCAACTGTTGGGCAGATTCCTTTAAAAAAAAAAAAATGTTTTTGAGGTGTAGTTTATGTCCAATAAAACGCACACATTTAAAAGCATACCTTGATAGGCTGTGATAAATGTACACGCCTTTGTGGCCAGACCATTTTCATCACCCCAGAAAGTTCCTCTTGGCTTTACAGTCATTGCTGATGTCCTAGGTAATCACTGATCTTATTTCTACCAGTATATGTTGCCTCTTCTAGAACTTTTTATAAATGGATACATGCAGTCTATTTTTTGTGTCTGGTTTTTGCTCAGTATAATGTATTGAGATTAATTCTTGTTGCATATATCAGTAATTTGTTTCTTTTTATTGCTGAGTAGTATTTTGTATGATAATACTACAACTTGTTAATCCATTCACCTTGGGTGGACATTGGGATTGTATCAAGTCTTGGGCTAATAGGAATGCAATTGCTGTGAATATTCTTGTACAAGTCATTTTGTGGACATTTTTGCCCCTTTGGGTAAATACCAGATACATTTGCCAAGTCATAGGGTAAGTGTGTAACTGTATAAGACACTGTCAAACCATTTTCCATAGTAGCTGTAGCATTTTACACAGCCATCAGTACTACTTATGAGATTCCAGTTGCTCCACATCCTCACTAGATATTGTCAGTCTTAAGTTTTTTTCTTTTTAGTTACAGTGAATGTATAATGGTAGCTCATGGTGGTTTTACTTTACATTTCCCTCATGTACCTGTCTTAATTCACTGTACCTCTTTAGTGTGTTTATTGGTTATTTTTATATCTTTTGTGAAGAGTATCTTTTGGCCACTTAAAAAAAATGCCAGGTCATTTGAATTGTAACACTTCATATATTTTGGATATAAGTCCTTTGTCAGATGTAAGTATAATTAATATTTTTTTTAGACTTCAGGGAAACTTTAGTTTTCAAAGCAGTCTAGTTCAAAAATGAGTGGAGGTTAACAGAGAAGAAAGAATATGAAACCAGAGAGACAGAATCAGACAGGATAAGGGGGGACTGGCAGTTGGTCAGGGGCGTCTGTGACAGATCTTCTCTTGGAAATGAGGTCCTCACCGATTCTGGTCAGTTCATCATTTTCTTCACGTCCACAGTTCTGCTCCTTCCTCAGGCTCTCCTCGAAGGCCAAGACCCCTGTGGCTCCAACTTGAGTGAATATCTTCTTTAGGTTTCTGGTTTATCTTTTTATTTTCTGAAGCATCTTTTTAAAAAAGGCTTTAGTGTGATTGTCTATTCTATCGATTTTTCTACTTTTTTGCTTAATGCTTATTTTCTGTCCAAGACATATTTTGCCTACCATGGCCACAAAAATTTTTGCCAGTGTTTTTTCCTAGAAGTTTTATAGTTTTAGTTTTCACATTCAGGTTTGTGATTCATGTAGAATTAATTTCTCTGTGTATGGTGTAAGATAGAGATTTAGATTCTTCCCCACCCCCAGTGCAGATAGCCTGTTGTTTCAACACCATTTGTTGAAAAGAGTATTCTTATTCCTTCGAATTACCTTGGATTTTACCCCCTCTCTCCCCAAAAAAATCAGTGAATATATCCAATGCATGTGTATTTTTTGACTCCATTGTGTTCCATTGACCTCTTATGTCTGTCTTTACTCCAGTACTACATTGTCTTCCCTTACTATATTATAGTGAGTCTTGGAAAGTGCTAAGAGACACTTTGTTGAGGAAAGCCTGTTCTTTTCTCTGGAATTTGTAATTTGTGGTAAGCAGATATATAAGATTTTTGAAAAATAATTTTCTGTGAATATTTTTAAGTTCTCAATCTGACTGTGAGGTGCATTAAAAATGTTACCTGAAGTGAACACGAAAAGGAAAAACTTTGTTATTATTGACTGGAACTCTGGATTCATATATTCAGAATGGTTGGTGAAGCAGTGTAGCTAGTTGCATCTGTGGATTCCTATTGGTTGTAGTTTGTACTGCAAAATTTTGCTTCCTAATGATTTTTTTTTTTTGGTGGTAAAAACCATAAAAGTATATTCACATTGTTGCGAAACAGATTGCCGAAACTGTTTCATCTTGCAAAACTGAACCTCTGTGGCCATTAAACAACAGTTCCCTTTCTCCCAGCCCTGGGTAACCACCATTCTACTTTTTGTTCCTGTGAACTTGACATCATGTAAGTGGAATCATAGAGTATTTCCCTTTTTCCTTTTTATGACTGGCTTATTTCATTGATGTAGTATGTGACAGGATTTCCTTTTTTAAAAGCGAATTGATATTCCATTGTGTGTCTATTCCACCCCCCTCCCCCATTTTGTTTATCAGTTCATCTCTGGGTGGATGTTTGTGGTGTTTCCACTTCTTGGCTCTTGTGAATAATGCTGCTGTGAACATGGGTATGCAGATGTCTCTTGGAGTCTGTGCTTTCAATTTTTTGGGATATATACCCAGAAGTAGGATTGCTGGATCATATGATAGTTTAAACAGTAATTTGGTTGCAGTTTTGATATTGAGAGCAGTACAGTTGACCCTCAAACAATGCAGGGTCAAAATGCAAGGCACCAACCCCTGTGCAGTTGAAAATCTGGTTATAACTTTTGACTTCGTCAAAACTGCTAAGTATAGCCTACTGTTGACGGTAGCCTTGACAGTAACATAAACAGTTAACATATATATTGTATGTTATATGTACTATATACTGTATTCTTACAATAAAGTAAGCTAGAGAAAAAATATTACTAAGAAAATCATAAGGGAGAAAAAATACATTTTACTGTACTGTATGGTGTTTATCGATAACATTAGTTTACGTTGTCTGTTTATAAGATAATGTCATCTGTTAGAAATTGTGGGCAACCACAGCTGCAGATTTCAGTCCGTGGTACATATCAAGCAATTCAACTTTTATTTTTTTATTTTTATTTTTATTTTTTTGCGTTTTAAAATTAAAGACAGGATCTTGCTGTGTTGCCCAGATTGGATTCAAGCTCCTGGGCTCAAGTGATCCTCCGGCCTCAGCCTCCTGAGTAGCTGGGATCATAGGCATGCACCACTGCTTCTGGCAGTTTTTTTCTTGTGATGTCATGCCTTCTCTCTGCTTCTTGGGAGCACTTTCAACATCACTGGGGGCACTTTGTATAGGACTCATGGTGTTATTTAAAGTTTATGGTATTGCACTAATCATGATGAAAAATAATGTGAAAACCGTGAGAGATCACTTTTTACTGCAATAAGCAATTTGTTGGAGACATGCTCAGCAGAGATGATTAGCATCACATGGTGTTTTACACAAGGTGTTTTAAGCAGATATTTGTAACATTTGAGCACACTGAGATAGCAACAGGAAGTGGCTGTGAAGTTAACACTAGTACACTACTGCAGTTTATTTTATGCAGTTATGAATTAATATTCCATCTTTGTTTACATTTCTCTACTGCTTCCCGTGTGTATAAGTTTTGATACATTTTTAACTTCATATAATAGATTTGTATGTTTTATGATAGTAAATGATAAAATAACCTCACATCTGGGTATGTTTTATGCATTCATGACATACCTAACTTTTCTTTAATGTTTTTGTTATTTCTAGGCTATGCAGTTGTTCTGTGAGTTTTTTCAAATTGGCAAGTCTGCAAAAATTTTTCCAGTATATTTATTGAAAAAAATATGCATATAAGTGGGACCTGCACAGTTCAGAGCCGTGTTGTTCAAGGGTCAGCAGTAGTCGTTTTCATGATTAGATGTAGAATGAGCATGCAGCAAGTTGTGAATATGAATACAATTGAAACAGATACCACTCTTGAAAGGAGCACCTCTTTTTATGTTTGTTTCTTTTGCAGATTGGGAAAATGAGGTACGTTAGTGTTCGAGATTTTAAAGGCAAAGTGCTAATTGATATTAGAGAATATTGGATGGATCCTGAAGGTGAAATGAAACCAGGAAGAAAAGGTGAGGTCTGATTACTTGAATTTTATTAACAGTGTTAGGACTAAACTACAACTTTTCTGAGTAGCTTACTTGAAATGTTGGCAGGACACACGGGGCAAGGAAGAGTCTTACTCAGTTGATTCTCTATCTTCTGTAGTTATTTTGGACATGATACTTAACATTTTTTTAATGAGATGTCTTAATACAGCTTTTGGGAATAAAACCCAGAAAAGTAACACCCCTAATATCACTTCAATTGGGTGCTAATTTACTTGAACAATTTTTAAAAAGGTTTACAGCAATTCTGAAGCAGATTAGGCACTATCTGGGAACTTGTAAAATCAGGAATGGAAAATCTTGGTTTACAATGCTTCCTTTTGATTCAGCTCCTAAAAGCTATTCTTCAGGGCATTATTCTTCAGGCGGATCTCTGCTTTCCTTCCATTTGTGCTTCATCCAGTCCCAAGCCTCTTAGCATTGTAGAAACATATTTTATATTAATTCACCAGACAGCCAGATAAGGTGAGTCAACCTAAATTTGTATATTTGGATTGCTGCTCTAGGTTGACCCTCAGCTAAAGAAAAATGCTTCCTTATTTAGTTTTATTCTGCTTGCCTGTTAGTTTGAAAGGTACCACTTGTTTGCTTCATGCAGTTTTTTTTTGTTGTTGTTAAACTCAGCCTCTATATGTGTTTATACGCTTTCATATTTTCTTCAAGTCACTTCTGGATTGGTCATTCACTACCAGAGTGGCCGATGCCGTATTTCTTATTCTTTTTTTTCAATTTCATGGCCTTCCAGCAGTTTTCTGGGAGTACTTTCTGCCAGTTCTTGTTTACGTCTCTGTTTATATGTGTCAGTATTGGAATGCTAGAACGTTAAAGTACAAAATATGGAAAATATAAAATTTCTGTTCATACTTTTACATCTTAAATAGGAAAGACATATTTCACATTTTTTAACCGTTTATGTGTTGGGTGATACGCTAAGTTCATTATTCATGTTACTTAATCATTTACAACAACTCTTTGGGGTGTAGATGCCATTTTACTGGTGAGGAAACTAAGGCTTACAAGGTGATGTAGTTCTTTTTTAAGGGTCATACACTTAGTGAAAGTGAGACTGGAATTTTAACCCTGACAGGGTGACCCTAGAGTGCAGTTACCCGGGTATACTCTCTCAGGAGTCCTGTATGAATCACGTCCTGGGAATTTTTCCAAAGTGAAATGAATGCTTCTGGAAGAACTCAGCACAATTGGCTTGAATTCCTGTGGAAATGTTGGGCAAATATTGGAACTAGCTGGAAATATAGTAATGGGGTATCACATGCCATATCTGGACCTGACCATTTTAGCCTGATAGTTGACAGGTATTAGTAAGATGTGTCTTCAAGACCTTACTTATCCTCATTGGTTACAATAGGTACTATGCAGGATGTGCTGTGGAAAGTAAGACTGGATATGAGATTGATAATGCTCAGTAAATTGTGATGATCTGTAATTAACAAATGTAAGAGATATGATTTTCAGTATTGTAGCATTGTGTCCAAGTGGCATTTTTTTTTTTTTTTTTTTAGATGGAGTCTTGCTCTGTTGCCCAGGCTGGAGCGCAGTGGCCTGATCTTGGCTCACTGCAACTTCCGCCTCCCAGGTTCAAGCAATTCTCCTGTCTCAGCCTCCTGAGTAGCTGGGATTACAGGTGCCCACCACCATGCCTGGCTAATTTTTGTATTTTTAGTAGAGATGGGGTTTCACCATGTTGGCCAGGCTGGTCTTGAACTCCTCACCTCAAGTGATCCACCCGCCTTGGCCTCCCAAAGTGCTGGGATTATAGGTGTGAGCCACTGAGCCCAGCCTAAAGTGGCAATTTTGATAAAACAGTATTCTAGTTGGAAGTATGAAAATCCTCAACGCTTAAATAGATTTTCACCTTTGAATTTTTAAACTTTGTTTTAGGTATTTCTTTAAATCCAGAACAATGGAGCCAGCTGAAGGAACAGATTTCTGACATTGATGATGCAGTAAGAAAACTGTAAAATTCGAGCCATATAAATAAAACCTGTACTGTTCTAGTTGTTTTAATCTGTCTTTTTACATTGGCTTTTGTTTTCTAAATGTTCTCCAAGCTATTGTATGTTTGGATTGCAGAAGAATTTGTAAGATGAATACTTTTTTTTAATGTGCATTATTAAAAATATTGAGTGAAGCTAATTGTCAACTTTATTAAGGATTGCCTTGTGTACCCGCCACCCTAGTGTAAAATAAAATCAAGTAATACAATCTTAACTGTTGTGGCCTTTTTTGATCATAAGAGTTGGTACTGTTTAAGGCCAAAAGTAACAGTTTTTATAGATCTTTTAGTTTCAACTCAGCTTTTACAATAAAAAGGATTTGTATTGCATTGAGTTTATAAACTTTTGGTTTGTGAACTTCATATTTGATCTTTTCTCTTCCAATCAAATGTCTAGGCTTGTTTGACTTCCACCCCAATGATTTTTCACTCTTTTTATTTTGTTTACTTCATTTTCCTTTAATAACTTAATCTCTTCATGTTCAGTTTTTACTTCACTCTTTATTCTTTTCTTTGGTTATGGTATGCTTATTTGGAAAGTCAGTGAAACTGTCAAAATGTTATCTCAATAAGATACTTACATGAGAACTACAATCACCGAATCTACTGTATTCAGTATTAGCAGATCTAATTTGATAAACAACATGGCTTGTGTGAAAATTGAGCAGGTGTTTGTTTACCCATAGTGTTCTATGTAGTTATTGCTTAGTCTGCAGAAAATAATGACTTAGATGAGATGTCTGACTTGCTTTCACTTATTAAACATGTTCACCATGGGATAATGTCTGTAACATCAGATATTGTTAAACTAGACTAGGATTTAATAAAAATTGTGAAAGCTTACTGGCCTAACATTTTATTTTATAATATTGAATATGAATTATATGTAGCCAGAGATGTTATTAAGCTTTACTGTTATAGTAGGTAATATGGTTAGTTTGTAGGGAAAAGAGCATATGAGCACATGCTTGTGTATTTTGGCCTTTGCCCCAATAGAACAGACCAATGGCATTCTAGACTTGATGATACAAAGTTTTAGCAGACACTAGTAAGTGGTTTGTATTTAACCATATTGATGAAGCAGACAGATTGAGGCACAGATTTTAGTGGCTTTGTGGCAATAAATAGGGCATGGTGTGCCTTAGGAAAATAATGTTTATAAAGGGAATTATAACTGAAATTAAAGGAGGCGGCAGTGAAGAGGAAATAATTCTCTTCTATCTAAATGATATACACATGATATTTTGAGATTTTTATAACAGCAGCAGAACACAATTCTAGGTAGAGTAGAAAAAGGAAAGGTTTAAAGACATATTAAAGATTCTTGTTGACAAATTATTTTTGGTAGCAAATCTCAAATGGTTGCCTGCTATTAAGGGCTGCCATATTAGAGTTTTGCACTATTTTGCTACCAAGTTTGATTGGTACATCTAAAACATTTTGTAGTTGCTTGTCAAGGACTTAATTTGAAAATCATTTGCCAGGCCACATAGTTATCAATTTTTTTGTCTAGCAGCTATTCTGCTGTATTTCTAAAACATTTTTTAGATGACTTTTTAAAGTATATTTAGCAGTAACCTTAAGAGGTTCAAATTGGTAAATCTCTTGTAATTTAGCCTTCATCAAGTAATAGGTACCAGTGTATTAAAAATACGTATTTTTTTTTGCAGCCCCTTGAACCAGAGTAGGTTCGGAGAAACTCCCAAAATTTGTACTTTAGACACATCATGCTTGATTGGTAACTTCCCTCCTTTTTTGGGGAACATGCTTGTGTCCTATTAATTGGATAGATTTTTAAATATTTCTTATTTTTGGCACACAGAAAGGGTAGTTGGAGTACAGAACTTTGATTTTTGGTGTAGATGCAGAGGGAATGATGGGTAAATTACCTAGGTTTATATGAATTTAGGGGGTGTATGCATTTTGAAACAATCTACTAACAGATGGTGCTGAAATCTATTACCTACATGTTTTCTAGTTGTTTAGCATTATGTTAATGAAGCCTCCACATAAGGAGTGTTTCTCTGGCACAGTTGGTAAGTTGACTGCTAACTTCATTTAAATGTGTTACTGGATATGCAGTATACTGAAGTTATTAATCAGTTTGTGTATAGGAAAAGAGAACTGGGTTAAAAGAAGCAAAATTAACTTGTTCTGAAAAGAAAGTATAGATTAATTTTGTTTTCTGTTTAAGTTTTATCTTGTTGGTAAAGATTTTTTTTCCTAGGCAGAAACCTTGGCATTTTTAGGCATAGATACCTTACCTTACAATGCCAAAATGAATTTAATTCCAGTACTCAGGTTTTTCCCTTTAACAGACTTTATGGGTATCAGGGCTTTCTAATGGGGTTTTCCTCTTCGTTTTTAAAATGTGAGCAGCATTTGACCAATTTCCAGTGCTCTTAGCATTTTACTTAAAGAACGACCACTACAAAAGAAAATCTTTGTAATTTGATTGTCTTTTGCTTTGCTTCATTAATGCCTAAGAACTTAAGAATACTCCTACCTCATTAGCTACTCAAGATGCTGTGACGATCAAATCTATTCTACATAATGTGTTTAGAAACAAAGACTTGGGTGAAAAATGTAATAAGTATATTCTGACTTGGCTATTGAGGGGAAAATTCAGTATTAAGTGTTCCTCACAGGAGATATGTTAGCAGAATACTATAAAAGTTTGAAATTTTTAAAAAGTACTTAAATTTAGGTATCTCTCCGGAAATTCTTTGCAGTTCATTTTTTATGGCAGTTAATCCAGTGAAACACTCAAAAGTTTTTTTTTGTTTTTTTTTTTAAAGTGGTGTTTTTCCAGATAAACTCTAGGGTGAATATTCACATAATCACAAATATGTAATTCTGTAATTGTGGAATGCCTGTATGCTTTGTTTTCGTACATCTTCCATGGAGATGTCTGAATATAATACTCTATCTGTGAATATTTTAAATGTTGAAATAAAAGTAAGAAATGTGCCCTTTGTGTTATCCCGGTTTCACAAACCTGAACGTAAATGGGTAATTTGTCTGTTGAATGAGTTCTATTAATAGAATGCCTTTCTGTGTGAATGCTTTGGAATGTGGATTAGTCTTGGGTCCGTCCTTTCCATCTACTTGATCCAAATGGAAAAATGCAAACACTTAGGTGTACACAGCCTCTTTTTTTTCTTTCTCCCTATAAGTGCTTTGTAGTCTAATGATTCCTTCATATACTTGACTGGTGTCATGGACTCCTTTGAAGATTTCAAACTACATTTTCATTTATAAAGTCCCTATTTTGCCCTTGGTTAGTGTTTTTGTTTATATGTTGAGGCCCCATTTCAATTTCTGTTTAGGAATAGAAAGATCCATGGTATATTCACTTAACTGTAAATTTGCTTTTAGTAAAACATAATTCAGCCAGAAGAAGGAAAAAAAGAGTACTTGGAGTTTACACAATTAATCACTGACTTCATAGTTTTGTAGTATGGCTCAAAGGGAGTTACTGGGATAGGAAGGGTATTTGCGAAGTACTAAACATTTAAAAAAATTATGTGGAATTAGTTACTATATAACAGTTCACCTCATAGTTATGTCCATTTTAGTAAAAGATCTTGCTACAGCCTGGTGTGGTGGCTCACACCTTTAATCCCAGCACTTTGGGAGGCCAAGGCCGACGGATCACTTGAGGTCAGGAGTTTGAGACCAGCCTGGCCAACATGGTGAAACCCCATCTCTACTAAAATACAAAAATTAACTGGGTATGCTGGTGAACACTGCAATTCCAGCTACTATGGAGGCCGAGGCGGGAGAATTACTTGCACCTAGGAGGCAGAGGTTGCAGTGAGCCGAGATCGTGCCACTGTACTCCAGCCTGGGCAATGGAGTGAGACTGTCTCAAAAAAAAAAAAAACTTGCTACATGAACAGGACTTTTCTTTCCCCACTTGCTTCATTCACATAAGCCCCTCACAGAGTTCAGACCTTCCCAGACCTGCTTTTATAGACATTTTAGTCCTGGATTAATAGTGACCCACTGTCTAAGTGAAATGCTCCTCTTATTTCACTTTTTAGGTTCTTGATAGTTTAAATGGTTTATCCTTCTGCTGGATAACTTACTGTGTAGTTAGGAGATAAGATTTATGCAACTTCTGTAACTGCTCCTGAATTTCAACTCATTTCAGTAGTTGGATAATGTAACCTCCATGGGTAACAGACTGTATATGTAGTTCAGAAATGAGCTGAAATTGTCTATCTAGTAACTCGCGTATCTTGAAAAGTGATGTGAAAGTTCGTTTTGCCCCCTAAGTAAGCTAAGCCCAAGTCTTTTAAAATGTTATCTATTTTTTGAAGAGATAGGGTGTTCCTATGCTGCCCAGGCTGGAGTGCAGTGGCTGTTTACAGGTGTGATCCTAGCGCACCATGGCCTTGAACTTGTGGGCCCAGGTGATCCTCCTGCCTCAGCCTTCCTAGCATCTGTACACTACAGGTGTATACCACTGTGTCTGGCAAGCCCAAGTCTTCTAATAGCTCATATTCTGAAGGCTTTATTTTTCAAGTATGTAGTTGTTGCAGGAATGGTACAGAAAACTCCCATGTACCCCTCCACTCAGAGACCCCATTCAGATTTTGTGAGTTTCAGTGTCTCTTAGCAAAAGCATCTAACCCAGGATGATGTGTCTCATTTGATTATCTCTTTAGTCTCCTTCAGCCTGACAGTTCCTTAGTTTTTCCTTAACTTTTACAACTTTCATGTTTCTGAAGATTTGGTAACATGAAGGCTACTGGGTGGTGGTGACAAGGGTGGGGAGGGCAGAGGCTAGTTGAGTGAGGAGTGGAGACGGTGTGTAGACAGTTAATTTGAGCAGCTTGGTTGTGAAGGATAAAGAAAAATGGGATGGTGGCTGTAGAAGGGTGTGGGATCCAGGGCAGAGTGTGATTGAAATTACAGTGTGCAGCATCTGAGGGAAGGTGGTAAGGTTCCTAACTTCTTCAGTATGAATTTAAGTTGACCTTTGGTGTCAGCAACAGTTACTTTTTTTTTTTTTTGAGACGGTGTCTTGCTTTGTCGCCCAGGCTGGAGTGCAGTGGCGCAATCTCGGCTCACTGCAAGCTCTGCCTCCCGGGTTCACGCCATTCTCCTGCCTCAGCCTCCCAAGTAGCTGGGCCTACAGGCGCCCGCCACCACGCCCAGCTAATTTTTTGTATTTTTAGTAGAGACGGGGTTTCACCATGTTAGCCAGGATGGTCTCGGTCGCCCGACCTCATGATCCGCCCGCCTCGGCCTCCCAAAGTGCTGGGATTACAGGCTTGAGCCACCATGCCCGGTGTCAGCAACAGTTTCAACCACTTCCCACTTTTTTTTTTTTTGGTGACTAAGTGCCACCTGAACTGTGAGTACTTCTAGTAATTTTAAAGAAAAATATGAATTACTACTTTTTTTTTTTTTTTTTTGAGATGGAGTCTCGCTCTGTCACCAGGCTGGACTGCAGTGGCACGATCTCGGCTCACTGCATCCTCCACCTCCCAGGTTCAAGCAATTCTCTGCCTCAGCCTCCTGAGTAGCTGGGATTATAGGCACCCCCACCAGGCCCGGCTAATTTTTTGTACTTTTAGTAGAGATGGGGTTTCACCATCTTGGCCAGTCTGGTCTTGAACTCCTGACCTCGTAATCCACCCGCCTCGGCCTCCCAAAGTGCTGGGATTACAGGTGTGAGCCACAAATTACTTCATTTTAACATGAATTCGATCACTTGGTTCTCACGCCCCTCTTCTCCAAGCTCTCCAAATTCAGACCAGGGATCTCCAAATTCAGACCAGGGCCTAGTCAAACCTTGGGTTTTGGGATCTGGTACCAGACATGTCTAGCCATGAGCCATTCTCATTGTTTTAAGGCGCATGAGATCTCAGTTCCCTGTTGGAGTCACAGGGCCTGTGCTGGAGGGGAGCCTATAAATGAAGGGAGGAAGTTTAAGACCTCTTTAATCGATTGGAGGAACCTAGGGAATGGCTCTTAGGCCACAGGGTCGCAGATGGAAATGGCCCCTCTAACTTGAAGAATGTTTGCTTCCTATTTCAGTGACCTTGCTCTTGATTTTTTTCCCCCACATATTTTATCTTTATTTTTTTTGAGAGAGTCTTGCTCTGTTGCCCAGGCTGGAGTACAGTGGCATGATCTTGGCTCACTGCAACTTCCACCTCCCAGGTTCAAGCGATTCTCATTCCTTTAGCCTCCCTAGTAGCTGGGATTACAGGTGCGTGTCACTACACCCGACTAATTTTTGTATTTTTAGTAGAGACGGGATTTCGCCGTGTTTGCCAGGCTGGTCTTGAACTTCTGGCTTCAAGCAGTCTGCCTGCTTTGGCCTCCCAAAGTGCTAGGATTACAGGCATGAGCCACTGTGCCTGGCCCCCAACGTATTTTATTCTGAAAAATTTCAAACCCAGAGAAAAGTTGAATAAATAGTATAAGAAACACTCATATCCTTCACCTATTATTTTGCAACATTCTGTCTCTTTTTGCTGAACTGTCTGAAAGTAAATTGTAGAAAGTTAACATATGCATATGCTGAGCTGTTTTTACTTCTGAGACCAAGTGTGTGTGTTTTTTCCATCACCCCGTCTCTTACTCCATTTGGGTGTCCTACAATTCAATTCTGATACCATCTACCTGGAGTTAGTGTCAGATCCCACAAGTTAAGGGCTCAGTCCCACAAGAAGGCCCCCCACTTCAGCTGCCAGCCGTAAGTCCATGGTTGTCACTGGTACTTGTGACCAGTAAATTCAGAGGGTTTCCACAATCCCCTTCTCACATTTGATAATTGACTGGAACAATTTACACAACTCAGGAAAGCACTTTATTCACGATTACAGGTTATTATAAAGGATACAACTCAGCAACAGCCAAATGGGAGAGATGCCCAGGGCAAGGTATGGGGAAGGGATGTGGAGCTCCGTGCCTTCTCTGGGAGCACCACTCTCCCAGCACCTTACTATGTCACCAACTGAAGTCTCTGAGCCCCATCATTTAGGGTGTTTTTATAGAGATCCAATTACACGTGATTGATTAAATTTTTAGCCATTGGTGATTAACAGTCCTCACTTCCTCACCCATCCCCAGAGGTTGGGAGGTGGAGCTGAAAATTCTAAGCTTCTAATCAAAGTTTCGTCTTTCTAGCAACCAGTCCCCATCCTGAAGCTATCTAGGGGTCCTGCCAAGAGTCCCTCATTTGAACAAAAGATCCTCCTATCACTTTTAACTCAAGAAATTAGGTTTTAGGAGCTCTGTGCCAGAAACCAGGAACAAAGACCAAGTATCTATGATGCCGCTTAGGCATACATGTTTACACACATACATACATGTGTATACATCTATACAATTTTTTGGATGAATATTTGAAAGTAAACTGCAGACATACTTCATTTTAAGTACTTCAGTGTGTATTTCCTAGGAATGGAAAGACACTTTAACATTTTTTTAATGGAAAATAATCATATTTTACAAAACAAATTATGAGTGACATTAGTTTACAATTTACGAATCTCTTTAATAGAAGATGGCTGGATTCTCCTGTTTGCTTCTGCAGATAATACTTCTGCAGATAATCTTTTGTTTGGGTTGAGGTATGTGAAGAAAATGTGGTCTCAGAGATGTGTAGTTGGAAAAGGGAAGAATACTTTATTATTTTTTTATTTCTGAGACAGTTTTGCTCTTGTCGCCCAGGCTGGAGGGCAGTGGCACCATCTGGGCTCACTGCAACCTCCACCTCCCGGGTTCAAGCGATTCTCATGCCTCAGCCTGCAAAGTAGCTGAGATTACAGGCGTATGGCACCATGCCCGGCTAATTTTTGTATTTTTAGTAGAGACAGGGTTTCACCATGTTGGCTAGACTGATCTCGAATTCCTGAGCTTAAGTGATCTGCCTGCCTCAGCCACTCAAAGTGCTGGGATTACAGGCATGAGCCACCGCACCTGGCACAGGAATACTTTAATAGCCTTTCCAGGTAATTGTGGGTATCCTTTGATGACAACCACAAAATTTGACAAGTGGTAGTTTCTTAAAAGTTGTAGTATATAATTTCCCCTTGAAAACTTGAATTTCATCATTGACAACACATGCTGTCAGTTGTTTTTTATTTGAAGTGATAGGCTCAGTTTGTTTGTTTTTGAGAAATTGCCAAATCCACAGGTCTGAACGACTATTTGTCAATCTTGGAAGTTAAAATGGTGCTCCATGCAAAGTGCCGCCAGTTCAGTTCATACTCCAGACAGTTCTGCCGGTGCTTTTCCTTGAGACTGCCTTGGAACCTCAGTGTGCATTTCCCAAGAGTAAAGACATTCTACCTAGCCTCAATATTATCACAACTTAAAACATCAATAATTTTATCAACTATTCAGTACATAGTAAGTTTCCCCAGTTCCCAAAAATGTTCTTTATTTCTTCTCCCAAAGCAGTGTCTTAATCAAAATTCATGCTGTTCATTTGGTTATTAGTCTCTTTTAATCTAGAATAATTCCCTACTGTTTTGTCTTCCATGACATTGACCTTTTGTAAGAATCCAGGCCACTTGTAGTATGTCCTGTATTCTAGATTTGTCTGTTTCTTCATGGCTCAGTTCAGGTTAAATGTCTTTTGCAAGAAGCTACATAGGAGTTGCTGTATCTACTGCACCACACCAGAAGGTACATCAGGTGTTTCACAACTGGTCATGTGAATTTTGATCACTAAGTTATTTAAAATGGTGATTGCCCATTCTATTTTACTTTATTAATTATTATTATTATTTTGTGAGAGTTTCACTCTGTCACCCAGGCTGAAGTGCAGTAGTGTGATCTCGGCTAACTGTACCGTCTGCCTCCTGGGTTCAAGTGATTCATGTGCCTCAGCCTCCCTCAGCTGGGATGACAGGCATGCACCACCACGCTTGGCTAAATTTTGGCATTTTTAGTAGAGATGGGGTTTTACCATGTTGACCAGGCTAGTCTTGAACTCCTGGCCTCAAGTGATCCACCTGCTTCGGCCTGCCGAAGTGCTGGGATTACAGGCGTGAGCTACTGTGCCCCTGGCCACAAATAAAAATTTTTTACTCTCAAGGAGCATTGTCTGTTTCATTCTTTGAAAAGCATGTAAGTTTTGGGAGCCTAGCGGGGAAGGGAGTGATGGTTCCAGTGCATTGGTAGTGGAGACTGCCTGTTGGTCATCTTGGGCTTCTCATGCCATTGAATTAGTAGGGAAGGAAGGAGGTGATTGTGGTGTTTGAGTTCATTGATCTTGATTGTCTGAGGGAAATTGGACTGTTTGTTCCTACACAGTGGTGGCAAGGAGAGTGATGTTTGGAAACCAGGGGATTTACTGGTGACTTTGCTCACTTAACCAATTGTCTTGATGACGGAAAAACTTCAACCCGTAAATAGAAGACCTCCAAAAACTCACTGTAAGAATGAAGGTTTTGTATGTCTCACCTGGTAAAGAACCCTGGCCCAGCAAAGGTGCTGGGGGAGGCTAAGTGGAACTCGGAATGGGCAGAGGGCAAAGGCAGCTAAGATGACCAATATAGACCTCACAGAAGTCAGGATTGTCACAAAAGTTTTATGTCATTTAATTGTTTCTCCCTCTCTTTTCTCTGAAATAAGTTAAATGAATAACACCAATGCTGGCTAAAGTTTTAGGCTGTGGAGTAGGAAAACAACTTGTATTGAAGTAGTAGTTGGTGGAACATTGTTCCTGCCCTGTATTGGGAACTCAATCTTTCCACCAGGTGAAGGACAAGAGATGATGCTGAAGGCAAAAGGCTCGGATGCTGCCGTATATGTATATATTTTATCTGTTCCCCTAGATATTCCATCTATTCCCCTAGATCCAGTCTTAACCTGCTCTCTGTCCTGGGAGGCTGGGATGTTTGGTTGGGTTTGGTTCATGGTGAAAGGAGAGTTTGGTGGGGTAGGGTCACCTCAGGTTGGCTGTGTTTCTTACACCACCCCTCTCAAGGTGACTTCCTCTATGTGAGTTTCTTACGGGTTCCAGCAGCTACTCGGTCCCTACAACTTTCAACTGTGGGATGTTTAGTTCCTCTGTTACTACTGGTTACCCTTTTGTTTTCCTAAGCCTTCACTCACACCTTTGTAAATAATATATTTTAATAAATCTTACTCCTTGAATTGGCATAATTTGAGTGTGTCTTTTCAGGTTGGGAGCTTGACTAATAGTGGGCAAATAAGATAAGCAGAGACAACTATTATGGATTAGGATTAAAAACCTCTGTTACCTAGTTCTGTAGATTAAAGTCAAAGACGAATGTCTTCAAACCTTGTGCAAAAGAACTTCACTTGGTTATTTTTAATGTGTTTGGTCTTTCTTGCCCTGTGAGGCCTCTAAAAACAGTCATGGCAATGACCAGAAACAACTGTTAAAATCATCAACTAGCAAATAAATCCAAGAAAGAAGGGATCTTCAGTTTGACCCCCCGTAATAGGCAAACTTGTATCTATTCCAAGGCTACATAATCTCTTTGTGTTGTCTCACTACCAAAGATAATCAAGATTATCAGTAGGAACATGAGATTATTGGCAATAACTAGGGCTACTGCCTATTTCCACGCAGGGATGATTCTCAGTGGCTGCTGTTCCACTGTGTTCTCCTTGACAGAGTGGGTATTCGTTCCTAGCACGTTCATCCCCAAGCAAAACAAGGTCAGAGTTGGATGGGGAGATTTACAAGTTTTTGAGGACTCAGACAGACAAACTTGAAGAATGGCCAGAGCAAACCCTCGAGGCAGGTACACAAGTTGGAAATCAGACTTCTAGTCACAAGTGGCAGGCCTGGAAACCTTGACAAGTCATCTCAAGGGATGATGTTGACCTTGGCCATAGGTCTGCATTCTTGTGGTCTGCCCTTGACCATAGACAGGTCTGCATTCTTCTTCTTGTCTGCCCCAGTGGTGCAAAAGTCTTACAGGGGGAAGAATGTATTGAAAGCTAAAGGCTTTGACAATTTATGTGTTGATGATAAGCTGGTCTTTGTTAGCACTGTCCTAGTGAGGCTGAAGGAATAAATTTCTCTGCTGAACTTTCACATAGGTTGTAGCTGTGGCAGGGCTCATCAGGGTTGGATTCTCAGATCTCTTAATGGAAAGCTTTGATATATTTCATGTGTTTTTTAATAGCATTCAATGTATGTTTAAATATAGGGGTGTCCTGTGAGTCCTGTGAGTGAGGAGCAGCCGGAAGTGTTGTACTGGGCTGTCTATTGTGTGTGGGAGAGTCTTTCTGTTGACTGTGGATCTCATATTTATGAGGACTAAATGCAAGGATTGCCTCTCGACATCTCGTTTATAGATTGATATCAGCCAGGTATTTTTCAGAGTTGTTTTGCCCTCTGAGTTTGTTCCACTGCCCTCCTGATTCTGGGAGATGTGGGCATTGGAAAGACTGTAGATTTCCTTTATAATTTGGCCTGGATGTGGTTGGCTCCTGTCACTATTATTGAACAAAGGCTCTCAAATAGTCTTCTTCATATAACCATAGTTGTAACAGCTTTGGTGTTTAGAGATGCTTCTATTCAGCTGGGAAGCCTCCCAACCATTGGCGAAACATGAAAATGTCTTCATTTGTGTAAGTCAACTTCAATTATTTATAGATGTCCCCTACAAAGGAGAGTGAGTTGCCTTCTCTGTGGACTTGATAGATAGGAAAGGTCTGACAATTCTGCCCGTCTACACTGGAAAAGCGCCTTACCACTTACACATTGCCAAGCGCCTTATCACGAGCATGCCATTGCAAAGATCACGCAACCAGCCAGGAAGAAGATCCTTGGGCACCACCTAGTGGCCATCTCGGGAATATCAAAGGCGACTGCATTGCTTCTCAAATTGCGGTTATTTCCAATGGGTTGTGGATCACTACTTTTGTTAAATACAAATAAATGATTAGAAAAACATATAAAAATACAAAATACAAGTCTGAATGTTTTATTATTAGATTTAGCAAAGAATGATATTTTAATAAATCAAAAAACTTGAAGAAAAAGTAAAAACTGCACAATGTCCATTATAAGTATAAACAAAACTAAACAGAGTGAAATGGTGGAAATAGCCATTGAAATACTCACATTAAATACCTAGACTAGTTTTGAACAACATGGTATATACCAATATTTAGTTTTTAATGTGATAAATGAACTTGTTTCTTGTTAAAACTTATCTAGATTGAGTTGATGACAGTCACAGGGGATAATGTGTATCTAAACTGTTTCTATGTTTTGTTTTAATAATAGATATAGTAAATAAACCAGCTCACAGGGAAATATTAGCAAGGGTGGGGAAAGATACTTTGTTTTATTTTATTTTTTGAAACAAGGTCTCACTCTGTCACCCAGGCTGGAGTGCAGTGGCTTGGTCATAGCTCACTATAGCTTTGAACTCCTGGGCTCAAGTGATTCCCCCACGTCAGCCTCCCAAGTAGCTGGAACTACAGATGCATGCCATCATGCCTTTTTTTTTTTTTGACTTTTTGTAGAGATGGAGTCTTGCTATGTTACCTGGACTGGTTTTGAGCTCCTGGGCTCAAGCAATCCCCCAGCCTTGGCCTCCCAAAGTGTTAGGATTACAGGTGAGAGCCACCATGCTCAGCCAGGATATTAATTTTTAACTTTTATATAAAATAAAGTGAGGCTATGTTTTCTAGCATTTTTCTTCAGTCCTTCATAAATAGCCACCTCTAACAATTGGCTGAGCACGGCCAATTGGAATGCCATCAGTGAAGTATCTCCAAAAGCACTATTCTAAACACAATCCAAACTTGATTTCTTCAACAGTGGGATTGTGAGTTTGCCAGGGACATGGAGAAAGGTTATCTGGCAGTGTTAGTGCACATTTGGTAGCGTTTGTTAGTGTTAGTGTTAGTGCAGGCTAATACTCACTATATGCATGGAGGCTTCATAGGTCCAGTCAGCTGGCGTGGACTTCAAATAATCTCCATTTCCCGGGTTCAAGTGATTCTCCTGCCTCAGCCTCCAGAGTAGCTGGGATTACAGGTGTGTGCCACCATGCCTGGCTAATTTTTGTATTTTTAGTAGAGACGGGGTTTCGCCATGTCGGCCAGGCTGGTCTCAAACTCCTGGGCTCAAGCGATCCACCTGCCTCAGCCTCCCAAAGTGCTGGGATTACATACATGAGTCACCATGCCCGGCCAAGTTGTTTTTGTTTTGAAATAACTTCAGACTTTAAAGAAAAGTGTAGAAACAGTACAAAGGATTTCTGTAAGTACTTCACTCAAATTCTTACTTCACTCAAATTGTTAATATCTTATGTAACCACAGTACAATTATCAAATGCAGGAAACTAACATCGATACTATTATTTAATGGTACCCATTTTATAACTGTTCCACCAGTATCCTCATTTTTGGTCTCAGATCCAATCCAGAATCTCCCATTGTGTGTGTGTGTTTTTTTTTTTTTTTTTTTTTTTTTTTTGAGATGGAGTCTCACTCTGTCGCCCAGGCTGGAGTGAAATGGCAGGATCTCGGCTCACTGCAACCTCCACCTCCAGGGTTCAAGCAATTCTCCTGCCTCAGCCTCCTGAGTAGCTGGGATTATAGGCACTCGCCACAGCTAATTTTTTGTATTTTTAGTAGAGACAGGGTTTCACCATGTTGGCCAGGCTGGTCTTGAACTCCCGACCTTGTGATCTGCCTGCCTCGGCCTCCCAAAGTGCTGGGATTACAGGCGTGAGCCTCTGCGCCCAGCCTTCCGTTGTGTGTGTGTATGTGTGTGTGTTTTGTTTTTTTTTTGTCATGTCTCTGTTTCCTCTAAATTGAAGTACTTACTCTTTCTTGACCTTGACATTTTGGAAACATACTTGTCATTTATTTTGTAGGATGTCTGTCAGTTTGGGTTGTCTGATGTATGCTGATGATTAAATTCAGGTTATGCATTTTTGGTAGAGATACCATAGAAACGATGTAGGCTTCTCAGTACATCTTACAAGGAGGTACATGATGTTTATTTGTCCTATTGCTGGTGACAACTTTGATAGTTTTGCCAAGGTGGTGTCTGCAAGATTTTTCTGGTGTAGTTTTTCAAGGGGAAAGGAGGAACACTGCGATGAGGAGCACACTTTGGTAGAAGGAGAATTTCTGCCCTCCCTCTGGTATTCAAGGTACATGGCAAGTGAAGAAAACACACCAGCCTCAATGAAGGCTGCAGGATCCGTGTCCTCAGGGGAGTAAGTTTCAGTTAAAGCAGGAAAGTAAAGGGAACATTCAGAGAAGAAGTTGAGAATACTAGACAATTTGCCTGTGCAGAATCTGATGAAAGAGGGTACGGTGGAAAAAGTGGGAGATCGGGTTAGTTAGTGGGTACCCAGGGTAGTGTGAGGGGTGAGAGACCAAATGACAGATGCCCCAGGGGCTTGGAACACTGGTGGGACTGAGGTGAAAGGGGTTATAGGGCTTGATTTCATTAGGCTGATGTCTCTTAGTGTTGTTCCTTAAAGAGTGAGAGCAGCGGCATCTATCTTACCTGGAAGCTCATCAGAAATGTAGAATTCAGGCCCTACCTCAGATTTCCTGAAGCAGAATCTATGATTTTAACAAGAACCCCCTGGTGATTTGTAGGCATCTTAAAGTTTGAAAAGCACTGTCTTCAGAAAACTGTGAGCAAACAGTTTAAGAAGCAACTGAGCAGCTGGCAGGTTGCTGATGTCAATAGCCCATGCGCCGGTGCTGCGGGTATAGCACCAGTGAGTCAAGCAGTCTGTGGCAGCTTGCTTGCTTTCCTTTTCCGTGTTTTTGAGACAGGTCTCACTCTGGTGCCCAGGCTGCAGTGCAGTGGCGCAATTTTGGCTCACTGCAACCTCCGCCTTATGGGTTCAAGCGATTCTCCTGCGTCAGTCTCCCTAGTAGCTGGGACTACAGGCATGCGCCACCCTGCCTGGCTAATTTTGGTATTTTTAGTAGAGACGGGGTTTCACCATGTTGACCAGGCTAGTCTCAAACTCCTGACCTCGGGTGATCTGCCCACCTCGGCCTCCCAAAGTGCTGGGATTACAGGCGTGAGCCACCGCGCCCGGCCTGCGACAGCTTTCTGATTCTGTGTTCCTGGCTAACAGGAGCAGTAGCTTTCTGATTCTGCATTGCCTGTTGATGAGAGGTAGCAGCTTCCTTGGTGGTTCAGTTGAACGGTGTGGTTTGGCACTCATTCTTGGAAGCTCAGTCTTTCTTTTAGCCCTTGTAATGATTCTGTGAACTCTATGTACCCACTAACAAATCTCTTTCTACTTTAACCAACTGGATTGGATTCTCTTGTCTGTAACTAAGAACTTGGACAAGAGTGGGTAAGTCACAGCAATATCTCACAGTCAGATGAAGGTGGAAGCAACCTTGGTGTGTGCCCTGGTTCACTGTGGGGTCACTAACGGGACCTCAGACAAAGGAATTTTGAGAGATAGGATCTAGCAAATTCATGGGGGGAGACCACTGGACTCCACTGAGGAACTGCTGTCACTACCCCCAAAAATGTCTTTCTGAGGAATGATCGCTGCACAGTGAGGCCTTATTTACAGTGAGTGACTTGTAGATAGCATGATACCATATTGTATTATTTTCAATATGTAAAGAGTTTGTTACAGAATGCACCAAGAATTTAAAAAAATATGGAATGTCAATAAGAAGGCAATTGAAAACTTGGGTGAAATTGTCAGGAGTTGGGAGACATGTAATGTGCTGTCCACTGGAGACAGACATGCCCTGCTCACATCTACAAGAGGAGTCAGGATTCTGACTCCTCACAGCGTAGTATCTATGTAGAATTTTTAGGATGCATCCTTTTGCACTGGACTCCTTTCATTCAGCGTTTTGTGTGTGAGATCCGTCCGTGCTGTTGTGTGTGAGGTCCGTCCGTGCTGTTGTGTGTGAGATCCGTCCGTGCTGTTGTGTGTGAGGTCCGTCCGTGCTGTTGTGTGTGAGGTCCGTCCGTGCTGTTGTGTGTGAGATCCGTCCGTGCTGTTGTGTGTGAGGTCCGTCCGTGCTGTTGTGTGTGAGGTCTGTCCATGCTGTCGTGTGTGGTTATAGCTTGCTCACGTTTATTGCTTTAGTATTCCATTGTGGCATTTCTCTGTATATTATGTTTAATGTGAACAATTCTGCCCAAGCCTAGTTCCTCTTATATAGGGTGGGTAAATTCTCCTGGACATTTTCCCCATCTCATTTAGGACCCATTAGTCTTAACTCTGTGAATGATGGTCAGACGGTGGTTATTGCTTTACCTTCATTTTCTATACACCCGCAGTCCATGTTCTTTGTGGTGAGCAGGGTGTAATAGGCAGGATCGGCTCTTTGGGGATCAAGTGCAGCCATTGGTGGGGGTCCTGAGCTTTTATTATTTTCTTTGGAGCCACTGACATGTCCTGCTGGGACTTACTCCACCCAGCCATTGCTGGGTGCCAGCCACCCTGATGGACTTCACCTGTTCCCTCAACTCAACCCAGTTCTCTGGAGGAGACTGGGCAACACTTCTGCCTTCTGCCTCTGGCAAGGCTATGATGGGGGGATCACTGAGCGTTTTCCTTAGAATTTTTCCTTCTGGCCAGGCACAGGACTCATGCTGTAATCCCAGCACTTTGGGAGGCCAAGGTGGGAGGGATCACTTGAGCCTAGGAGTTTGAGACCAGCCTGGGCAACATGGTGAAACCCCATCTCTACAGACAAAAATTTTCCTTTTGAATTTTCTGCTTTTTTTTTTTCCCCCTGGCTGCCATTTTGTTTTAGTTGCCACTGTTGAATATTGGGTATTAAAACATTTAAAATTTTGCATTTCTTCAGGTATTAGAGAACAGAGAATCTGTGATCTTGTTTTCCTCTGCTGTCTTTGCCTTTTAATAGGTTTTGCTTTTAGCTGCAGTAGGATGCAAGTGAAAGCAGTTTATAACATGAAATAAACAAAATGGTGGAAACTCATTCTAGTCAAAGATCCTAAGATGGTCATTATTTTGCCGGAAGATGGTAGCAAAGTTACAATCAGACCTTGAGTAAAAATTTTCAGTCTCAACACCCAATATAAACAAACCAAACCAAATGAAAACAAAAAACAAGGACAAACTAGGAAAACAATGAAATGTCACCTGTTCATTGAATATATGATTTTTATCTTTTAATTTCTATTTTTAGAACTCAGCATTATTTACAGAAAAAAAGCTATAAAATAAGAATGACCTCTGAAGTTTGATAAAAATGAATAATTATTAAAAAATTCTCTAGGAGTCAAAGGCTCTTCATCAACCTAAATTTCTACCATGTCAGTAGTACTCCCTATTGGAATTGGAAATGAAATTAATGGCAAACTAACAAATTCACAACATTCTATACATTTTCACAGTGGTATGTCATTTGTCAAATTATGTTACTCAACACGTTCTCCAATAGGAGAATACTAGGAAAGACACCTAAGATCCAGTAATTAAAATATTCTCTTGAGACTATCATGATTAAATTATAAGATACTGGAGTAAAGAGATGAGGAGAAGAACCTAAACAAATACTTTATTTTCTTGCTTCCATTTTCACTTCTGTTCTGATTGTTCCAGCATTCCTTCACCTCCTTTTCCATTGTTGTTGTTGTTCACCCAGTGCCGTTCATTCATTCAACTTCAGTTCATTCACGCATTACTTACCCTTTATTGAGCCTTCTGTGTGTCAGTCACTGTTCTGGATGCCGGAGAAATAGCAGTGACCAAGACAAATAAGGAGCCTGCTTTAATGGAGCTTGCATTCCAGTGTAGCGCTATCCAACAGGACGTTCTGACAGTGATGATTGTACTGTGCTGTCCAATCCAGTAGCCACTGCCACATGTGGCTGCTGAACACCTGGAGTGTGGCTGGTGGCCTTTCTACTGGACAGCTAAGTTTTGGTGGATGACAAAGACAGCAAGCCACAAAACAAATACATGGAAGAATTTTGGAAAATGATAAGAGGTTCAGAGACTTTAGGAGTGGAATTGTTGGGTCATTGTTGGTCATGGTAACTCCGTGCTTAATATTTTGTGGAACCGTCAAACTGTTTTCTAAGTTGCTGTACCATTTTACATCCATGTCAGCAGTGTATGTGAATTCCAACTTTTCTACATCCTCACTTTGAGATTTTCAGAGGATACATCTATTGCCTAAAACCTTATATAACATAGCTTTTAGACATTTTTGTGAAACTGAGTCTAAGTTTTGCTATCAATTGACAAGTTCCTGGTGTTTGGATTCCTCTGTGCTCTGGACATGAATGCAAAGGCCAGTCCCGTATGAAGTCATTCGTTTTATTCTTTATGGTTTTCCTTCAGGGATGACCAATCATCATAGAGTTTGGTGAGCAGGGTAGGGAGGGGACACATCTTTTAGCAAACTCAAGAGAAGTAAGTCTAGTTGTTGAGAAAGAAAGCAGATCGAAGTTTTAGAACAACATGTCTGGAAGGATTACTTCCTAAGATGTACTTCTCTAGCTCCAGTATTCTCTAATTTATGTAAGAAACTCACAGGTCAGGCCGGGCGCGGTGGCTCACGCCTGTAATCCCGGCACTTTGGGAGGCCGAGGGGGGCGGATCACGGGGTCAGGAGATAGAGACCGTCCTGGCTAACACGGTGAAACCCCGTCTCTACTAAAAATACAAAAAATTAGCCGGGTGAGGTGGTGGGCGCCTATAGTCCCAGCTACGTGGGAGGCTGAGGCAGGAGAATGGCGTGAACCCCGGGGGGCGGAGCCTGCAGTGAGCCGAGATCGCGCCACTGCACTCCAGCTTGGGAGAACCACCCAAGGTTCTCCAGGAGGCCATGAGGAGGAAGTCTCCCTGCAGGCTGCTCCATTGCTGGCGCATTTCTCCCTACGT
This sequence comes from Symphalangus syndactylus, assembly GCF_028878055.3. Lineage (NCBI taxonomy): Eukaryota > Metazoa > Chordata > Mammalia > Primates > Hylobatidae > Symphalangus > Symphalangus syndactylus. The sequence goes on along the minus strand of NC_072438.2, from coordinate 71,698,545 downwards.
CCTCCTATTAATGACAGTTGTCATGGTCTCCTTTGCCTTATGGGGAGTCATATTGCCCTGCCCCCCACCCCAGCTTCAATGCTCCTTCTTATGTCCCTTAATTCCCCACAGCACAGCCAAGACCAGAATAATTCCCTGCCACTGTTTGTAAGGTTTTGGTAATCACAGTGATTTGCAGCCAAGTCTTGTGCTTGCTTTTTGGAGGTCTCAGGCGCATTTGAACCACACAGCCATCCAAGGAAAGAAGAGGCATGCGCAATGATTGTATTCCAAACCCACTTCTCTTTCAACATCTGCCTTGCTCCCGTGCCTCTCGCAGCTTCTGGTTGAGGCCAGCACAGTGTGATCACTCGATCCAAAGGGAGAGGCAGGTGCTGCAACCTCAGGCCACTGTTTCCTCTTGGGCTCAGGGTGGGTAACAGACCTGGGAGTACTGAGGAGGTGGGAGCCTCCTCCCTGTAGCAGACAGCACAGACTGAGGGAGTGAGTCCTCACCAGCCTACCTGCTCCCCCTCTTCTCAGTCCCATCGTAGTTACTTTTTCATATACGTTTGTTCTTGATTTGGCAAGGACAAGGTGAGATCCAGTTAGAAAACCTGAGCGTAGTTGCTGTTTCCAGAAGGAAAATAAATAATAAACTGAAAAGGTGAAGAAGAGAATTGGGTAAAGGAAATATTTATGAATTTTCTTTTTACACGTGTCTGTTTGGGGGTGAAAGCTACATGCTGGGAAGGAGAAGCATGTTACAGCCACGGCATCTCTTAGCGAGGGTTTGCACTCAGCCTGGCCTTTGGCAGGAGCGGACTTGGAAGATTTCTTCTAGGCTTTAAATTCCTTAATTCTGTTTCCACAGAACACAATTCCACAAACTCCTCTGGCAACAGAACTTTAATTTCCAATGTTTCGCAAGTCCTAGAGTCAGGAAATTTCATGGAAATCCTAGCAAAATCAGCTGTAATCCATGGTACACTTCAAGCATGTCCACGGGGCAAGCTCCCCTTAGGGTGTGGGGATGTGCACCATGAGGAGAGCCAAGTATTAAAGAACATTTCTCTGCATCGATGAACTTAATCAATCTGAATTCTGGAATGTCTTAAGGGAAAGATGAAAACCTCTAAAAGTGAAATTCAGGAAGCTGAATGTGCTTTGCTTCACAGTTGCAGGGACTCCCTGAAGTCAGGAATGGGGAGACAGCTCCCAGGGATTTAGGGTGCAGTAGCAGTGCCCACTGGCTAGTACAGGTGCCAAGTCTCCACACCAGGGCATTGCGGAGACCCCACCTGCCTTTCCAGACACTAGCATGTTTCAGAATGCCTCAGAATTCATCCAGACGACTTCGTTGTGTAGTCCTGGTGTTTGCTTTCAGAAATGACTCCATTTTTCACAAGAAGATAGATAGCTTCGTTTACTTGTACAGTGTTGTCTTCTTATAACGTCCTGACCATGACGTAAGCATAGGATTTGAGTTTGGGTTTGAGTCTTGGCTCTGCCACTTGTTGGCAGTGGGGCCATTGTCAAGTTGCTTAGCTTCTCTGAGCTTCAATTTTCTCATTTGTGGAAAAGGGATGATATTAGTAACAGTATTATCAAGTGAATAAGTGAAGTGAACGTTTTATCATGTCTGAGCATATATAGAAGATGCTATGTAAGGGATTATTCTTGCTTTTCTCCTTCTCAGTGGGCCTATGACAGTATAGTAAGACAAGTGGGTAATCAAACAAATTCAATATGTGGGATCACCAGCCATATTTCCATATTCACCAGTGCATAGGAACTCATCCTCCAAGTCCTCACTGGTTGTAATTTATTTTATAAATCACCCAGAAGGAGTTGAGAGGAGAGGTTTTGGTTGTATTTTGGGTGCAGAAGGGGACAGTAGGGAAAGAGCTTCTGTTCCAAGCATTTTAATGCAAGCACAAGCACCACGCCCCTTCTCATGCGGCGTTGGGAAGCCTTTGAGTCTGCCTTTGATCTCTGCTCCTCCCTAAGCACTCCACTGTGCCTTTGGGGCCCTTCCCTCTACTGCCATTGCTCCCTGAGGGTCCCTGCCTTCCACTGGCATCCTAATTGGGCCCTGATTCTCTCAGGAAAAGCCCCCAAGATCAACTCATACCTTCTTCGTAGAAATTCCTTTTGTCTCTTTCTCTCAGGGGTTTGCTCTGTTTGCTAGGCCAGTCCATAGAGTATATATCGGCAGTTGAACCCAGCAAGTGAGAAGGGGCCCATGTATTAGACGTCTCCCAGGAACCCTCTATGCTTTCCACAAGGGTCCTCCATGATCTCAAGTGATTGGAAAGCAAGATGGCAAGCAAGTAGAGAAGGAAGGCTCTGGAGATCAGTTACTTTGGGTCCTCTTAAATTTCAACATATAAATTACTTCTAGTGATTTTCTGTGCCCTGGGCATTGGGAGTAGAAGAGAGAGGAAGGGAGTTTGGGGAGTTTTGAGTTGTTTGGCTCGATCAACTTCTCTGCTCAGTAAGATACGGAGTACTGATGGTATGCAGGGGCTTCCTAAAGAGCATCTAAAATGAAGGTGCCTATTCCGATCCCGAGGAAAATAATAACAGAGCAGCATTTGCATGTGGTTAACAAAATCTTTCAATCTTATAATCTCTCATGGTCCAGACCAGAACCGTCCGATAGAACTTTATGTGATCATTTTACATTTAAATTAAAAATTCTGTTTTGTGGTCACAATAGCCACATTTCACGCACTCAGTGACCATGTATGGTTAGTGGCTACCCTACCGGACACTGCAGGTCCAGACAGCAACTGTGTAAATGTGGGGTGGGCATTGCTGTGCTCACTTGATCTACTAATCAAGGTCTTGGTGAGGCAGGAGAATGGGGTCTGGAGGCAGGGAACATAAGGCGATTCAAGCTGACTTCCTAGAACTAAATCAAATGGAAACACTTCAGCTATGACAGGAAATATCCTCTCCATTTACATAGGGCATACACTGAGTAAATGACTTGTAACTTTACTTCATCCTCTTCATTTACATAGGGTGTACACCAAGTAACCAGTGGAAACCTCTAGAGGGTATTTAAACCCCAGAAAATTCTGTAATGGGGCTCTTGAGCCCCTGTGCTTGGGTCACTCCTACTCTGTGGAGTGTACTTTCATTCAATAAATCTCTGCTTTTGTTGCTTCATTCTTTCCTTGCTTTGTTTGTGCATCTTGCCCAATTCTTTGTTCAAGATGCCAAGAACCGAGACACCCTCCACCGGTAACATTGGTGCAGATGAGAGGTCTTGGGCTCATCAGCCTCCAGGAAGCAGACAGGGAAAGAAAAGGAATGTGGTGGCCGGGGAGCTGTAGGAGTGGCAGGGACTGGCTCAAATTGAAGGGGCCATGCCCGGTTTAAGGGGGCAGCTACTGCTCGGTCGTTCGGAAATACATGCCCAGAGATGCCAGATCTTTCCTTTTTTTGTTTTTTTCTTTTGACATTGATAATGAATTTTTAAAATGTTAACATTATATAGGCTTGTAAAAAAGAACCAAAAAACTAAAAACCTAACCACATTGGAGCCCTATAGCCACTGAATTTCAAATTCTGCAGATGGACCAAACCATTGCACCTAAAACAGCATCTGTGGAATCAGCTTCCATGGAGATGAGGGGATTGTAGGAATATTGGCTGTAGGAGGATAGAACCTGGGTTTGAGTTTCTTCCAGAAATGGGCAGACCAAGTAGATTGTGGTAGGGGTCAAACAAATAGACAAACCAAAAATCCTTTTTGTTGTTTATTTTAGGAGTCAAAGTCAAGAGATTTTCAATCTGCACACAGGCTGATAGAGAGCAGTGGTAGGGATAGGACCCCAAATACGAAGGAGCCCGAATTAGGTACAGAGATTTCCCCAGTGGTCTTACGTTTCAGTGTGTCATCATTTCATGGTTGTGCTATGATTCTTCCACAGGTAGGGAAGAGGAAAATTGTGCTGCAGTGCACAGACAGTTGTTAGTTGCTCCCAAAATTTTCATTGTTTAAGACCCCAAAATCATAGCATAGGAATACATCTTGAAATAAAAACACAAACATTTCAATAAAAGGAATGGATGAGGGGAAAATGATTTAGTTACAGAGATGTTGATTATCTTAATGAATGACCATCCTTTTGGTAGGTGATAAAAGTTATTACATATCCAATCCATTGTTCTCACCTATAAAGGCTAGAGACAGTTTTCAACTTATCAGAAGTAAAGATCATTGTACAGAAAGTATCTGTTTTATTAATTCAACACTGTAAACATTTGCCATATCTTAAAGTTCAAGTCTCTGTAACCTCCTGAGGTCAGGAGTTTGAGATCAGCCTGACTAACATGGTGAAACCCTGTCTCTACTAATAATACAAAAATTATCCAGGCATGGTGGTACTGTAGTCCCAGCTGCTCAGAAGGCTGAGGCAGGAGAATTGCTTGAACCTGGGAGGTGGAGGTTGCAGTTAGTAGAGATAGCACCGTTGCACTCCAGCCTGGGTGACAGAGCGAGACTCTATCTCAAAACAAAAACAAAACATAAAAATAAAAAATAAAAGTCAGGATTAAAAATGAAATATGTAGCTTATTGAGTAATACTGTAAGATACCACTGAGATGTTTATAAGTACAAGAATTAAATTCTCTTTCAGAATGCTGATGTTTTCTGGAAAGGGAAATGCTGTTAAACCACAAGCATGCTACCATCTTTCCATCATGGGGTCCCTTCCCTCTTGGAACCTTGGAGCATGGGCTGTATTTTGTTCAAACTATCACTGTTTGTTGAGATGCCTTTTTTCCCCAGGGTGGTTAGTCTTTGGGAGAACTTGCATTAGTCCGTGGATATTTTAAGTTTTAATGAGCACTTAGCACAGGGCAAGATTACTCCAGGGGCTGGGGAATTGCTTTATTTTATTTACATATTACTTATTAGATTTCATTTAGGAAACAGTAGTGTCTGTAAGTAATTATCTCCCACCCCCAATGTTATAAAAAATAATAACCAAGTCCTTCAAAGTTAATGTTAGCAAGACAATGTCCTGGGGGCAGGAGCAGCTGGATCTCATAGCCCCGGTGTTTGTCCCCAAGGCTCGCTGTCCTGTGGAGGATCTCATGTGTAGTCCTGCCACTGCCTCCACCCTGGGTGGAGTAGGGATGGGAGTGGGGACTATCATTACCTTTTGAATAAAGCTGGTTTAAACAGAGAAGCATGGGTCTTTCACTCATGCCTTAGAGCCCAGCCCAGCCAAGGCTCTGTTATTCAGGAGAGGCTTTCCTCAAAGCTATGGAATGACGAAAGGCAGAGACTTACTGATGGCACCAGGGAGCACAGTAGCCTTTGGACAAATTTACCCTGTTTATGGTTCACTGGCGAGAGCTTCCTCACTCCTCAGTTCCTGTGATGTTGAAGATACCTGAACCTGCCAAGTTCTAGCCCGAGAGAATGCCTGAGCTCCCTCTCCCTAGTTCCCGTTCTCCCCCTAGCTGGTTAGACCAGCTGTGACCACCCACCCCTCTCAGAGGAGGCCATAGTTGGTCATGGAGGCAGAACTCCAGCATGACAAACATGCCAGAATGTCCCTGGACATTTAGTAACATGACAGCCCCTTCCCAGGAGTCATCACTACCTTGTACCATTGATGTGGCTAAGGGGTGAGACACGTGTGTCTTTCCAGCATTTGAGATTAAGCATGCTAGGGCCCTGTTTGTGAAATACGTAGTTCACGTGTCACCTTTTTATCTGGGGTCTAGGTGATCTTTCCTTTCAACATCAGCCTATTCCTTCTTGCATCCTTCTTCCCACATGACAGACATCCAGTGCCTCCAATAATGACATCAAAAGGGATGAGACTGAAAAACAGATCAGAACTTGATTGGATAACTTATTTTTCCTAAGTACTAAACAACATTAGACAACATGAAAAATCTACCCTAAAACCCCTATAGGCTCACCCGTAGTTGCAAGCAATAATGAAAGGTCTAAAAATATTTACACTTAGATATTATGAATATTCAATCTTTGTAACATTTTTTAAAATTCTGTTTTCATATTTGCATTTTTATCTACCAAATAAAAATCAATAGAAAATGTTTTAGTTAATGAAAGAAAAACTTGGCCAAAAGAAACAAGGTCTCATTAATTTTTGCAAACCAACTGAAGCTATAATTCTCAGCCTTCTGCTGTCACTCTTTACAGCAGGTCCTCAGTCTGAGGTATGGGGAGACAATGCTAGTTTCCAATCCAGTTCCTGACTCTCAGTGCTCAGGATCTGCTTTGGACATTCCCTTGAAGAACTTAGATCCACTCTCTGAAAGAGAAAACTACAGAAACACGATAGACGAGACCCCAGGCAAGGCCAAGGCGATGAGAAGGCGCGGGAAAGGCAGTGAGTAGGAAGGGGATAGGATACGAAAGAATAGGCCAGGAAGACAGAGGGAGAAAAGCCTAATCGAACAGATAACATTGTTTTATAGGGAGAGGACATTAATCTTTGAGATATACAATAAATCCTTTCATATGTAGTATAAGAACAATGATGACAGGAAAAGCCAGGAAGACAGACTGAGTTTTTCTTTGAGTGTTTAATTTCCATGGTTCCAGTTTGGTGTATTTGAGCATGATGATAGCTGTGAGCAAAATCTTCTCAATTCACTGATGTCTTGGAATAAAAACAAGCTTCTGCATCATTCTTTCACACAGTAAGCCTTTGTCAAGGTCCACCTGTGAGCATAGTGCACCAGAGAGGTCCTGAGGGATTGAAGAGAGGCAAGCGACGCTCTCCTGGCTCCAAAGGGTTTATGGTCAGGACCTCTACTGGGATGAACCATTCCTTGAAGGAACTGTTTAGTTTAGTGGCCCTGGTAGGGAGAAGGGCAGCTGTGAAGTTAGGAATAAATTGGGGTTGTGTGTCTTGCAGGACCTGAGCTGCTGGGTGGTTTACAGCTATATGAAATTGTACGTGAAGGGGAAAATATGGCTGTGTGGATTCCTGGCTTCTGCAGGAACTAGCCAGAAAGCAAGTTATTTAGATGACTCAATAAAAAGAAGAAATGGAAACTCATGCTTCTTGATTAAATGTGGCTTATTCACAGGGGGATGAGGCAAGGAGAGGAGAGAAAGGGAGAAAAGCATGCATGTGCACATCAGTGCAAGCGCATGAGTGTAAAAGGCAAATGGGATTGCCTGGAAAGGGAAAACTTCAAGGTGAATGCATCAGAATGGCCTGATGATTACAGAAAAGTTCTAACACGATGCCTAATGAATCTACAGTGCCTCTCTGGGAAAGACTCAGAGGACTTTGTGATGTCATGAAATTAATTTTTATTAAGTGTGTATAACACTCTAAAACACATTCCAATCTCAATGATCTCTCTTCTGCTATTAATTTATTCCAGCTCTTACTAAACTATCCATGGGAATCCTCCCATCTTCCATTTAACAATTCGTTGAGTCCTCAGGCTTAGCTAATTCTTATTTGATCTGCAAGGTGGCAGTGTGTAACAGTCAGTAGATGCCACTGTCTAATAGTGAAGGTGTCCACTCAACAAGCTCGTAGGTCAGAAGCTTCAGGTTCCTTGATGGATTAGCTCCCTGCTTGGTCGGCTGTATAAGGTCTCAAGTCTGTGCATAGTATTTACTTAAGTCAGTGATGTAGCCACCTCTCCATTTCAGAGATGACGTTAGTGATGTGATTTGCCCTGGGTCTGTGATAATTGCTTTCACCAGCCTCTGGCTGCAGCACATTGCCTCATGCACTAAGAAGCCAGAGTTGCCCTTCAAGGCTGATTCAATGGCATTTCATGGTATCTAACCCTGGCCCACTGCCCTCTGGACTTAGATCTTCAGGTTGTGGCCAAAATCTTAGCTCGGAAGATGGAGACAGGATCAGGTACCACATGGTCTTGAGTGTAGGAGCCAGTCTGAATGTGTCCTGTCACTTGATAGCAGACAGACACTCTTCATCAGCTACTCAGGACTCCAGGCGCCAGGAAGTAAGTTGAGGTCAGGGAGTTTGTTTTATCTACTGATTTGGAAAAATACTTAGCCTCCCTGGAACAGAGATGTGCATTCCGTGTGCCTGAAGCCATGAAATTTGGCAAGTCCCATATCAGATACCTAAAACTGTTATACAACTCAGTCTAATTTACATTGTAAGGCTGCCAGAGGGAACTAGAGTTCTCCCTTGGTCTAAAAGTCCCCTCTGACAATTCTAAGGGCCCAACAATCGATATCAATCAACAACAACAACAATAATAATAATAATGGTATCCCTTGCCCATATTTGACCTACAGTTCAAGGCCCATAGCTTTGGATAATCAGAAGTTAGAATTTGGCTCAGAGGGACATGTGAGTGACTTGTGCAATACTTCGGCCATCTTACAAATGAAGACAAAGGTATCTGACAATGTGAATTAGAATAAAAAATCTCCCAAGCTAGCATTTCTTCCGCAATAGGCTCTTGCTGCCAGAAAAGAAAAGCTATCTTTCTTGTCATTTTTCACCAAAGAGGACAGTGCATGTCTGATATTTTTCTTCAAAATTGTTTCTTTTTATATTTAAATGTTTATTTTTTTCCTAGCCACTAGACCACCAGGCAAAAATTGTTTTTAAAAACCTTAATTCTGCTACTTAGTTTTGCATGGTATATGTGAATCTGCAAAGGCAAGCACTTAAAACCGTGCTCTCTGGGGAAATAACACTTGCAATGGAAAGGCAAACTCAAAATCAGTGTGTCTAGAGCTTACCTTTCAAATGATTAATGGTAATTGTGGTGTGTGTATGTATATATGTGCAGAACTGTCAAAGAGCATCCATTTTAGATTAAACAGCTCTGGGTTCAACTTGAAGCTCAGCAGATTCTTCAGTTTTCTTATCTGGATTTTCTGTTCAACACACCAAAGTGTATTCTGTGAAATGTTAGTTTTGCAGAATAGGAAAAAAAGATCACAAGAAAAAAATGAAGTTCAACTGGCTTTTTAACCATAGGGTCACTCAGAGGCTTTAAGATATTAAAATACAATGTGACTCTCAAAGAAGGAAAATTAAAATGCAATGAATATCCAAGAGTTTCCCAAACTTACCTGACTCTGGACATTTTTCTTTTTTTCATAGAGCCACTCATGAAATTGATGAATTTAGGGAAATCCTACATTCCTCCAGACTTAGGTTGCAAGTAATGAGACCAAACACTAGCTTAGGCAAAAAGAGAAAACCATTTGCTCTGGTCACCAAATCAAAGGCAGGATGAGGGTAGAGATAGCCTCCTGGACAACTGGAGCAGCTGATAATAGTTAATATTTATTGTGAGACAACCATGTGCCAGGCACTGTTCAGCATGCTTCTCATGGATTAATTCATTCAATCCTCACAACAGCTCCATGAGTTAAGTACTATTATTATCTTTTACAGAAGAGGAAACTCAGGTTCAAAGAGGTTCAGTTTCCCAAGGTTACCTAGGCAGTCTGACTCTGAGCCCATACTTGGAACCACTGACCTTATGCTTCTCCAGGGACTTAAATGCTGTCAAAGTTTATTTTTCCTGCATGACTCTTGCGTCCTTGGGTCTATTTAATTCTCTTCAACCAGCTTTCCCCATGAGACAGAGACCTGGCTCCCGCCTCTCAGCCTGCCCCCTACCTCCTTCCCGGGAAAGGGCTCCCCTTCCAATTCCTATTAAAAACATTCTGGGCTGGGCGCTGTGGCTCATGCCTGTAATCCCAGCACTTTGGGAGGCCAAAGCAGGTGGATCTTTTGAGGTCAGGAGTTAGAGACCAGCCTTTACTAAAAATACAAAAAAAAAAAAAAAAAAAAAATTAGCTGGGCGTGATGGTGCGTGCCTGTAGTCTTAGCTACTCAGGAGGCTGAGGTGGGAGAATTGCTTGATCCTGGAGGCGGAGGTTGCAGTGAGCTAAGATTGCACCACTGTGCTCCTCCAGCCTGGGTGATGGACCGAGACTCCATCTCAAAAAAACAACAGAACTTTCTGGAGAAGAGCTATGATTAGCTCCTGACTTGAGGTCATGTGCCCAATCTTGGGCCAGTCACTAGGGTGGAGGGGTGGGTGGGGTGTTCTCATCAGCTCAGCTCACATACCATTATTGTGGCCAGGAGAGTGGTGAACTATGATGGCCACTTCCACTATGTCAGTGTGGTCATAATGGGGTGATAGGGGGCACTTCTTTGAAAGAAAGAAGGTATGTTTTCCAGAAGAGGTGGCCAGGGACACTGGTATTCTGAACTGTCACACACCTGGGGATTTTAGAAACCAATGGGATATGTGTGTGGAGCTGCCAGCATGGTTCCTGGCATTGCAATAGGCTGTTGATTCATCGTGGCTCCTCTTCTATTCAGGTTGCAAAAGAGAAAGATTTTAATGTGCAAATGCTTAACTAAGCAGGCAGAAGAACTAGCTAGGAAGGCTGCTTTCTAAAACAAGTCCCACAATTAAAAAAAAGACAGCCAGGTCAAGATGTAGGTCTGACAGGTCAGGCCAAGCTGGCAGACAAACAAAACAAGATCAGGGAATGGGGTAGCAAGATCCAAATTTATCAAAAAGCATAGACTTATTCATGGAACAGGTCAGGGTCAACATCAGAGGGCCAATTTAAGTGAGACGGTGTGGGCAGGGGTCCAACCAGGCAGACGGGCCAGCCCACAGCAAGGTCTGGAGGGACCCACTCGGGCTGGAGTGCAGGATCCCAGCAGGGTAGAGGTTAGGGAGCCATCCTCACAGGCAGAGCAGGGAGACAGAGAACAGTGCCTCAGATTCCAAGATAAGGAAGCAAGTGTGACCAAATTAAGTTAGGAGTTGTCTATGGAGCCACGTAGAGAGAATTTCTTCCAAGCCCTAGATGAGAAATGTAACATGAGCAACACATCGACTTACTTTCACCAGCTATACCCACATATCCTGAAGTCAGCAGTGACCACTTGCAGGAAGGGGTTGCTGAATCCCAGAGAGGGGCACGCGTGGGTACTTGCCATGCTGACAGCTTCAGTTCAGAAGGGCAGTCCTCCTCAGGCCTGTCTTTGTTTCCTCGGCCTTTAGCTTCGTGTTAGCCAGCTCTGTGCGCAGGATCCGTGAGGAATGCTGCCTCCTCTTCTGTGATGATCCACGAGGTGGATCCTCCCCACCTTCGCTGTTGTAGTGTCTGCTACTACTGCTGTAAAAAGAATCACCACACACCAGTGGCTCAAAACAGTACACATTTATTATCTCACTGTTCTAGAGATCAGAAGTCAAAAATGGGTCTCACATCAAGGAGCTGGAAAGGCACTGTTCCTCCTGGACACCCTTTCCCTGTTTTTTTTTTTTTTGAGACAGGGTCTCGCTGTGTTGCCCAGGCTTGTTGTGAACTCCTGGGCTCAAGTGATCATCTGCCTTGGCTTCCCAAAGTGCTGGGATTACAGGTGTGAGCCACTGTATCCAGACCCTTTCTCTGCTCTTTCCAGCTTCTAGAGGCATCTGCATTCCTTGGCTTGTGGTACCTTGCTCATCTGCAGAGGCAGCAGCACAGCATCTTCCAGTCTGTCCCTGACCTGACTCCCTGCTTCCCTCTTGTAAAGAACCTGATGATTATGTTGGACTGCCCCCCTCCCCATAATGCAGGATAATCTCCTCATCTCTAAGTCCTTGATTGTACCTGCAAAGTCCCTTCTGCCATGTGAGGAAACATATTCACATGTGTCAAGGATTAGGGTGTGGACATCTTTTGGGGTTCATTAATCAGCCCATTAAAGTTGTCACATTCACCTTTAAACCTCGTTTCCCAGTGCACACATTTCTACAGTTTCCATTGGCCTGTTCCAGATTTTATAAGCACCTGCAGAGGTACCACTGGGATGGGAGCTTGTGTGCCCTGGTGCTACTTACTCTTTGTGGAGGAGGATAGCGATAGAAGGTACTTGCTGTTCCTGAGTGAGGTGGGCTTCTGGAAGAGCTGTTGCGCTTAGTAAGGCCTAATCACCCAGAGAGACCCCCACCATTATATTTTCCTTTACGAAGACAAGAATCTCTCAGCAGCTTCTGGTTGCGAACTAGTCCTATGTAGCTATTATACTTAAGCAGATTTTATGGAAAAGCAAATGGGACCGATAGGTCTCTTTGGAAAAACTCTCACGCCTGTGCTCCAGAAATAAGCATGATCACAGTCTTGTTTGTAACGGTGAAAAATCACAGACAACTAAAACTTCCCTCAGTAGTAGAACGGACAAAGCAACTAGTGATAAACCTATAGTAACCGCCATAAATGAATTAGAAGTATGTATATTGATATGAAAAAAATATCAGGAATATAACGTTAAGTGAAAAAACCCCAAGTTATAAAATCGTATTGTCTATGGTTATGTACATAGGGGGTAAAAGTGTAAAAATGCCTGGGATGGAAAGACCCCCACTTCAGAATACTGGGTCCCACTGGACAGGAGGGACAGAATGGGATTGGAGAAGGCCACACAGAGAACAATAGCCCCATTTTATTTATTTATTTATTTATTTGTTTATTTATTTATTTATTTATTTATTTATTTATTTATTTATTTATTTTTGAGAAAGAATCTTGCTCTTTCACCCAGGCTGGAGTGCAGTGGTGCAATCTCGGCTCACTGCAACCTCCGCCTCCTGGGTCCAAGTGATTCTCCTGCCTCAGCCTCTGGAGTAGCTGGGACTACAGGCACACGCCACCATGCCCAGCTAATTTTTTGCACTTTTAATAGAGACGGGGTTTCAGGGTTTCACCATGTTGGCCAGGCTGGTCTCGAACTCCTGACCTCAGGTGATCCACCCGCTTTGGCCTCCCAAAGTGCTGTGATTACAGGCATGAGCCACCGCGCCCGGCCAATTTCATTTCTTTAGCAAAAAAACTGAATTGAATGTGGCAAAATGAAAATATTTGTTATGGCTAAATGGTAGGCGTCATGTGTTTATTATAGCATTCTCTATATTCTCTGTATAGTTTGAAATATTTAATAATAAAGCAATAATTCATTTAAAATCTAAATATAAGACATACTGTAGCTATTTGAACTATTTTTAAAAGCAACGATTAAAAAATAATAAAATGTTAAAAGGAATTTCAACTACTCCCATTATAGACTGGATACAGAGCCAATTAATTATTCATAATTTTTCAAGACTGTATTTTGACTTTAAAACTGATTTAGCATCCAAAGTTTAAGCTCTTCAATAATTACATAATTAGTAAATTAGTAATTTGCTTACTTGTATTTTTAAACAGCACAATCAGTGAGAATGCATTCTCTCATTTTCTTTTTTTTTTTTTTTGAGATGGAGTCTCGCTCTGTCACCCAGGCTGGAGTGCAGTGGTGCGATCTCGGCTCACTGCAACCTCCGCCTGCTGGGTTCAAGCAATTCTCCTGCCTCAGCCTCCCAAGTAGCTGGGGCTACAGGTGTGCGCCACCATGCCCGACTAAATTTTTGTATTTTTAGTAGAGACTGGGTTTCATCACACTGGCCAGGCTCGTCTTGAACTCCTGACCTTGTGATCTGCCCACCTTGGCCTCCCAAAGTGCTGGGATTACAGGCGTGAGCCACTGCGCATGGC